>NC_054395.1:8746219-9479553 GCF_017976425.1 Toxotes jaculatrix | reverse complement strand
GCACCACTATTAGGAATGATGGCATAGATCTCATGACAGCCACTCAGGCGAGCTACTGAGCGCCTGGTTCATTTGTTGCTGTGGAAAAGGCGAGACATACGATCCGGCCTCGGGTCCCCGGGGAGTCACTGGGCCCTGCAAGGGCTCATAAGGGTCAGATGGCAAAGATCTGGATTTGATCAAGAGGCGGGAGGGTGGGTTGAGTTATTGGTGGAAACCTGAGAGGAGAACTGGGACTCAGGGTGGAGTAAGAGAAAGAAAGACAGATTCCCCCTGCTTTTGGATGCAGGTGGTGTTGTGTCCTGGCCCATGCTATGCCAGTGTAGAAATTGCCAGTATGTTATCATTCAGGAAATGTAGTGGCATGCGGAGAAATGAAAGGGAGAGGTAAAACTGACAGAATGCAAATGGCTTGCAGGTGTTGGAATGGAAATGAAATGAATGGCAGATGAGGTGTTTCTGCTTGCCTTATAGAAATACAGTGACAGAAGTGACCCAGATTGTCTAAAGCGCTGCTGTAAATTGCTGCGAGTGAAGCCTCGTCTCGTTTCTCTCCTTCTTCCTCTCGCTTTTTTCTCACTGTATTTGAATCGCTTTTCTTTCCCTCCTCCTTTCCCTGTCAGTCTCTTCTCTCTCTTTCATCCCTCCCTCGCCCTCGTCACCGGAATGGTTTTTCAAAATGAAATCTCACAAATCAACACTTTTCAATCCACGGCATGGTGTTTTCTGCATACGAGGTGTTACCGTAGCAACAGGGCAATAATTCATCCCCCTGCTGTCTCAAACAGATCGTGTTGCATGAATTTGGCATGACATGTGAGACCCGGGATATCATTTATGCTCTCTGTACCTGTGCTGTTTGGGACTTGTGCTGCAAAGGGATTAGTAGTCTGTTTTCTGATGAAGTAAAGTGGTGAAGTGTGGTGTGGAGGGTTCTGGGTGCACATGGTTGGTGGGTGACTGACAATGTGTGAACTAGCCACCATTCATGTGTTGATTCTGCAGAGATGCCAAACCTCCCTGTAACACCTGTATGTCTTCACTGGTCTGATTAAGCACATTTTTTTTTTCTTTTGGAATAAAATCCCATTTTCCGAAGCTGCGGAGTTGCTCCACATTACTCTTCTCAAGGATGAGAGCCGCTTTGCTTTGACCCTGTGTCCAGACCTTGTTGTTTACCTCGCAGATTAATATGCGCCTCAGGATGCCGCTCGTGCTGCCGGCTTCTAAATGTCTCTTTTGGTCCGTCGGCATGATTTTCGCTGCCGTTGTTCCTCTTCATTTACCTCGTTTATCAGTTTGTTACCCAGATGAATAATGGATGAGGCCGCTTGTTGCCTCGGCGACACGCCAAGCTCATCATTGTCATGCGTTCGCTCGCAAAAAAACACCATGTCCATCGCCCTCCCTCCCTCCTCTTCCGCCTCCCTCCTGACTCCTCCCCCATCACTTCTGGATGACAGACGAGTTGACACATTGGCACGTACCGCTCCTGCAGTGATTGAGTCTCAGCTGTTCTGCACAAGCTGATGAAGATGAAGAAGGAAGGCCTTGATAGAAGGACATGTAGAAATCCATACACACAGACAAACAGAACTTGTCAGGGGTGCAGAAAAGTTTGCCCCCTATACTGATCCACTCTATTGTTTTTGGTTATGTGCCCCCCCCTCCCCCTTTTAGATGAATGTATTTCTATAACTTAGTAAGTGTGGAATGGCTTTCTATGGCAAGATCCATCCATCCATCCATCCATCCATCCTCTATACCTGCTCATTCATGTTCAAGGGCACGTGGCAGAAAAGTGAGGAAAAACCCTGAAGGTTTTTTAGGTGCCTTGTCTACCTACGAGCTCAAACACGAACCCATGTTTTAGCAGTTAGCATCATTCAGTATGATCACAGAAAGGTTCAGACATTCAGACCAAAACCAAACCAAAACTCTGACTTTACATTAAGTTACTTAGGAAATTCATAAATCACTTTGATTGCTTTGCCAGTGAGAAAGTCTACATCAACACAAGACAAATCCTTTACAACAGCTTGAATTCAATGTAATGTTTTTAAAATCTGCTTTGCTCTCTGAGGATGCTGTGTCCCTCCACCTTTGTTGACGCTACTCAGAAGCTCAAATTGAGGCCAATCACTGGGGAAGATTGAGGTTTTTCTGCTGTGACCCCGCCTCAGAAGGAATGATACTTTATTGATCCCTGCGGACAAATTCTCTTGTCTCCTTAAAGATGGAGGTCAAAGGTCAGGCTCAGCCACAGGGCAGAAGCTGGATGCAGTCTTGCTCAAGGACACTTTAGCAGATAGGATGTTTGCAAAAGCAGGAGTTTGAAGCTGGGTTTTCCAGTTGGGGAGTGAAATAAATGAATCCTCAGCTGTGAAGAGTTAAAAGGGAGGTCATGAAACATCAGTAAGCCCTTTAAACTGGATCTTGCAGTAATCTCTCTGCAGCTATTTGCCAGGGTGTTTTTCTGATCTTAAACTTTGTTTGAAGAAGAAATTAGAAAACATCCGTTGAACCATCTGGTTACTACCCTCTTGTTCTTTTTTCTTGCAAATTTTTGGCAGCCCGTTTACTTACCTTGTGGCATTTGAAGGAAGATGTGTCTGTCTGTCTTCATATTTTTCTCTGGTAGGTGTGTGAATGCCAAGTCATTGCACTTATCTTACAAATGTATAAATGTGTGTGTTGGAGAGTCTCAGAGCCTTGTGTGGCTCAAAAGAGGCAGCTAAAGATTTGTAGTTGACAGACAGCCAGTCTCTGGGTTACAAGAGGGTATATTGAAGTCTGTCAGCTGGCTGAGGAGTCTGTCGACAGTTCTTTACCGGGTGCTCTCTGCTTTCTCCGGCCAGTAATGGCCCTCTTCCCTGGCTTTAGCTTTAGTTTCCTTCTAACTGCAAGCCACCTATGACAGCACTGACCTTGCTAGCCCCCGAGCTCAGGGTATAAGGTAGCAGACCAACCAATGGCAGGAGAATCCTGTTTACTTGTCCTGCACCAGCAGAATGCTGATAATGGTAGTGGCATTTGTAATGGCTGGCATCCACCTCCTGTCCAGTATTGTTTGAAATCTTTTGATAATGGGGCATGAGTTAAATACAACAGTGTCCAAAACAGGCAAAAATGTAGCAAAAAAAGGTATTGAGGCACTAATAACCATATTTATCTGTGGATTTTTTTTATATATACTGACCCTTATTTAGTCTAAAAATGTCAGAAAATACTGTCACAATTCCCAGAGGCCACAGTTACACTTTAAAATAGCTTGTTCAGTGCAAGAGATTTACACTAACATCAATAACTCGAGACTGTCCTCCTAAGAAGCGTCAGCCGTTTCAGCATCTGTTTGTTTTCCGTTTCCCACCGACAGTCAAGGTGATTTTTTTTTTTTTACGCATGATCATGATTATTCCATAGCCTTAAGGATATGATTATAACCATGATGAGGAAGGTCTTTTAGCCAAACCACAATGTCTAAACCTAACCAGAACTTAACTTTGGTGTTTTCACATCATGAAACAGATTTAATTTTCAACAGTCATTGGTATCAGCTTTGAAGAGCACAGGCGAATGATGTTGTCCTGCCAATAGATGCTATGTGCAGTTTGAGAGGTTATGGACAAAAACTCTGCATTTGTCATGTAACTGACTGAGTAACTCACTTGCTGTTGAGAGCTCATTTAAATGCTTAGCTGGTATACACGTTAAAATCTGTCACCAGTTCTCTTTGTCTACAACTCCTGGTCAGATTCATGTGCACATGTCTTTTTTGTTTCCTGATATATGAGCTCTGCATGCTTTCCTCATAGATCAGTCTCATTTCATTCACAAAGGCTTACTAATAGTTAGTGTGACCTTGTGTGCATTTACACCTGCACTTTATCTGTTTTTGGTCTATCAGAATAAAACCTTCTAAACACAGGATGCATTTTAATAAGTGGTGCGAAGCGGGTCATTCATTTTCCTGACCGTGATTGCAGCCAGAAAACAGCTATTACATCACTGTGGCTCCATATTTTCATTAGGCTTCTCCTTCCAGCACAGAGCCTTGTCTGACTGCACTCTCATCAAAAGGAATTAAAATTATTTACTAGGTAAAAAAAAAAAAAAAAAAGAATAGCACAGAAGCTGTCTTGTTTGAGAGAATAACTTGAGTACATGCCATCTGATTAGGCATATAAATAATTTATAGCCGTTTCATTTATGGGCTGCGTCTCAACAAGAGGGTATTGCTCGCCAATTAATATTCCCTCTCTGCCCTCTATCTGAGAAGATCCAGCCAGCAGCCAGTGCTGGGCTGAGAGAAGAAGAATCAGTGGAAAGGAGGAGAGCGAGTTCATTACTGTAAATGCAAATGAAAGGGTCCCACTGTATAATAGCATGTCACTGTCAGCTTTGAGGCCAGAAAGCCTATCAGTTAAATCAGCTTGTGTACAGTATGTATATGTCACAGCGATGTATGTTGATCCGTCATGCTATAGTTAAACAAAGTGAAGGAAACAGTAATTAAATTTTCAGAAAAAACAGGATTATTGATGTAGAACACAGGCTATAGGCTGTACAGTACATAAATCCTTTGATGGAGCTGAAATCTAAAATAGAATATTTCTAGTTCAGGTCTTCAAGCAAAACGACACTGTTCTGCTTCAGACACAGTGCTCATTAAATAACTGAAACCTTTTATTTGCAAGAAATGTTAGAGAATTAGCTGCTTTCTGTCTTTGAATCACTCCTCAGCCGTGGACAGCAGCATATTCCCACAGACTTAGCATTGTTATCTTTTGAAATGACTCTTCCCTCATCTATGATAATCAGGGTTCCCACACAGTTCTCCTTGTACTTATCAATACCTTGATATCTCAGACCTCAGGTGAGCACCTGTCTAGACTTGCTTAACTTTGCCTATCGACCTCAAGTTGGAGTTGACAATGCCATCATCTACCTGCCTCAGTGATCCCTTTCTCATCTGGACAAAGCAGGCCTCTCACCTTTCCTCTTCACCCTGTACCCCTCTGACCTTCAGTACAACTCTGAGCCCTGTCGTATACAGGAGTCTTCAGGTGACTCTGCAGCTGTGGGGTGTGTCAGTGGTGGACAGGAGGCAGAGGACAACAAAATGGTGGACCGGTTTGTGGCATGGTGTGGGAACAACCACCTATTCTTGAATGTGGCCAAGGCCCAGTAGATAGTTGTCAACTTATGGAGGAACAGGACTATATTAAACACTATTACCATTCTTGTAGAGGAGGTGACACTCTGACTGAGCTCTGCAATAATACTTTTAGAGCACCGTCAGTCCAGAGTGAACACTAAGTGAACTTTAGAGTCGTAAAGTGGACATAAAAAAATTCAAAGAATTCACGCTGAATGTTTGTGCGTGTTGAAGATTTTTGAACTTGAGCAAAAGAACCAGAAGCTCTTTGACTCCAGTTAAAAGACATGAAAAACACTCTGATGGTCATATTTGTGTGAATACTGCCAGGCAAAAAGAACCTGACGATCTGAAGTTTCACAATTCAGATCACAAAATCTCTCATCTGAAACTTTCTGCACAGCACTCTGAAGTTTTGATGTTCTGTATATACCCAGCCTTACCTGTATGTTTATCTGTCCTCTAATCACACCAGTGCAAGGTAAACTAGTGTTGGGGATCGGCCATATTGAAAGGACAGCTCCCAACTCATAATGACTGGTCATCACAAGTCTCCCACCACTCTCTCCGCTTGATGGGGCCAGTGTGACTTGGCTGGCTCCCCGTGACAGATGGCTGACTTGGCCAGAGACTGACATCTGTATCATCCTTCAGCTTCATCAGCCCTGCCTTTCCTGTGTAAAGGCTCTCAGAGCCAGTTACCTCTCCAATGAGGCCCTGCTCCCAGCCTTCCTGTGCTGCTGCCACAATTGGCTCAATATGCCAGCCACATGGAGAAGTGTCACTCTCTACTATCTCTGCCCACAACAACCGAGCTAGGTTACCCTCTTTCTCCTCTTGCCACTTTTTCCTTCTCTGTCACTCTCCTTTTCTGTCGTTTCATTGTCTTTGTCTCATTATTTCACTATGTCCGTCCATTGGAATAATTTCCTACATGGCTATTAAGGGAAAATTGTTAGTGCTGAAGACCTGAATAAACAGAGCAAGGCAGTGGAGCAGGGAGGATATTACATCCTGTAATCATTATTATTGTGAGCGTTGATGTGCAGGAGGGGCTGGCTAGAAAATCAGAGCTGGCTAATAACAAGTTGCTCCTTCCTGAATGAGTTCCTCCTCATTTAGACCAGTGCAAAAGGAAGGAGGAGGGTCAATGGGCAGCAGGCCTGAGAACATCAGCCCTCAGGCAGTGGCTGGCATCTTCTGGCTGTGAATGAGCCCCGAGGTGACGAGTACCGTCCTCACCGAATGAGAGAACTGAATGTCTATCTGTGGACAGGCCCTGGATGAGGCCCCAGGCTAAGAGCTGGCTCAGAGTAGGCTGAAAAAGCAGGTCACGGCAGCGTAGGAAGAAGTTAATGTAGCCTGAAGTGTTGAGTGTGGACAGGTGGATCATATTGACCGCCGACTCCTCTGTGGACGGCTAAACAGCATCAGGAGGACTGCTTAGCACTATAAACAAAGGCAGAATGCACGGATCAGCCTTACTACCAGTGTTCTTTTCATAAGATGCCAGATTTCAAGATGGCCCGAGTGCTGTGACCCATGGATTTGTGAACGCTCACGTTCAGCTATGGGCTGCATTTCACCGCTTTTACGCGTCGTGGTGTACCCATGTTGACATCAAATGTTGGGCGATGTGTCACATTGTGAGTCACAGTGTGTGGAGCCCACCCAGTGTGGGAACTCTCTCGTTCACGCTCACATCAACGCTGCACAATCATCATCCACTGAGTCAGAATCAGTGTTGTCATGAAAGCAGAATGTTGACTTTGACCCAACACCAACTTTATTATTTGATGTGGGAAACCACTGAGTAATGTCAGACTACATTTCAACAGATTTTGAACCAGTGTTTGTTACTGGTTTATGTCTTTGTGAAACAAAGTGAAGCAATATTGGACTCCTGGCAGTTTTCTCGACCAGTTTGGGTGAGAATAGGAAGATATGGTGGACTGTTTTGAGCTTTTTAACGCCTGTAGTCCAGAGTTAGGAGTCAGATTGCATTCATGTCTGTTGTAGTTCTCCTGTTTACTAGTACATTAATTAATAAATTAATGGAAAAACATACATAGGGCACGAGGGCTCAGGGAATGATCTGATGACTGTGAAATTGGTGTGAATCATGTGCTATTTGCCTTCACAGACATCAGATCTCAACCTAAATGAACATTTATGGAAATGACGTGTGAGGCCATGTTGAGACAGACAGGCAGATGTGCTGATGTGTGAATGAGCTGTGTACTTTTTAAAGTCATGGATCTGTCGCTCTGTGTTTGGTTTAATTAGACAGTGTTCTTTGCCTCCATGATTAAAACACCAAATGAGGGAATGTCTTTGGGAAGAATGGTGTTCATCCCCCTCAGTGGAGTTTCACAGATGATGAGAATCGCAGCGTTGCAGCTGTTTTTGAGTCTTGTTGTGGCCCAACACTTGACATTTAATGCTTATTTATCTTTTAATTTCTCTCCCATCTGTAGCTTCTGGAGTTGAACTGCGATGTCAACTTGCAGATTGTGAAACAACTATTGAACATCTCAGAAAAGATTTTTCTTTTTTTTTAATCCATTCGTTGTAGTGTTGATGTTTGGTTGCCCTGATAACACCAGTCAGAGAAGCGTCTTGTTTGTGTCCCTAATCATCAGCTGTCCCTGTACCTCCCACTCTTTTTTTCTTAAATCCCAATTCAGCAGAGGTTAATGCTGTTAGCCACGCACAGCTGTGAGAGGCCCTGGCCTCGTTGTTGCTGGATGACGGCTGCTCCGTTCGGAGGCCTGGTGACTGCAAAGTCTGGGAATCTGTTGGATGCTGCGAGGAAGTCTCACTTATGATGATGAGAGTTAATATCCTAGCGAGACAACTGGCCCACCTGGCAGCGTCTATGCACAGCTTGATACACATGAAGAATTCAAAATGGCCTCACGACGTCGACTTGATGTGCCTGAAAGATGGATTTGTACCTCATGTAGAAAGCTCAATGTGGAATTAGATACATTTATAAAGGACTGCTGTTATTTGGGACACCAGGGCCATATAAATACATACCAGAAAACAACAGTCAGTAGCTCCTGAATGAGCTCTGAGACACCACCGGCTGAAATAACTGTCATTGCAGCAGATTTCTCATTATCTATATATACACATGCTCCGAAACAAAACAATACAGACAAATGACAAATAATGCAGGAAATTGTCTTGGAAATGAGGTGCACATGAATAGTTGAGTGGGCCAGTAGATGTTTTAGTGCAGGCGATTACCAAATCTGTTCTAAATTTTAACAGACTTTATTCTTTTCATCAACATCATTAAAACCCTCATTTACAATGGACAGCAGGGAAGGATGATCTCTAATGCCATTAGTGAAGGCAACAGCTTCGCTTTTGAGAGCTCCTGCTTTGAAAAATGGACAGAATCCCACTCTAATGGGGTGCTGGTACATTCATCACACACTCTAATGTACAAAGCTCTTGTTGTTGCATTTAGCAATAGATCCTTACACACAGTTTATCCCAAAGAGATTATTTGATGAAGGATTCGGCTGAAGAACTCATACTTATTTCATGATCCAAGATAGTTCTGTGTTTAAGAGGTCAGAAAGAGAACCATAAACTAACCTTGTAGTGTCATCAAAACAGGCTGAACGACTGCATTTTGCGTTAAATTTCATCAGTTCTGAACCAGAAAATGCAGCTTTCTGAGAAATTTCAGCCCATGGGTCATTAGTCACCTTTACCATCTCTGACAAGTTACTCTCTGTGAATCGACACCACAGTTAAAAATGCTCAATGCCAGTGGAAATCTTTGGAGCATTGGTACATTTAACTAGTTAACACTAACACTGATAAAGTGCTTTTAAATACATTACACTGCTGACCAGAAACCATTTATCACTGCAAAAATAAAAGTTGCAGAAATATTACCGTGTGATCTGACTCTTGACCCTGTGTAGTTCAGCCAGAAGCTTGTAGCTTATATGCAAAGCGTATAATAAAGATCCATATATAAAGATGATGCAAAAAAAGGGAGAAAATCTCTCCTTTTTGATGTTGGTCAGTGTTTTTTAATGAAGTCTCAGTGGCAGCGCCTCTTTTTTCACATGATAATCATTTTGTTCCATTTGAAGGAGAAACTGTCTTTCAGCAAAGGCAACAACTGTGTTTTCTCATAGATCAATTAGATCAGTGCAGGCCAGCCAGAAGACCGGGACGTGCACTGGGATGCACAGACACACACAGGCGTACAGAGCCACACACACACACACGATGATAGAAGCATAACTGCCAATCACATATTGAACTCGACAAATTTCTCACCCTCTGCATAAAGACTACCACACACACGTGCATATACACACACATGTCAACTCTTACCCCTGTCAGACTATTAAACAATAGAGCAGCTCCTTTGGCTCTTTAATGGAAATTGCCATTTCAAAGCCTTCAGACAGAGATGTGAACCTTGTGCGATACTTGTGGCATTAAAAATGGATCAAAGCAGCCAAGCTTTAATGTTGATGGAAGAATTTATTTGGGTCGTGGCAGCACAGCTCAGGCTGACTCCCTAGTGCCCTCTGCTGGGAGAATTTGGCGTTTTGCTCATAGTCACAACCTGTGATGTTGTTTTGATTGTTCATTTCCCTGTATTGTAACTGTTGTAACCTCTTGCTCCACTTGAAATTCCCACTTGCTGAGACAATCAGCACGAAGATAAAGACACAGTTAGGGATGAAAGTGAAAAGGGGCAAAAAAAGAGAAGCAACAAATAAGACAGCAGCTGTTTCCTTTTTCTTTTCAGCCAGTCCATCAATCAGGTTTTGTTATGTAATGTGAGAGCTGATGAGGACTGTCTGGGGTACCGTGTCTGGAAAGAGCAGGGGGGCACCTCTGGGTGGGTGTTGTTGCTTATGATGAGGGGGGTGAACTCTTGACCCTCAGCAGGCGGTCTGAAAACCCGGCTCCCCTCGCATTAGAGTCTCCCCCAAAGAACTGAGCTTAGGCCTGGGAATGCACACTCTGTCTAAAGAGATAAATGACTTTGTGGGGGGGCGGGGGTAAGATCACCTACCTGTGTGTGTGTGTGTGTGTGTGCGCGCGCACCCGGAAGTGTGTGAGAGTAGTGTGTCCAAGTTGTGTAAGCTTGTAGGCTGAAAACAGATAGAGACAAAAAGACAGAAGGAGCCATTTTGCTGTGTGTATGTGTGCTAGTTTCTGTCAGACAGAAAAGGCAATTGTGTGTGCATTCATGCAATTCCTCTGTGGATGCAGCCACTGTGTGCATCACAGTCAGTGCGAATGTGTGTGCGCACCCTTGTGTAAAGCAAAGAGTGGGGGGAGTGAACGGCAGAGATGGAGATGGAGACACAGATAGAGAGAGTGAAAAAAAAACATAAATAATTGATGATAGATGCCGCCTTGCATCTGCCGCCTGCTGCCGCTGAGTTTGTTCAAAGTAGATATTGATGCGGGGTCTCGCTAAAACACAGCGTAACCACCCCTCTATCCTGACCTCATTATCTCATTAGAAGAGCAATAATGCATTGCTTTTAAAAAGGGCAAAAAATGACATGCTATGAAATGGATAAATAGAAGTGCCTCCGCCTCAGATCATTTGCCAGATCTGCTGAATATTCATTTTTGCCATATTATTTAGCGCAGGGGGGGGAAAAAAAAGGAAAGCTATTCCAAGTTGTCATGAAAGTAAGTCAGGAAAAAAAAAAAGCATCCAAATGGGATTGTTAATTAATTGAATATTGGCTTGTTAGTGTGGAATGCATATGGAGTTACTCAGGCTTATTTCTGCACTGGCTGTACATATCGGTCAAAAATATGTGTGTTAGGCTGTTCGCAGAGACTCGATACATGATTGACTTAGTTTTGCTCTCCTTCTCCCTCCTCATGACTATTTTCTCTCAGTTTGCCTCATTAAATCTTTGTGGAAATTCTCCGACTCTTGTGGATGAGACTTTCTTTTGATTAGGCTATAAACAAATGGAGGAGTTGGTTGACATCTCCCAAGACCATAGCCCTCTTTTGTTTAGCTGCTGCACTGTTGCTGCCCCCCCCCCACTCTGACAGGACTCAAGTACTACTCCCCAAAGCCTTTATTCTCGCTTGTTTTTTTTTCCTGTTCCCTCACCCAACTCCAACCCCTCCTCCCCTCTGTCTTTGTTAAAGACGGCCCCTCATCCACTCCCTCCTCCACCTCTCTCTCTCTCTCTCTCTCTCTCTCTCTTGCGCTGTCTCCCTCGTTCTCTCATTATGGGCTCATCCGTTCCGCTGGCTGAGAGCTGAGAGAAGAGCGCTCAGGAGAAGAGTGTTTGGGAAACCAGCGACACACTGCTGCTTTTTTCTCCCACCCCCAGCCCCCCCACTCAAAAAACAAAAACCCAAAAAGGTGGACCGAAGTGTCAGGAGTTGCTTTTCCTGTTACCAACACTCCTCCTCCCTCCCGTTTACTTCCCCGCTCTCTCTCTCGCTCTCTCTCTCTCTCTCTCTATATATCGCTGTGTCTGTTCGCTGACGTCTCTCATTGACTCACTCCTCCCTGCTTCAGCTGGCTGACTGAGTGCGCTGACACTGGGACCACTACCTGCTGCCTGGGGATTACGCGCGCTATGAATACCCGGAGCCTAATGTGTTGTTTTGGCTGCCAGTGAACGTTGGATCCACACGGAGCAGGAGCTGGAGCATAAATCCTTGCGGCCAGGACACAGGGAGCGCCTCTGAACTAAGACAACCAGGGGTGGAAAAAGGACTGGATGCTCGTAGAAGCGTGTAAAAGAGAGACGACAAACCAGAGACAGAAAGAAAAGACTGGACAAGTTCTTTACTGAACGACAAAAACAGAAGAAGCTAAATCAACCTAAGTGTTATGGGGAGGAGAACCTTTTCCTCTCATTATTTGGTTTGGATTCTCTGTCAGAGTCCTGACATGAGGGAAGAAAGCCCAACAAATCTCCGCCTCGAGCTTCTCGGTTGATTCCTGATCACACACAGGTTTTTTTTTTGTCGTTTTCTTTCTATGAGTTTGTTCATTCAGACTGTCTCTGTATTTTGCTGCTCATCTGTAGCTGCTTGGGGGAGAAGACAGCTCTGCGCTGACGGGTCGAGTGGGGATTGTGATCGTTCTCCTCTCCAACTTTTTCCCCCTCTCCGCCACTTCTACTGACCTGCTTTCGGCACATCAGCGGCGTGGGGGGGCAGTAGCTTACTCACTCCATGAGACTGGCCGAGAATAAAGGTTATTGAACCAGGGAGGCGTGGCAGGCACGCAGGAGGGGAAGGGGAGGAAAAACAAACCATCTCCGTGATCCCGGGAGCATATGGTTTAGCGAGAGGCAGCCAGCTGCTTTTCAGCCGTCCGGCTAATCACGCTGCAGAAGATACAAGTTTCTCTGGTGACGGTGTCAGGTTTGGACGGATCTTGCGTGCTGTGGTCGTATATCTTGTCTGAAGCTCCCAGACCGAGAGCCAAAGAAGTCGGTCCTTCAGATACAAAGAAGCAGTTGTGCTGACTTAGAGGAGTGGCAGGCAAATCATTGCTCAGGAGAGCAGCTAACCATTGTTGCCCCAATAGACAACAGCCACAGGGAAGCTCAGAAAGATGCTCAGCCATCACGTCTTCGGGAAATACTTGTGACACATGTTGTTGGTGAGCACCAGACCTTGGCTTGGTTTGTAAAGGCTTTTGACAAAGAAAGGAGGGGGAGTGCTCCAGGAGCCGGCATCGCCAGACCCCTTCCACCTCCTTCTAATTACCCATTGGGGTCACTGGGAAGAAAGGAGAGGATTCCTTCTGTGGATTTACTGTCGGTCTGCTGTGGAAGTTTTTTTCCGTGTGGATATCTGACAATCCGAAACACCCACATCCTAATGCCCAAATTTCTGGCTTAGGTGCATCTCACACACATACATGCCAAAAGCGCTTTAACACACATTTACTAAAACATTATCACCACCCACTTAAAGCCACACACAATCTACACTGTAAGTATAAACCACTTCACAACACACACATACTCACACACTGAAAGCCCATTAGTTTGTCTTCTTCCCAGCCGGCACAGAAGAATGGAGGTTGCATGGACAGGTGGGGGGCTGTAGGAGTTCAACGTCCCTGTCCCTCTGTCTGTCCTCTTTCCCCAAATGGATGCTATTATCTCTAAAAATGTGTTACTTGGAAACCGCTGAAAGCTTGCTGCTGCAATTCTCTGACAGAAACAGTCACCGGGTCCCTGCCACGGTGCACAGCTGGAACCACAGCTGAAACACCGACCATTACGGAGCTCTTTTGCTTTTTTTTATTTTTTCTTCATCTTCATCCATCTGCCCTTATCCCACCGCCATCATTTTTTCCAACGGGTCTTTGGGCACCCCTCGTCGCCCTGCTCGTCCCATCATCTCCTCCGCCCTGGAGGGGAGGGGGTCATTGGAGTGGAGCATGAGCGGGTGCCACTATCCCTCACCACCGCCACCGGAGCGGGACCACAGGTACCAGCACAAGGTGTCCTTGGTGGTGCGCTACTTCATGATCCCCTGCAACATCTGTCTGATCCTGCTGGCCACATCTACACTGGGCTTCGCTGTGCTCCTGTTCCTCAACAACTGTACGTTGGTTCAAATGAAACACCTAACTTTACTGTATTCTTCTCTACTGCAGTTTCATTTTCACTAAATGTACGGGTCACTGTTTGGCAATAGGAAACTTGCCACAAACCAAAATTCAAAGTATTAGTTCCGCCTTTGAGACAGAATTTAGCTGGAAAGAAATGGTTTTACACTGAACGTGCTGCATAGTTTTTGCATAAAATGCCCTTGTCGGAACAAATGCACCCCCCTGCCACCAAAAAAAAAAAAAAAAAAGAGCTCACCTTACCTCTTATGACAGCCTTATCTGCACTCGAGTAGGGACATCACGACAGCTAAAGTCACAGCCGACCCCCGCCCCCTTGATTGTGTGTCTGCAGGCTTTCAAAACTGCTTCATATCTCCCCTCCAAAGCCTCAGCGTTTACTTTGAACTTCTGGTTTAAGTATTAAATGGTGATTAAATGCCTTTGGAGGATGAGAAGATGTCTTTTGGCCTGGAAAGCCCCCGACCCCTCTTGTCATCTGCTCCCGCTGCATAATTCTTGTCCCACTGCATATTGAAAGTACAGTGGCTCATTAAGAGGCGCTTGCATAATGTTTGTGTGCCTTAGTAGCTGGTGGCAGTTTTGACGGGGGGCTTAGCGTCAGAGAGTTTTCTGGGAGCAGTTCTGACGAGAGTGGTAATTCCTTTTAGTTTGTCTTGTCTTAATGCAGTACCTGAGCTTCTGTACAAAAGCAATTTTTCTGCAATTGAAAGAATATAAACATTATGAATGCATCATTATTTAATACTGTTTTAACATAAGCAGCTCTACAGGAACTGTCTGAATGAAAGACTGTATTCTAATGGTGCTTAATAAGTACTGAGATCTGATACCCAGCCCTACCCAAGACAGGTTTAGTCTACACAACATGACTGAGAAGATGTTCACCAGTCACCTGCACACAACGTGCTATCTTTAGTTTTTACATCACCAGCAGCACACCTTCAGATGTTTCCCTCTGCCATTTACCAGCCTGTGTTAACACTGACTCTCTCGCAGCCTCCTCCCTCACTCACTCATTCAGACATACAGGAGTCTATTTCTGAGTGCCTTTTCAGTTTAGACCGTGTTGAAGGTGAAATCCCTCTTAACTCGCCAAAGTGGGCGATTATTTATGCAAAACATGTGCCACGTAATCACTTGCAAATTGTGAAAAGTAAGTAAATAAATGAAATGAGCGCGGTTTTATCCGCCGTTTTCATGCTGCCAGATTCAGGTTGAGGAGGCATTTGAGCAACACTTTGATGGGAGAGACGCCGTTAATACGCTTCAGCTATGCTTGTTGTTCCATGTCAACTCTTTTTTCCTCTGACTTTCTTTTAGTCTTTAATCAGGCTGCTGACTTGTATAAGGCAAAGTCCCCGTGTTCCAGAGGATGCCACTGCATTTGATGCACTTTTTTTGCATTTGTGAGTGTCTGCTTCTTTTCTAGGTTTACGTTTCAGTCATACTTGTCAGTCTTTTCCCCTCGCTCTGCTCGGTGGATGTGAGTGGCCGGGAGGAGGATGGTTCATTTGTAATCTCTGCGCGTTTCTGAATCAATTTCTGCCTGACAGCCTATTAGATTTAATACAAACTCAGTTAAAGCAGGACAGTCTTCACCTCTCAGATGACTGAGAGCAAAGAAATGTGCGCTGGAGAAAGCGATGAGGTAAAAGGGACTGTTACGCCGCGAGGAGCCCTCGCCATGTGGCCGCAAGGAGAGCTGGATGGGATAGTGATAGTGCTGCTCGTGGTGACGTGTGTGTATGTGTGGTGGGAGGAGGGGTGTTAGAGGAGTCATGCAACCTCAGATTCGCAATTTCTGTTGTCACCATATGGGGTGAAGCATGTCCACACATATATATACACACACACACACACATACACATGCACACACAGTTTGTAAGCCTCCCCCCAGCCAAAGCCCTTCTGCCTGCCAACGGAGCCCACACACACACACACACACAAACACACACACATAGACACACACACTCACTTTGTCATTCCGTACAACTGTACATCAACCGCACCAAAGGGGATGGTAACACACATACAAAGACATTTACACACACACACATCTCTTTGTGCACATGGCTAAATGTCACAGTCAGACATATATTGATTTGCTGAAGATATAGGGTGAATGATGGCCATGTTGTGACATTCACACAGGCACGGGAACTCACACAGGCTTTTCCAGGTGCAAAGGGAGATGGGAAAGGCTGATATGTTTATGTAAAGACCTTATCTTGTCCTTTTGTTATGGAAATGTGAAGAAATCGTTTAGCTTCGCCCGGCACCTCGGCTCACTTTGTTCTCTTTCTGTTTCGCCTGGTGCGACAGTACGTCTTTATCTGTTTATGTTTGTTAGCGTGTGCTCAGACATGCTTACGAATGTGAGACAGGAAGTACGGCCTCTGTGGATGTCTGTTTTTTATTTTTTTTTTGTGTGTGTGTGTGCTTGTGTATACTCCTTTACGCCCTTAGCAGAACCAAATTCTGTTTTATAGGTTTTTTTTGACCCCCCTCTCCTCTGAGATGGAAATCAGTTACCATCATGACTGACTGGGAAACAGCTTCAGCAGACACTTCATTATTCACCTCTAGCACCAGCCTCTCCTCTTCTCTCCCCTCTCCTCATTTTTTTTCTCTCTCGCACAGGCACTCGCTCTCTTCCTCCCCTGAAGCCCGGCTGTTGACAAGCAATTTTAAGTGAGCCTAAATTTAAAACTCAGCTGTGTCTCGGGAATGCCGACGGGTATCGCAGAAGTCCTGAGAAAGGCTTCGGTGCGGTGGTTGACGGAGTCCCGGAAAAATTGTGGTAGCAGAGTAATTGATGTGATGTGTTTTATCTTCCTCATTATCCCTCACAGTGCTGAGACATTGGAGAGATGGCTGGGTGGCTGCACATCCTTTTCTGAATGTGCGTGTTTGTTCAGTGCCGGCAGCTCTGACAACTCATCAGGGCTCTGCTTAGTGAGTCAGACAGCCGACTTGACGGCTGGAGTACAGATGGTGGTTTTGGTTGGGTTGTGCTCAGTACTCCAGTGCCCTGGTAAACTGTGACCAGTGTATCGCACCATATTCATGTAAGACGTATTTGTCCTTTTGGTGAAGTTTCCTGATAAATGAAAAGAACACACATACACACAAATCGTCCCTGTACATCAACACTGAAGGTGATTTTTGTGTGTGTGTGTGTGTGTGTAAGAAATTGGTGCAGTTAACTCAAAATATGACTCAGCAAGACGTCAGACTGTATATGTTTTCTGTTCAGTCTTATTACTTTTTTCAATCTTCATACTTTGCTTGTAGCTTTGCATCCTTCTGTGCCATATGTCTGTGCTGTCTCTACGCTCCACAATTACCAAGATAACCAACAGGCTGATTTCCCACTTGATGTTTTCTGTTCAGTGTTAAAATTCTTACTTGTTTAATCAATTAGCCGATCAGCAGAAAATGAATCTACCACTGTTTGAACAGGAAACCAATCATTCATGAAACGAATGTGACATTTTCTGGTTCCAGCGTCTGAAATTTGTAGCTTTTCTCTGCTTTATATTTTAAATTATAATATTTGTAGGTTTCAGATTGTTTGTCTAAACGTTATGAGCAATTTAAAGACATCCCCTTTGGCGCTGGGAAATTGCTTTGTTACTATTTTTTGGCATTTTTGTAGTCTGAACAATCAGTTTGATCAAAGACAAATACATCAGATGAATCAACTATAACAAATAGATGATAGATGCAGACCTCATTCCGTTTTTTTGCTTTTTTTTTTTCTCCCTTCTAAACAATGTAAAAAACAAACAAGATGTTCTTCATCAACCACCACTACATAAACTGTTACCGATCCATTTACATGTCCTGCTCAAGTTTGTCCTCGTTTTCTAGCATCAAGGTGTCAAATCTGCTGATGGGCTCAGGTTTCGGGAGGTTTTTTTCCCCCCCGAGTGCTGCTCCACACTCAGTCATTTGACACTACAGCTCTTGTTTTATGGTTCCCACAAACCGACAAGCCTTATGTCATTGTCCGCTGGGTGTTGAACAGGAGAGCAGTATGATGTCATTTGATATATTAAAGGAAAAGAGTGGTGATTTATTCTGCATATGGTTCCTGTGGGTTGAGGGCAAGGACTGAGTAAATTTTCACCGTATGTCATCGCTGTTGTGAAACACACTTGTCAACCCAAAACAAAAACAGATCCCTTCCTCCTGTGTTCTCAATTCTCATGTGCTCTTATAATATCAGAAGTCAGGCGGTGTGAAGACCATAGAAACAATGAATGGCAAAACAATGATGATACCGGTGTCGCTGAAATGTAGTCCTGTCGATTAGCTCAGCTGGGCTCCTGTGGGGGCCCAGTCACTGCATTAGAATGTGTTAGATAGAAAAGCCAGGTCTCTTTTTTTTTTCTAGCAACTCAATTATTTGGCCTTTACCCCTGGGAAGTGTCTGAATCTCCCCAAAACTAAAAACCTATTTCTCTCGCTTTCTCTTTTATCTCTTTCAGACAAACCTCCTCACTTCACACCGGCCCAGCCTCCTGATGGTAAGTCCTCTGTGGTTTCTCTCTACTCGCCTTCGCTGACCACTGGTGTTTTGGGGGGATGGGGGTGGGGGTGGGGGTTGCCTGCAATTAATGACCTCAGATGACCATCGCTGCCTTTGAAGTGAGCCGCCGTCTGTGAGCGGTGCCAGATTTGCCAGCGCTCCTCTTTTTGTTTCCATGTTGTTGGTATGGCAGGCACGTGGCCAGGTCTGTTCAGGGCTTTGATGTGAGAAGGATCTTTTGATGACTTGATTTGATCTGCTTCACACAGCTAGTTGGGCTGATGTTCAATATCTGTGACTGCAGCAGCATTCACATCCTTCTGATAGGGTCTAATAGGATAATATCCCCCCCTGTCCCTGAGTAATCTGCATTACTTTAGGCTGCTGGAGGTTTGTAGAAAGTATCACCACTACCACCTAACCTTGTTATCCACATGTTCTCGTCCCACCTCGCGCACATGTGAATCTTTTCTGCATTGTTTCAGTTGTTTTCTGGTCCAGTAACATGAGCCGTTAATTAAAAAAGTAACAATTTATTTCCAAAACGGTGGCTCTCGGCAAGCTTTAATTGGAGAAAAACATCTGGTTTTCGAGCTGCTATCATGAATATTTATCAGAGGCAGCACAGTGAGACAGTGTTTGATAGACTTTGGTGTTGTATTTTATTACTGCTCCGACAGAGAGCCAGGGACGGACTCCTACTAGATCTAAAGGCGTTGTATCATCGTGCTTGTGTGCCGGCTACAAAGCCAGAGGTTTGGTGGGAGAAAACTCAAGGAGAAAATGTTTCTAATGATCCCAGCCGGCCAGCTGATGCCAGGGACAAAAGGCCACAGTGGGGGCTTGCTGAGTCTGTTTTCTGATAATTGCTCCATAGGCCAGCTTGTTTGGAAAAAGTGGTTTACGAAAGATGTCAGCTTAAAAAAATTTAGCAAATTAGAGGTGCTTTATTATGAATGTGATTGTCTGGCGGAGTCGGGACAATAGGCTGTTCACTGTCAATGTGAAATGACGGTGGCATTTGGCTTCAACAAATAATTGTGCTTGATTGGAGCATTTCTCAACTTGACCTCACCTCAACACCTGAGGAGAGTACGAGATGTCTGTTTTGTTTTTTTTGTTTTTTTTTCTCCCTTTTGTGCCTCATAACAGAAAACACTGCAGATTCAATTGCAGCTGGCAGAGTTTACAGCAGCTATTTGTTTTTGTTTTAATGACAGATGAAATTGACTTGACAAATCATTATATCTCGCGGAGAGGTGTCTATTTGTCTGTTTTTGAAGCAAACGTTGCCATAAAACTTGCCTCTCTGCTGGGGAAATGAGAAACAGTATGCAGGCAGTGAAGCAGCCCATTTCTGTCCTCCATTGAATTTTCCTCCACAAAAGAAATAACGCCCTGCTTATCGATTGAGCCACTCATTTCCCATGTATTAAAGTTTTTGCCGTCTGAGGGGCACAGTTTGTTCCTGCACTAGTCAACCGTTTAAAAGCTGCTGCTAGCCCTTAATTACATTTCCAATAGTTCTGTAGGCTTTCCATCAGCAGCCTATGCTGTTTTAATATGCCAAGCAAAACAAAAAGCAAAGTCTCCAATCAGCGGAGTAAGCCTGCCCTGTGGGACGCAGTTTCTCTGGGTCATTTAACGCTGGAGAGATTAGTGAGACAATTAGAGTTGGCCCAAATACGACAGTAGGCCACTTGTTGGAGATGTATGGTTTTAGTATTGGTAGAGGGGCAATTTAGAATATGTTGTGGCCCAGCAGAGGGCTAATATAGCTCTGCCATTAGTCAAATCTGCTCCAAAGAGCACAGGGCTTTTTTTCTACTGAACTTGTCCTCAGCGCCAAGGACGCTCTGCTCTCCAGTACTTAATTACAGGAAATCACAGACAAGATACCAAGGAGTCTGCATTTTTAAACAGCCTAGTTTGTCTCTGAACCGCCGTTGATGAGATGTCCTTATTAGCACGAGGAGATTCTGCGGAAAGTAAAGGAATTTGTTCTGCAAATTAGAGCGAGAGAATCTTGGGACGGGCTGGGGAAAAATGCAGGTTCGGCACAACATAAGCAAAGCGCTTAGACGATATTTATGGTGAGCGCCACCCGCAAATAGCTGACGAATCCTCCCCAGTGAATGGCCTATAATCACCAGTCACAAAAAGTGACAAAAGTCACAAAGCAGCCATTAATTAGCCTCTTTCTTTGAAAGCTCAAAGCAGCAGCAGTTGCTTGGCTCAGGCCGCAGTCATTATTGCCTGTCGTCTCCTGATAATAAGACAGTTGTTGCGTGTTTGGCCAATGCTAGAAAGCTCTGAGAATTTGCAGCTTGAGGGATTAGTGTTGGACTTTGGAAGAGGGGTCGACTCGGAGATATGCTCGATGAATGAGGCTGCTGGCCCCCAGTTGTCAGTGTCCATATCCAGAGAACACACAGCACGTGTTTGTCCACTGGTTAAGGACACAGGAAGGAGGCAGTAGTAGTATTGGATACAGTCTCTGTAAGTTTATGTAAGTTTATGTAATTTATTTTATTAAAGACTTAAGAGAGATTGTTACTAGATCAGGTGTAAATGTGATATGTAGTAAATCTAGTTGTAATTGAACAAGGACAAATGGATTCACTTCTTGAATTCTGTCTCAAGGTCTTCAGGCTGAGAGGAAAATCAGGTGTAGATGACTCCCTGGAGGCATCCTTCATTTTATCCTGTTACAACCTTAGGTGACAAAACACTGGCCAGACAGGATCTAAAATAGGCCAGTGACTGAAAAGAAAGAGAGTGTAATGGAAAAGCAGAGCCTCAGACAGTTCAGAGGTCTCCTGTGACTGTAGCCGTCTCTAGCACAACCTGCCTGGCAGGAGCCCCATTCGGTGTGAATCCTTCCACTTCGTATTTGTCACTGACAGCGCTCCCAAGAGGATGCTCCTCACTGACAGACACAATAAACTCCCGGACTGATATGTGATTTGATCTGAGACGGTGGGATGCCTGAAAAAAAGAGTGCCAGCGGGCTCACTTACACTTTGAGAGCACTACCACTTCCTAAAGAATTGACATAACTCTTTGTCAGCGCTGGGAGAATACAGTTACTAAACGCTCCACACCCATTACCCCCTCAGATGGGGGGGAAAAGCATACACACACACACACACAGACACACACACATTACGCTCGTGTAATTTATTCTGCTGGAGCCTTTCCCTGTGTTCTTGACAGTAAGCCTGACTCTGAGAGAGGCAGAATTAATTATGACTCCTCGGCCTATCTTAATTAAATCTTTTCACATCATAGATTTCACACAACAGAGGCAAAATATCTACCTCATCTTTTAGCCGGGGCGGGGGTACCGGCTGAGAATGTCTCACATCAAGATATCAAAGGTGCACTGTAAAGTTGCCTCTCCAGGATTACGATTTCACAGAAGAGTTGTCATGTCCGGCTTTTAACAGAGAGCAGCTTGTTATCCCACTATTGTGGAGGCTGGTGGGGAAGGCGGAGCTGGGGGAGCAGCAGAGAGGGCAGCAGGCAGCCTTGACTTTATCAAGCAAAAGTTTGTTGCCCTTTTAAAGTACACAGAGCTTTCAGATTGCACAGCTGAACTCTGTATCTTCACCTTGGTCAGGGTAGCCTGTCTCATTTTGTGTGTGTGGACTCAGCAGATGCTTTTTGTGAGCGTCTGAAGAACTCAGTAAGTAGGGTTTTTTTTTTTTTTTTTTTCATAAATAAAGGTCAAAGGCAAAGGCAAAGGAATTAGCCAAGTCCCATCACCCCCCACATCTAGCCATTCGTCTTTGACAGCGCTCCCGTTCAGGCTCGCCTCATCTCACCTCAGCTTACCCAGTATTGATCTGCCGAGATAGGCTAGAAGCAGTCGTCCAAAGAGACAAAAACAAAAATATTAGCCAGAGAGGAGAGAAACTGAGTGGGCTGGAGCTGGAAAGTGCAGGACTATTTGCTTTTGATTCCCTATGACACAGAGTAATTGTTGATACGGTTAGTGATGCGGGTCTGCTCTGAGATGTCCCCTGTCTGTGGAGCAACCCCCATCGGCTGTTTATGCAGGTTGTTCCAGGACTTAGGACCCTGTAAGGATCAGCAGTTCTTTGATGTGGACGGACAGCACACTGAACTATCTGCGGCTGTGATCAGGAAGCTGTCAGCCAGCAGCCCTGTCTCATATCTTGGCATTAGTGTTTTATAGAAACCGTACAGAGGTGTGAGCTCTGATCTGTAGTATTTCAATCCACGTATCAGCTTCAGTTCAGCTTGTTAAGCGTTCACTTGTTTCCAGGCAATTTTTTTTGGGGAAAAAAAAAAAAAAAATCCATCATGCAGGTCGATACATTTTTCAATGTGTGTTTTTTAGCGCAGCTGTTGACTTATGAATATACAATACCTCCGCACTGATGAAAGCCGCCTGTGATGGCTGTGAAGCTCTGGGTTTGGGAACTTTTTTTTAAATTTCGCCTCGTTATTCGCACGGTAAATTCACCCAAACTTTGAACGACTGGTTCCCCTCTTCCTCACAGGAGAGCAAGAGTTTTTGAAAAATACAGACAACAAATTTCCATGATCCCGAGTCTCTGAAATGAAAAGGAAGGAATGACATTAGCACGATAAAGAAAACCCCACCGACAGTATGAATCCATGGGAGCTAATTAATAGTTTCTAACTGCAAATCGAAGCCCTTATCACTCAGCGTGGCAGTGCAGAGGGATGGTTGAAAGCTCTCCCTCTCAGCTCTTTGTTATATATTGAACGTAATCAGCATGCCGAATGGGCTAATGTCGCTTTAAATGAGCTCTCCATGTTCCTTGCATGTTTGACAGCGACGGTAGCCATTCAGCGCCAATGAAAGACCGCGTCGTTCATTCCTCTCTCATTAACACAGCAGCAAGTTATTTAAAATCAGCGAATCGGCCGTCGTTCCACTTTAAACTGTGATGGGCAGGCGCAATTTAATTGTCGGGTGGCAATGTCAGAAAATAACCACACTGGGAAGTGTAACCAGTGCGACGAATTTCATTGTCAGGTTGTTAATTAGAGGAAAATAAGTGGCTTGCCGTGTCAACGTGTTTCTGAACAATATTGTGCTGTGATTTCCCGCCATTAGCCGATTCCTGCATCACACTTTGTGTTTTCTTTATTAAGAAGTGGAAGTTAATGGAGCGTTTTGCTCTGTGCTGACAGCATCCACACTGTCCACACAGATTCTGTATATGTCTCAGTTTTCTGCAGCAGCAACTCTTTCTGTGAGAGTCAGGCATCTGCAGTTCAGTGCTCTCCTGCTCTCTCTCTCTCTCTCTCTCTCTCTCTCTCTCTCTCTCTCTCTCTCTCTCTCTCTCTCTCTCGTTCTGTCAGACACACACACACGTACACACAGTGTTGGTCTCTCTTGAACATTTCACCCTTTGCTTCTTGTTTTTCTTCACTCAGCCAGAAACATTGTTTACAGATTGCAGTTGAACCTCAGGATGTGTGCATGAACACACATACACACTCTCAGCACACACACGTTTACAGAGCCCCTAACATCCGATTTTACAGTTTGTATCAACTTTTTTCCGTGTGTGTGTGTGTGTGTGTGTGTGTGTGTGTGCTGTGGGAGTGTCAGTGTGCATGTGTGTGTGTGTTCCTTACAACCTCATACATAGGGAGTGCAGGAAACTATCCGTTCTCTACGTCCCACCCTTCACATGACCGTGACCCACACACACTCATACTTGTACTTATATCTTTGTGAGGGCACTCATTGGCATAATGCATTCCCTAGCTCCTTAACAATCCAAACTAAATGCCTAACCCAGACCTAAACCTAATTCTAACCTGAACCCTAAAGAAAAGTCTTAAACCTCAAATTTCTCCAAATTTAAGGGGTGATATTAATGTATTTGCTTGTACCAACACATTTATTGGAGGTTGCCATGGCAACCAGATGTGCAACTGGTTGTGGACCAGTCCAGTGAAGTCGCAGCAGAGCCACCTACTTCCATCTTGGTAAACATATTATTCATAATTCGCTGCTCGTATGGTCACTCCATCTGCAGCCCTTTGCCTACATTTGTTGTCGTCATCTGAGTTTCATTTGACTTCTGGACCTGACGTCAACCGCAATCTGTGTGTGTGTGTGTGTGTTGAATATATGTGTTCCACTCCACTGGACACAATTACAACACACTGACACATGGCCCAGCAGCATGTCAGCGACACCATTTACGCCCCGCTAGTTTTTTTTTTTTTTCACAATACAGATACACTCAGACACACACACACCATTCAGAAGGGGGGATTTCATCAAGTCGTGCTTTGGTTTGTGTGTATGTGTCTGTATAGCATGCTGATCGCAGCCCTGTCACTGAGACTTTAATAAGATTTATGATAGGAGAGAGTGAGACAGAGGGCAGAAGCTATTGAGACAAAGAGAGAAGCAAAGAAAAGAAACTGTAAATCCCTATTATTTTAGTGTTTCTGCTCAGCCTTCTCCCTCAGTGTAAAGAAATTCAGATAATATACAGTATATATATTTTACATTGGAGCCTTGGGAGCGAAGGGAGACAACATTTTATATGCTGAAGTGTCACGCAGTGCAAGCCAGGGATGTAGTGGAGGGTAAAGTTTATCCACTTGTCAAAGTCTACCATTTATGCATGGTCCTAGGGCATTTATGCAGTTTGTTCTGTATATGTAAGCTCTGGGATCAGTGCTTTTGCCCTCCAGTGGTCAGTGGTTTGTTCATGTGTGCACATCGCAGAGACTGAGCCACCGTCTTTCTTGTGTGAGGCAGGAATATTAAAAACCCACTGACTTTTGAGCTGCGCTGACATCTGACTATTTCAGGAAGCTGACACGCAGGATAGAGAAAACCCTTTTAAGATATGCACTTCACTCCGTAAATGTTATTTTACATATCTGCTTCATTTTTGAATTAGACCCTGAGTCATTTTTCTGTAATAATTCTCCACAATCTGCCTACTCAGGTTCTTGTAACATTCCTCAGGGCTGAATACAAAGTCCCACTTTAATGATACAGAAGGTTATGTCTATGGAAATGAATGAATAAATACACCTAGTGCATATATTAAATCTGCCTTCACGTCCAACAAAATATTTCAACGTCTTATGTGAAGAGAAAAACATGTCACAACTACTCGAACCAGAAAACTGTAAAGGATACAGAGATGAGTTGTCTATGATCCTTCTCGATCTCTGTATATTTTTCAGATCAGCTTCCTTCCTTTTTCTTCCTCTGCACTTCAAAAGAAAAAAAAAAATCTCTCAAAAAAGGCATTTTACCTATTCTCATATAAAATTGAGTCCATCAGACCATCAGCTAAGTTGCTTTAAATTTCCAGCTTGAACTATATTAGCCTTGGGGCTCTGTGTATGCAGTAAAATTCAATAGTCCTATCTGATAAATGCTGAAACTAATGAAAAAGTGTACTGTAAGAGCTATCGGGTGCTTACACAGTTCTTCAAGGTTGGGGGGGGGGGGTGGGGGCTGAGACACTCACCGACACTGCATGGAGCCCTGACGTGGAGACAACAGTGGACATGCATGTGAGTCTTTACGCACTGGGTGTCTTTGCACATGAACATGTTCCAGATGTGTGCAGTTTTCATGCTTGTAGGTGCATTAAGTCCACAGAGCTATAAATTTTGGGTGATGGACCCTTTGACCCCAGCAGATGAGAGAATTTATGTCACACAGACCCTTGTGACTACACGGATATGGAAAATATAATTTGGGTTTAAGTGGGTCAGCGTTCAAGCCCTGGAGATAACCAGCCATTCAATCAAAAAATAACAAACAAACAAATAAATAAATAAAATTCAGCGCTGAGACGTGCCAGTGTGACAACCAAGAAGTTCCTTTTCCCTGTTGTCATTTTATTTGCCATTTTCTGACCAATCACTGTTCTCCACTGTGACTGTGGTGAGGAGGAAAATGGCTATTATCTATACAGTATATCTACCTGTCTGTCTCTGTCTGTCTCTGTCTCTGTCTGTCTGAGAACAGTTACATGATGCTTTGTGCACTTGGGCTGAAATGAGGGGAATTCATTTCCCCTCAAGGCTGTGTGTATATTGGTTTGTTCCCTTCCTGTGCATTTAACTCATCATTACATTACATCACCCTCAGTCTTTTAGCCGTATACCTCAAGAGTGTGTGTGTGTGTGTACGAGGGAGAACAAATAAAGAGTGTGCTTAGTATTCCGACAACTTGCACGTCTGCCTGCTCGCTCATTTCCATAATGAGAGAGAGAGGGAAATGGAAATGAGAATTGAGGACAGTTTGAACAATTTAGATGTCGTGTTTATTTTTTGAACGAAAGGGGGAAGTTATTGTGCGTTTCTCAGCTGTACGCAGCATACAAACGCATGCGCCTCAATCTGTGTGTGTGTGTGTGCGTGTGTGTATCTCTGTAATTTGGGTATTTGAACAGGCTTTATGTTGTGTGAAAAGTTAAGTTGCCGCATTCACACAGTGTGATGAGCACAGTAACAGAAAGTCCTATGAAAAGTGTCAAAGGTTTCCCATAATACCCCAGCAGGCAGGCGGGTGTGAGGGACTATATATCTTCTCAGCAGAGCTTGTTTTCCCACTGGAGTCTCATGCACCCAGTACACTCTGTAACTCCATAATTAGGGGTTGGTGTCACTGAAGGCAAACACTGTGTGTGTGTGTGTTTGTGTGTGTGTGTGTGTGTGTATTCTTGTAACTTGAGGAAATTGCTGCATGCACATGTGGAAACTGATGTTGGTCCAACCCTTTGTTAAGGCCAGGGTTAAAGTTCACATGCGAAAAGTGCATTTGTTTAACAAGTGAGTTTAATCTTAAAAACTTGGTGAAGTGATTTTAGTACATTTTAGTACCACAAGAAAAAGAATAAGGGAGTCGTAATGAAAAAGATGATCTTGATTGCACCATGGGAAATGTAGGATTTTAGTCTGTTACTGGTGTGAGACTAAAAGCCTCTCACTTTCTGCTGCTTCAGTTTTGACCAGCCTTTTTATTCATTCACCTCTTATCTTCTCTTCATTTCTTGTAAGACAGTACTAGGAGACATTTTTTTTTCATTTTCTTAGAGACATTTGTTGCACACACACTGTGAGAATTATGTGTCTTCACTCCAGTGAGTCTGTTCTAAACTTCCTTGACAACAGACTTGCACCTGCAGTCACACACATATGCACATGCATCAGCGTAGCTCAGAGTAAGGTGTTTCATGTATGTGTCTTGCTTAGTATGTGCTTGAATGGGTTGTGTATCAAACAACTGCAAAGTACTCATATTCATTCAGTCGTGTACACACACACACACACATGCCTCACACGTGGCATTTCATTGCATGCAAGTTCATGACTCTCTCTCTCTCTCTCTTTCTCTCACGCACACGCACACACACACAAACATCTTGTAGGAAACAAGGCATCCAGTGTGAGTGTGAGTCCCTCCACATGTGATGTGTATTAGCTATGACATTTCCCACTGGTGTCAGACAGCTCTCATCTCCCACAGCTGTCTCCTGTCACTACACTGCAAAACTTCATCTCACAGTCACAAGTCGGTTATTACTGAGAAGTTTTCCTCAGCAGGTTGACACATTTTTCTTTAATTTTAGTGTCTTTTTGCTAATTTTCCTGAATTAAATGACAGATCGCTCCACCACTTCATCAAGATGTTATTGCTTGATTCAAGGGCGTGATCGTGAGTGGCAGCACTTGAGATTTTTGCTTCTTAGATCATGCCTGATAGGTTCAATCAGTGTTTAATCAGCTGTGATAGTGGCAAAATTAACGTTTGAGCTAAAAATGGTTTTACTGACTCCGCACTTGAACTTTTTTTTTTCAGTGCACATTCCTCTTCTTGATCCCTCTATCTCTATCTTTACTACAGTTCCTCTAAAACCAACACACAAACACATTCCACACTAACACAGGCGCTACCACAGACTCAACTACAATCCCAAGCCATGCATTACCCTTCCACACACACACACACACACACACACACAGCACAGCACAGCACAGCACAGAAAACAGCACTCTGTCCCCCAACTGTGGCTACAACCTACCAGGTGAGTTTTTGTCTGCAAGAAATGTTGAGTACACTGCACGTAAATGGCCTGTGGTGAATAATGAGCATGTGTGAGTGTGTGTGTGTGTGTGTGTCAGTCCATTACCTGTGGACGCTCATGCGCAGAAACAGCACAACAGCTGCTGTGAAAGAGCCAGCTCACTGTGACTCTGGTTCATGGGCTCTCTGGAAGTGTGTCATGGGGGAAGGAGGGAGGATATAGTTAGGCTGACGGCCATATGTGAAACTGGTGTTTCTAAGCACACCAGTGCCCCCCCCCCCCCCACCCCCCCACACACACACACACACACACACACACAAAGGTTCATGAGATGAATACAGAGGTAGGACATTATTATTATTTTTTTTTTTTTAGCTGTACAAATGTTTGTTTCATTTCAGGACCTCTCTTTAGTATTTGCTTTCAAATCTTTTGTTACCAATGGTAGTTGGACTGGCCATCAGGAGCACCGGGAGAAATCCCACCTCATTGGTCTCTAACGTCCCTGTCTGTGTCTTTACCTGCCCTCTCTGTGTGCACCCCAGCTACAGAGAGCAGTGTGTGTGTGCGTGTGTGTGTGTTCGTCTGAGGCGAAAAGAGAAATTTATTTAAAACAGGTTGGTCCAATTGGTGCCTCCATCAGTGGCTCAGCTTTTAATAAAAGATCAAAAACCAGCTCAATCAAGTCAATAAATCATGGCAGCTCAAATCTGCGTTGCCAAGTGAATGATTATTGGTGTATTTTCTCAGTCGGACTTAATCGCAGCATGTGGTCAATGCATTTATGCCCACATGGGGTGTGGTTTAATTCAGGGACTCAAAGCCATGTAACACTCATCAATCCCCTGAGAGGCAATACATTTCCTCTTGTTCAAAATGAGACTTTTATGTGCAAGCAGAAGAACCAAAGGAAAAAAAAAAGGAATGTGCAATTACCTCAGCGTCATGCTGGGTTCATCTGATGCCATGCTACGATTCAATCACTCTCCCCACCCCCCTGACTAGTTCCATTATAGCTGAGAGGAACACGGATTGGTTTGGGTGATGATGTGAAGCTCCCTATTTTTGTCTTTCAATCAGATAACGGAGTTTTTCAGTGTTTTTCTGCTCCTTGTCTGTCCTGTGTGGAGTGGCTCTGAACCGGAGCCGTTAGAGATGGCAGCCAGGTTCAGCGCTCCTGTTAGACAGCCGCACAGGTCAGGTGCTGCTACAGAGAGACAGGGCAGTGACAGGGGCAGATGGCAGCCAACAGACACACACACACACACACATACATAAACACACACACTCTCTGTTCCCGGGGCAGCGTTAGATTAGTCACAGTTGTCCTCCTGCAAAAGATGAGATATGGTGTTGGAGATGGGAAGTGGCTAGCTTCAGGGACAGAACACATGGACACACACACACACACACACACACATGCTCACATATGAAGGCATAGATTTACACACACACACACGCACACACTGTCATTATTATGCACGAGCACACCCTCTAGCCAGTGCAGGTAAACAAACAGGGATTGGTGTTTGTCAAGGGATGTGCCATAAAGCCAACTTAAGTAGGAGATGATATCGAGTCTTTTCCTGCTGCTCACTGACCAAATACGTTTTTCTTTTATGCAAACTCCAACCAGCTCAAAATTGGATTTTTGCTGTATACACTAGCACATATGGAGTAAACAGTGATACATGGTGAATTATGTTCCAATCCAGACCTGTTCAGTGAAAGGTCTGGGGATCTGTGGGTGGGTCTCACACAGTCTCCGTGAGAAGCTACATTTTTCCATACATACTCAGCGTTTTTAGATGAAGCTTAGAGACACTTTTGAAATGTTAAAAGTCACAATCTCTAACATTTTCCTCTAAATTCATCTCTGTTTTGCTGCTCCTGTCTGAAGTCCATGGTGATGTAACTAATTATTCAGTTTATGTCCGGTGATCAGAGATTTTACATTTACATATTCTGAACACTGTCACCCAGGAGGTTATGTGTTTTTGCCTGCAGCTTATTGGGAACAAATAGAAAAAGAACTGGGTAGTTCATACTCAACTACAATATTACATTATAATATCAACAGTGTTTTAGTAGAAAAGATAGAAGAAAGAGCACAACAGCTGAAAATAAAGGAAAAGGGCCTGCCAGTGGCGCCCACATTTAGCAGGCGATTTCTGGTAATTACAATGTAAAAACTCCACTATATGCAGTTACAAAAAGAAGCAAAGAAAAAAAAAAACGTTGTTTTGTTTGAAAAAATATTTGTTTGAGCGATAGCCATGCATTCTGTTGCCAATTTATGCTCTGTCGCAAGTACTGTCACAGTGAACTGTTCTCTGCCTGGATTCAGACTGCAAACACAGACTCAGAGGATTCACAGAAATGAGGCGTGCATGCACTGAAGACATCGCTCGATCATCAGTTCATTATTATTGTGTCAGACGACACTGTAGATTATCTTCTTTAGATTTCTTCATTAAAACAATGAGCCTCAATTCATTTTCTCAGCTAAAGGCCTTTTAGCTTTTTCTTCTTCTTCCTGTTGCATTTCTGACAAAGGTGTGTTTTGCTTTCCCAGAATCATGTGTTATTTTGAATGGAACTGGAGGACCCGTGTTGTTAAAGTGCCCTTTCTCTTACCAGCAGTAATCACAACCATCTCCAAATCAACCAGGACTGAAATCTCTCCTGTGTGCTGTTAATCAGTTTGTCACTGAAAGCAGTTGCCTGCTGCATGCGGAAGAAACACTGGTGAGAACAGTCACTACCCCGCCGCACTGTTCACGCTGCACATACCAATTTGAGCCACTGTTAAAACAAAAATGTTGATTAGTGCAGCTTTAACGATTATATCCCTAAACGTGATGGGAAATAAAACAACTTGAAAAACGTAGCCAAAACAGCTCAGGCTTTGTTTAAGGTTACTCTGTATAAAGGTTTGCAGAAAGCCCAACTTACATAAATCCTGTCCTCTTAATGATCTCGACCATTTCTATCACTGAACACATTATGCTAATGGACAGAGTCAAGGCCTGCTCTGTCAAAGAGCCTCTGCTGCTTTTAGAGGGAGTGTTCAGGTTCATCAAGTTTTAATGAGCGAGGAGAGAAATCAGCAGAGACACTGCACACTTGACTTTACCCCAGCACACTCCCCTGAACTGTATGCAGATCACAGGTACAGCAGAGCTGTCAATTGTTAGAATTTTTAGCAACTCTCTCTTTAGGAAAAGGCTTTCAATCTAGATTAAACACAGCTAATATTGCACATAATGAAAAACAGGATTATCGCACTAATGCTTTTTACCTTCATAAAAAAGGGAGACTCGGCTGTGCAGATGGGCTGTAAAAGCTCAAGTAAAGCTTGTGCTTCAATCTCTATAGTCTCTTCCTCTCTGCTTTGTTTTGAATTGGGCTTTTACCATTGTTTCTCTGGAGACTCTGGGAAGATGTAGCTGCATTATCAAAGAAAGATATATGCCTACAAATGTATTCACACATGCTCGTCTAAATAATTAAAATTGTATTTGTTTGTACTTGCAAACCATGGCGAAAATGTTCTATTTTTTTGCGCTGAGGCTCTTTTGTTTGCTTGGATGAGCCAAAGTGGATGGACAGAGATTAGTTTGGATGGTGAGATCCCAATGCATCAAAAAAAATTTACATCAGATAGGATGAATTTGGGTCATTGTGGCAGCAGACAAGACATTGTAGATAAGACCAGAGCGAATACAGAACGCTGATGATAAAAGTGATCTGAGCGATTTTAACAGGTGAGAATGTCACAATTTAGCTCAGCTCACAGTTTGGTTTGGCTCACAGCTTCAGGTTCAGGGCTTGTTATCACATGGCTGTGGATAAAATGTGCAGATAGATGATCAAATTTAGAATAAATTCCTGTTTATATCAGTTAAAAGCTGAGCGGCTGTTTAATGTCCTATATCCAAATTTTCATTTCCAAATTAGTCCAAAGCTTTTTCTCACAAGATATAAACTTAATTTCAAATCACACTCTGGGTGCAGGTGTTGCTGTACTGTTGTGTTTTTTTTTTTTCCCTGGAGCTTTAAGCTGCATCTCACAGGTTTCATTGGGGTCTTCATCTACATCTGTTACCACGTAACCAAAGTCCCACACTTGTGATGACAAGTGAGTCACCTCCTTGACAACTGCACAAACCCCATCTCCCGATAACAACTGTGAGACTCAGTTGAAAGCTTCAGACATAGACAGCAGACGGACCTTGGTATACAAACATTTCTTTTGTCCAAGTTGAAGGATGAGCTTTCATTCTCCAGTCTTTGTTGTCTTTGTTACCTTGTTGTTTTCCTTCTTACTTGAAGATCCAAAATGTTTGCTCGACGGAGCCTCCTCTCTTAAAATGTGTTAATTTTTTTGCATTAATATTAACAGTTATCCTGATGGAAGAAGTTGCATATAAATATGTGAGTAGAGCGCTCTGTGATGTGTCCAGATTCTTAAATACCGCAGATGGAGGTAACATATGCAGCACATATTCTGACACGAAGATGCGTCATTATGCTTGCAGTGTTGAAATGTTTCTCCTGCAGGAAATTTCTCTTTGACAGAAGCAGCGCAGTTGCATCCTAATTAAGCTAAGGAGGACGCCAGAGTTCATGTCAATCAGTGCTCCAGTCATTTTGAACTCTGTAAATGCAGCAGCAGCATCTGCCTCTGCTGCCACGGAGTGAGACTTTTATCTGGCTTTACTCACTGTGAATGCAAACATATGTAAGGCCCAGGTGGGAAGTGAAGCCATAACTCAGGTTGTGTCATCTCACTTAGCTGTGCCTCACACTTGGAAACCCTATCTTAGAGAGATATATCACACTGTTTAAAGTAGCTGCACCGTGAGCACATACAGTATGAACTGCACTGGAACGGTACAACCAGAGGCAGCATCAGTGAGCAGAATCAAAAGTAAGGATCACGATTTTTCTGCCCCCCCCCCCCCCCTCTCGCTTTGAGGAACACACATGCACACAGACTGAGCCACGTACACCATCTGCATTCACAGTTTGAGCTTCTGCCATGTGGTAAAATGTGCAGAGATTCACAAGAATCAATAAGGGGGGAAAAAAAAGAAACACTTCATAGCGTATTCCACACAGATATGCAACTTGAAACCATTGGGGAAAGATAAGGCACTAATTGGAGCGCTCTTTAACATAATTACACCTTCACTCTAATAAAAAAATAATTCTCCTGCTGCTATTTACCATCTCTGTGTTATTATTATTAGTATAGTTCAATGTAATTGGGGTGAAGACACAAGAAGGTTAACACCACAGGTGGACACTGAACCTTCTTTTTTTGAATCCTCTCCCAATAACACCTATCTAGAACTCCACAAGGTGAAGGGTGGAGGGTGGTGGAGGGGATACGATGTGCACAGTGTTGAAATAGCACCTTTAAGAAATCAAAGCCTTCTGCGATAGAGGCAAAAATAGTCAGCGCTTTAGAAATAGAAGTGTGTGCTCTCAAATATCCTCACAGGCTTTTCACCATTTCTTTTCTTCATTGAATTTTAGTTTTGGGAAATTGATTGAAATATTTGCCTTGTCTCTGTCACTTTAGCTTTAAGCATATAACAAACCAAATGTACGTGAAAAAGGGGGCTTGTGGAGTCTGAGTCCCGGTTTTGTACCTGCTCTGCGACAAGTCGAGCCTTTTTGTAGCTTTTAAACCTCCGGATCATCCACAGTGGGATAAGAACTCAAGGATAGTCAAGGATTATGCAGGATTGCTCCTGCATTGCATAAGCTAATATAGATTCTTATTGGCCTTATGTGTGTTTGGGTGTTGGTGGGGCCATATGCTGCTGCCTGAGGGCCCAGTGAGGGATCAGTGCTGAGCAGGAAGTGCTGTGTTATTAATACCCCAGGTGCAACATTGTACATCTTCCTCAGGCCTTCATTTATTATCTCTCTGACCTCTGTGGAGTTGTGTGTGTGTGTGTGTATGTGTGTGTCAGGTATGAATTCCAGTTCGACCCTTTGTGTCCAGCGTTTCCAGTCGGCCTTTGATTCTGCTACTTGTGGGGAAAAAAATGGAGTGTGAATAAGGAAATGTTGATCAGACTATTTTTAGACAGAGAGCTGGGAAATGTATCAATTATTGAAGCCTGCGTTTGTGTGTGCATGTGTTTGTGTGTGTGTGTGTGTCTGTGCATGTGAGCATATGTGGAGGTTGGGGGAGTTCGCAGTGAAGAGAGAATTGGTGTAAAGATTAATAATGAAGGACTGAAGTGTCAACGGAATGGAGTGAAGGGAGAAAAAGGAGGTGGGATGGATGGATATACAGGTGGATTGTGTGTGTGTGTGTGACAGTTGGGGTTGGTGCTGCCTGTTCTTGTACCTGGGGTGATAATAACTCAGCCCAACACATTTTCTGACACGTTTCTCAGCACTGACACTTTTGACTGGAAAAGCCCTCTTGAGGATGAAGACTTTGAGTGTGTTTGGTTTCAGATTAGTGATACTCTCCGAGTCATTATCTCCATATTTCAAGCTGGAGTGATGACGTGATTTCATTTGCTTTTGTCTTCTATCCATCCCTCGAATGATGTGAAAAAATATCTGCAACACTCCAGAGAGGTCTTAAATTTTTCACCATGTTTTGCAGCAGGCTTGCATTTGATGCAGATATAAAATGTCACTGCTGTTTACTGACTCTTTACACTGAAATGTGCCGTCAGAAAGGTTTTAAATTATGCAAATGTGAATTTATAGAGTCAGGGTCGACGGGGTCAACAGATTGTCTGTATCTGCTGATAAGCCAATGCAGAGGGAATTTGAAATAGGCCTCGTTCACACATATGGATTCAAAGTGGCAGGCTCTCTCTTGCCTCTCACGAGCCTGAAGCTCGCAAGTGTGTTTGTGTTGAGCACATCATTTACATACTCAGCTCCAATTGGGCATTTATTTTTCTCACACTGCAACTATAACAGCTTCCAGAGCGAAGTGTACACATCCTTTTCTCTGTTTCAAGTCCCTGTAGTTAAAGTAATGTGGTGGAGAAGTGGTTAGCCTGTGACAGTCAGATTTTCCTCCAGTTTGTTTTAATGAGCGTAGTATGAAACAGATATGTGCTTTTTTTTTTCTTTCACCAGGGAAACAAAACGAGTGCAGCTGTTGCTCCTTCACGTCAGAATATATTTATACAAAATTAAACTTTTCTTAACTTTCTTACCATCGCAGCACTGGGAGCCTTTTGACTCCAGGAGCTTTTTCAAGCTTCAGTTCAGCGAATGCGTCAGCATCAGTGTTTGTGACCAGACGTGTGAATGGGCCATTTAGCGTTCTCCACTCATTTAGCACTGCACTTCATGTATCACAAAGTTGTGGAACATGCGACTGACAAACGAAGGAAAGAGCCGTCTGGATCAATGCAGCAGAGGCAGTGACTTTTAGTCCTAATTATGGATCAAACTCCAAAAACACCAGGTCCCTCATTTCCCATAATGCAGCTCGATAGGGGCTTTAATTAGACCCTGCCTGATAAATGCCCATGTTTTTCAAACTCCATTCCCTCATTTATAATGCACGTTTGCTGTCTCTCCACTGTCCAATTAAGGCAACATGCTGAAAAAATCTTTGAAGAATTAAAAGATAAAATGAAATAAATCCTCTAAGCCCAACCTCGGTGACATCATCAGGGTTATTTTCTTAGACTTGACAAAACTCCTCCAGAGCCATAAAAGATATTACATGGGTTTCTGACACGCTGAGTATTGTAGTACTCTCCACGGCTAATAAATTGATGTGACAGTGCCCCTTTAAGGCTTCAAATTACAGCTACACTCTGATGAAATACCATCTTTCGTGGCCATTCATCATGTGAATGTGGCAGTAGTGGTGCTTAAATGTTTTTATTGATTACTTTCTTAATGTCACTCTCAGGGAGTCGGTTAAAATTAGACCCAAATCATATCCACTCTTACATTCACACAAGGTTTGTTTGGCAGAAAAATGCAAAAGAAAATGTTATTAAACATTAAAATTGAATTTCTTTGCCATTTGCTCCTAATTTATATTTATTTTTGTGAGCAGTTTCCTTTCAAAATAGTCAGATTTTGCCAGCTGTTGTTCTATTGTGATTACAGAGATCATAAAACAATAAAAGAAAATGAATTTGGCTCACTGGAAACTGCTCATGTCCTGCATATGGAGGGGGAAAAAAACAACAAATAAAGTAAAACCTCTCAGTAATTCAGTTCTATTTCAATCTCTGGTGTAATTTCCTGTGTACTTTTGCCATTGCAGACATAGGTTTCAGCCCTGCTCTGATACTGATTGGTCTCATTTTAGTAAAGCAGTGGACGGCTGTGAAGATGTGTACCTGACCGCCTTTACAGTTATTAAATACCATCCAGTGCAGGCAAGATGGATATTAAAAAATATATCAGAGCGACAAAACTGTGTGAGATGTGTCCATGCTTCTATTCAGTGAGACGTTGTCTGTACATACTGACTGATGAAGGTGGATTGAAATGTAATCGACAGGGCAGCTGTGATAATGACTTTTTTATTGAAGCCATCTGTGTTGGATCCGTGTATATGTTTTTGCAAGCAAGGCACCAATTCTCACTATCTACACCAATCAAGGCTTTTTCCTTGAGCGTTCACTCCATGCACACACACAAAGAGTGGGTCAAAGGTCAGCCTCACACTCCCATGTCACCTCCCATTATTTCCAGCCCAATTTCCAGGATGTAAATGGGCTCATGTGGAGCTGAATACTTATGGGTAAGGATGAAGCATGAATAGGGAAGAGTCCCTGCTACTGAATACACACACACACACACACGCAAGCGCCTGGCCAGTCACAAACCCCCACTCAAACCACGGAGGTGATGGACGTTGAACAACCTGACCCCACCCACCCTCATGTACTATTCATGATGACCTTTCCACTAGCCCCTTTCTGCATCCCTAGCACACACACACACACACACACCTAAGCCATCACTGGGCTGGTCCAACCTGTGGCCCCTTGGTAGCTCAGGCAGGTGCATTTACTGTCACTGCTGTTAACGTTTTAGTCCAGGCACCACTGAGCGTGTGCACACATCAGCGTGGCAGGAGGGTCACGTAATAAAGCAAAGCAGCTAAATAGTGAATTCAATGGAAGCTTGATGGGAAAGAGAGAGAAACATCAGAACAAAAGGATGGATGGATGGACTGGGCAGGTTTGCTTGGATTGCAACAAGCAAACCTGTGGTTGAATAGTGTAGTTGGTGAAAACTTTCCCTTCCTGTACTAACTCATGTTGTGGTGCCCTTGAATATGGAACCGTACACTGTAAACACAAATGAAATTTATGATTCTGAATGATCGTCTGAGCTGAAACAGTCAGTTAACTGAGTATTTATAAGATAAAGCAGAGGATGAGGTGAAGGTTATAAATAATTAGCAGTAGCCCAGTGATCATTATGCTTACAGACCTGGACCTCTGTGTTGCAGGCTGTGAGTGCACAACTTGCAACATGAGGATGCGGTTGCTTTTCTTAGAAAAGGCTGGCAGCAGTGTTTTGTATCAGACGTAGCCCTTGGGTGCTGTGAGCTTATATGGTTTAGTATTTCTCAGGAGTCGGTGGACACCAAACTATAGCTAAAAAGCTTGTTACAACTGATTTACATTCACCAGATGTGATACTAATGTTTCTCTGTGTCTGCTAGATATGTAATAGGCAGCTGTTTGCTAACACACAATCTAGCTAGCTAGTTAACTAGCTAACAACTTCTCTCTGCCCTCAGTAGTAATAAAAAAAAGTGCTTAATGCAGCATAAACAAATGAAATCACTCTCCATTAAATCCTGAATCAATCCTTATAATCCATGATAAGCTTTTTCCCAGCACACATCATGCACTGGTAAACTGTATTTTGTTATTACTCTTTTTATGACAGACAGACATGTGTATTTTATTTATTTTAACCCCTGAGAATATTTAAGTTTTAGAAACATTATCATGAATCTGTCTTGGTGCTGTTTATTAGACATTATTATTTGTAAGTTGCAGCTTAAGTAATGTTCTGTGGGGAAATTCTTTTTATGAAATGACAGAGATTTTATTACAATAGAAATTGTCAGTGGACGTGAAAAGAATGAAATGCTCTCAGTTTGTTCTTGCTGTAATGCACTTAACAATTTCATCACTTTGTGTTAATTGTTCTAAAACTAAGTATCTGCACCAACCAGAGGTGACACGCACACACGCACACACGCACACACACACACACACACACTCCAGCTGACTTCTTTGTATCTCCTGCTGTTGTATATAAAAATGAAAATGCGGCATGCATAATGGGCAACAAGGCCCCTGGGTCTCTCCCGCTTGCTGCGTTTCCGTGTTATTTTTCCGAACGAAAGCAGTTGGTACTTTTCATATCTTTACTACACAGATATCCATAAATTCACACTGGAAAAATACATACCTAGCACCACTTACCATATGAATAGCCTTAAATTTCACATAAGTGATTCATGTTAATGCAGCCTGGCACTCCATTAAATGGAAAGAGAATCTGATGCAATCTAAATTTCAAGGCTGCTTTCCTCAAACGCTCTGGCTTGCTCTGCGATGACAAACTCTCCACACATTTGCCTAGTTTAGCAGCAGCAAACCCACGTACTGCTGTCACCTTATTCTGCCTTCAAGTGCTTTTGGAGATATCATAATTACGAGCCGAGCACAAATGAACAAGCTGACAAAATGGTTAATATGACTCATAAAGTAGGAATTTCCAGTGACACCCAAACTGCTGAGATATGATTTTTTATGGTGACAGTTTTCCGCTGCAGCTCTCAGGAGCTTTGTCCTGCTTACTTTCTGAAATAAAGCAAGAGCCACAAAGTCAAAAAAAAAAAAAGGTCTTTGTTACGGGGTCCATTTTGCTATTCTGTCCAAAAGAACTTGAATCGTTGACAAGTCATATTTACAATTTGTGAACTTGGAAGAAGCAGCTTATGAGGAGAGCTTGAAGGGAATGTGAGACACTAGCAGCCAAATCATTTCAGAAAAGCACTCCATATGAAAAGAAAACAAAAGGCTGGCAAGGAAGAACACATGCTGCGATGTTTTTCCGAGCCAAGGACAGCTCCCATCAAAACCAAAATTAAGGTTTTGAGACAGGATATTGCACTGTGAGGTTCACCCGCAGTCCCAAAATGCCTCACATAGTTCTGATATGTCTCTAATCGTTCCTTTGCAGCACAGAAATCAAACAACGAGCACCAAGAAACCATATTGGTTCCAGTTATTCATTTTGCATGTGATCACCCATGAAGCCCTGCTTGTGATGTAATTCCACCTGTCTCACTTTCACGAACTTGTCTCCAGCCCACCTAACTGGAGCTGAACTAATTCAGCCTGACATGATCCCTGTTGATATGTTGTCAGGATGCGGCGTCCTAATCGGCCTCAGACATATGTCATTCGGGCTAAGGATCATTAGCGTGTCCTCCAGGGGGAAACATATCATGCAGTTGAGTCGATGATGATTCAGAAAATGAATACCTTCCCCACGTTCTTTCTTCCCACTCTGTTCCCAAAGGTAGAAAGGGAAGACGGCTGCGGAACAAACGTGGAGAGCAAGTGCGAGACTGTGGAGACAAAGAGAGGCATTTATCTGCGTTTCCATATGTGTTAAACATTAGGAGATTCTAAATTGCTCAGCCAAAAAGCCATTAATAGATGAAACATGCGTGCCATATGTTCCAAAAGACATCTTGTTTCCAGGCGATGGGATTTTCGCCACACATTAAAAGTGTTTTTTACGTAAATTGGTCGGTGTACGGCGTGATAGATAAGCTAAGCAGAATGAAAAGGGACAGAATGGGGAGGGAGAGAAACCACTGTCTGTGAACATTTTGTCGTCATACTGTTGCATTTGTGTTCACGCGTTTCCATTTTTAGTTTGACACACTAATTGACAAAGGGTGAGAGGCATTACACGGTACGAGAATGAAATTAAAAATCTGTTTTGGGAAAGAGGTTATTTTAATCGTTTTGCTCCTTCGTAGCTGATTTGATCTCTGCTGAGGTCAGACCTCATGCAAACACGCTGATGAAGTATAAACATCACTGAACTTGCCCCAAGAACAGGTAGCACGCACCTGCAGGCACTTACTTGCTGTTGCACACTCACACACACACACACAGAGTTTGTGTATCCTAGGGAGGATGGATCAGCGGTACGTTTCCACTCTGTTCCACTGGCTGCACAGACCGTTAACACGCACGCACGCACACACACGCACACACACACACACTGGCCTTGGAATGCATTGTCTCAGTACAGAATGGTATCTCACGCACTCACACACACAGACCCGCATTCATTCACACAGAAAAACACTCAGCAGTCAAGGCTCCACTGGACATAGAAGCAAACATCGCCTTCCTGCTTCCATTCTCGCCACAGGGCACAACAGTGCAGCGTTTCACAACTTCACTTGGCATTCAATAAGTGTGTGCAGTATATGTATGTGTGTCTCTCAGTCCAAAACTTGTTTTAAGAAATCTAGTGCTGATAAGCATTAAGGGGGAAAACACAGACCCTAATAACGCCCTTATTTTGAAATCCCAGTGAGAAATGCATACCTGCCTGGCATAAATCAAGTTGGCGTAGGTAATATGATTTCCACCTTTGCCCACAAAAGTAGCTTTAGCTCTTTACAACTACTAATGATTGAAACTTATAGGTGGTGCTGACAGCTAATTTCAGAGGGTAAGAGCACCTGAATGACCTAGCTTTTTTTTTTCCCCACAATTTTCCCAGAAATTTTCATTGTTGCCAGTCGGAGCGACCTCAATTTACCTGACATCTGAGCTCCACTGCAAACTCAATCCAGCACTTGTTTAGCCTTCGCTCCGTCTTTTCAGTCAGAATCTAGTTCCACTCAGCCACTTCTCTGTTGGGTTTGAGCAGTTTCGCTGAATTGTACATTTTGTTGCATGAATACGGTCACCCGCAGTGGCTCACTTCAATTCGCCAAGCTCTACTTTTAGCCCGCTTTAAACTTTACAGCAAAAGCGGTAAGGTCGGCTCTCCTGAAGTTTGGTTTGTTCTTCTAAATAACTCCTATTTTATTGTGGTGAGTTTGTGATCAAGACCATTGTGTGTTTCCAGATTGTGGAAGAACAGGGTTTAGCTGACGAGTAAAGTGACCCTTCATCCACAACAGATGAACGCACAGATTGTCGGTGTTGTGAATGGAAGATGCTCTGTTGGTCGACTCAGCGGTTTCAGTGTGTCTTTGTTTTTTTTTTCTCCTAAGATGGTCCTGTTTTTTATTTAATAGAAACATTGCTGAAGTTTTCTTCTTTTACTATCCCTCCTTTTCTTCTCTAAGATCATACTGCATATATTCATAATGCTGCAGACTATTCATGCTTCATAGTTTCCTTTCATCCATTTCCAATTAATGGTCTTTAAAGCTTCTGCTGTCTGTATGTTGTTTAGTAACTCTCCTCTTTTTCATATATTTTTTCCTTACTGTGCACTGTTCGTCTCTCCTGCTGGTCCATTTCCAACACAGATCATTTCCGATGAAGATTTCTGTGTTTTGATTTTAGTCATTTCACTGACAACAGTCTCAGAAAGAATGTAACCACAGTGTAACTACAGCCGCTCTAACAGAGGATGAGGTTACAGGACACCGATTAACCTCTTTTTCAATTGATTAATTAGTTATGTTTTATGTTCCCAGAGCCTTAGCCTTAGGTGGCATCTTCAAATTGCTTGTTTTGTCCAAGCAACAGTCCAAAATCTGACAGGAATGAAAAGCTAAAATCAGTGCAGATTTGGCATTTTCACTTAACAAACAAGGAATTTATTCCCAAATTCCTTTTGATTAATTTTATGTTGATTGCTGGGCTTGGTGATAATTCAGTAGGTGAAATCAAATTATGATAATGATTCAGAGTAAGCTGTAATTAAACGATCAAAATGAGTTTTGAGTTGACTCATATTTCCAGCATTGATTTGATTCGTTAATGTGTAATGTGTTCATCTGCCATATCATATATACTATAAATATCAGAAAGTGTCATGACAGTGATTTCAACCATATTCGACCACACAGCCTCAGTCAGTTGATGAACTGAATAATGAATTCCCTCTGTAACTGCAGGTGGACATGTGAATGCTGTGTACGTTCGGTGTTTGTGGACATTTAAATTGATTTAACACTAATTCTCTGCTGTGTGTGTTAGACCCCAGTGTGAGCACATACTGACCATGTGCAGTGACTGTGATAGTTAGTCCATACAGCCTGAAGTAAGGTCATTGTAACAGCACCAGGATCACAAACCGAATTAAAACAACACAAGCGCACACACATACTTAAACACACACACACACCGACTTGCCCTGTGTCAGTGTTAATTTCCAGGGTCCACACCATTAACACAGCACCACCATGCTTTAATACACTTCAGCCCTCCCTCTCTCTCTTCCGCTGTCACGGGAAACTATTGGCTTGGAAAGGGGAAAACTGTGGCAGCCATTAATTATGTTGGGTGCTAACTGCCAAGTCACGTTGTGTGTGTGTGTGTGTGTGTATGTGTGTGTCTGTGTGTGTGTGTCTGTGCATGTGTATGCGCATGTATTTACCTGTCATGAGCTTTTGTAGAAGTGTCTCACAAGCTCACACACTTTCACACAAACACTCAAATCAACCAACTATTGGTCAGTCAGAGAGCCAATTGCCATCTGTTTGCTGCATGATGAGGCGGCTTCCCACACACAAACACACACACATCAAACCAACACACTCAAATCGGCTACCTCACACCAATACTGAGCCAGAGAAAGAGAGGGAGACTGAAGGAAAGGTGAGAGGGAGAGAACAAAACAACAGGGTGTGTGTGTGTGTGTGTGTGTGTGTGTGTGTGTGTGTGTGTGTGTGTGTGTGTGTGTCGGAGGTATGTGTGTTTGTGTATATGTAATAGGAAAACAGAATCACACTCAGACCTGTAATTACAATAGCACTGTGCATAAGCACATAATCATACAGGAGCATAGTTGCACAGATGCTTGTAAATGTGTTTGCTCTTATCTCTAACTTGTGATTTTCAACCAGACCAAAACTTCGTGTCAACACCGGTTAATCTTGCAACAACGGGCAACTTGTCACACGAGTGTTGAGTTCTCCCAGAACACCACCAATTATTGGTGTTGCTGAGTTGCAAGGCTCCTCTCAGGCTACACTGAAGTGTAGTGCTATGAGACAGAGAGGTCTGGCTTTACAATTAAATTCCACCGTTTTATGAGGCAGAAACACATATTTTACATTCAGAAAATTGATCAAACAACAGTGTTGCTGAGTAAAGAAGTTTGTAGATTTAGTAAAAATAAAATACAAGATACACAAAATTGAAAACAGTCCAACAGATGAAAGTCCACAAATATTGGATTTACAGTAATATACAACAGAAAAGCAGGAAATCTTTACATCGGAGAAGCTGGAACCACTGAACGTTCATCATGTCTGCTTGATGAATCATCTAATCTATCATTTGTTTCAGCGCTGACTACAAATACAAAATTCCCCACTCCACAAGTCAAAAGACTATGGCTGCAACTAACACTTTTCATTATCAATTAATCCTGTGGTTCTTTTCTTAATTAACTCAATAATCGACTGATCTGAAAAATGTCAGAAAAGTGTAAGGAAATACAACTTCAGGTGTTTTGTTTAATCCATTTGATAATCAAAATAAACTGAGAAAACCAGACTGTGTTCTCATTTGAGGATTTAGAACCTGTGAATTTTTACCATTTATCCTAAATTTGTGGTCCCACATGTCCAGTGGTGTGTTATATACTGGAAATATATACCCTCCTTCCTTCAACCACACGTTCACTTTCAGAGTCTTTGAGAAAGCCAATGAACCCCTATCATCTCCAGGCTGTGGCTTGAGCAAAGAGAGCTTCCCAACAGGGAGCATTAAACTATCACGTAGTTATCACATTACTGAGGCTGTGATTCAGAGTTAACCTTGTACAGTTCGGATTTAACAGCACGATTGCACATGTCAGTGCTCAGACCTTTTAGATTTATCTCCCAGATTATATTAGATCCACTTATATTAAATGAATGCGTTTGTACAAATACATGTACTGATGCTTTATGAAGCGTGCTGAGGCTTTCTTGTGAAACCACTGGCAGTCCTAACGTCTCAGCAAACATCTGCTCTGCTGAAATGTCCTTGAACCAGACACTGAATGCCTGCCAGCTGCAGGGTTGCTGTCCAGTCGCTCAGCCTGGCCCCTGATGTCCCAGATGAGGGACCAACTAAAACAAAAGACATCAATCAATATAAAGCTACACAGACCTCACCGAGCTTTTTAAGACCAGACACTGGATCTCATTGCATTACTACTTTCAGCAGAAAACCAGACAGCCACCACGCTCGCCACATACACACATACATTTCTAATGTCGCCGTGGCGTTAATGAAATCATTAGGCAAAGTCTCCTCCGCTCTCCTGTGGTACGACACCTTAGAGATAAACTTCATTAAGGAGCAGTGCACATTCGCTTCTCTCTTTGTCTGCCCATACAGAACATGAATGGTTATGTAAATTTACATAGTGAAGCTTTTGGTAACGCACTGGAGTGTTTTTGTTTTGTGCGTATGTTTGTGTACACATGTTTCGGTCTTTGTAAAGATGCCTGGATTGGACCATGCTGTGAGGGTCTAAACAGACAGATTGGTGTCATTAGTTCTTCACCTTTTTTTTCCCCCCCATCATCCTTTCTTGTCACTACCCTACTTTTTTCACCCTCCTGCACACACACATCCCCACCTACACTTTAATAGTAAAAGCTTACAACAGCCATATATGTCATAGATACCCCAAAAATACCCCTTCATCTTTAGAGAAACAAATACTTCTTGAATAATACATGTATATCACGTAAAATGTCCAACCCTTCCAGCTGTCTGAGTCACTGAAGGCATATTTACACGTGTGTGTGTGGTGGGATGTTTGAACACATGTCTTATTATGGAGGAAATACGCAGCACATTGGGAGTGGAATGTGGTGTAATTCGATAAGCGCATCCACACTCATGCCAAGCCACATTCAAAGACAGAGGGGAGTGCAGGGAGGGAAGGATATGAATGTGCACAAGGGTTCAACGGTAACAGTTGCCCAGTTGCCCTGGGCAACCAAATTGAAATGCTGTCAAACATCTTATTTGGCCTGTTTGGCATTGTTGACAATTTTTATTGTGTTATAGAACAATGTGTCCTTCCTTCCTTCCTGCCCGGCCTTGGGTGCAGAATCTTCGTCCTGGGTTAATGAGGAGTAGGGTTAATAAACAGCAGAGGGAACCTGTGAACTCTGATGGAGTGAGCTCTTCAGTACGTGAACCCCAAGGACAAGGAGTTTTGGAATGAAGAACCGACATTCTGACTTTATCAGGCCAGCAGTCTCTGTTCAGCTAGCTATGGTTCTTGAACCCTTTCTTGAACCCTTTAGCAATATTTATTGTAAAATGCCAATGTAAGTTTGAATAAGTATCTTTCTTCTGCAACGTAACATCAAAGTTGCAGTGTCACAATTGTTGTCCATATAAATAGCACAAATCGGGGCCTCTGGCAATATCTTAAACTCCTATTATAGGATTCTGAATAACAAAGAACTCTTTGAAGCCCAAACTCATCTGCTGCATCTCCACATTAGACAATGGCTCTGATCTGACACGAGCGACAAATGACAGAGCGGTTCCTGTTCCTCAGTGTGCTACACTCAAAATCTGTAATCTAAATATAGTTGGCTAACATTATGTCATCACTTTTAAAACTGCTACCTCTTTTTAGTGAAATATATTTTTCACGTGCAGCGATGTGTGACAGACAGAGAGAAAGAGAGAGACACACACACACAGAAATTTGTAATGATGTTAACCATTCTAACACATCACTTTCTCATGACTAAAATATGGGACATAATTACACAGAACCATTATCATTCCATTATAGACAAATAAAATATGGCGACCATTCTGTCAGCTTTGGGAACCAAAAGCCTGGTTGCCAGCCTGCCAAACATTTTTCAAACTTCCTGCCGGGTTTGTGTTTGTGTGTGTTGCTTCACACTTCATTTTACTGGCATACATAAACAAGCGTATACTGGTTCACAGAGTATGATGATACTGCCTGGCTCTGATTGTGAGTGCTAATGCATATATGCAAATCTGCATACTGTAAGGGTTTTGGAAGTGTGTGTGTGTGTGTGTGTGTCTGCATGTAGATGCAGCCTGCCTTGTGTGCTCACATTCACAGCTGTTGTATAGCAGAGACACAGCGGTGTGGGTCAGGATGGGCTAAGCGTTCCAAAGAGAGGAAATGAAGACAAATGAACAGAGAGGAGCTAAACACTCTTCCAGTCAGCTCCATATTACTTATCCTCCACACCCCCACCACCTCCTCCTTTTCTTTTCCCTCCGTCCCTCCCTCTCCCTGAGAAAATATTACAAAGCCACACAGAAAGACTCCCGGTACGGTAATGAAAAGCACAAAAGCGTGGCACTTTTTGTGCTACTTTCATGTCACTGGCAATTAATTCCACAGCAGCGGCTGGCGGGGGCCTGTGGTGCTATAATACTAATGCTAAAGCCAGCAGTGCATGGACGCCACCTATAAATTCTAAGTCTACGTCACTTTTTCCCTCTCTATCCCTTACATTTACCCGTACGTTGTGTGTCTGTGTGTGTGTGTGTGTGCACGTTATGTGAGCTTATGGTCTCACATAACGCTGGCCTCAGAGAAGAAGTTCAGGTTGATGGATAGGCAGCCGACACTGCGCTTTGATTTTCTGAAAATAACACAATCATATGCTACATTCACCTTTCAGGGCTATTAACAGAGAGAGGCTGTGATAAAAGTGTCTAGAAGTGTGTGTTTGTGAGAGTGTGTGTGTGTCTGCGCGCATGTAGGACAGCAGTGGTGACAGGGTTTGAAATGAGCCGGGCTGTTCTGAATTACAGATTGCCCTCTAATAGGCTCTATTTGCTTCTTTACTCTCTCTTTGGACTGTGCACAAGTAACAAGTATACCCAGAGAGAGGAGGAGGTCACTCTCTGCTATAACATACCCCCCTCCCCATTTTTTTTTTAAAATTTAATTTTCCTTATGTTTGGCTGGGAGGGACTCCAGTGAACGAGAGAGGGAGGAGAAAAAGAAAATGAAGTGATTTGTGGCTGTATCGATCGAGAGGTCAGGGCTATTGATCAGAGAGTGGGGAGAGATGGCGAGATGGGAGGAGGAGGAGGAGGAAAGCGAGGAGGAGAGGGGAATGATGTAGTGCTTTGTCTGGCCACGGGACCAACTAGGAGGGGGTACCCCCACGAATGGTTAGGAGGCCCATTGGGTTCATTATGGATAAGTGCACAAGCAGGACACCCGCGGCTCGGCCGACCCAGGTGCCTCCCTTGAGGAGCCGCTTTCATCAACTCCTCATGATGGGGAGAAGCTATACGCTTCATATTTCCTCCAGGAGCTTTATGCATCAATATTAATCTATAAGCTTTAGGTGAAGATGATGCCCTTTTACATCCTGGATCTCAAATTCATTTCTAAATGTTGACATCAAGAAGAGTCCCCTGTCCTATATTCATTTTTCCCATATGGTGGCACTAATTCCAACTGGCAAAAGACTATTTTGCCAGTTGGAATTGGACATTTCCCACTTTAAACACAATGCATGGTTTTGCCTGCAAAATTGGTAATTTCTTCTTCAACTATCCTGAATTCCCCCCAGTGACAATGGCAATCAGTCTATGGCCACCTTGTTGTGATTAGCCATAGCGATGAGGAGCATATGGAGGAGGCCATCTCCCTTTTATTCAGTGCAGACCAGCTCAGCACTTGAGAGCTGCCGCTTCCTGGCTCGCCTTCCAAGCTCTCCCCAGGTTGTCTCTGAGTCTCATCCTGCTGCAATCTGCCACCAACTTGGGCTCCCTCCAGAAATCCCGGGAAAAAAAAAACAGAGCACCCTCTCCTTTCCATAGTGGGAGCCAACATGGAGGCCCAGTTTCCTCTCCAGCTCTTTACTTTAAAGGAAAGCTGCCGGTGGCCTGAGCCCCTTCTAGCAAGAGCGGCAAGTAACACAGAATTATCATCATATGGGAATAACTGGCAGAATGATTTGATGGTTCAAAGAAGTGACTTGAAGTAGTCACATGTTCAAACCTTCAAACGCCAAGCCTTTCAGCTAGCACTCAGCAAGTAATTTCAGCCTTTTGCAGCAAAAAGAACATTGCAGTGCCCAGTGCGAAAGAAAACTCCTGCAACTGTGATCGTGCATTCACTTCATTTTATGAAACTGTGATCACAAAATAATTTAGGCACTAAAGTCTGGTTAATTTTTATTTATTTGAAGTGAAAAACACAACTTACTACTTGTTAGTACCAGTGCAGGTGTTGGGGGAAATTCAGGGAAATGAAATAATCAGGTATGCAGGTAGTATTTACCATCTGAGAGCTGTACCGTCCTTCCCCATACCACATGAATTAGGAATAAGATTTGCAGCTCTTGTGGCTGCTCTTATGGCTCTTTTGCTCCACTCACACTGTTTCGAGGACACGAAATGTTATAGTTTGTTGTTGAAAACAGATCAAATTATATAACTTTTTAAGTATATTACTCACCTTTTAATCCATCATTTTTGAATATGTTTAGCAAGCCTTTGGGTCTCAGAGAGACCTAGATACTTCAGAAAGCATAACATAGTCTGTCTTTACTGCCTTCAGCATTCCAGAGAGATGTGTGCTGGGTAATAGCAAACAGCCTATTAAGGTACTATAGCTAAACAGGAGGCAGGTTTATAGGCACAGGATGGCAGCAGTACATACATAATTCTGCAAAACTCCAAATTAGTTTCCATGACACTGTCAGAAAATGTTAAACAAGCAAGTGTTATATATAGTCTTTGATGCAAAGAAAACTGGTCTGTTACATTAAATTCAAATGTCACACTTTTATTTTCCATCTCGTTTCATAATGGGCACATAACCCTCTGTGCTGGACATAAACCTTGTAGAATTGTCTAATATGAACATGTTAGGTTAAAATACAGACTTATTGATTAAACCATGGAGAGAAAACATGGGAAATTTAGAGATCTTAGATGTTCTAGCATCAGTTTTACTTGATCACCTTCGATTAAAGCCACTTACAGCGCCGGGATTGTTGGGATGATGTCATGATGGTTAACGCCCAGATAGAGCTGGAAAGCATGGGGGGAAAGAATGGACAATTCTCCTTTTTATTAAAAAAGCAAACAAATAAATCACACCTCTGCAACTCAGTCAGACCTGTTATGAAATGTTTGCTGTGAGGAAGGTCCCACAGTTTTGTCTGCGGCAGCCTCACATAATTATAAAGCATGAAGCTGGGCACAGCACTCCTCTGCTGTATGAGGCTTTGTTTTGGCATTTGTTCAGTGAAAAAAAATCAGAGATCACAGATCTGGATTTTACCTCTTGTAGCAGTCACATCCTCTGTGAAAACAACTTTTAGGTGCTATGATCCTCTGAATCTTTAAAAACTTGCTAACCCTAGCCCAATTTTGGCTGATGACCTCTGGGATAAGCCGCCATCTCTCTCCTAATTGGCTCTGCTTTTGAGGTGACACAAGACCGGCTCTGTGCAAACGTTGCCGTTTCAGCCCGGTCGTTTTCTGTTTTTCTCTAAGAAGCTGGAGAGGTAGCGTAGTGCAAATGAAGCAGAGAAAATGTGTCTGAAAACTCATGCTGTGGTAAGAGTGACAGACGGGCAAGTTTTACCCTCTGCTGCTCCTCCTCCTCACGCACACCGACACTCCTTTTTTTAATGCATTAAGTGAGAGGAAATGTAATGCTGATGAAACATTTGATGATGATGATGAGAGATGGAGTGAAAAGAGAGTGCAGAGTGTGAACAAGAGAGTGGAAGACAGGCGTGGAGAACATGAGATGGCATTAGCTGTGGTGCGATCTCTGTGTGTGTTTGCGAGCGTGATTATATGCGTCAGCATGTGCGTGTCTTTGCGTCCCTTCTCTGCATGTCTGCGCGGACGTTATTCTTTGTGAGAAAGTGAATCGTCCCTCACACTCCCACACAATGCCTACTTGCAATTAGCAAGCATAAAAATACCGCTGTGGGTGTGTGGATGTGTGTCTAATATGAAAACCAAGTCTTTATATAAAGACTCCATCAGAGGTCTCTGAGAGGTGACGGTGAGCTCAGACGACGAGCTCGGAGACGTGAACAAAAGAGGGCTCCTCTCCTCATAATAGTGGCTTAGCTGAATAATTGAATTCGGGAGCGTGTGGGCCGCCATGCTGGTTTTCTTCATGTATATTGCAGACCAGCAGTAATCTGTTCTCGGAGAGCATCTCTGACTGCCTGCCGCTGAGTTTGTGGAGGAGATGTGAGGTGACAGAATAGGGCTCTGTCACCAATGCCTCCATTATTGATAAGATTGGGCGGAGGGAAGCTTGGAGAGAGAACTGGAAAAACAGAAACACTGTGAAGCTAAAATAAAAATTTGGTCATACCAACACACAGCTTGGTATCATTTCCCATGTGACTCGTTAAGAACGGAAAGTCGCAGCAACTGATGGGGTTCGGGTTTGTATTTCCTGTTAAGCACTTTGAGCAAAGCGCTATTTACACTACTAGGGCTAGGGTTGCTGCAAACGAGGGCATCTGAGACTGGACTGGAGCGTCTATTCTTTTTGTCTCTTTGCTGATGCTGAGGAAGCCATGATCATTTCAGCTCAGAGAGAGGAGCCATTACCCATGAACACGTCTGAGGTTATTTTCATTTTGATAAAGGAAAGATAAACTTTTTTGCAAGGTGGCAGTTTTATTAACGAAAATGTTTCTGTCCATCCCATTGGCCTCTTTGATATGGAATCAGATTCATATTTCTTGTGTTCATTGAATTAATGTTTAATGTTTTTGGTGACACCCATACTTTTCTTCATCCACCACTGTCTGTTAAAATTTTACATACTTTACACACTTCAGTCCATGACGAGTGGCTCTGTTTTCCTGAAACAGGATGTATGCAGAAACTGTAAACTCTGGGTGAAGGCACATGTGGGCATGGCCGACAAATTGTTGCAAGTTTTGTGAAGGCTGACGTTGGCACATACAGGGCACAGCTAGGCATGCTGGGCAAGAAAGGCTGAATACATCATTAGCAAGAAGAATGCATCGTGAGCAGCCAGAGTCAGGGCAAGTTTCAGTAACGGCCAATCGCATCAGTTCCTCTCATCGCCTTTAAAAGCACCGTGGGAAACCTAACTGTGATTGTTGCCGTGGCTGATCAAGAAAGGTTCTGTCAGCGAAGGTTTACAGCAGCAGAAACTTATTTACTAAATGTTCACTCTGTAATTGACCTGGCATGGATAATACACTGGCTGAAAATACACTGGCTTCTGCTCATAGAAACAATTTATGGCATTAAAAGCCATGTCTTAAATGGATAGCCCTTGTCACCTAGCAGTCACCCATCCAAAGAGACACCCCTTTAGACTGTAGGGATGACAGAATTGGCCAGAATCAATGAATTCTGTTCAGAAACTGGATATGTGGCATACATGTGTCACCAGGCAGTTTGCACCACACGCTACTTGGATCTTAATACGTTTAAACGAAAGGCTGTGTCGCTGGCACACACAGCTGCCTTGGCCTTCGGGTGTTGTAGGAAGAATGATGTGCTCATTTCCATGCCAGACTCAGACTTAACGAAACTGTATGTATTTCTGAACAAACAGCAGCCTGGGCCTCCCCCAGCCACTGAGCCCAAGGTGCGATGAACCAGTACCGTTGTCATCTCCTTCCAATTTTGTACTCCATTCCAAAACTGTGATTCAAAAAATTTTTATTGTAAATGTATCGTACATAAATATTTACCTAGTAGTAATACACTCAGTGCAATCAGCAGCAATTATGTGGCCTCGTTGCATCACATAAGGACAGATGATGTGTCACGACGCACACCAACCCTGTTTGACTGTATCAATATTAATAGCCTCATATTAACGACAATATATTATTTTACATCCAAACTCTTGTTTATAAATCAGACTATATATTGGATTATTCAGAGAATAGTTTCACGTTGAATTATTCACACCAAGTTCAGGTAGGTAAGTTTGTGTAAATGAGGATTTCAAGTTGGTGCGGCCCTTGAAATGTATTTGGATACCCGCTGCCCTGCGGATGTGCCTAGACTGCTGTTAGGAAAATTGCCCGGCCTGTGCATTTGAAATAAGAGGTGGTCTGAGCAGGTTTTAACACAAATGCAATTTCTTGTCAAAATGAGCACCGAGATTGGCCTGCATAAAGACAGGCTCAGCGGCGCCTCTCCTCCCACCTCAGCCTAAGCATGTGTTCATAGTGATACTCAGAGGATGAGCCTTAACTAACTCATGTTGTACAACTACAAATTTTATGAAGGACAACCCTCTTAACGTTGCACGTCTCACTTTTCTCTGATGTCAGTCCTTTGTGGTATGAAGATATCTCAAAATCTAATTTTATATGTTAGAGCAAACCTCTAATCCTGACAGGTCATAGTTTCCAGGACTTCTTTTTAGCAAGTATGGCTCTAACTCTCCTGTTTCCTCCTGCTTTGTTGGTCGCCGTCACCATTTCATTCTCATGGCATCTCCCTCCCTATTTTCCTCCCTGTTTTCTTTCCCTTCTCTTGTTTCTGCCTGATCAAGACAAATAACCAAGTGTTTTTCCTCATATACCCTTCATGTATTTTTCTCCCATAACAAGCGTGATTAGGCAGATGTTCTAAGCTGTCAAGAGCTGTCATATTTCAGGCCTGATTTATGGAGACACAGCACCTGCTATGTTCAGAGACCTAAAAGATAGTATGAATAAAAGAGAAAAGCCTGGAAAAGACTGATTCAGATTTTGTTTTTGTTAAACGGCTAGGTTTTGGTTTATTGCACTGCAGATTTTAGAGTAAACCATAACTAATCATAACCCTTATTGAGGCCTTTATTGATTACACACTTGTGTGTGTGGGAGAACTCCGTCTTCCTGGCTAAATGAGCAAGGGTCAACAGATTACCAATAAATCACAGTGCGCATAACACACCAACTGTATTAGAGCTGGATCGCAGGCTGATCACGCACCAGGCACAGCTCTGGGGTTGGTTTTGAAACGTATTTTGAAAGCTCTCTTAACAAGTTCTCAGTTTAATTGCTTTGGCAGCCGTTGTGTTCTCAAATGGCCAAACAAAGTGAACAAAAGGGAAAACTGCTCCAGAGTTTGAAACAACTTCTCACACCCAAGTGGGTCTGAAAATGCATTTGTTCTATGGTTTGAATGCCAAAAAAATGAATTAAAAAAAGAAAAAAAGAAAAGGTGCCAATGTGTGCAAAGTTGATGGAAGAAAGCAAATCGTGAGCGATGGATACTGCTTTGCCCAAAGGAAATCTACTTACCTGTGTGTAAGAGTCCCCTCTTTAGAGCCAGTGTCTGCTTTATCCATTCTAGGCTACTGTAGAAACATGGCAGTGCAACATGGCGGGCTCTGTGAAGGACGACCCACTCCCTACTTAAATATGAAGAGCTCATTTTAAGCTAACAAAAACACAACAATTCTAAGTTTTCGGGTGATTTTACACCAATGAAAGCATAATTTATCAATATTATAATCCATTTCTGCAAATAGATCCTGCCTAAACCCTAGGCACTGGTCCTTTAGGTAAGAAATTTAACCTGATAAATTAAACTAAAAGTCAATAAGCTTCAAACTGACATTTCTTTCTATATCACCACTGACATGCACACAAAAAATAAGAGCCAGATTTCCCAAAGACGATGTTGCTGTAAAATAAAAATCAGAAATGATTGAAGTTTAACACAAACATGTCCTCCTCAACAAAATATGTTGTTTATCCATGCACACATAAAGGACAATATTGTTTGTCTTTGTGCAAATCACTGTTTAAAAGTAAATCTGTTTTACAATGCTATGGTTTGTGTTTGGTTAGGTTTAACCACAAACATACTGGTTAGGTTTAGGGAAAAATTGTGGCTTGGGTTAAGTTTGGGTTAAGTCTCTATCTACGCAGACTCTCTTGGCTCTACAGTAACATCACCTAACTTCCTCCTTTGCACACATAATCATAATTACAAGTCCAGCCACTAGAGGGCTTTGTCACTTGAGCACAAACATAACTGATGTTGTTATCCTCGTTGGAAGCACAGTATCTAACCATATTGTCTCGTCTCCAGGTGTAAAACTGTTGGCATACAAAACGAGACTGAACCTGCCCAAACTGGAAAAAAGAAAAAAGAACCTTTGTAATACGTTGTTGTGTGTATTCACTGTAGCTTTTGTATGTTTTGTTTATTTATGCTCAATGCCAGTGGGACTTAATTAAAGTTAAAAAAATAACCATAGCAAAGGGAGACTAGAAATAGGAATGACAAACCCTCAGAGGAGCAGCAACAGTAGTAGCTGAGGTGACTGAGCAACAAAGTTACTGGGGAAAATATCAGGATCTATAAATATCAGGATCTATAGACTGATTAGTTTTAGACACACAGATCTCCTCTAAAAACTGAGCTGGCATATGTTATTACATATTTTAAATGTGACCTATTGTTTTTGATACAGAAATGAACATAAGGGCTATAAACACAACTAACCGTGCTCTGTTGAAACCATTGTAGTCAGACACAGAGGGTGCACATTTGGAGCTTTCTTTTTTTTCCCCTTGTGTTCATAAAAACTAGAGGAAATTGTTTCTGCATCAATTATGCCACAGCCTTGAGAGTATTTACAGCTGGAGAGTTTCTTTGACTTACTGGATTCAATGAGGCACACGTGTTAGAACTGGGACGTATTTGAATAGTAGGTAATCCCCTCTGACTCTCATATTTCTCTTTAACCTTCACTCACCTCTTTTTCTTTCTTCTAAAAGCTCTTCCTGCCTTTCCTCTTTCTCCCCATATCCTCATCTCGACTCTCTCTGTCTCCAACTTTATCTTACATTCTTTGGAAACTCGTGCAGGTCTGGACTGTGCACGGCAAGGAGAAGCTGCCGCTTGGTAAATAAGTTCATCCTGCGTGTTAGCGAGGTCAGGACCCGAGCGCTCAGCTGTACGAGCGTGTGTGTTGCATTCAGGAAGGAGGAGGAGTGGGAAATTGATTGGCCCCTTTATGTGAGGGAATGAGAAAATACTGTACCAGGCTACACACACACACACACAAAAAGGCATACTCACACACATCTCCATGCAGAGAACTGCAGCTAAAGGCGGAGAGAAAATAAACAAATAGCTCTTTACAGTCTGTTGTTCATCAGTTTGTTCATTCTGCTGTTGCCCTGATAAGAACAGTGCAATTGAAAAAGCAGGACAAGAGAAAAGTTGTTTTCTTCTGAAAAACCTTTTAAAAGAGCCTCCATTCTTTCCCTCCTTCACCCTTTCTTTCTTTTCATTTAACTGGTTTAAAGGAGCGATTTTCTTATATTGAGCTGGTAAGGTGGGGTGTTCGTTTGCGAGCAGATGTTACTTTATTTCACACTGGGCGCTGTATGATTGCGGTGAGATCAATAATTGACAGCATCGCTCCCCTGAGGACCACTAACCAGAGATCAATAGAAGCCTTGTAGGGCTGCTTTCTCCCCCTCAGATATTTTACCAGGTGTAACTGCTGGCCACTGCTGGGTTTCTTTCTTCATTTATTCTCTTGCAATGACATCGTACATCACTTCTGGACTCTGAACACTTTTCTGTAAATAATTACATGGACACACGAGGAAGGCTTCTTCTCCGCAACTGTTAATCAATGCTGGGCCGATCTATTGCTGTTCTCCACACCTACACAGCAAACCTATAGCCTCGGCACTGCACACGACCGTGGTGAGAGAATTAGATTTTCGAGATTAGATTCTCACCCCGAAGCATCAAGCGGAGGGAAGGTGATGGAGAGAACGGCGCAATCACGGCAAATGAAAACCAAACAATAATTTTTAAGAAGCACTGCGAGGAGTTTGATGTGGGGGCAGTGATTTCATACTAGAAGCGGCGCATGTGTTTGCACATATATAAGCCACCTGTGTGCATGATGGAAACTTTATACTCCCAACCTGATGAGGCAAGCTGCTCTGTGCTGAGTGCATCGCTGCATGTTGCCATAGCAACGTGTCCCCTCACCGCAAAGGTCTTCTGGCGCAGCTACACTGATAGAGACGCTAAAGCCCTCTTAAACAGAGACGGACAGAGAGAGGAGAGGACTGTTGAAAGGCAGCCCGCCTGAGGAGCACATCTGTATTACTTAGGCTGAGCTGAAAAGAAATGCTCCCTTTATTAGGAAGGTAGTGGAAGATGTCCCCCAGGAGTGCTAGAGCGTAATGAATTTAGACTCATTCAACATTAATGCGATGTCGCTTCAATGCCACTGAGCAGCATCTCCCTCCATCAGCTTCCGTTTCCCGTTTTCCTGCCAGTCAATAAGGTCATTAGTCAGAGTTGAACCCGCACAACTGGCTTCACCTAAACGGATTATTCAACACGTTCGCCATTTGTGCGCCGCCACCTCGGCTGTCCCAGCAATTCAACCGCTATTTTTGCCATCCATGTAAAGTTCAGTACCGTTAATTATTCATGCACACCTTCCCTTCCCTTCCTTACCTTTCCTCTTTTCGTCTCGTCTCCTCTCCTCTCCTGCCGAAGCAAACCGGACTGCTGTGAAATAATTGAAAAACCTGACAGGTATCTCCCCCCCTGCAGAGAGTAGTGTTCCTTCCCTAAAGTAGCCATTTTAAGTTTGTCAGGGCGATTCTGTCAAGCCTTATTGGGTCTGAATGCGTTCATGCTCGCCACGACAGTCCATTTCTCCCCTTTTCACTTTGTTTGAGTTAAATGCAACAAGGCAGCAAAACAATGAAACTGACAGAGCATTTCACCACAAACAGACTGTGGGGATATTTTCCTCACAGAGTAGAAACAGTCACAAAGTAATAGGCACCGCTGCTTTTGGGGTATATTTATTGAATCTGTGTCTGTACAAATCTATGTTGAAAAGCAAGACACTAGCACAAAATGTTGCATAGGTAATAGATGATATGATGAAATGTATCTTTCATCAACTATGCATGGTATCAAATATTGTTTTAAACTTAGGATTGAATTTGAAAGCAGAGGGCTGCACTGTCCTTAACTACGTTGAGTTCACGTGGTCTGCATCGTTTTTTGTTTTGTTTTTTTTTATTTTTGCACAGTCATGATGTGCCATGTGCTTAGATCCACCAAAGAAGTGAACAGAAATGTGTCATCTTAGACCAACACTGAATCCTGAAGCATCCAAACTGGCAAAAGAATTGGTGGAAAATTGCCACCAGAGGACTGTGCCAGACTTTCTTTCAGCTCCTCAACCACGCCATTTTTTTTTCCACTGTGCTTTTAATCACAGCAGTGATATCCCTTTCCCTTCATAGCCCACTGATGCATTGAGAGCATCCTTAAGGCTCTGACACTATGTCATATTTAATGGATGAGCTGTCTAAACACAGGATGAAGTGTTACCTGTACAAGACGTTCGCCTTGACAAGCACAAACTGGACATGCTGTCTTTTCTTCCCTATGGGATTTTCTTCCTCAGTCTCCAATAGAGAAAAGAAAAAAGGAGAAGAAAAGAAAAACAGCATGGATGTGAAGCTTTTAACGCTGCAGGGCTGGAGGGAGATTACCTTACACACTGTAATGGACAGACGAGCATGCACACACACATTGCACTCAGAATGACATTTGCACAAAGAATTGAAATGTTTACATTAATACAGTACTAGAAACACAGATGAGCTTGTACGGTTTCCAACACAGAAGCACATCCCTTTGCATTCACTTTCTCCACAGTTCTTAGGCGCCTGCAAATCTATATTTAACAAATCTGAAAGTGCAAGATCATATTTAACACTTTATATTTTCTTTATATTTCAACAGAGACAAATTTACAATATTAACTTTAATCCTTTTACGGATATTTTACAGCAGCGGTCAATAGTTTACACAGTATAAGACCAGTGCAGTTCAGTGCAGCCAACCACACCATATAAAAAAAAAAAAAAGGCATTTATTTTTCATAATGTCCGCTGTCTTTACCTCAGCTCAGCTGGGAGCGACTTTTCTTGTTTGGACACACCAGCAGACGCAGGCATTGTTACCTGCATGCACATACATTACATACATTACACATTTAAAGTCCATCCAGCATTCACCATTCAAGTGAGAGAACAGAATCTCCAAAGATCTTGCCTGTTAGTCCCAGTGGAACAGCACAGGCACATCTGTTCTCTGGAAACACCTGCATGGAGTTTTGTTATTCTAGCATTAGATGAGGGTAAAGCTTATATTTTGATATCTTCTGTAGGCTACAGTCACACTGAAATGTGTTTTAACTAATTAGGATAAAGTAATCTGATGGAAATCTGCCAACGCAAAGTGGCTTAAGCTCATCCAATGTAAGTATATTCTCTCTCATATATGAGACATATATGTCTCTGTTTGTTTTAACGGCCATAGCATGCAATAGCGAGACACACAACACCCCGGTTGCGTTCACTACCCGTGGGAAAAGCCTTACATTTGATCACATTTGTGGTCTTTGTAAAGTAACGCCAATCTGTCTCCAGGACATGTCCACAGGATCCTCACCTGTCAGTCAAACTGGGTCAGGTATATCACTGTTGGAATTTATTGTTGACAGGGTTTTTGTTGGTGGTGTACTTTTGTTTCGGTCAGAGGTCTACTGGCAGAAATGGAAAGTAATATTCAATATTTTTTTCATTAGTCTGTAATCACCTGAAACTAAGATTCGCCGTGTTTTCGTTAGCTTAGAATGAGCCCTTCATATTTACCCAGGGAACAGGTGCTATTCCGTGGAGCACGGGATGCAGCAAACAATGACATCAATGCATCACTGGTGTCAAGCTGTAGCAACGGTGGGCAGTGAGGGCCAATCAAAGAATTGCGAAACCCAGTCAACTTATGTGTTGTAGTGATGAAATTTAGTTGTGAAGTCAAACTATTTCAGGAACCTGACTGTGGTCACTGATCTTATGTTGTTTGCCTATGCAGGTTTTTACTCACATGTGGTGAGTGGTGGGTGCTAATTTTGAACCCTGTCCACGTAATTGGTAAGGGAAGGGTGAGGAGTGGGGTATTCAGTCAGTTGCAATCTGCAGCCTCATCGCTAGATGCCACTAAATCCTACAACCCAACACTTTAACTACCGAGGGCTTCTTTCCTTTCTAAAGAAATGTGAAGTGTCAAATATATTTTTTCTTCTCAGATACAAGGAGGATTTTTCCCAGGAAAGAACTCCCAGTGCATGAGTATGCAGTTTGTATGCTGGGTCCAGAGCCTGCACTTGATACCTTCGCTTTGACAGACCCTTCAGCTCTGGTGTCAGTCTTTTGTCAGTCAGCTAAGCTCGAGGCTAGAATGAGATTTTCTTATAGGAAAACATCGCAGTTGAGATCTGGTTACAAACCACTGCAGGGATTCATAACACATTTTTTCTCTCCAGGTGGTGTGTTCACTGTCGGTGTTAACAATCTGTTTTGGGTTTTTTTTTTTTTTTGTAGGTTATTTTAACAATATTATTTGCTTGATGACTTCACTGGAATATACTGGTGCTGCCTTTGTCGCTAAGAAAACACAACTGATGCATTTAAATCATAGAGAGATCATTCTTTAGTCAGCTGCAACCTCAGTCTGTTGAGTTTTTTTTCCTGTCCTACTATCAGACCCCCTCCCTCTCTCTTGTACACATCTGACACAGTTCGATTGAATTTCACCTCTTGTCACTCTGCTCGCATGGCTTCGCCTCTGAGCCACACGCACACACACAGAAACACACAAACAGCGCATGGTGTGAAGTGATGGCAGAGCAGTGGGCCAGTCATGACAAGGCCTTCATGCTAGCACCTGGCCACGCTTGTGTGTGTGTGTGTGCCTGCGAGACACCTAATACCTATACCTCTCAGACACACTCACGCTGTCAGGAATACAGATGCATTCATGGATAGCTTCGCGCATACGCACACACTCACTTCTTCTTCCCCCTGGTACAAAAGAGAGTGAGCTCAGGTAGCTGTCAGGCGCTCTCCCACAGGGAACAGTGGGCAAGTCAAAAACAGCCTCCTCGCCTGTCACTCCACACGCACACAGTCACACAGCGTGCTTCGGTGTGTGGAGAGACACAGAATGAGATGCCTTGGGCAGGTGCTAGACCAGTTGTCTATGCTGCACACATACATACACACAAAAATTATGAATACGTGTGTGTGTGTGTGTCAGACTGTCTGTCGGTCTATCCACTGCTGCAAAAGCCACCTGCCAGCGAGTGGACATGCTGCCTTGCGTTTAGTCCTGGTCTGGGTGCCAGTGATAAGAAATAGTGGTGTGCATGTGCACGTGTGTGTGAGTGTGTGACATGTATATTCCTCAGCAGTGACACCGGTTGTTCGCCTTTCCAACCAAGTAGACTTTTTCAGAGAGGACTTTGACTTTTATGTGCTTTCACCCATTCATTCAACCCCCCACCGAAACCCTCTGCTGAGACATGGATGTCACGCCAGGTGGCTGCCCAACAGCCCTCAAAGGGGGCGCAGAGCCGCAGCAGCTGTAGCTGCCACAACGCAGGTCAATTACTCTCTAAGTCGATGTTGTGTACAAACAACACATACAAAAAAAAATCGCACACACATACTCCTTGTTTGCTTTGCGCATTCAGCAGCATCAGACGAAGTTTACAGTTTGCTGTTTCTCACTTGATCAAAGCTGAGGTGTCAGTGGGGAGCTTAGGATCTGAGTCCTGAGGGTTTTTGTTTCTTTACTCGTATAGCCTTGAAGAGTGTGGCTAACCTTGGTTTGTCTTCCGTGCTGGTTCGTCCCTCCATGCTTTCCTGGACGGTGGATCATTGATGTTTCAAAGACTGCGGTCTCCTCAGAGGATGAAAATGAACTGCCCACAAGACCGTGTGTATCAGCTGGCTGCCTGTGGATTGATTTTAATGTTGTTGCTGACTTTTTAAAAATTTTGAACGCTGAAGCTTTTCCAAATTCTGCAAAATGCTCAGCACACCCAGCAACACACTGAGCTCGCTCTGCATGGGTGGACAGATTCTTCCTGGATGAATTGAGAGCATCTGTGTGCTTTACGCCAGGATCACGTTTAATCCCCGATGCATTTGTGTTGCTGAACTGAGTGGAGTTCTGCACACCCCAGCGGCTGACGCATATTGAGATTAATTTGTTCGGACGTGCCTGTCTGGTGTTAAAACATAAACTTTTGTTGCGTTCGCTCATAACAACTTCTCTAAGAAAAAGTGAGGTAAAAAACAACTTTGAGTTTGTGCGTGTATAATCAGTTCATGCCGGATAGATGCAGTGCCAGGATAACACTCGTTAAGTTGTTTAATTGAAATATGCATTGTGCAGATTTGTGTTCAGACAACTTTGAGCGAACTGGTCTTGATAAAAAAAAACAGTATTCTAATATCTCCTCTTTCTCTTCCTGTCTTGCAGGCTGCAGAGGAATGCTGTGTGGTTTTGGCGCTGTGTGCGAGCGTGACCCAGCTGACCCGGCCAAGGCTCAGTGTGTTTGCAAGAGAGTGGAATGTCCATCCTTGGTGGCGCCCGTTTGCGGCTCAGATTCATCCACCTACTCCAACGAGTGTGAGCTGGAGAAAGCCCAGTGCAACTCGCAGCGACGCATCAAGGTGCTGCGCAAGGGACCCTGCTGTAAGTACCGTCACCTGCCTACCAACCCACCACCAATCCCCACTTAGAGACACTGCTGGAGAATATCCATTTTAACACTCAGTCACCCAATCACATTTTCAGTCTGACAATTGGTCTTTTTTTAAACAAATGGAAAATGATTTGAGATAATTCCGTGTGCTTTCAGAGCAAAGTAACTCATTTTCTGAAATCCCCTGACACTAGTGAAGTGATCTGCCTTTTCTGCCTCATCTTGTTTCAAGATTTTAAGAATATGACTATGAGACGTAATTACTTGTAAAGACGGAAAGAAAAGTAAGGCAGTTTAAAATCTGACGTTTAAATATTTTGTATGCTCATTGTTAAAAAGGACAGAAGACAACAGAGATTGAGCAGACTTGACTGTTTGTCTGCTCTCTTGTATTTATGAGATCACAACACCCCAAAAAACTTCAAAAACAAACTCATATCATTCTTTGAAGACTTCTGAGCAGAATCTTTTTTATGTTAGCGCATGTTTTTTGAAGTGTCACCATTAGTATATACAGGGTTTAAACATTTTGAGAGATGAAACTGGCCCCTGTGATCCAGAAGAGATCAATGCCAGAAAGACCACTTAATCTACAGTATTTCAGAAGGCGATCTGACCTGAGACTGACACTCTCCATTAAACTGCTGCTGAGAGATGAGTTTAGAAAGCTGTGAAGCATAGGTGAACAGACAGCAGCATGGCGCACCATCGCTGGAGGTTTTTCAATGAACACAAACAGGACTTAGTGGTGGTGTTTTGATGTTTGGGAAAGAAAACTAGCAGCCAAACACAAAGAGGCAAGTCTCTGAGTGACGCTAAATTGCTTGTTATTGTCAAGTAAGTGGATTTCTATTACACCTTGTCCTAATACAACAGGCTTTGCCTCCCTATCTTTATCCCCCAATAATAAAACACGTCCCCATTATGTCCAATCTATTGTCTTTCCAATATGGCTGTGCTCCCAGTGCTTAAGCACCACCTGCACTCTCACAAAAAAAAAAAAAGCATGCCACTTAATGCTCCCATTGGTAGCCATCCAGTGAGTATTTTATCCCTTAGCCCCTGGTGGGTGCCTATACTCCTGCTGTACCTCTCATTGTTTCTCTTTAGCAAAGCCCATCAAGATCCAGGGCTCTGAGAGGAGCAGCGGATTCCTGCCAAAGCTGCAACATTGCTGCAACCTCAATAATAACTATAGTATATTGTCAGCGTTGTGCCCGCCTGCCAGCGCGGCCCCACTGCTAATTCCAGGGGTCTGATTACAGTGCCGACTTGGACCTGGCACTAATAACAAGCTTGGTGTCTGCTCACCACTGGCAGAGAGGAAATAAAGAGATAGAGAGGACAGAGAGAGGACAGGAGGAACAGAGGGTACAGTGGAGAGGAGCAAGGACAAGCATCTGGAGAGGGAAGGAGCAATGTTAAAGAGGAATGAGCTATGAAACATTTAGAGAAAGATGGGCATGCGAGAGCAAGCGAGTGAGTGAGTGAGTGAATGAGTGAACAGAATATAGGCGTAGGCTAAATCCAGAGAGAAAAGGTAGTGCAAGTGCTGTAATGATGGTTCATGGAGGGTTAAGGCCATCAGAAGCACCATAATTACAGCTGGCAACAACAGCAGGCAGGCACAAGCAAAAAAAAAAAAACTAAAAAAAAAAAACAATAATGATGATACTAATGATAGCATTGCTGATAATAACTACATGTTCAACACCAGAACAGAGATTTTCTCTGTTGTCATGTCACATCTGCAACAGCAAGTCAAAAGCTGTTTTTTTTTTTCATTCCTCTGTTGCCTGCATTTTAAATAGGCCAATATAATTGATGCTAATGGTAAGCAATTTTTATGTCAACTCTTTCATGTAATCACTGAATCTGTCTCCTTTTCAGAGAACACAGAGTTCCTGGGAGTGTAACTTGGAGACAGATGTGTTTTGTATATTTACAAAGTTCAGTTTAAAAAAAAAAAAAATGCAGTCTGAAATCAGTGCGTGGTGTCTACTGCAGTAGCCTCACTACCTTACAGTGTGTATTTGTGAGGAAGTAAACAGTGCAAAACACAGACGTCTTTGAAAAAAACTGTACAACAAAGGAGAAAATGCAGTAACACCTGTTAACCAACCTGCTGCATTTCTTGTTCTTTCACCTATGTTTAGCTTGGACAGAGCAGTCCCCTGTCACTGTGGCTCGTAATGTTATCAATGCAATCAATGCAAAAACAATGATCATGAGAGAAGTAGACTAATGAAATGACCTTATAGCAAACCAACAGCTCTCCAAGATATGATATTGTATTCTTCACAAATATTTATGCAAATATGAATTAAAGTAAAATAGATATTAAAATAAAATTCAAGGATTCCTTTAAATAGGGTTGAGTATCGTTCACTGATACGATACCTGGAATTCAGTACCACTTCCTAATAATACCTGATTTTTAAGTACTTTATTCTCTCTGTAATAACCATGAGGTCATTTCAGCTGTAAAAAATAAGTCCAAACTTACTCAGTTTCAGCATTGTTATACTAAACATACAAAAAAACTAAATAGCATGTTGGTAAAGAATTTCGGACGCATCTCCCATGATCACGACTTCAATGAGGACCATTTTAAATCAACAACATTCATACATGACTGGAAGTGAAAGCAAGAAAACCCAAATAGCCAAATTATCCAATCATGTGGATTCTGAGGTAATGCCGTGCTTTTCCATTATCTTTATTTCTACCGGCTTTTTCATCAGGGGAAAACATCAGTCATACTCTGTCTTATTTGTGCAAAAATGATAACTGCTGTGAAAAAGATAGAAAATGTAATTCATCTGCTGTGACAGAGCACATTTGTCAAGTTTTAGAGCTGTATTTTCAAAGGTTAAAGACATTCCTGTGCTTGGTAGATTTGACTCACACACTCAGCCCCAACCTCCTATGTTGAATAAGCTGCCAGGTACTGATGCAGGTGACCCTAAGGTCTGAAGTTTAGGCCAGAAAGCTTTTATTAAATGGAAATCAAGACGTTATGCTTTGACTTTAAATGACAACTGAATGTTTTTGCAGAGCATCTATTCTGTACATTTTTATTTTATTTTAGTTTATTCTTTGTTGCATTGTGAATTACAGGACACTCGGTGCAAGCAGTCATGGTCAAGTGTATGCACTTGGCTAGGTGTCATTGGTGTGGTTTTTCTTTTTTTCTTTCTTTTTTTTTACCTTTGCTCTCATTGCAGCAGAATCCCCAACACATAACAAAATGACTTCTGTCTGTAGGCAGCCGATGAAAGAAAAAGGAAGTAGATTTATAGCAGATAAAAGCTTCAGCCGAGTTGTAAGCTGCGGTTTAACATTCATCAGAAGATGTTTATGTGTTTGTCTGTGGCTGAGTTGAAGGATATTTGTGTTTGTACTCACAGTACAGTTCAAATATACTGCACACATCAGGTAGAGGCATAGGTGAGCAGGATGGTATACATGTTGCACACATGCACACACCCAGGGTGTGTGCTCGGAAGACAGAGAGGGTGTGAGGAGGTTAGTGGAAGCCGAGTGACAGGTTCTCATTCTCTTACGGCCTCCAATAAATTCAGCCGGTACAGAGGGTCTGGACAGGTCACTCTGGCTGAGATTATGGAGTTGTCAGGACTGATGGAGGAAGAGAGAGGCAACGACGGGAAGGACGAAGAGTGGGAGACAGCGCAAGAGGAGAGAAAGCTGAGGGAATGAGAGAGCTTTTAACTTTAAGAATAGTGTGGGCGGTTGGATTGGTGCTTTTTGTGCAAAGCCTCATTTGACTCATTCAATTTGAATGGTGGGTTTTCATTGGGGTAAGTGAATTGGCCACCGTTCTGAGAAGCAGTCATGTCCAATTCAAATTGACTCAGGAGTCTTATCTGGCACTCAGGAGTGCAGCTACAAAAGAAGTTTTCTTCTCACAGATTATCCCCTTTTTAAAGGGACTGGAGATATATGGAGCATTTTGTTAGCACTAAGTACAAGTCTGAGGCCTGGGGGGGGCGTTTTCTCCAACGGAAGGGGAGCATCAACCAGCAGGTACCAGACACCTGGTGGATCCTGACACCTCTGCATTTCCCAATGTGAGCATTTTGGTGCTGACTGTAAATTTAGAGATGAATTCTTAAACAATAAATCTCACGATTGCTCAGGGATTTGACTGCTACAGCTTTACTTGGTCTGACATGACCTGTAGCATTTAGTGGCTAATGTTAGCAGACGTTACAGTAGATTGATATTGTTTTGCAACTGACATTTCTGAGTCAGTTTGTTGACTTTACCCTTCTCCCGTTGGCTACAGGAAGACTACATATTATAATTTGGCTTTAGCAATCACTGAAGCCACTGTTCCCACTAGGTTAGTTCTGTGGTCAGTTACCAGGATGTGCACACACACCGTAGCCACGTCATTGCTATTGTTACTGGGAAATTCTGGTTTCATATAACCTTGGTTTTATTTTCATAGGATTGGCCATTGTTCCTATCAGCTATTATATGAGTGTGCGTTAAATCAAGTTGAATGCCGGCGTAGGCATGGGCAGGCACATGATCAGACAGGTTTTAAACAAACCCCCAGGTTATCTGGAAGACAAAAGAAAGATCAGAAACTGTAAAAATGATGGCACAAACTCTCTGTTGTAAACATCCATTGCAGTTTTACAGACCAGCTTCCTGGCACAGCTGTGTCTTATTGTACTTGTGTGCACACAGTTTTCCTGTGCAGTGAGGGATTTATAATGACATATTGGGTGTACTCACTTGCGATTTGAGTTCCAAATAAAGAGGCTTGTTTACAACCTGGACTTTGTCAGACATTGTTGTAGCAATGTCACCGTGTTCCCTGTCCTCCCCCTGATGGACGCCCACATATTCCCTCTGCTCTGACTGCACAGTTCAGTTTAGCTCAGTTTGGCTTAACAGAGGGAAAGAAAAAAATCCCCTTTAACCACATTCATTTAGCACCTCACTCATAACAGTGAACTGGCTATTACAACATTTATGTGCTAAGGTAACGGCGTAAGTTTCCTCCTGAGGGCTGGACGAAACGACCCACACGCTGTCGAGGCGTGGGCACTTAGGTGCCCCCAGTGCTCCTCTCTAATATTCACATAACCTGGCCCTTAATGGTTCAGACCAGCTCCGCGCCGGCTTCTTCATTATCTTCCTTTTGTTCTAGATGGATGATTTGGGATTGGCGGGGTTACATTTCCGGCGGTCAGGCGGTCAAGCGGGCAGCCGGTGAGCAGATAATGGCTTCAGATATTATCGAAATTAAAAGGAGAAGCTGCGTTTAAATTGGCCCAGCAGGAGTGCGTGATAACAACACAAAGCGAGAAGAAAAAAGCAGCCTGTTACGAAAAGACAGAAGAGAGAGAGAAAGAGAGAGAGGGAGAGAGAGAGAGAGAGAGAGAGAGACAGCAGAAGCACTTTCTGGTTCAGGGAGACAAGAGACATTTGGGCAACTGTGTATGCGAGTGTGTTGGTACGTGTGGGTGTGTGTATGGGCATGCACACACTACAACTGGCCAGGGAGCATGCGCCATGTTGGCTCTCCTAATATTGAACTTGGAGCAGAGTGGTAAATACACTCCCTTTCCCAGAGAGAGCTACAGAAGTGCTGCAAAACTCATCTTGTGTGGCCACTCTAGTGGAACACAGAATTTTTGCTCTTTTTTTTTTTTTCTTTTTTCTTTCACTTTATTCTTTTTCTTCTTGAAGGAGTGCAACAAGTGATGCAAAGAAGTGGAGTGGTGTGTGTTTGTGTGTGAGTGTGTGAGTGTGTGAGTGTAGGTAAGGTGACTGGGGTTTGAGAGAGTGATCAATGGAGATTGATTTTGTGCGCTTGTGTGTGTGTGTGTGTGTGAACACGCACGCCCTTGTGTGTTCTTGAGAGCTGTCCATGAGCACGGCCCGCTGCCTTCTACTCTCCACTTTCCACTCTCTATCTGGGCTTTAGAGAGGGCGTTATCTCTCCAGCACCGACACACTTCTTGTGTCCTCACAGTGAAAGGAGAAAGGCATCAGTGCTCCACACCTGCTGCTCTGTCTGCTCTAACATACTGCAGGCAGTCAGACCCAACACTAGAAGGATGTGAACCTTCCCATCTTAAACATAAAGTATGTGGTGCAACTTGTGGTACTCAGTTGTAATTTTTCAGAGCTATTCAGTGATTTTATACAGTAGCAATATTTTTTTTTTTTTGTATTTTTACATGAAGGGTGTAAACCTGTACAGCTAATTCACATTGGCAGAAAGGTTTTGTAGCAGCTATAATGCCACCAGGACATTTTCTACCAACTAAATGAGGAAAGAAATATAATAAACATATCTGCAGAGTGTTTGGTATTTGGATTTGCTTCCCTACACTATCAACTCCTGGCAACTAAAGCATGATTAACAATTTATGGTTGTGTTTTGGAAACTCGAAGCACATGACTAATATTTGGAAGTATTGCAAAAGCCAACACGGCCTCGTTGCGTAAGATGGGATATATTGACTTTTTCAATATTTCACCAAATCCATGATTTTTGCCCGGCTCAGCCGATGTTTAGTGCACGTGGGATACAAAACACAAGACGCATTATTGTCTATTTGTGAGTCATGATTCTGACTCTGTTTGGATATATTCTTACATATGCACTATTTAATGATATCGTTTATTATTATTTTGTGTATTTTGTATGTGCAGAGTGTAGTTTTACAGAGTATCCTGGGTTGCTGTTATCTACTCCTAGTGTAATAAGACATGGAAGGTTAGCCTCCACCATGAGCACTGAACTTTTTCATGATGGAACAACACCTTAATAACACTTTTTGTCGGTTTGTGGCAAATACTGTTTTGGGGTTATATAAAACAGCAGACAGATTAATTTGAAAACCATGTTATAGCTCTATCAAAGGTTCCACTTCCTCTTTTTCACCTGTTGTTTATCAAAGTCTCCTTTTTTTTTTGCTCCTGAACTATTTTTGAAAGAAGGCTTTTTCCCAGAGAAGCTGTGGCCTGAGCTGGTTACCCCAGCTGTACATTCTGTCTTTAGTCTGGTGCTGCTCTGGCTGGTTGTGAAGGTGTCCGGGCTGTGCTGGGTAAAGCCTTGATTTATCCCCTCGTAGAGCCCAAATCTGGCTGGGAGGGGACGTTTCGAGAAATCTCCTGCAAGCAAACGTCCCCTTCTGGAGCTGAGCTGGAGAGCGAGGCGATGAAAGCCAACCTGCTTTATCCCTCCTTTACCCCCACATACCCCCCAACCCTTCTCCTTCCTCTCTTCCTCTGCTTCTCTTTTTACTCAGGCTTTGATGATCTCCTTTCTTACCCCAGTGACATGCCTGGTTGCCCCCGGTGACAATGGAGTGGTAGTAATAGCGGTAGATGGTGGAGATGACTTTTGGCTTTGCCAGAGCAGATAACAGTGTTCTGCTCTGTCTAGCTGACGAGGACTCATCTCTACCTCTGCATCTTTTCTCCTTCTTTACTTCTTTTTTCTGGTTTCCTCTCCCTTTTCCCTTCCTCTCTCTAATCTTTTTCCCTTTGCTCTTTTTCTGTTTTCCCTTTACCTTTACCTCCCCTCTCAGCTTTATCCCTTCTACTGTATCTCTTACTTCCCTCTTCCCCGCTCCCTCCTCTTCCTCTTGTCTTTCCCTTTTCCCTTCCCCTTATTCTTTATATCCCTCATTTCCTGCTTCCCTTTTCCATTTTTAGTCCATTTTATTTCACGTCTCTCGCTTTTCACCTCTTCTTCATTTGTTTGCTTTAAACCAGCCAAAAATAACTCAGTCTTGCTCTCTCCCTTCTTACTACTTTCTCTCTCCCTCTCTTTTTCTCTCATTCTGTTCCATTTGCTTTTTTAAGACTTTAAGACCAAATTTCTTTCAGTTTCTTACTGCTACTCTCATCAGGAGTAACACACATGCACACACACACTCGCAAACTCAGAGAGTAATCAAATTTCTGTGGGGTGATTGCTGCACACATTTCTGTGCACGCACACACACTCTAACACACGCTCACAGGGCGAGAGGTCATTGTAAATAACTCGCTTTTCGTGCTTTCATTTCCCTCGGGCATCGACTCTTGCTTGATATTCATAACCATAACATGCAGAACCTGACAGACTGACTCTGTGTGTGTGTGTGTGTGTGTGCAATGATACTGTATTTATACCCCTATGCATGTACATGCATACACACACACACAGGCGTACTTGGTGAAATATGCACACACTTGCAGGCATTTTGCTAACAGCTCGAAATATATACATCCTTGTTATCGTCCTTCACACACACACATACACAGATGATAATGGGCTTTGCTGGAATCCTCCATCCATCTTTACTTGCTGTTCCACTCATCTGCAGCCGCTGATACTTGTAAGACAAATCCTGTCTTCTTCATCTCTCTTTCTCTCTCCAACGTTCACCTCTCTAAAACCTGCAGGCAAAACACGGATTATGTACACACACACACACAAACACACGTCCATATCCACACACATACCTGCTTAATACCAGACAAGAGGTTGTGTTTTGAGACTTTTTAATGTATTTATGCATTTGGCTTCTCCTGAATAATACATCATTATTTGTTATTTTCTTTTCCCTGCATATACTTCAGAAGAGATGGAAAGAAGTGAAAATAATAAAAGCAGAGCAGTGTTGAAAATATGAGGATAACTACCAGCTCAGCAGACAATCGTCAATATTTTATTTGTGTGGAACTAAAATGTTGACAACTGTCTGGAGCCAGATTTCTAAAGAATATCTGTTTCTATTGTATGCGTGTATAGATGTATGTATCTGTCTATCTAGATATCTGTGTGTGTGTGTGTGTGTGTGTGTGTTTGTGTGTGAACTAAATTCTGTTTCAGTCACACCTAAAAAAAGCTATTTGCAACAGTTCATTCATTAAACTGAGTTTAAAGTACGTCCATGTTAATATGTTGATTAAAAATATTTAAATATCTTATATACATCTGTATTCTTCACTGCGCCTTTAGGAGCACATACACAATTACTCCCGTTGTGCTAATTATTTAAGGAACCTGTATCGACTAACCCCTAACCCTGACTCCCCAGGGTAATGCTGTGTTCACACTGTGGCAGTAGAGGGCAAATGAGACGGGCCGTTGCTTTCAATGGGAGACTGACTGTAAATTCCACCACCACTTATTTAAAATGAGCCAACAGATATTCAGCTTGCATTGTCTCGTCTCAAAGCCACAATGAAGCAAGCGCAGTGGTCATTGATCCAGGTCATCAGGACTCAAAGTCCTGCTGGTGTTCATGTTAGAGATCTGATGAGACACTGTTTACACCTGGGCTGGAGTGTGAATGTTAGCAGAGTGGTGAGGAGAGAAACCCAGCGGTCTTTTGTCCTCAGGAACAGAACTGAGAAATGCTGAAGGAGAAAATAGGTAGAGACTTTTCTCTCGTGAGAAGCATTTTTAAGTCCAGAGCCGTGTCTGAAATCAGTCTCTGTTTGCTGTATCATGCTCTGTATTTACTCACTGCCGTTTTATCTGAGTGTCATATTTTGAGAACCTGTTTAGTGCCTGGTGTTCCTCTGGACAGTTCTTGCTTTCACCCCGTTATACTGCATGTAGAAGATGAGACTATATAACCTCTGCTCAGCACCAGCCCCAAGTAGCTATTACAGAATAATAGTGTGTTAACTTTTGTTTTTTGTTTTTTTCACCACGATTCCCTGAAGTCAGTTGCTTTCTCTGACGGCAGAGCCCAGTGAAAAGATTTGGTGACCTTGATAGGGTGTACAGCTTGTTGCCTGCAGTTCTTCATCTAACAGCTCACTGTAACTGCTCTTTCTTGTGCCTTTACTCACTTGTGGCACTTCATTCTGACCCACTGACAAAAGGCTCAGAAAACAACCATGTCTTGTTCCGTGGAAGCATTTTTAATGTGGAATCAATATAACTGCTAACCCCGGCTGGTGACAAATAATTTGTGTTTCCTGTGGCTGCTTCATAATAAAAGCCACTCTGTGGTTCGCCAGTGGGACACTTTTATTGTAAAGCCCCAGGAGAAGGCAATGTTTGGTTTGTTTTGGTGGTAACTTACCAGAGCTCAAATATGTCCGTAGGACAGCCGTAAGTTAGGCTTAAGAGGAATGTGAGTTACAAACACTAATGAAGACGTTACACGCATATATCATTTCCTGTGAATCTAGTGTGGGTGTGTGGGCAATCTGAATGCTAAGCAGCAATGGTGTTACAGAATGAAATACATGAAATGAGTATTACTGAAAAGATACTGAGCATAAATAGAAATAAATGTAGTTTGATTCAGTCAAAATCTTAAGAATTAATGCCTTAAAATGATCCGTCGGAGGAAAGAGAAGTAATAATTAGATTTAAGGTGTAACTAATATTATTATTATTTCATGCTAACCTTTAAAATCAGATTTTGTTTAAAATGATTTCATTGTTTCTTCCTGAAAACCCTTCTCACCATCCTTCAAATTCTGTAACAGTTTACTTAGTGACAGCATAGCACTTCATAACCAAAGACGTCATGACTGCGTCTTGGGTTTTATTTCCTTGGGCAACAATGTGAATGCTAATTTCTTTGTGGTTCATCCTGTTCACATGAACTTCATTCTATCAGTGTGAGGATTGTGGGGACAGACCAGTGTACCCATGTTGTCTTACTCCTAGATCTTACAGTTTCCTTCACAGTTAGAAGAATAGAAACACACACACCCATCGCCTGTCTTCAGTAATATGCTCGCCAGAAAAGGAAAAAGAATCAGCCCAAGTTATTTTCAGCTACTATTTGCACAGAATAAATGTCAGTACTCTCTGCTCCTCCCGCAGCTTCATGCTGCCTCTCTCTGTCTATCAAAATAGCTTAAATTAAATTGTTGTCATGTTAAACAGGGTCCTATACTGCAAGGCTGAAATGGGCTGGCTGATTTGCATGGTTTATCTGATTGCAAGTGTGTGTGTGTGTGTATGTGTGTGTGTGCGCATGTCTGTGCCTCTGCTTGTGTTGTGTGAGTGAGACAGAGAGAGAGAGAGAAAATTAGAAGTTCATAAACAGCACTTCGTTCTTTTTCATACGCGTTTTGAATTATAATCTACAAGATCTTTGTTATTTTTCCAGTTAAGTCTCAATCTTTGGTGTTAAACACTCATTGCTGTAGCATTTCTTCATTTGCTTACAAGAGATAATTTCTTGGGTTTTTTTTTTTCTGCTGATTACTTGTCCAAAGCTGTTTCTGTGTATTCCAAAAAAAAAGTAATAATAAAATCAATCACAGGAAATGTAAAAGAAATGTAAAAGTAATGACTTAGTGCACTGCTACCTGAACGTGAGCCACTGTATGAGTTGTGAGCAGTTCAACCCAACAGTGATATTCTCTTACTATTATATCATGGTGACAGAGAGCTGTTTGCCGTTTATTTATTTACATGACTGACAAGAACAGAGATAAATCAGTGTGAATTATCAGGCTTTAAGTGCCCGTCTTAGAGCTTATCGTGCATTCATGAGGAGTGTGTGCTGATACTGTATGTCTTCATACAGATAAGCCTGTCTATGTTTTGAGGACCAGCACCTGCTGTGACTGAATTTTTTTTAGCAGATCAGAACAGCACATCGTGCCCAGCGGCCATCACTCATTAGCGAGTGTTGATGGCAAAGGCCAAGTATGATTATCCAATGCTTCACTGCACATCAGTGCTGATTTTGGCTCCTCACCACCACCGGCTCCCGTTAATCAGGAGCTAATGAAAGGAAGCTTGTGGCATATGCGCCACTTAGCACACATGAGTCCCCGTACCTCGTTCTAGGGCCGGGATGATATTGTGAAAGCATCGCTCTGTGATGGAAGTTCAGCATCTTTTCGTTTTGTTTTCACTTTGTTTGTCACTATATGAGCATGAGGGTGTTTTGCACATTTGAGTTTTAGTGACAAAAAACATCAGTGAACCGGAGCTGTGGTATAAATGTTTGCTGTGACACTAAATCTGCCAACTGGGTCTAATGAGTTTCATATCACTGCATTTGATCCAGAGTTGCCTGCTGTAGAACTCAACAATTTAAAACCACATAAATGCATTATTGACTGTGTGTGATCCTGGTAAACAAACAAGCACTTAATAGCATCTTTGAGTCCACTCCCAGATTTGTATTGGCACTAAGGTCTTTTTTTGTTGCTTTCAAAAGGCCTTGCCCTTAATCCAAGAGACACAACTCTCAGTACAAGCGCTGACAGTTTTTCAATAGGTAATACTGACTTCATCCCATGGGCAGCTGAGGTGACAGGGAGGCCCTGAGGTTAAAGAGGCTGTCCATCAGATAGCGTTGTCTGTCTTATCTTCTTACCTTTCATCTCTTTTAGCTTGCTTACATGGATTACAGGTCTGAAATAAAGTGAGCTGTAACGCTTAAACAGTGCAGTAGGTTTGACACATGATGTATAACCATCCAGAGAGTCCTTGAGCAACACACTGAGAGCACTTTCACCTGGCCTAAAGACATAAGTCCAAATCAAAGGATTATTTCTTCAGTTTTCTAACACCATGATCATCGTCACAGCTTTGTTGTCTCCTTCCAAACCCTGGAGTGATTGTACAGTGAAATACGTTATCTATTAGGGGCAGTGTATTTTTTAGCATAAAGGACATGCAGTGGTCTGCTCTTGTTGTTTTGGCACTTATACTTTAAAGCTGCATAAGTCAGTAATCTTTTTATATCTACAATGGATCAATGAGTATTTGTAACGTGAAAGGAGATGTTCGTAGTAACAAACCTGAGAATTATCACTCTGCAGTTCCCCTCAGCTCCCAGTGATAAAGCAGCTTTCAGCTCCCCGTTTTTTTTTTTTTTTTTTACAGCCTGCAACTTTTACTTTGTCATTAACTCTTAACACTCTAACAAACCCCAATTCCGGCAGCAGCAGCAGCTGTTTTTAGCCAAAAGGCTCTGATAAACTGACTGTGCGCTACCTGCTCAGCACTTAGCTGCTGACACACAAAGTTAGCGAATGGCTGGTGAACATGATAATGACGCATTTAGCAATTAAAGAGCCAAGTAGTTTCCTCAGGAGCTGGTTGTAACCAAAACAGCTAAAAAGCCATTATTATTAGACTTGTATTTGTCTGGTGTCCAGACGCACAAATGAATGTCACTGCTGGATGTTGAGACAGCAAATTGTTTGCTTAAAAGAGTTAAAGCAAACACACAACCAGATTTAACCACGACCTTTATGAATGTTGTGTTTGAATAATTTCTGTGGTTTCTGTGAAATCATGCTCTGTCCTTTGAGAGACCTGTACATCTCTGTCAGTGTTTGTCATAAATGCCACATCCAGACGATTTAATCCTGTCCTGCCTTCTTCCTGTCACTCAGCAGAATAAATGGGCCTTGTGTAGTCATTTCAACACCCCACCTGTGCTTTGCTGCATCTTTCAAGCGTGAGATACCTGCCACCTGAAAATGACAGCTACAAAACAAATTGGAGTATTTTGGAATCATGAGACCTTACAGCATTTCAACACTTTAGTTTTTTTATCATCTGTTATTTATATTTTTCTTAAACATTTATCTTTATTAGGTCGGACAAGGTTATTGTCTTTCAAAATAAAATGCACCAATAAAACCCCCTGTCGTTTGTCCCCAGAAATTCCAGACCGCAGACATTTGGATTAAAATCTGTCCAGATAAACACCGTCCAACATACACTCACCCCGGCACCACTTTGCCACGAGTGTGGCCAGCAGACTGGAGGATGATGAGGGCTTTTCGTGGTTCATTTTCCATTCTCAAGGGTAAAACAGCAAGGCGTGTAAAAGAGAGCAACAGCTGCAGTTCAATGCAGCTCTTTGAAGAACTACATCAAACACAGAAAATCATCTTCCAGCAATTGGCATCACAGTAGAGAAAGTGAAGGGAGTGCCTGTCTGTGTGTGTGTGTGTTTGTGTGTGTGTGTGTGTGTGTGTGTGTGTGTGTGTGTGTGTGTGTGTGTGTGTTTGTCTGTGGACAGCATGTTGGAGAGGTGTGCAGGACTGTTAATCCTTTGGCCTTCCCTCAGTCCCTGCCTCCTGTTCCTCATCACTTCTTTTGGAAATCTGGCTGCGCATTTTCATCCATGTTTAGTTCTTGGATCTCTGTTTTTATTGATGTTGTCTGTTAACCTTGTTTATTTCTGACTGTCTCCTTTTCCTTTGTCCCACTCTCATCCTTTCTCTTATCTCACTTCCACACACTTCTCCATACCACCTCTCTCCTTCTCAGCTTTAAAGTCTTTCCTTCCTTGCTTGTCCCTTTCTTCTTTTGAGCGCACTCTGCAATATACCACTTATATTTTACATTTTCACACAGAGTTCGTACACTCATGAAAAAAAATGATATAAAAAAAAACATTGTAAATGAAGTGGCAGTGAGTTTTGGACACAACCTGAACGTTTAAAAGAGCAAATTTGAAATCTTTCATGTTCCGGCCAGGTTGGATCAGCTCTGAATTAATGATAAGAAGAAGCAAAGTGGGTTGTGTTTGTTGTTCCTTTAAAGGAATAACAAATGGGAAAAGACAGAGGAAGCAGGTATCGTTAAACTATTATTTTATTGTAAATCTCTGTGTACACTGTGCACTACACTCCTGCAGCATTTTCTCAACATTTTAACTCAATCCCCCTCATTGCTGTTTTCCTCTCTCTGACGCACTCTCTCTTTTTCACCATCTTTCTCTCTCCCTTCTCTCTTTTCTTCTTCCTCTCCTGCTGGTGATTTTTTTTTTTTGGGGGGGGGGGGGGGGGGGGGGGGGGTTCTTGATTAGAACACACACCGCCAAGTCCCTCCACATCGCATCATTGCATTTGATTAGCTCCAACCCCCTGCTCCCTCCCTTATCACTACCAGCACAACAGGAAGCACCATACACTCACAAACACGCACACACACATGCATGAACAGACACACATGCATACGTACTTATCACAAACAAACTCACTTGCAGACTTCTCTGAACTCCATGACTGCCTGCAAACGTGCGCTGGCATATATGAACACACACAGTCTCCACGCACACACACATCTGGGCTGCTGCTGGTGCTGTGGCGGCAGGGCATCAGGTAAAGCCAGCATGATGCTGACAGCTCCCTGTCCCTAATGAAGCATTAATAAACTGCAGCACAAAACAGTGGATCAGAGAGCAGCAGAGTTCCCCACCTGCCTGGCTGTCTGCTCGATGCCGGGGGGGGAGAGAGGGGAGAGGATCACTGTAATCCCCCTTCCTCCAAAACCCCTCTGCCCCACTTTTCAGAAAGACTTCACCCCCCCCCCCCCCCCCCCCATCACCTGCTCTTCAGTATTGTGCTGAAGGTTCTGTACTTTTAATTTTCCACGAGTCTGATGTCAAGCAAACACTCAATGAAAGCAGGCTCATGTAATTAGCACTCCAGCAAATCTGCACCAAACTATGCTGCTGGAAATACAGATGTTATTTCCTTTTATTTATTTTAATTTTATTGAAAATGTATGCATTGAAACCATGCAGGCAAGAAAGACTCGGAAAATGAGATTCAAAAGTTCTGTCTTCAGCTCAGATAGAGTTGTTAATGTTACTTAGTTTTGAATCCACTTGTTTGTGGATGTGTATGGGTTGCGATGTCTCTGTGGATTCATGATCAGAGAATTTGTGTCTGTTTGTGTCCACTTTGCAGTGACCTTGTATGCCATCACGCTTCCTAGTTTTGCCTTCGGTCCGAACACACCTTAAAAGTAAGCGTTGCTACACAGTGGCTTGCTTGTAGCCATCTTACCTCTGCAGCTACAGGACATTACATAACAACCAGGCTGATTTCTGTCGCAGTTTGAACCCTGACGTCAGGGCCTCTCTTGCACAGATGTTCATGTGTTTCTCCCAGTGTGTGAAGGTGTGTGTTCAGGAATCGCCACAGCACATGAATTCACAATTAGGCCCACGGGTAGTGCACTCATGATTGGCAGACAATGCCTGATTCAAAATGAAGCAAACCTGCTGAGTGTAGATATTCCTGTAGGTGTGTCCATTCAAATGCTGCGTGACTGTGATTAGAAGAATTAGAGCAATTGTTCAGTAAAAAGAAGCAATCAAATCCAGGCCCAGCTGTGATGGACTGACAGGAAGGAGTCCAAAATGCTTTTAAAAATATCGGCATTTTAGAAAATACAGTCTCTTAAATGTAAATAAATCATTAGAGTCTCCGGTAAAAATCTTTTTGAGCATACATGTAAATACATATAGGAATATCCTTTTAATTGGGCCGTGGAATGCTGGATGTCCTTGGGGGGGTGTCCTCTCTTTCCCTCGTCATAAACCAGAGATGTCATCTCTCTGTTTGTGCTGGAATTCCACTGCTTCAGTGTCACTTTGTGTCTTTATCTCTCTGTCTGTCTGTATCCTTATCTGTCTTTTTTTTTTCTCATTATCTTTGCAGTCAAAACCTCGCCGAGCTTTACTCCAGCGATGGAGACTGATCTAATTGGCAGCGAGGATCATTCTAATTTAGCGAAGCCAGCTCTGCTGACTTTTTCAGCTTCCCGCTTTCTCCTTCTTTTTTTTTTTTCTCGTCACCTTTCACATGATAATAATGAGAAAATATAAGCAAGAACTCCCTGGAGTTTGCTGTGGTGAGCGTGTTTTTTTTTTTTTCTTTCTTTCTTTTTTTTTTTTTAATGTGCGCTTGTTACACCGATCACATTCGCCCAGGCAATTTGCCTGCTTGTCTGAGTCTGAGAAGGGAGGCTTATCTGCACTAACACCCCATCGAGGCTGCGCTTCGTATCCAAATCGGCCCCTGTTAGCATTCAAATCAAGAGCCCCCACCTTCCCCTTCCTATTCTACCTAGCTCTCGTGCCCCTGACTATCGCCCCAACCCCTCTTCGCCTGTCAACACGCCAGCTTTGCTCAGAGGAAAAGAAGGTTCGGTAGAGAGAGAGAAAGCCCGGGCTATTATTTAATGAGATCAGGAAGTGTGAGGAGGATGCTGTTTACTGTCACAAAGCAAACAGGGGCCCCTCTCTGCAGGCGGGGAGGATCACTGGGCTTCTGCCTCGTCTTCCTCGTCTTCTTCAGTAGCCGTGACTGCCGCCTCCACCTTAACAACCACCATTTTACAGAAACCGTAAGCGCTCTGACAAGGTGCTTCTTCTTGTCAGGACACATACCTCCTCCTCCCACTCCCAACAGCAGGTGAATCAAGACAGTATGGCTTTGAAGCTTATTTCTACTAGTATCTGCTACATAACAAGAGCCCAAAGAGTTTTAGAAGTGCAGATTGTGTAGTGAGTGTAACTTGTGTGTAATTGCTGTTGCTGTGACCTTTTTTACCTGCTCTGGCAGATACAACAAGGTCGTTCCTGCGGCTCAGTTTCCCACAGGTCATCAGTGTCTCATTGTTCATATGATTAGACACAAATTAGAGGCCAAGTGTCACAATCGCTATCCGGTCCACATTGGCTGCCATTAAGCCACTTTCGATGGCTCACAATGACTTATGATTTCAGTAGGTCATTTTCCATCAGTCTCCTTTAGCTCGAGCTGTAATTTAGCACTTTATTTTGAAGTTACTTTTGAGGTGTCTTTGTTATAAATTCAGTCTAGAGTCAGTTTCAAAGTTCCTGCTGCAATACAGCACAAATATAAAATGGAGGGGGAAAAAAGTGTTCGTTAACGAGTCTAACGCACCAAACCTCAAAAGGACTTGACAGGAGAGAGTGGAATAAGAAAGAGAGGGGGGAGGGTGTCATGAAGATGAGGAAAGCGAAGTGGGAGGATATCCTTTGATCAAGAGGACTCCTCGTAGCACTCCTGTCTCCTTCCACATCCATAATATATTTCTGCACGCATTCCAGTCTCTTATTAACAAGGCAGTGCCATACCATCCTGAAGGAAGGTATCAAAAAAAAAATAGATCTGAAACACACTCAGTTTTTTTCAAAGTGAGAAAGGGTGAAAAAAAAAAACAAAAATACAAAATGCACAGCAAATAATTTGAGATTCAATATATGTACCCCTCTTTAAATTAAATCCTTTGGCGTTGGTTACAACAGAAGAGGGGATAATATCAGACATGGGTAAATATCTATTCTAAAATTGACGGGCTTAGGAAATGAGAGGGCTGCTGACGCTCGGCTTGTCTCTCATGGGAGACCATGTTTGTCCATGACAGTCATAAATATGTATCATGCTGCAAGATGACAGCGATTGTAATCTGATGGCCGCCTTTTGTCGAGCATATGAAACCCAAGAAAAGCGGCCCCATCAGTGGCGAACACAGGCAAAATTAAAAGTTGCACCCTGTCCTATCATTGGAACGAGTCACTCAGCGACAAGTGGCACGCTGTTTAATTAGGGTGGAAACAAAGACCTCGGGGGGTAATACCTCTCTCCCTCTTTCCTCCTCTCACCCGGTCTCATTTGTAGCAAAGTAAATATTCAGAGGGTCGCTTTTCAGCCGTGGCGATTAAAGCATGCTCGAGCATAGCAAAAGAGAATGTGTTATGAATGCAAAGCTCCTAATTCAATTCACTCTGCACTGTGAAATGAAACACAACTTGTTTGTACAAGTAGACAGCTGTGGCAGTGCGTCCTTACCCAGGGGTGTCAAGTAGTTCTTCAAACCCCAAATAACTGCGCTGGGATTCCAAAAGAGCACCAGCAGCCTCTTAAATGAGGTGGACTGTCATACGTGATGCACTCTGGTGTACAGTAGCAGTGAGTGTCCTGGAGTGCAGCTGGCTGACAGGTGTACTCTTCAATAGAAGAACTGTTTTTGGACTAAATGTTGTTTTCATGTCTGTCCCTGTCCCTGCAGCTCTGAAGGACCCCTGCACGGAGGTGAACTGCAGCTACGGCAGCACCTGTGTCCAGTCATCAGATGGCTTGTCGGCTAAATGCATGTGCCCCCTCGGCTGTGAGGGCAAGCCCGAGGAGACGGTGTGTGGCAGTGACGGAGAGGACTACCGCAACGAGTGTGAGCTCCATCAGTACGCCTGCAAGAACCAAAAGAACATACGTGTGCAATACCAAGGGCGCTGCGGTGAGACGTCTCTCTCTCTCATGTATTCTTTAGAATTAATGTAGTCTTATTAAGTGTCAGCAATAGTGAAAAGTGCCCATCATGATTTCTCAGAGCCTAAGATACCATCTTCAGATTGGTCTGATATTAAATTTGCAGTGATATAAGGTAAAAGCGGAAAACCCTCAGATGTGAGAGCAGCATTTTTTTTTTGTCAATTTCGTCTGATAAATAGCTTAAATAATAAATTGACTTTGAAAAACCTCTCCTTTTCCTTCTTCTCTGAATTCTCTGCTTCTCTCTTTTCTCCTCTTCACTCTATTTACTACCTCTGACTTTCACTGTTTCTCCCTCGCATACCCCACTTACTTATGGCACGCCTCTGCTAATTCTCATTTTTCACTCAGGTTGCTTTCCTCCATACAGGTACTCCTGCGGTGCAAATTGTTGTTTTCTCTAACTAGGTCTTCAGTGCTGTCGTTTTCATCGGGCCCAGCTTTTTTGCTCATCCTTGTTATGATCAGGCGATAGTTGTTTACTCCCAAGGCGCTCAACTTTGAGGTTTTTTTTGTGTGTGTGTTGAGCCAGATGGAGGGAAAGAACAGCAGACACAAACTCTGTCTCTTAGCAGTGGGAGCCTCCAGGAGACAGGGAGACGGAGCAGGGTGGCGGGCAATGAGAGATGGATGTGCAGGTCTGCCGGCGGAAGGTTGCTTGTATAAATCCAGCTTCAGTCAGCCAAAGTGACCCAGGTTGGCCCATCCTCCCTGGGGAGGGCCGAAGCTCAAGGGACCAGTCGGTCCTGATGGTCCCCTAAATCTTCCTGCAGCCATTTCATCTAAAAGCCTTGGCTATTTCAAGTTGGTGGCCCTAGCCAGACAAATACAGTTGATTTATCCGCACTGCTAGTTTTGGCAGCAAACAGGCCATTCTTTTTGTAATTACCCTACTTGCTCAGCTAGAGGAAAGCACGGATCCTGGAAACTGTTCTTCTCACTTAATGGGAGGTAATGGTCTTTCTCGCAGATAATGGTCTGGCTGGCGGGTGAGGCACTGCCTTATGCAAAGACACTGCATGCATTACGATAAAGCCCCTGTTTGCTTGGTTGCTAGTCTCTGCAAGCTTTTGCATTGTGCAGATAGAGAACAGTCCGAGGCCTGGCCAGCTCTGGCCGTGGTCACTCCTCCTCCCGGCCCTCCACAGCCAAACGGCTCTGTCCCATTTCATGTCCCTGCATTGTTGCTCTTTGTATGCCTGCCAGAGGTCTTTGGAAACCATTTTCCCTTATGCTCTCTTTCTCATTCTCTTTCTACTCTTTTCCTGATGATGGGTGTTTCATCCTTAGTGTGATTTGAATGACTCGCCGGCAGTTTGGCAGTGATTTAATATGTCACGGTCCTACATAAATCCTTTGTCTTGCCACACGCTGAAAGCATGGCAAGAAGGATAAAGTCTGGGCTCCTGTTTCAAGGAGTAACACCCCCATCCCACACATCCACAAACCAATTCCATTATGATCACGGACTGATATGGCCGAGCGTGCCAGACTGACGCTTCCCTGGAAGGAAAGAGGTGCCAGGGAGCAAATCAAACCGACAGTCTCTTCATCCATTTCCTTGTCTCCCCTTCACATCCAAGGTCCCACTCTGAGCTGCTCTCAGCTGCTAGGCTACTGATAATATCTGTGGAGCAGCAGTGATGGAGGATCATGTCTCATCTTCTCCTCTTCCCATTTTTAGCCCCTTCTCCTCTCTTCTCTTCTCTTCTCTTCTCTCTGAATTTACTAGACTAAAATTATCAAACAAACAACAGTTAATGCATTCAGCCAATGCTGAGATGATTACTGTTACTGAAAAACATATTACAGGTATATTGTTGTTTACTGCAATTTACAAACTGGCTTACCAAAGCCCAAACTTTGGAGGTAATTGAACAGTTGCCAGTTTTGAATCAATTAAGCTGGGACACATCATGTCCTGTTAAATTCTGACCGTGTTTTTTCTCTTGCCAAAGTATATTGTTGTTCAGTTTTGCACAGAGGACCAAAAGATGGACGGAGATATTTTTGATTAAAGCTTTCAGGTCTAATTAACATAAACAGCATAAACATTTTCCAAATCAAATTGCACTGTGTAAATACGTAATGCATCACATATTCACCAATGCCTGTGTCTGTGCAGACCCATGCAAAGAGAGTGAGAACAGCCTGAACACAATGTGCCGGGTGGAGACTCTCACCCGTCAGACCCTCATCTTTGAACTGCCGGAGTCGTGCCCCCAGGGAAATGAGCCTCTGTGTGCCAGCGATGGCGAAACCTACCCCAGCGAGTGCGCCATGAGGTCAACAGGCATACAGAAAGGCACCAAGCTCAGGAAGATCCACGCAGGACGATGCAGAAAGCTGGGTAAGGACAAGCTTTGTGGTCTTTAGAAGGTCTTGAAAACTCATGGAAAAATATGAGTTGTTGAGAGATCTCATGAAAAAGACGGCAAATCATCGGGATCATTAAGTGCTTCATTATACAGCTCTTAATGTTCAGATCCAGAAAATATATAGCACAGGTAAGTAAGACCACGTTACACAGTGAGCTAAAATATACTGGGAAGATATATGACTTCAATAAAACCTTTTTTTTAACGTTCTATGATCCAGTATTGAGGCAGTTCCTGCCATCTTCTTATATTACCCTGATCAATGCAAAATAAGGACTAACAAAAGTGAAAGGTTACTCTGAAATATGACATTACATGTCTTTGTATGTATGCAACAAGTAGCAACGTTCCAGTTTGGCATGTATGTCCCTTTTTGTGTCCCTTTGGTGCCCTCCTGCCCTTCAGTAAGTCAGCTCCCTGATGATGTCCTCCTGCTCTTACTTTACATGACTTTCACATTATGAGCTAGTAGCCACAGCCAGCTCACCGCTAGCCACGTCCTTATAGCAGATGGGCACACACCCGATACTTCTCCTAAAATTAATATTTTATCACCCAGTGCTCTACAGCATTAACAGGCAGAACGTTCATGGACTGCTGGTGCCACGATCACATGTAATAAAAACTTGTTGTCCAAATTTATCATAGGGGTCAACCGATCAAATAATCGTCCATGTTTTAACTTAGGCAAACCACCTCCAAATGCTGCCAAGACTTGAACAGAACGGTCTGACAAAAACCCAACAAATAGTAATCAAGGAAGCATCTGCATCTCATTGTCATATGTGCAAGCATATTCACATACAGTACGTCATACAGTTTGAACAGGTGCAGGTAAACTTGGATGAAAATCTGACTCTGTGACTGTTTTCCAATCCAGAGATAAATTACTCTGAGGTCTCGGGATCCGTACTGTATCCATGCTAGCAGTAGCCTCCTACAGCCTGATAAGAGCCTCCAGGGCTGTTATCTGTGCTATTAGAACATGGGGTTTAAGCTTTAGTCAACAAAGAGCTGTCAGCTTTTACTGTATGTCTGATAGCCATCGGAGGAAATCCAATTTTCCCGCTGTATTGTCGGCAGGGACCCCGGGAAGCCACAGCTGTGTTGGTTTACGGCAGTGATGTGTGGCGACCCCCCGCCCATGTACTGAGACCTCTGGCAATGCCATAGACATGAACAGATCACTGCTGGACACCCTTTGGTACAGTCACCAGTGAGTGAAGGCTGATTCACACATCTTTGACACATCCTGGTTCTGCTCTGTTCGACAGGCTGATGGAGTGTGAGGGTTTAGAATTGTACAAATCCCGGTCTAAGTAGCATTGTGAATTTGTGTTTGCATGTCAGCGTGTGCATGTGTGAGCGAGTGGATTTCTTTTCTTTTTTTTCCCCCCCGTTTCTTCTGTGCCTTTTTCAAATGAAAGAATAATTCAATTTGAAACAGAGATCCATGAAATCATATCCCTAAGCAAATTACAAATTGGTAACTAATGAAAATGGCCATTTCGACTTGTAACCATGACATCGCATATCCTTGTAGCCCTCTCACTCAGATACAGAAGTGATGTAATTAAGTGTGGCATGACAGGCTTTTAAAGAAAAGAGAAGAAGGAATTGAATTGCTGTACAAATTTGATCCACTGATCAGGAATGAAATAAATTCAAAGCCTAGTGAGCGCCTCCAGAACAGAGGCCTGCTTCAAATTGGATTTTCTCACTTCAGTGGCAAATTTACCATTTCACATTACCAGTATTTCTTTCTTTTTTCTTAATTTCTGCAGTAGATTTCTGCTTAGTGAGTCAAAATGTAATGAATATAATAGTTTAGACTTTAACTTGACCCTAAAATTAAACTCTTGAGTTTGAGTTCCCCAATTTTATTAAAGTTATTGGGGGAACTTTATTATTAATATTAGATGGGAGCACGGCAAACCTGATCTCCAATCAGTTGTCATGAGTTATATCACCAAAGAACATGTAGTAACAGCGGCCACAGTGTTATTAAGTGTCACTTCACTGAGTACGTTTCTGGGTTTGTTTGTTTTGCCATGATTAATATTGTAATAAAACTAATAAAAGTTTGGGGGAAATGTAAAAATAAAAAACAGATCCAGTCCCTTGCGTTGAAAGAGCAATAATTTCTGTCACAACAGTAAATTTCTCTCCCAGCTGCAGAGTATTCCGATCAAGTTCTGCAAAAATCATGAGTGATGTTGCTTTTCTAAAAACGAAGTAAACACATTGACTGATTTTTTATTTTTATTTTTTTCACCTAATGTGCTTTGTACGAAAGGACCAACATAAACAGAAACTAATAAACACTCTAGTCCTCCTTTGTATGACCAGTTTTGAATCTGTCAATAAGCAATTTTATTCTCTATAGTGGTGAACAGGCTCTAAGATTCTTCTTAGAGTGACTATTAATTGTAGCAAACATAGATTCATTTCTAATGTCTTGTTAACAGTTTCAGGTATTTCTGCAAAAAGGGTTCATCCTCTGCTGCTGAAAGAAAAGCTTTGTGCTGCCAGTGACATCAGTCCACTCTAACATGTAATTACTGTTTGGATGATTTATTTCCCTGTGGTTGGACCAGCAGTATCACACGGCACAAAGAATCAGATTTTGAAATGTGTTTTTTTTTTTTTTTTTTGGGCTTGCAGAATACTCCCGTTGTCCTTTCCTCTATATTGATCGGTCACACTGTTACAAAATTGGCAGTTGAAAACCGCTCTTAAAAGCCTTAACAGTGTCTGTACAGATAGATGATAAAATAAAGGAAAAACCTGAATAAAAACCTGAGTGGTGAAATATAATGAATGCAAATGCCTCCATACAAGGTATCAGGGGTCACTGAATGGTTTTGTTAGTCTAAGCATGGGTTAGGGTTATGCTTAGGTTACCCCCTGAATAGTTTATATTAATTTTTTTTTTTCCGTCTCCCCTTTCAGAGGAATGTAAGGAGCTGTGTCTCTTCAACGCCGTGTGTCTGGTAGATCAGCTGGGCGCCCGCTGCTCCTGCGATCCCATTGAGTGTGACGGCTCCTACAGGCCCGTGTGCGGCAAGGACGGCCAGACCTACACCAACGACTGTGGGCGGCGCAAGGCTGAATGCTTGCGCAAGACCCTCATCCCCATCAAGCACGCAGGGCCCTGTGGTGAGTGGAGCTGGAGGATGGGAAAGAGGGGTGATGGCTTCTCTAGGGCTTTACAAGAACTAATGTTGTCTCCCTCTATTCTCCTGTCTCTGTCTCTGGTTATTCTTAATGCATATTCAAAGTGTTTTTCCTTCTCTATCACCTAAGCTATAACTGTATGTATGTCTATACTTGAAGCTTCACTGAAAAGTGTCTGAAATGGTACGGAAATGCTCTCTGAAAGGAAGGGTGCGGTGGGGTGGGGGGGTGGCGTTACTCAAGCAGACAGGGCGTGTGCCTTCCTTATAAAAACCTTGCCCACACCTCTTCACTCATTCACCTCCCATTCATCTCCTCATCCTTGTCATGCCCCATCCCTCCATCTTAAACACACGAAAACGAAAACCCCACCTTCATGTTTCATTCATCCGCTGTCTGTCTTCTACTCCTTCACTACTCTTCCACTTCAGTGGCTTTTGTCATTTTTTTCCTCCTCTGTCTTTGTCTCTTTGTCATGTGTGTTGCTTTTTCTTGTATAAAAAAAAAAGCTATTCTTTCTTGTTTCAGTGCGTCAGTCAGTCTGTCTGTCTATCTTTGTCCATGTGGCCGTCTTCCTGGCTGTCTGGCTGCAGGTGGAAAGTGGGGTCACCCAGTGGGCGACCTCATCAGGCGGACTCTGAGGGGTGAAGCCCTTCCCCTTGCTCCGTGTGGACCTAACAGGAGGGGTCTTGTACAGCTGCCTTTTTTCCTTTCAGTCCTTGTGTGTGTCTCTGTCTCATTAATGTCTTCGCCTTCTGTTTACCCTCCTGCAAAGATGTGATCCATGAGGTTGGAGAAGTCTTCCTCTCTCCCTGCTCTGTGTTTTATTTCCTGTGTAACTTAAAAAGAGCCTCTCCTGTTCCTAACTGCCTGAGCGCTGCTCACCTCTGACTCCTCTTTGTCTGCATGCAGTATTGCACGCCAGCTTCTACCCTCACCGCTTCCCAAACAGTCCCTCTCTTCATCATCAGGACTATCTCATAAAAGCTTGTATCTGCTTGATGAATGCACAAAGCTTGTGTTTTTTTTTTTTTTTAACCATTGGTGTCCATAAAAGCTGCACTGGAGTTGAAGTACGACTGCATTTTGTCAAATCCTTTTATCAAACCCATATATCCAATCCTTTTAGGTTTACTTTTCAACAACGGAAGGTAACTCAAGTAAAAAGCACTCAGATAAAAAAAAAAAACTTTTATGACTAAGTGAGATCTTGAACCACCTTAGCTGGCAGAGAAGGTAGAAAGACTACAGTTTTGGAAGTAGCCTAATTAGTGTACTACTTTGACACATTGAATAAATAGGTGTAGTCTACTTAATTTCACACGCATTATTTTTCATCAGCTACTTTCTCCACAAACTGGAGGTCAAAACTCAGTAGGTTGGTAAGCTCAGATCACTGGTATGAGATCCATCACATTTTAAAACTGATGAAAGTTTAATCAGAAAGGTTGTTTCAGCTGATAACTTTGTATAAACTGGTTAGTGCAGAGCAGATTAACTACACACAGTAGAAAAGTTACTCATGTTACTCATGTATTCATGTTTTATAAGCTACAGCTGAGATCATCTGCAGCTGGCGACATTTGCTGTTTTATGTGGGCAATGTATAGGAATTGGCCAACTGTCGAATTCATACACCCCTACCAGAAAGTTGGGGTGTCCACACCTGTGCCATAGTTGGACTGGCTATCAGGCAGACAGGAATAAATCATGGGGCACCACCAAAATAATCCATAAAGATAGTGCCTGTCATTTGGAGTGTGCATGCGAGCGTGTTGCGTGCGTGTTCAGGGACTGGGCTCAGTGGCCAATCACAACAAAGTTTCAGCCCTCACCTCACGATGATCTAACGTTAGCTTGAATAAATGTAATGGGGAATAATGTCCAACACAGGTTTACCTTGCGGTCTGATTATGCTACTGGTAGGTTTGTATTCTTTGGTTATTGTTAGACGGAAAACAATTATTTCAAACCCAGTCTGCCCAGTCAGACAGACAGGGAAGATGTAGTGGTGGCAGGAGTAGAGGACGAGTCACGAGAGGTTGAGGAACTTGATGGAGAGCAGCAGCATCAGCAGCTGAGCTTGAGGAAAGAGAGGAGGAATGTCACAGGGAGAGGGTGACTGTAACACAGGTTTATAGCCTCCTCACAGTTACTGCTTTTTTATCCGCTCATGTTGGACTGAGGGCAGACTGGACAGGTGTGTAGCTCGTCCAACCCTCATGCAGGAGACAGGAGTCTGTGTCCCATTCTAGACCAACAATTAATGTTCACTTTTTTTTAACCTTAACCACAGTCTGTCTCTAACCTTAATCAGCTGTTTTCGTTCCTTAAACTCAGCCATAGTTTACTTGCCAGAACCACAAATAAGCATAATCGTACTATCGTTGCCATGCACAACTACAGCATGATTAAAATAAATAATTCTTGAGCAATGAATGTTAAAAAAAAAACTTTGTCATTAAAAATAATCTGGGTTTTTTTGCCGAATCGCCCAAATATCAACATTCTGTCTGGTGCCTGCTACCTGGATATATTGTAAATGGCTGGTTTCTAATAAAAGAGGAATGGAGAGGGATGAGATTCAATAAGAGATTTGTCAGCCTGCAAGCTTAGCAAATTTTATTAACCCAGAACCAAACCCTAAGACACACACTTCAGTAGACGTAAAATGCAGAAACCAGTTGGCAGGATTTCAAACGATGTCTCAAAATGTCCATTTTTCTCGTTTCTTGGATCCAGATTATTTTCCAGTGTTAAAGGGTTGATACATCCAAATAACATCCAATCATTAATGCCATCTTTAATGGGTGATCTTTACATGTTTATTTGGAGACATAACATATACAATTTATATAGCCAAGAACGTCTCTGATGATTTTTGGAGGTGGTTTTAATGCCTCCTCTCAGGTTAATCTCCTCCTGAACTGGAAGCATTTTTGCTGTTTCCCATCATAAGCTCGATAACCCATCATGCACGGTAAAGGCTGAGTAAACTGCTCATGCTGCTTCGTGCCACATTACTTCAGTCGACAAATCCTCACAATTTTGTCCAGAGCCTCTGTTCACATTCTCATTGTTGTTGTGACACAGGCCGATAAAACGAGAGAGATCTGTTCATCCTGCAGGCGTAGGGGGTGGAGCTGAATACCAAAGTTATCTCTAGTTGTCAGCATCAGGAGGCACCAGCACTCATTAGCATTATTTGGCCGTCAGAGCTGCGCATATATTGAGTATTGGAAATGGCAGTGCGAGTGCTTATGCGTTTTGCTGTGTTTCATTATTTTTGGCAAATAGTGTCTCAGTCCTATCAGTCCTACCCCTTCCCTCGTTTGTTTTACTTTCCTTCTCTCTCTCTTCATCCTTCCTCCCTTTCCCTTGCGCTTCGCAGCCGTCAGCAACTGGTAGTATGTTTCTTTAATGCATTTTTATTGACATTTGCATATTTTTCAAAACAGAGCGCCACAAACGCCACCACCCCCGCCCCGATTCAGTTTTAATTAAACATCAAAAGAGGCGAGCGTAGGTGCCCACTGAGACTGTTGGTTCAGTCAGACAGATGATATGTATGCAAAGTGTTAGAGCGTGTGTGTGTGTCTGTGTGTGTTTGTATATAAGTGAGAACTTTCTTTCTGTCTTTGTCCCTCATGTTCCTTTGAAGTTTTTTTACTGCCAGTGAATGTGTTAGTGGGACTGAGTCAAAAGAAGACAGAGGTACCGTTCTCTAATAGCACTGCCTGAAAGACTGAAGAGATAACCCTTAGAGACACCCAAGGGATGCATGCAGTATGTGTGTGTGTGTGTGTGTGCCTGTGTGTGTTTGTGCGTGTCTTCTTGTCCTCTAAAAAAAACGGACTTGTTAGAAATCAATCAGTAGCCCCCACTGATCACGCGACAGGAACACACACAGACACACACTGCATACAGTGCGAGACACACTCTTCCATTGTCCTCTGCTGTGCTTTTGTTCTGACAGTGACTGGCACTGTCAAAATAAAACTGCACAATGACCACTGTGTCACCATGGTATACACACACATACACACACACACACACACCAACTTGAGGCAGAAAAAGTTTAATAAGTCTGAGAAGAGTTTGATATATTAAATTATCCTTACGTGATAAATAATGATCTCTTTTCTGGTTTCATTGAATGAGTGGCGTGTGGGGCGGGGTGATCGATCGCCCTGCCACCTGTCAAACGGATACAATTCTCCACTTCTGACACTGTCGTAAATCTCATTTCATGTTGGCGCCTAATGTCACCCGTCCCCTGTCAGTACTCACCCTCACAAAGAAACGACATGCAAAGAGCCCACGTGTCCATAGCGCCCTGACTGCTGTCAACCCTGGAAAAATGATTTGATTGATTGATCTAAAGCTCTTCAGTTTAGCGAAGCAGACACCACGTGGCATTTAGCTGATTAACTTACATCCAGGCGGACTCACAAATCATTAAGATGTCCGAGAACACGTGAGCCAGTGAAGGATTTGCAGGAAGTGAATCAGCGTGGGCTGCGAGGAAGAAGGTTGAACAGGTCTCCAGTTAAATCACATGAGATGACACAGCTGCTCCACTGCTAAAAAAAAGTCAGACACACACACACACACACACAAAGCCAGCTACTGCCTTCAACTAATGTCTGATTAAAATGTGAGAAAATATCTGCTTTGGTTAATTTTGTTTTGACTATAAATCTGTATAGGTTTGATAGTTCAGATGGTTTCAGTGGAATGAAAACATAAGGAATACTTGTTTTTCCTCTCCTTTCCATATGATGTCAGCGCAGCAGGATACCTGCACAAACTAAACTAAGGAAGTGTGTGCGCACTGTGGGGTATTGTAGCAGAAATGTGGTAATTGTTTAGCTATATTTAGAGGACCAAGCACTGAAAGTACATTGGCACCCTAATGTTTTCAAAGGCTTGTACTCGTTCTGTTGTATCTCATATTGATGACTGGTCAGTTTTTGTGACGGACACTGAAAAAAGAGCAGGAAAACATTTCAGTAGAACCAGCCGCTTAGCTTTTAATCCATAAATATGTATGAGCAAGATGACGATGATGAGGTTTATCTTCACCATATGCAAAAGGAAGTACACGTGGGATGCCTCTATATAGGCTTATCGGCAGGATTTTGATGTTGTGTTTAACTGTGGCATGCTGATGAGTTTGGCAGGAAAGATACAGAAAGTGGGTTACATCTCTACTGTGCTTTCACCAATAATGATCAAAATTGCAGTGGGTTCTCAACTCCTCGTTGTACCTTTGTGTAATGTACTCTGCTTAATGTGCTTTTGCTCGGCCCCTGGATTTACTGCCTGCAGCTTAATGAAAAGATACTTGGAGCTGCTGTGTGAGTATTCTCTGTTGAAAACTCATTGTTCGGTCACTGTTTAGAGTTGTCCCTGCCGTGTGTGTGTGTGTGTGTAATGGACAGCAGTGTTCGCAGTAAGCTGAAGCTGCAAAAAGCTCTACAGTGAAGTAAGAGACGAATGTGAAAGAGACTAAACTGATCTGATGGTAAAAAAATAAAAAATAAAAAAAGCAACATAACAACTTTAAAGAAAAAAGAGGAACCACTCTGAAGGTTTCACTGACTTCCACTGAAAACTGAAATCATCTCAAAATGAGCTTTTTAAAAAAATCTATTTATTGAATATCAAAGAGCCAGACTGTGTGTAAAATTAATTACATTGACAATGAAAATTCATAATTAAAATTTGGCTTTCTTTTATAGTCTTAGCCCAAGTTGTATCACAGTTTGCCTCCTGCCCAGAGGTTATTTTCCTCAGCTCCTGTAAGTCGAGCTTTTTTACTGTGTGTTCAGTAGTACTTTGAATCAATGGAAGTGATTGCAGGAGTGTGAAGTGGCTCATCGTAACTCCCTGGAGCCTGTTGATGTACTGGCTTCGCGTCAGGTACACGAAGAATAAGAAGTAAAGAGGAGCTTCTAAATAGGAAGTTAGATTGTTCGTAAAATACCAATACGAGCAGCAGAGTGACTTTTGAAAGCACAGAGGAGGATAATTTTGTAAGATCACTAAAACAGACACAGTCTGAGAGGAACGCATCGGCAGACAAACGAGGAGGGAACAAATGAAAGAGCTAGTTTTGCGGACACAAATTCTTTATTCACAGCTCTTTTGTCATTTCGTACGTACACAGCTGAATGTGTGTGCGAGCGCATGATTGCAAGCCCAGAAAAACTCATGCAAAGTTTTTGCTTGAAATGTGTTGCCTGGCGCCTCCGGAGGTTAACGCAGAATCACTCAGCGGCAGACACATTGTCATTGACAAAGAGCTCTGCAGAGCAGGAAAGGAAAATCAGTCACCTTAGGTGTCAAGACTCAGTGCCAAATATTTTATCATTTGCATGTTTATTTGATGAGCACCTCCGTCTGCGCGCTGACACGCAGCTGCAGTGATTGGACTCACAAACAGTTGTGGAGCTCGAGTATGTAAGTCAGCCTGAGATCAGCAGCGCTGTTTTTCCTAATCAAGTTAATTAGAGGAAGTGCCGTGGGAGCCAGATTGACAGCAGCCAGGGACCGTCGGTCCACTTACTGCCGCCCGCAGGCTGTCGTCGTGCAGAAATTTCAGAGAAATGTGGGTCAACAGGGTGTCAGAAGTGACTTGAGGCATTGTGGGTGTTACATGCCATCAGGCTGTGATCAACCTGGCACTTTTTCCTACTTATACATTTTTCATTTCACTTTCTGTTTCCTCTGAGCCCCTCTTCATGCTGTAGCTCCTGACTTGACTGGAGATGCAATAAATATTGAGCTCTGTCGTTCCATTTTTACTTATGTTTTCTTTTGCGTACACCACTCTGCGAAATCTTCAAAATCCTTTTTGAAACTTCCTGTGGCGGCGCACGCCCCAACGACAAAATCACTTGTTTGGATTAGACAAACAATGTTTGGATGTCATCTCACCTCTGATAGATACATGTCACAGGATCAGGGATCCCAGCTTGTCTTTATTCTTTCCCCACGCTGTTTTTGGTTGTCTGCATTTTGAAGAGCAGCACGTTCTTAGTTGTAAATGCACAAAGAGGCTTCGACTTACCTCCTGCCTGTGATAAGTATTCAGTGGTAGACAGACACAGCCCGCGGGTATGCCTTTTGCTGTATGCTAATATAGCCTTTTCTCTGCACCTCCCTTTCCCTCGACTAATATGATACATAAATGTTTTTAATGCGAGGGAAGCAAAGGGAGTCTGATCAAAGCCCCGCAGGTGAAGAAACACAGAAGGCGGGGCTTGCTGCAGATTGGCTGTGCCCCATTGGAGTCCTGTGTTGTAATGGGTTGCAGTTGTAGGTAATTCTCCCTGCCAGTTGGCTACTGCAAGCATCACCTGGATTACACTGATTCACTGCCCTGCATAATACAGGGAGCGATTTGGAATTGCACATGGACCCGAGGGGAAAAGTCCAATTAGCATATGTATGAGCTGAGCGGAGATGGGAGGAAGCTCTAGCCAAAATAATCTCCCAGCGTTTCGCCGACATGTTACGGGGGGTTAACAGTGTACGCCTGCTTACTGCGGCAACCACACAATCACAGCCAGAGTCCTGCTTGCTGTGCCACCACGCCGACCTAACGAGCGGTTGTTACGCTTTTGAAGTTACACTGTGGCATCCTCGCCACTTTACCCGTCAGATATAACACCACTGAGCGGGCGGTAATGATACTTCAGGCAGACAGGTGAGCAGATATCAGGACATCAGAGGGACGTGCCCTCTCAGTATTCAACGAGGACAGCCCAGACCTCTGCTGGAGCAAGTTGACGCAGTGTGGCCTAACCTGAAGTAATCCCCTCCGAGTCCTGAAGCAGGGCCGTGCCATTAAAATACCACACTAATTAAAACAGGAAAGTTACACAGCGGCTGGCAGGAGAGGATACAGGTTGAGGTGACACCCAGAATGTAAAGTCCTCTCAGCCAGTGTGGTTTTTACAGAAACAGAGCTGAGTTCACACTAGCAGAGCAGAATCCTTGATTAGAAAGAATTATTCATATTTTTATTTCATTTTATTTATTTATTTTATTATTTCTTTTTTTTCACAGTGTCTCCTGACTTTTCCCCCCTTTGGCCGCAGCAGACCACTCACTGCACCTGCTCAGCCACTAAAACAATTCCCTGGCTTATGTGTTTGGCTCTACAGATGTTCCCATTCAACAGACAAGCTCATTTTCATGTGTAAATAGATTATTTTAAACCCAGCAACTTCGGTTTATTCTGAACCTGCCTGACAGAAACACTGATACATGCATGAAAAGATGGATTTAAGTGTTTGGGAGAAGACCAGGGAGAGAAAGAGAGCTGGAACAGGCTTGTGAACACCATCCCACAAGCCTTAGTTGTGACAGGCTGCCATTTCAAAGCTTCTGCCTGCGTCCAAGAGAGAGTAAAAAGACAGCTTCAGTTTTTAACTGTGTCATAAGATTTTTACACTTGGGGAGTTTTGTCTCCTTCCTTTGCTTTACACCCTCTCCAGTTAATAAATCAAGCAGAAATTTTGCCCCCCAGAGGTGGAGGATGATAAAAAAATTAGTTTTGGAGGGAAATTCTTTCATCTTTTTTTATGTGCGCGAAACAAAGAGAATGGGAGACAAAGGCGTTATCAGAGGCTGCAGCTGTGTTTTAGGAGCCTGTCCTTGGGAAGTGGGTTGGTGAACTTTTATGGAGGCCAAGGTTGTACAGTTAAGCTCGGATCACAAGCTTACGACACACGCTCACTCGCAGACACACACAAGGCGTTGAAAAGAGATCAGGGGGAATCAATTGTTTTTGAAGCCGTACCAAATTAAGCAGCATTGAACAGCTTACATATTTATGTGGCACCTCCAAGCTCTTTTGAAACAGCAGCTTGGCGTGGAAACACAGAAATCAATAGCGTTCCACCTTCTAATCTGAAACATTCACTTTGCAGAAATGGGAGAGTCTGTGTCCTTGTTCGAGATCCGGAAAGATCTGTTCAAATAGTTTGTTCGAATACAGCCACAGTTTAGGAGGAAAAACAAAAGGAGGTAGTGGACGAACAACATAACAGCATCTACGTTTTGCTTTTTTAATATCTGTATTGGTCAGGACTGGTCTGAACATGGTCAGGTGACACTGATCATTGTGTCACATACCCTTTCCATTGCCTTAATCAGAGTGAAACAATCTAATTACCTGCGTCTCTGTTATCAGTTGATAATTTACCCCAGCATTAGGCCTTGGAGCAGAGGCATTACTGAACACTTCAGAGCTGATAAATGAATCACAGGGCTCCAAGTACACCAAGTCGGCCCCCTGTGATGCCATCTAATCCCGTAATGGTCACGATAATGATGGAGCCATGGGTGGTGTCATTACAAGGGGCAGTTTCCATGACAGCACCCCCACCCCTCTGGAGGTAGAGCAGACGAGAGAAGGGGAGAAGTTTGGTTTGACTTTGGGTGTAAAATGCACCTTCTTTCAATTTTCACCAGCACTTCTCATCAAAAATTATTTGATGCCTCCGTCTGCTTTTTCCACTAATCTGCAGACACACCACATTTAGCTGAGTGATCCATCCCTCATGCGTGAAGCTTTCCAAATGAAAATCACTATGGAGCCAGGCTATCTTCTCTTGCTTACTTTTCATAATGGAGTGTGCACCATCCTACCTTAAGGCCTCCATTTTTTTATCCATCAAACCAGGCCCTCCAAACTGACCCATATACTCACACTGGCACCTTGTCTTAGTATACACAACGCCACGCAATATTTTCATTGACACCTAAATCTATAAAGAATTGACTGAGTCAGAGTGGCAGGTTGTGATCAAAGAACTGTTCATACCGTTTTTTTTTTTTTTTTTTCAAGTTTCCTCTCTCTCCTGATCAAGTCAGGTTAAATCAGCTCAGCCGCTGCCGCTACCGAGAATCATAGGTGCAAAATCGAGTCCTTGTTTTAATGAAGTCATGCTGGAGCTAATGCGTGAGAGGGAGAGACTGAAGCAGACACCTCTCTGTGATGTTCACATTTCATATCTGCCTCTGCCCAGGAGCTTGCCATTTTTAAATTATTAAAGAGAGGGCTCTTTCTTCTCTTTGCCTGTTTCTTTTCTTTATTTTTTTTCCCTCTCTCTCCATTCTCTACATTTTGTCATTCTCTCTCACACACTCTCTCTCTTCCTCATGCTCTTCCTTTTTCTCACTCCTCTATGTCAGTTCAACCAGCTTTGGCAGAAGCAGTGGCTCTCACTGAGATGCAAATGGCAGCCTTTGAAGGGGCACATTGGGAACGTCAATTAATCCAGGCGTTTACTCGCCTGAAAAAAAAAAAGAAAGGCTGTGCAACCATTGTTCATAGGCTGTTTCATCTCTGTTGTGCTACAGGGCCATGTTTTTATCCACTGTCCTCATGCCGCCGGATTCGGCGGACTCTTCAAAGAATCAGGATATATCAGGATAGGCACAAAGGCGAGGAAATGACATAGGAAGCTGAGGAAGCAGAGGTGGCACAGGAATAGGGCTGTATTGCACACTCCATCATGTCCCTTTTCCTCCCCAAATCCCTTCTAACACAAAACCCTCAGTTCACCGTGTGGCTATACTCTTAACTTACCTCCCTGTCACCTATGCCCTCTCCAGCCCCAGACCTCTCTCCAACCTCTGCTTTATATTCTTTCGACTCCTCAGCTACCCTCCTAAGCACAACCCTCTAACTTTGCTCTCTGTCTCCTGGGTGGTCGGCCTTCAGATCTCAACGCACCGAGCCCGTGCTTGGATAAGGTCTGCGATCACGGGGCGATGTGCGTGGTGAAGAACAACGAGCCGGTGTGCGAGTGCCCCGAGGCCTGCCCACAAACATCAGACCCGGTGTGCGGCTCAGACGGCCACAGCTACGGCAGCCCCTGTGAGATGCGAGCGATGGGTTGTGCCCTCCAGAAGGCCATCCACATCCAGCACAAAGGACCCTGTGGTGAGTGTCTGCACAGCAAAACACCACAGAAACACAGGAGTAAACTATATTGGTACCCCATTCATGAATTGCCAGTGAGTGTCGTGTTCATGCATTATGCAGTCACATTACACCATACGGTTTAATGAAACTATGAAATGAGGTGAATCATAGCTCACAGGAAGGAAAGGATCTCACCTTGTGCAGTATAATTCAGCTCAAATTAATTAATGGTGCTACATTACTCACAGGAAAAATGATAATCCACAGACACTGACAACATTTAACAGTTATGCATACCTGGAGTTATATTCACGGAGCTTCCACTGATAAGTCCAACAAAGTCAAAACAATACATCTTAAGGCCTCTTAAAGAATGTTCTTATCCCTCTGCCATTACTCTTCATCTCTTCCCTCCTGCTCTTCTCCAGCCCTTCTACACCAACACCAAGGCTGCAATTTGCTTGTTTTGACCTTTAAGTGCAGATGCAGTTTTCTCCCAGAGAAAGACAGCGCAGAGCATTCTTGTCTGTAATTGGTTACATGAGTCACTTGGCTTTGTCTTGCAGTGTCAGAATATCAGCTAGTCATTAGTACACCAGCGACAGCAGTGCTTCAAGTGGTAAAAATATCTTCAGATCCACTATGCAGGCACACAGCCATGCTGACTGATTTTTTTTACAGCTTGGTAAACTCACTTAGTGAATTCTCCTGATGGCTTTATGCCATTTTGCAAGGCCAATTTTCCCATGAACTCTAATTGGTGATTGACTGTATTTCCTTGGGCAGAAGTAGAGCAGTTATTAGCCCCTTGGCCCAACTCACTCAGTTGTCTCATTCTCTCAGTTTTACTACAGTAGATTTTTGTCTGCATATTTTGATAACCATGACAATGAAAATGAGTTGGCCTCCGTGGTGCTGTATTTGTGGATGAGCTGAGCAGTTAGCTGAATGATCCATACAACTGAATTAGTCTCACTTTCCTGGTATGAAATTGTACTCTAAAGTGTGGAAACAGTTTATGGCCTGAGTTTGTTTGTAAGAGCTTGTCCGATTGTTTTGTGAAATGAGCAGTGCTTTGAGTTTCTTTTTGTACAGAGTAGATGATGGGTTTAGTTGTTGGAGAGGTCCTGCGTGGACTGTTTTTCCTCTCTCCTGGCCCATGTATTGCATCTGTCATCATTCCCTTCCAGCCTTCTCTAAATTGAAATCTAGCTCATAAGGATGTATGCCAACAGGAAATGGAGCGAGAGCGTGTTTAGTTGGTGGGCAGGCGGGCAGACTCAATTTGGTGCTCCACACTACAGGTAGATGGCAGGTCTGTCGGCCCAGGGTCTTTCTGCGGCAATGAATGGTCTTTATTTTAAAAAGCGAGAGGCAGAGCGAGCTGGAGGAGTGGAGGGCCCTGTCTGTAATCCAGCACTACGGATGGTTCTTGGCTCCCAGAGGAACAGGCCTGCGTCAGCGCAATGGTGCCATAAAAATGCTGAGGCACTGGCTTGCCAGGCTCGAGCCAGCCGAGGAATGATGGCGATGATAATGTGGGTTATTTCTGGGCTGTTTGCACAGCTTTACTGGACTTTATTCAGCGCCATAACAACCGACTGACTTAAGCTATTATCTCACCTAATTATCACAGGCTATTCCCACCACTAATATACTATACATGTTTATAGAGCAGAAAAGAAGAGAGAGGAGAAGAACATATGCTGCCTTCGGGTGGTGTGGAAAGTATCAGCATTAAAAGTTGAAGGCAGGAGCAATGGAATAAGGTGGTGACTGAAGTGAGAATTTTATACCCTAACCCTTACCTGGCACTGGCACATCCAGATTCATTGCTTTTCTTTTCAAGATGTAACTATATGCCAATTTTTCATCAATTTGTTCTGCAACATTAAGTAGGTCTTTATACGTTTTATATGTGCAATTTCCAAGTAGCCATCAACAACAAAAAAAAGAAAGTATTTTTGTTTACTGGCTCAGTTTTGTTATTTCCATCCAAATGCACTATAATGTGTAAGCTGTCAGATTTATGGCCTCCAGACTCAAAAGTAGGAGCTTAGGAGAGGCAGGTGAGGGCAGCAATAGTTTAAGAGGTGGGAGAGGTGCCACAATACGGAAAATAACGGCATGTGCGCTTAACTGTGTGTGTGTGTTTGTGTGTGTGGTTTACTACAGCCTCTCGTGGGCCCGGCTATAATTTCATTTCCTTCCCTGCGGGCTGGAAAAATTGTGGTTATCTATATGGCTCAGATGCAACCCAATAGCGATATGAGTGACATTTGTTATTATTCTGAGATTTTTCCTCCTCCTGCTTTTGAATGGCGGGCGACCTTGTACGGTGGGCTGGGAGAGGTGCGCTCAGTTAATAGACCCCCCAGCTGGATATCAGTCGCCTCGGAAGAAGGGCCATTCATACAGCTTTACCCGAACAGATGAGAGCAGAGGCGCCGGAATCATTTGAGAAAAGGAAATAACAGATTCCCCTTTTTTCTCCCACAGGTGTTGGAAATGATATACACAGTTGAGTAAGAAATATAGGTCACACCGGCAGTGTGAGAGTGGTCGGAGAGAGAGACAGTAAAAAGAGGGCAGGGGAAGAAGGGTGGGGAAAGTAATAAATGCGGGGAGGCAAGGAGATGGAGGTAAATAAGATGAGGAGGAGCAGAGAAAGTGGGGGGCAGAGTTAATAGTGTATTGGGCAGGCAGGCATCGACAGGGGAGTTGTTATCATCCAGGCATGTTCACAAGCCTTCAAAACACAAACCAGCCTACTTCTTTTTGCTTAATCCTGAGGTAATACTCCGCCCAGACCCCCTCAGCCACAATTCAGAGTTTTCCCAGTGAGAATATCAACAAAACGCTGTAAAGCTGGAGGGTCTTTGTTTTTTTTGTTTTTTTCTTCTCAATGACTCGATCCTTCATGCTTTCAAGGCCACTTTTTATACCAACCTGCCCCTATTCCTCACACTCAAAACACTGCCACCAAACACAACAGCAGAAGCTGCCACAGTGCAAGAACCGACATCAGTACTTTCCATTGTTAGGTTCAGGGGACTTTAAGGGGACCGTGACTAAATTTAAAAATCTTTGGCTTGATAGTTAGAGGAGCGACTTAGCCGGAAATATAGGTAGGCTGATATAATAAAAGGAGACTCCACATTAATAAACAGCATCTTTGTGTCATCCTGTAGTACACTACCAAAATACACCAATCAGTGACCTACAACATAATGTGTAATTACTCCTTATAAATGTGCAGATAAAGCGTCCATGACTTATGAAATATTCATGCTTAATGAAAGCTGCTAATGTGACATAGTAATATCTGGTTCTGAGCTGCTGATGTTTTTGAAACATTTTCAGTTTAAATATGTAAATTCAATACCCCAGTGTGTGTTAAAAGAAAAGTTTTGTATGGCAATTTTTGAAGTACAGTATCAGGCGGCTTATAAATATAAATTTCCAAAATGGTTTACTCCAACAACAGCATAAATTTAGCACGCCACGTTGCCAGACTCATGCCATGCTTGTGGTGAGTAATGTGCAAATATCCCATCTCCACTGATCTGGATTCCAGTGCTGGCTCAAAGCTTGCCCGAGAGTTGTTACATGTAGCTCATTCTTTGCCCATCTCTACTTGCCAAAGACATATCCAATCTGGCAGCCATTAACAGGCCAGAGGTTGGTCACACTTGGTGCCAACTGTGAGCTGCAATTGGCCTGAATCAGGTGATTGGTTGTCAGTCATAATGTGTTGAGAATAATACAAAAACTAATGAGAATTTGGATATTTTGTTCATACAAAATAGACTGTATAATACAAACATAATTCTCAAAAGGAGGCTCATATTTATTTAAATATAAATGTAAAACAAGTATATTGTGATTAATTATTGAAAAGTTAACTGTACACGTTAATCCTGTAGCAGAGTCACATCATGGCTTCCAGAGCATTTAACCTTTAAATTACTGTCATTAGGATAATGATCATTTTGCATTGATCAGATCTATTAAATTGATTGGTAATTCCAGTTGTAGTGTGCCAATTACCAATTGTTGTGAAATACATACTTACATTTCCAATATCATATGCAAGTCCTGGCCTGATCTGACGTTAGACGTAACGTCCTGGCCACAGAGCTACAGCCTTGCCAGAACAGATTAGCTTACACTTTATTCTGACTGCTGACTGCTGTGGTGAAAGTGTCTACATTTGTAAAACCTATTATCATTTTTATGCAAAATTCAAGTAGATGTTCACAGAGAAAGTTTGTTGCATATTAGAAACTCACTCCATATTTTTGTGGATTTTATGGATTTACACAACACAAATAAATGTGGATAGTGAATTATGGAGCACATTTGTGGATTGTCTTCAGTGGGCTACAAATAATAAAGTCCAATAAAAACTTCCATACTCCTCAAGCTTTTTTTTTTCTTTGTTTTTGATATAATTAGCGTTAGATTTTATCGGGCCTGCCATAAGAAGCTGTAAAATATAAAACTTTGATGTTGCACACATTGTGTTAGACTGTATATTTTCCCAGACTTTCCTCCATTGGTGGACGTGTAAACTATTTCAATGAAATAAAAGATCCCAGGTTCTAACGTTAGAACACTAGCGCTCACTTTTTAACATCCTAACTGTGAGACATTTCACCATAAAGTCTGAATTATTTATGGTTGTGAACTTGTGTGACTTCAGAAAGAGAAGCAGAGTGATGACAGACTTAGCGATGACTGAATCAGTACCAACAAAGTGGACATCTTGATATTACCAGTAATGGTAATAATTCTCCCTCTTCTCCTGGCATTGAACTGAAGCTCCCCTCCTTTTCTGTCTGCTTGCGACGCATGTTGTCTGGAGGATCAGGCAGTGTGGAGAGCCAGGTGCGAGGGGCAAGAGCTGATAAAGAAGCGAGGCTGCTATCAGGGCACAGGGCCTGATAAAGGACAACACTCACCACCGCCACTTCCTGATTTATAGCTGCCGCAACCACAGAGGAGCCCCAACCACAGCAACCCAGATTTTAAAGACACTTATATTTTATATTTATTTATTTTGTCACAGAAAACCCCTTAGCAACATTTTTTTTTGTGCGCAGAGGCACTGTCATGTTGACAGAGCAAAGGCCCTTCCCAAAACTGTTGCCACAAAGCAAATTGTTGTCTAAAATATTGTTGGATGCAGTTGCTTTAAGATTTTCCTTAACTGGAACTAATTGGCTGAGGCCATGAATAACTGCCTCAGACCAAAAATATACATTTAGGGGAAACATTGGTCCGACATGCTCTGCTTATCTAACTTTTTAGGTATGACTTCACTGAAGTTTGTAATTCTGCTAACAAACAATCTATGGCTGCTAAAGGCAATATATTGTATGTAAAGTGCCATATCCAGTTCACAGTCAAGGGCGTTTATTCCACGAGATGGAGAGATGAATGAAATGAAGGACTCTAAAAGAGTAATAAACAGATTAATAATGTGGAAGGTTCCAGCGGCCAGCCTCGCCTCTCTCAATTAGTGCTAAATCAGCAGCGGTTATTAGCCTGCCCCTAATTGAATGTGATAGTGAGCTGCGCTAATGCAATCCTCCCGGTGTAATTGGTGTCAGAGGGAGAGGTGCAGCTACTGCTATGGCTATCTCTCTACAAGGCCTCGCGTTTGACTCCTCATTCGCTTCCTGCCCCCCCCTGTGGCATCAGTCAGTACCCTGAGCATGTCTGATCCTGCCTTGCTGTTTCTATAGGGAATAAAACATTGCCCCTAGAAACAGGCAGTTCCTCAGCATTATCCAAATGAGTCCTCCACCTAATAAGGAAACTCTCGAAAGCTCATCAGGCCTTTTGGGTATTAGATATCATCTGCTTGATTCACTCTTGGAAGTGCTGTGGAAAATAGCACAGTTTTAAGTAGATATGAACAACCTTCCAAAGTGATAAACACAGCCTGGAAAGTGAAACTTCTCTCACTCAGTTCTGACCAGTTTCCCAGTACCTGGTGCTCAGAAGCATCCCTAAAAGATAATGCTGGCACCATACTTCCCCAAAGGGATGGTAGTAGCCAGGTGATGAGCAGTATCTGGCTGTCACTAGATACAGCATTGGCATTCAGGCCAAAGAGTTCAATTCTTGTCTCATCAGACCAGGGAATCTTTTTCCTTCATGCTTTCCGAGTCCTTTAAGTGTCGTTTGGCAGACTCCAGCCAGGCTGTCATGTGGCTTTTTCTCAGGAGTAGTTTCAGTTCTGACCACTCTCCCATAAAGTTCAGATTGATGGAGTGCTGCAGTGATGGTTGTCCTTCTGGCAGCCTCTTCTGTTTTTGCAGAGAATTTCTGAAACTCTTTGTGTTCAGTTATTCAGTTGCAGCTCTAGAAAAAGTGGTTTTGGGTGGTTCTAAATTTCTTCAGTGATGGAGCCCACTGTGCTCCTGGGAACTTTCGGCGCTATTGGATGTTTTGTTTTTTTTATCCTCCTCGTCAGATCTGTGCCTCAGTAGAATTCTATCTGGGGGAAATTTTTTGAATTTCATAGCTTGGTTTTTAGCTCCCACATGCGTGTGAACCGTGACACCTTTTAATAGACAGGTGTGTGGCTTTCCAAAGTATTTCTAATCAATTGATTCTGCCTCAGGTGGACTCCAGTAAAGATTTACACCAATTCTACACTCAGTATGGAAACTTTGCATCTCTGCACTTCTTGGATCTGTGCTGCTGCGCTGCATCATTAAGCAATACACCAGCTGTCAAGGGCTAGATAGAGAAAATACAAAAAACAATGGCATGACATGAATGACATGAAATAAATATGATCCAGTTTCAAGTATACCACACAACAAAACACACAAAAAGTGGATTAAATCTTTTCCAGCCGACTTGCCACCAAAGTCATGTGAAAATACCTGAAACACACACACACATAAACACACAAACTCTAAGCCTTCTCCTTCTTTCTTATCTCAATCTAGATGAGGCTTGTGCCAACTGCTCTTTCGGGGCAATCTGCGATGCCCAGAGTGGGCAGTGCATGTGTGCGTCGGAGTGTGTGGAGTCCCACCAGCCTGTGTGTGGCAGCGATGGCACCACCTACAACAGCGAGTGTGAGCTGCACGTGCGGGCCTGCAAAGAACAGATGGACCTCAGAGTGGTCAGCCAAGGAGAATGCAGTAAGTAATGCATGCGTTTTATACAGTACAGTGCCAGTCATACTTTTTTAATCTCAACATCAAATGAAGAATAGAACAGATTGTTGGTGTAAGCATGAAAATAAAATAGAGCCCATGAGGAAAGTCATATAGCTGCAGGCGGGCAGGTCATATTCTAACAAACTTGGAACAAATGGAATTGCAGGGTACTCAGATGGGGAATTACTAAGGGAACATGTATAGACCATTTTTAATAGAGGGAGAGAAAGAATTAGGGTTTGAAAGAAAAAGAGAAATTTCATTTAAATATCTATTCCAAGGATTTTAAGTTCTGGTGTGAATGAAATCCATCAGAACAGCTCCATGAATATTTCCTTTTCTTGCGCTGACCCATGGCGCTCTGACTGCTCCCTCTGCTGTGTGTGTAATACAGAAACATGTGGCAACACTGTTTGTGGCTGGGGCGCCCGGTGTGTCCAGAATAAGTGTGAGTGCCCACAGTGCTCAGGCGAGGCCTTCTCCCCGGTGTGTGGCAGTGATGGCATCACCTACAACAACAAGTGTGAACTCCGCTTGTCCTCCTGCATGCAAAAGAGGAGAATTGATGTGGCAAAGCCCGGCAGCTGTGATGAAGGTAGGAAATGGACTTAGAAATGGTGTAATTATGTTAACCAATCGCCCATTGAAATGGTGTAATTATCTTTATCAACTGACCTGTGATACAGTATTCAGTCATCTGTGGATTTTCATAATGGTTGCATATGCCACCAGCAGCATGCCAAGAGTCTAACAAAGCAAAAGATGAAGTGAAAGTCATACTGCATGTCCATAAAAAAACAACAACCTGTTACTAGAACCAAAATGACTTCTGGGTGATTAAGTTCAGGTCAGCCGTACATGTTACAAACGATCATCTTCATGCTTTGGCTGTCTTGTTTGTTTATCAGTGCATCTCACACTCCATTTCTTCAGCTACCCTAAATTCTCAAATAGGGGCCACGTTTATTTACCTCAGCAGCGTGCGGATCCAAGCTCGTAAAAGGCCTTCCTGTTTTCTGATCCTTTTCCTGTTTTCTGACTTTTATTAGCCGTGGCTGCTGTTTGTCCTTTATCATAAAATTTAAACTAATTCATTACAATTAGTCCTATTTTGCCATTCTTTAATTTGTTGTGTACAGATACATTAAAAGATCCTCAATTTTTGCATTTTCAACTTGGTATTCCAGCAGCTTATAAAGCACAAACCTTCCTTTTTCCTTGTAGGCTTTTAATGTGAAATATCTGCAGGAAGTTTTACTGAAAGGAGATGTAGGTATATTAGTAGGTATATTAGTGAATGAGAACAATATTTCTGTTAAAATGAGAGTCTCAGCAGACTGGTGGGTATCACGTGTACATTTTCCAGAATTTACCATAAGAGTATCAATAGGCCGAATCATTTCACTTGGCTTTTATCAGTGGCTGTTGTCACAGCTATTGAAGACCAACTTAAATTTCAGAATTTACAGTATATATTTTATCAAGTCTGTCGATCCAATTATGCTTTTAAGTGTGTGACCGATGGCACTTAATATGAGTGTCCATGATTTCTACGCCTGTAGCTCTGTCGTTCCTCCACGCTCTGAATAAATGAGATCTAATTCACCGTGCAAATCATATCTTGATCAGCGCTGACAGACCAAAGCAGGGTATCACAGTCCCTCGCTCGGCCCGTCTTGGGGACGGCTCTGGAGGGAGCAACATGCCAACCTCTGGTTGTCATGCAGACGGCGCTGATGCCGTTCCCCTGTGGCTGGTGGGTCGTCACAGTGAACATAGTCATCCTCTGACAAGGTGTGAAGGGGAGCAGATTACACCTGCCAGCAGGAGGGATGGCTGGAGAGAGGAAAAGAGGGGGTAGATGGCGGACAGAGCAAATAGAGATGAGAGGAATCCACTTCCATTTTGATTGCTAGCCAGGGGTGTTTCTTTCTTTTCATTTTTTCTTCCTTTTTTTCTTTCTACCATTGTCTCTCATATTGGCCCCAGGCCTGTGAGCCGAATGGTGTCGCCAAAGCTTCTCGTGGTCGATTAAACATCATTTCATTGACTGAGACAAGTGACCTTTTCTGTATGTGGAGCATGAAGAAACTGTATGCCCGCGATGCAGACTTGCTGTCACTGCTCACACATACATCCACACACTCTGTCCTCATTGTCTTTTGCTTGTCTGATATTGGGCAAAAATTCTTTGCCTACCCAAGGGCTTTTGCTTTGCTTGTGGTGTCTGATGGCTTACTTTTTTATTTTATTTTATTCTCTCTCTTATATTGTCTCTGAACATCCTCCTTTTTTCCATCACTTGCTCATTTTGATTCAGAGAAAACCATCAGGCTTACACAATAGAATCTCTTTTTTTTTTTCGCTCCCTGCCATCCCACCCACTCATGTCTCTCTCTGTTTTGCACTCGTCTCCATCAAAATTGCACCTCTCGACAAAAGGGGCACCGATCCTTTCACAGATAGGGGTGGGGATGGGATCGTCTGAAATCAATAAATTTCACCCCTAGGGGCGTCCACTGGTCCTGTCTTTTTCTGCAGGCTCCGTCCCTGGTCCTTTCAGCCCCCTTGAGTCTGAACTGAGACCCTCCACAGGAAGTCTGGTGTGATTGTAAAACGATCAAAACCAAGTTGCTGTTTTTCTCCCTGAAATATCTGTGTTTGGCTGTGGGACACTTCTCCTCAGCCGCATACCATAAAAAGGATTTGTTGTTGATATATTCACCTCCGCCTTGATGTATTAGTGGTAGGTTTTGGCAAAATTAGGAGTATATATTGTGTAATACAGCACCCTGTCACAAAATGTAAGGCTTAAGACTTTATTTTCTGGCTGTGTTGTAGACAGCAGCAAAGCTCTACATCAGTGGTATAGAGCTTTGCCCCCCCCCCACTCCATACTTCATATCTTAGATAAGCCAGGAGAAGAAGTGAACATGTGATTTATTCGCTTACATAGACCTGACTTAAAAACCACCCTCATTAGTCTTGTTGGGGGAGGGGGCACAGAGGATAAAAATGGAAGTTGTTTTCTTCCGCCTTTTATTTAGCAGTAATGAAAAATGACAGTGTTCCCACTGTTGGCCATACAGGGAAATTTGTCACCTGTTTAATTTCACACTCGGGTAGGCCTGGCCTCAGCTCCTTTCCTCGACACTGACAAAGTGGCAACTGAGAGCAGTGAATCACCTACATGGGCCCCGGCCCTTTTTAATTGAATAGACATTTAATAAACAAGATTATGAGCGCGGGATCACACAGTGATGCACAGCACACACGCTGCTCACTCACATCACACAGATCAGACAAAGAAAGCTACAAAGAACATGAACCGGTGTTAAAAAAAAAAAAAAAAAAGAAGAAGCAAAGTGGGTGGATGGGTGGGGCAAGAGCTCACTGGAGTGAGATCAGCGGATTTTACCTTCATTGTCCATCCATCACCGAGGCTTGTAACCTTCTGTTGAGGCAACAAAACTTCTTTTCTCCTTCTGCCATGTCCAAACAACCCCCACCCCCCCCCTCAGCATGACGCTCCATCCCTCTCTGTCTTATGGGAACTTTATTTGGATAAACTCGTTGTCACATCCGTCAAGAACAGGTTGCATGAGGGACTGATAGATGGAGCGAAAACAAAGGCAAATCCCGCCACGCCGCGTCCTTCGCTACAATGAGGGAGGATTTGTTTTCAAATGATAAATGTCCAGGTTGACATTTGCACAGGTCGTAATATCAGAGGTACCATAATATTATTGGTCGCTCCTGGAGTCACTGAGAATCTTGTTGACCAAACATCTTCATGCTTCAGTCCATCACACACATTTTCTCCTGCCTATCCTCTGCTATTCATCCCTATTTTCCTCTTTTCTTCTTCTCCTCTCTCTGTTTTCTTAAACACACATTTCAAGACAGCTTTCACAATAGCGTCTTCTCCATTTTTTTTTTTCCACTGTCTTTCATGGACATTATTCTTATGCTGTTCATTTCCTTTCTTTTCACTGCCGCTGAATTCTGTCTTCCTAATGGAGCTCCCTTGGCTAAATAGACTCAGGCTTCTGACATGATTGAGTAAAAAGGAACGGATGGGCAGAGAAGAGAGAATAGCTGATACAGCCATCTTAGCTGGGGATGTATTAATTGAAAGGTTCATAGGCAGCGTGGGTGGCGGGCACATCAAAGAGCAACAGCTAATTAGGACCCCTCTTCGCCCTTCACTTTTATTTATTCCATTCTAATGTCTTACCTCTTTTATTTATTTATCTTGTCTCTGTAAAGGGACCTGAGCGGAATATGAATTGGCTACTCCTGCATCTCCCTTTTATTGTGTCTTGCTGAGCTGGCGTACAGTACATAGATACAGGTGGCCAACTGGCAGTGTCTCAGCTCTTATTATTTCTCTCTCTGGTCTGCCCGGGAGTCAGCTGACGTCTCCTTTTCAGATGACATCTGAAGTCACCTGCGATAAGTTCAGTGCGTGGCAGTTGAGAAGCCATCAACCGGCACATTAGCCCCATCGCAAAATGTTATGTTTCACTTGCACTGTTCACAATCGATAAGCTACAACAGCAGATTCAAGCAAAAGGATTAGGGTCGGAGGTTCTGCTGCTATAAAAAGGAAGCGTGTGAGGCCTTAACAAGTTCTAATGTTTGTGGGGGGATGTGGCCTCTGAATCTCCACACAAAGCTCCAGCTCCTCTGTTGTATCAGCTAATGGAGTGAGCACCCCCCCATCCCCCGACTGTATCGACCACTCAGAGCTGTCACAGCCCTTCTCTGATGACCCATATCAAAGAACAGGCCAGGGCTTCATCTGCCCCAGCCCCTCCCTTGCACTGTGACCTGCTCCATAATCTTCTTTAGAAGATGGGTTATGCTAAGTGGTACTTCCATCTCTACGACATTGATTTCACCATTAGAGGTGGTGCATCGGTGCAGAGAGTTGAATGAGCCCTAAAAGTAGAAAGGAAGAGGAAGAAACACCTTGATTACCTGGTGTTTTTTTTTTTTTTTTTGAGTCTTTCAGCAGTGCTGGGAGCTTTTAGTTGGACTGCATTGCTTTTTGAATAACAAATTTGTTTCAAATGAACTTTCTGCTAGCCCCCAGGGTGCCTCTCTCTCTCTGTCTGACATTCTCTCCATCTTTCGTGCTGACTGCTTTCATTCCCTGCCTTCACACATATTCACCTAATGTCCCTGAGGAGTTCCACTGTAGGTGAAATTTGCAACTTCAAAAGCGGGATCCCTCCCCCCTTTTCTTTGCCTGCACTCTGCAACAGCCCCCGATTTGTTTTTCATAAATGAAACTCCAAACAGTCCTGCTGGATAAGTTTTTTTCCCCTTCCTCTATCTCCTTTAAACCCTTCGCTTCCTTAACTTGAGTTAAAGTTTGCTCAGCAGGTCAACAATGACAGCAGTTTTGTGAAAGCGAAAATCCTGAACAGTGATTATAGGACATCATTTGCATCCTTCCTTCCATTTTTTTTTTTTTTTTTTACCAGGACCATACGGTCAGCTTGAGCAGCTCTCCTGCCTTAGTTGAGAGAAGTGCACTTTCAGGGTTGCAGTTAAAGATTTGCTGGGACAACTTTCTTTAAAGTCTCAGGAAATAATTAGATTTTACAGAACACTTTGCAATTAGTTGCATTCTCATATCAGGGAGCAGGCACCCATAAAGGGGGCCTTGCCACCAATTCTCTCTGCGCACTTGGAGGCCAGAGTTAATAATTCCTTCCCCTTTTTGTCTCTGATTTAATTGAAATGAAAAGGATGCCTCACTGGTGGTGCAGAGATGTTGTATCTAATTTATTTAGTCAATCTCTTACCCTCACTACAGTGGGTCATTATCTTGTTCTACCAGCAGCATCTTTGGTTCCCTCGCGCTGCAGCCAGCGTGAGGGAAATGTAAATTATCCTAACTTTGTGATGCTCCTCATGTATAAATGTAGCCTTCACCTAAAGAGAAATGAAACCAGGACACTGTTTTCGTCTAATGTGCTGATAAAAGGGCATCCCCCTTGTGCGTTTGTATGTTTTTATTTAATGATTTTGTGTATTTATGGTGTATAATGCAGACTGTGGCTCAGGAGGGTCGGGATCAGGCGTGGAGAGCTGCGAACAGGACCGCTGTCGCATGTTTGGAGGCTCGTGGGATGAGGATGCAGAGGAGGACCGGTGCGTCTGCGACTTCTCCTGCCAAAGCGTGCCTCACAACCCGGTACGGCAGCAACCACTCACAACGCATCTGATGCGATTTGTGTCAAAAAACTTTGCCACTACTTTCCCAAGCTCCAGTCAAACTGGAAGACACAAACATATTCTACATACTGATGTCAACTTATTCTTTCCTGTAATAGCTGTTCATCAGTTTAGACTATTATGTTGAAGCGCACTCCCTATAACTTGATCAAAAGTAGTCCAGTTGACGCATGTCTGTACATTTATGGTTACAGTGCAAACATGAGCTTCTTGGTTTAAAACAATTCCTGTTGAAATCAAAAAACATAGTCAAGTTATAAGTAAGGAAAATAAAAACAATAAAAGTGGCAAAATCCATGAAAACTTTTGTTTGTTTGTTTTACCTTATCAGTGTTCAAATACAATCAGATGTATGTATTTTTCATTTAAACTGTCATAGAACATGTGTTGCACACATGACTTTCCATGCACTTATTCCTACTGCTTCTGAAGTCAAGAATGAACTTTCACACTGGAAAACTGGCATGTCTCGCGAACACATGTAACAGTAACTAAGCCTGTTAATAGCTGGAGTGAAACCGGGCACAAAGAGCCTGGGGTTAAATCATATACTGTGCTTCACTCAACTTTCTGTGATTCTTTTGTAGGTTTGTGGCTCCGATGGAAAAAACTACAGCAACGAGTGTGAGCTGAAGAAGGCCAGATGTGAGAAACAAGAGCACTTGTTGATTCAGAACCAGGGACCCTGTGCAGGTCAGTGCATTACACCACTCAGAGTTAATGTCATCGCAGTGCACAGAAGCACCCTCACCAAGACTCATTTGTCATTGACATCCCATTTCTCCACTCATTTCATCCACTGATGGGGTGGTAATAGTCTGCAGTTGGAATATGATTCTGACAGCACTGCTGTGTGTCCACTGTAGAGAAGTAAAGAAGGTCATAGTTACATTTGATGTGTATCTTTGTGCAATTCGCTCAGCGAAAGTTGACTCAACACTTGTTTATATCTAAAAACTGACAGGTCCTCTGAGGCTGACTCGTGCAGATGCTAGTGGAATTTCTAAGCATGCGTTCAGTGTTTGCTAGTGTGGGAACGGCTTGTGGCTGTTTGCCAGCTGGTTGTATGGGTGTTGAAATCTAATTCGTGATGGGCAGAGAGCCAATCACCTTTCACTTCTTTGTTCTCTTCAATGATAAATGAAAAAAAAAAAAAAAAAGGAGTTTCACTGTTGTTCAGGGGAATCTCCACTCACACTCTGTGTAAGTGAACATTATATATTGCACAATATATATTTACTCGTCTACTACTGTGTTTTGTGTGTTTATTATTGATGATATTCATGCAGTTTCCACTACAGTATATGAACTGAGCTGATAGCAATAATGATTCATTTTTTTTCCTTCCCGGACATTCTGACAATTTAAACCATTAAACTTGTGCTCACAAGGTTGCTTCTCAACCCTCAGGATACCACTTTACTCCACTTACTTTAATATAAAAACCTTCTCTTTGCATGTGAATGAATGACATTTATCGGCCAGAACAGTTGTCAGATCAGTGGTTAAGTAGCAAAGGTTAGTTCTTCCCCTCCATTGCTATGTAAAATGAAGAGCTTGTGCTCCGATGCTGGCTCAGGCAGAAGAGCAGAGCAAAAGGCACTTAAGGGATTTTGTGTGATCATTCCAGCCTGTTTGATTCCCTGTGGGTCCAAAAGAGAGGAGGATGGAGAGAGTTGAAGAGAGAGTGTGAATGAGGGAGTTGCCAGTGTGTTCACACACATCCCTGCAGATTCTTCCCCTTCCTAAGCTGGCCTCCTTGGGCACTGACTGTCACGCTCCTCTACCATCCATGGATAATCAATCCTTTTTTGAAGAGCCCTCTATGGGTACGAGAGCTCTGGGCTCTGCTCTCCTATTGGCTAATGGGAAAAAAAAAAACTCAGATCTGGGGGAATTTCACTGCCCTCCACATTAGCTATGTAAGGAGAAACTTCATTTGACCTCGAGTCCAGGAACTTATCAAAACACAGCACCTCTCTCTAGCGGTGAATGAAAGAACCCTATTTTTTAAGAGGTTCTGATTTTGAAAAAACTTGAACTCTTTTGCATATGGTGCCAACAGTGTCATTATGCTGCATGCACATTTGTGAAGATTGTCTCTCATAGCTCTTCATACCATCCTTTATAGCTGCCTGCAAACTCGAATCTGGGTCAGGGATTTCGTCAAAATCCAAAGAAATACTTATTGGTTTTACTAGACAAGCAAACACTTGCAGATGTGCCCTTGCAGGAGTATAAAAGATTAGCTTCAATCACTGCAGCAGAGAAAGCGCAGCGGCAGACCTTGAAAACGTGAGGGTAATATTGCACATCACAATGAGCTGCATTGTGCCGGACAATGGCCACTGAACAGGAAAAACCCTTGAAGGGTGGAAGAACATATGAAATTAAAAGTTCTTCTCATCCTAATAGGCTCAGTACAGATAGCCAAATGGAGCACTGGAAAGTGGCAAGTTAAATGAACTGTGTCCAAAGCCCATCTCTGGAGTGGGAAAGCACTGGAAAAAAGAGTGAGCCGAGTCATCACCATTAGGCTGAGGCTCATATCCACACCAGTAACATTGTGATTTATGGCCCCTGTATCTCCAGCCTCCAAACTCCAAATGAGCAACACAAGAAAAAGAGATCGGGAGGGGAATAGAGAGAGAGACAGAGAAAAAAAGAAAAAGCAGGGAGCGATTTCTGCTTTCTATCTCGGCAACTTTACTTTTCACGCCAAAGCCGAGAGAATTCGAACAATGATATTTTTGCCTCGGCCATTAAACAGACCCCCGTTTCCTCCCACTCTGTGTTTTGTTCTTCTCTTCCAATTTCTGGAGAAGCGCCAGGTTTTGGGAACACATTTGTTCTTATTTTGTTGAATGTAGTTCTGCATTCAGAGCTGTCACAGTAGTATGAAGACTGGTGCATCCTCAGACAAAGGAGCTCTCCACACACTGTGCGCAGGCAGAAACTGTTTGGCACATTCCTTCACATTATGCAGCAGCTTTTTTTTTCTTTTTTTTTTTCCTGCAAGGTTGTAGGGCGGCAGCATAATTCCGTAATATTAGACAAGAACAAATGAAGAGAACATGCCTCCTAGTAGGTGGTAAATGTCAGCTCCCGTACATTCACCAGCAATGCCATTGTTTGTTTTCACTGGAGGTAATAGCATCATTTCCCCCTGATTTTGAGCTATTGTGGAGAAGTAGAAAATAGAATTGTTATCTTGAAGCCGGCTGCCAGCCTCTCCACCTCTGCCCCTCAAGCCAATCTCATTGTTGGCAAAAAGTTACATGTTGCTCTGAGATTGTGTTGTCTAAATCCCACTCAAATGTTGGTGTTCTTCTTTCTCTCCTTTTGCCATCTCCCCTCCCTTTTTGTTCCTACCTCATCAGTGATTTCAGCCACATCGCTGCCTGAGCTGACAGCACCCCAGCACTGCAGTCTGTCTGTGTACGGCTGCTGCTCCGACAACATGACGGCCGCCTTAGGAGTCGGGCTGGCTGGATGTCCCAGTAAGTCCTGTTCTACATCCCACTTTGACCCTTCACCTCTGATGTGTCCTGAGTTTGTTGTGTGCACTCAAAAAAAAAAAAAAGCCACGCTGTAGATATTATCATGCTGCTTCAGCATACGGGGCTTATTGTCCTTGACTGCAGTTACACTTCCAGAGTTGCAGAGCTGAAAACGTTTCATCTTAATCCAAGGAATAATTATGATAATGTTGCACTGTATCAACAGAAAAATCTCTTCATCTGATGATCTTGACGAATGATAGCACACAGATGGAGAAGAAAATGCTGCATCAAGCTGTTAGCTGGGGGATGCAGTGTGAATGGAGAAAATGCAGAGTTAGAAGGATATACAGAGATTTAGTGTAGAGGAAACTCACCTAAGCATACTTTATTTTTCTTATGGAAAAAGGGCTTGGCTAACATTTGTGCCAAGTATACATGTATCTACTGTATCACAGTAAGCAGTATTCAGCTGTCAGTACGAGTTAAAAGTGACATGTACGTTGCTCCGTTTCTCCTCAGGTACCTGTCAGTGTAATGTCTATGGCTCCTACAAGGGGACTTGTGACCCAACCACCGGTCAGTGTTCCTGTAAGCCGGGCGTCGGGGGACAGAAGTGTGACCGTTGTGAGCCGGGCTTCTGGAACTTCCGTGGCATCGTGACGGAGAACATGAGCGGCTGCACGCGTAAGGAATCGTGTCTTTGTATCTGTGCTCATTGAGCAGATGTACGTGCTCCTGTACTGTAACACAACTTCAATAGATGGAGCAGTCGTTTGTTAAAGGGTCAGTTCACACAAATCACAATAAAAAAAACATGTTTTCACTTTACTCACGTGCCATGTAGCCATGCAGACACTTTTGGTTATATTTGGGTTTTGAGATGATCTGTCTGTGAGTTTTCTGGTGTGAGCTCAATATAGTCAAGTCAGTGTTTTTCATATAGTCCACAGGCAGAAATCACACATTTTCTTCAGATGGCTTTACAGTCCATAAAAAAGGGAGAAACCTCAGGAAGAACAACAGAAGAGGAAGGAAGAAGGAAGAATCACTTCTCCTGGACAAACGTACATGTCATAGATGAGCAAAGCGAGAAGACAAAGTAGTGTTCATAGAATATGGAGAGTGGTAATATTAAGTGTAAATGTTGAAACAAAACTTTCACTTTATTTTAGCTGGTCATCAAAGCATTGTAAATTTGGGGGCTCTGCAGAAAATTTTTAAGAAGTCAAGAGCATTGTGTCCATTTACAGTGTCCAAGCTACTTTAGATACTTCATAGACAGCTTTCATTTGAACTACTTACTATTACAAACCACTGTATTCAAAGTAGCAGGCAAACTGATTATGAAAACAAAATATTACAGTTGAATTTAAACTAAAATATTAAACAAAACAAACTTGAATTCACCACATTGTACTGGGATGTATCCAAAAACATTTTGACACAGACATATTAATACCTGGTCAAATAAAACCAAATCTACATGGCTAGATTCCATTGCAGGTAAGTGAGAAAATATATTTGTCAAAAAAACAACTCTGGTGGGAAAATAAATTTTTCACTAAAATCCTGACAATGCCTTTTAGCCAACACTTTAAAGTATTAACTTGTAAGATTACTATCCTTGAAGTCAGCGTAGACAGTGGAATTTAAATGACCTACAGGCTTAACTACAATTCGATGCTTGTGTTTGTGTCCTTCAGTCATGTCAAAACTCTTTTGAATGAACTGTATTCATCGGTATTCCAGTGAAGACTGGGGTCAGGGACCCTTGTTTGTCTTGGTGTAATGCAATATGGTGACCAGCTCGTACCCTGCCGCTGAGGTATTGTAGGACATATGCTTCGAAAGCCACAGAGCATTTTCAGTCAACAGCAGGAAGCCTGCAGGTACCTCACCCGTGGCCTGACCTTAACAAGGTTTACCCACAGCAAGCAGACAGCACACTGCACACCAATACCAGGTTCAGCAGCAGAGGAAAAAAACACACACACACATCATTGATTCTAGGAACATGATGGGGTTGATGTCCTTCCCTACGGTTGTTTTCTTGAGTTTCTGTTACGTACTCATCCTCCTCCTCCTTCATCTCCTCCCTCAGTGGCCCCTAAGGCTGGATGAACTGTTCAGAACCCTTGACTCTAAGACAACTGTGCATCTGACGCAGGGTTCAGAGGCTAAGGTCGCCTCAAACAAGCTTTGTACTCTATTTAAGCCAAGCTATTACAATCCCTCTTTCTGTCACTGTCATGAGTCGATGCTTTTTTTTTTTTTCTCATCAGTCTTCCTTGTCCTTTTTTTCCTCTACCTCTGCACGGCAGCATGTAACTGCGACGCCACAGGCTCGGTCCGGGACGACTGCGAGCAGATGTCGGGTCTGTGTTCCTGCAAGACGGGAGTGAAGGGCATGAAGTGCAACGTGTGTCCAGATGGAAGCAAGATGGGCATGAATGGCTGCGACAAAGGTAATAAGAGAGAGTACCAAGGCAACCATTGTAGTGTTAATAAACCACACAAACGCACACACACAGACACATTTTTCTCTTTTGTCCCAGCTTCTCTCTCTCTATCATTCTAAAGTGTTTTCCTGTCACTTGTCTGATCCATGGATTGGCCTTGCAGCAGCCAGTTCTTTCTCTGTCTGCTCTTCACATCCATCTGGTTTATTGGAAGAGGAAGGAAAAGCTGCAGGGCAGTTAATCGATAGTGATTAGGAAAATACTTGAGTGTACAAATGACGTTCATGACTTATTGCCCATTGATATTTTATTTTCTCTACATCACACTCCATTTTGGACCATTCGCTTGAATGTGTATGTTTATACTCCTGCATAAGGACTATTGATTACACTTAGATTAATAATGACAACAGCCCCGGTGGCTGCACAAGCTAAAAAGCTGGTTGAAGGAAAGTTTAGGTCCTGCTGTGGGGGCCTGCAGCTCCTTGATTAAGATGCACCATCAGATATCGACTGGAAGTCAAACGCTTAATGAAGCCAGCAATCCCAGCACAGTGGTGGGGCACTCTGCCACACACCCTGCCAGATGAAAAGACAAGACACTGAGAGGTGGTAGCACATGAAAGCAGGAGCCAAGGGGTGGGGGGTACTCTAAGCCTCTGTGATGTTGCAACAATGCAAAGGCCCCACACTCACAGTTGGCCAGTGGATGGTGGACTCCCCGGCTGCAGCTCCTGCTGCGGCAACTTCCAAGGTTTCAAACGCTCCTCTGGAGAGCTTCAGGAGAGCTCTGTGGGAAAGAAAATGACAGAGCCAAAATATCCTGAGCACCTTTACACAACTCAAAACACACTCTTTTTTTTTTACAGCAGTAAAGCAATTTATGGAAAATGCTGTGGTCTGTGAAACTAAGAGTAAGTCACACCGTGTGACTATTTAATGATTGCATTGCCACTACTGTACTCAGGTGGTAAAGAGACTTTGTGATATACAGCCTTTTAGCCTGTACCCAACTCCTATACACAGTTTAAAGTCAATCAGCTCGGGGTGAGAGAGGGCCGGGGTTGTGGCTTTGTAGTAGTAGGAGTAGTATTACCACTATCCCATAGTAAGCCAACACATAGCGTTAGCACAATGAAGAATTCTATCAATAGTACAGATTTGTCAGGCAGATCTGTACAAACTGTTTTTGGGGCTTAACACCTGCTGACACCATGCCAAAATTGGATTTGTGACACAAACTAGGTGACACAAAGAGAGGATCTCATCGGGGGTCTATACATCTTTCATCCAAATCAAAATCTCTCTTGTGATGTCTTACAAAACAGTAGATCCATCTCGGAAGCAACAACAGCCGCACTGTTATTATACTGTGTATATGAAATGTGTAAAGGATGTTTAAAAAAAACACATATTTTTGTTTGATTACATTCATATTTCATCATGCTTTGCAGATTTTGAGAAACCAATTTAATGGCTGTTTAACAAGCAGAACTTTTGCTTACTTAATAAAAGTAAGCACGAATTCTGTAATTGTGAATCATGAAATATGCATGCAAATTTAACTTTTAATTTAGCTCCACATTTTCTCACAACCTCCACAATCAGAATTCATAAAGCAGCTATTCTCCATTGCTATAAACTGTATGAGTATGAAACTGTAGGGAAAGTTTAACAACTTAAACTCGTGTTTTCCACAGGTCCTGAGGCGCCCACTTCATGTGAGGAGCTAACGTGCAGCTTTGGAGCTTCGTGCATTGAGGTGAACGGCCAAGCCCACTGCGAGTGCCCTTCACCTGACTGCGATGAGAAAAACAAGACTAAGGTGGGAACTGTCTGCACTTAAGAAATAAGTAGTGTGGCCTGCAGGGAGTCAACATGTGTTCCAATCTCCCCCCTCTCCATCTCTGTCACTGTGGAGCAGGTGTGCGGCTCAGATGGGGTGACCTATGCTGACCAGTGCCAGCTGAGGACCATAGCCTGTAGGCAAGACAAGGACATCACGGTGCAACACTTTGGACAGTGCACAGGTGAGCCCCGTCGATGCCTCCATGCATCACATGTCGCACGGATGGCCAACTGTTGTCAGGCCCCGATCAAAAGATAATGAGCAGTGCCATGGGCCTCAAATTATCCCTCCCCTGCTGTTTCTTTCTGAACAGCCATCCATCTCTCTGTCTCTGTCTCAGGAAGTAAAGTCACCTGCCTGCACATAACAGCAGTTTGAGCAGGGTTTCTCATGTTTCCTTTAGGATTTTAGATTAGGAAAATCCAAGTATTTTATTTCATAGGAAACATGTTCGCAGTAATTTGTATTCAAGTCCACTTCTGAGAATTTTGCTTTTTATTGTTTCTAATGCCACAGTTTCTGAAGTTCCATTATGACTGTCTAATAGGTAAAATCTCAGAGTTCATAGACAGTACAGTAAAATAAGCCATTTCTTTTTCTCTTCTCATGCGTTGACAGGTGCAAAGAAAATCATGTGCGACACTGGGGAAGTGTTAGAATTAAAAAAAAAAAAAGTGCGATATTGTAACATTTAAAATCCAAGGGCTCTGCAGTTTGACTGGAGTCTGAGCTTTGCAATCCCACAAGATAGCAGCGACACTTCCTCTTTGCTTTCTCGCTCCTCTGTCAGGATTTGGCTTCATCTCCAAACCCCCCTGTTGGGAAGTGCGTCATTCCCTTTGCAGTTTTATGCTGGCAGGAACACGGCGCTCTTTCAGTATGATGGTGGATGTAGAGTACATGTGTCCTGAGTTAAAGGTACAGCTCTTGCCCCTTGGTCCAGCTGCTGATGGACATTGTTTGGATCGGTGTAATAGGTGGTAGGACATGTTCCAAGGCCATGGCTTTCATGTACAGTGAAGTTGTTGCGCCGACTGCCAGCTTGCGTCACAACAGGGTTCTAGAGACGCCGCCGGCAAGCGCAGTGGGGAAGGGGAGTGCCAGCTGTGTGGTTCTGGCCATGAGCCACCGCCAGATGTCTAGCATTTTTGGGTGTAAAAATGTTCATTCACCTCATCGCTCGGTGGGCACAGATCAAGTGGTGACCAAATACCGTGTCACGAAATAAGCGGAGTCCTTTTCATCCATCTCCCTTAGGTTCTCTTTGTCAAACCCAAACTGTGTCATATCTATAGGAAGCAAGGCTGTTGACATGGTAGATGCTGAATTGCAGTTGCAGGTACACAGATAAAAAAAAAAAAAATACAAATATACTCAGCAAGAGATCAACAAGGCTTTGATAAGTCCCTGAACATCTGGTGATTACAAATTCAGTGCCGTGGGTTACCAGCAAAAGGAGCCAAAATCCAGTCTGGTTTCACATTCCTCTGTTGCCTGGCAATAGAGATGTGGGTTGTGTGTAATCCCTCACCTAGCATTGCTGCGCGGAGAAGGCAAGAAGACGCCTCACAGCAGACTCTTTCTCTATCGAACCCTCAGGGGAGGAACAGACAGACAAGCGCTCGGGCCCACCAACAGCCACAGAGGATCTTTTAATTTCTTCTCCCGGACGCGGTTGCACCGCAGGTAGCTGCTCCGTCGCTGCTGTCGGCTCGGGGGTTAGATCTCGAGCTCATTTCACGTGTGGCTGGGTGCGAATTAGCATTTGCTCTGCCTCCACCCCTCACCACGCTGCAGCCCTGCCTTGCCCTTCCTCCCGCTGCTTACATGCAGTGCTTCCAGACGCCCGGCCTCAGCGCTGTGGCATGCTAATGTTCACCAAGCTGCTATGTGGTTTGACAAGAGAGCAATGCCAAGGGCTTATATAAATGAGTGAATATTGATCTTTTTTTAACATCATTGATCTGTCACAACTTTTTATTACACCACAGTGTGTGACTACTGCTCCACAGTCTGCCACTAATGGGCAGGCTAAGGCGAATTCACAATCCTGCAGAAAAAGCTCTTTTCCAAATCTTTCTGCTTGTGACGGAGAACTTGCAGCTCACTGTGATGTTACCCAGCTCTCTGTCTCTGAAGTCTCTGAGCTAAATGGCAGCACAGCCACGGAGTATAGTGAGGAGTTTTTCTGGCTTCTTTGCTGTGTCTCAGCAAAAGATGAAGCGATATCTGAGAAAAAGCAAGAGTAAGAGCTACTGTACCGAGCATTTGCCCAAGGGAGGGCTTTTGGACGAATGAGCAAATTCTAGCACCGGGGGAAATGGCCACCAAGTTGGCAATGACCTGCCTCTCCCATATGGTGTTATCACCTGTGGGTTTGCGGCAAATTGGCAACGAGTGCCAGCATATGGCATCGGCAGTCCTCCGCCTGCGTGTTAGTCAGGGTTCTGTTGCCCTCACCATTTCTCCTCTGTCCTGCTATTTTCTCTCATTATTCAAGCCCTCACTCTGTTTGCCTTACCGTATTCTTCCACTGCTTATTTTGTTAACTTGTTGGGGTTTTTTTTTTCTGGTTTAATCCCTTTTCTTTAGGCAGTTTGTCACTATCATTTCCTTCTTCTTGGCTCTGTGCTTCCCTTGTATCCAGATGCCTCCTCCTCCTCCTCCTCACTGAGCGCGCCTGACACCACAAACAATCTTAATAACCACCTTTCTACAATAACTACACGGCTGAGACAAGCCAATGACAATGATTTTTTTCTTTCCACCCTCTGACACAACTGTCCATTGCTCCACTGAGAGGGGGAAAAAAAAAGCCAACACACGGGCAAATGGACTGTTAAACCTGATTAAGAGAAGCATCAGCTGAACAGACCGTGCTGCTGGTTCTTCTTTGCTCATTCAGACGTGTGTTCTTTTCTTTCCGTATCCCCCGTCACAGGAGCTCGCTGCTCGAGATACGCGCACACACACACACCCAAACACGCATTAGCCACTTCCCAGGGAGCAAGCCGCCTGACGCTAAGCCAGGCACCTGACTGACAGGTGTAGCCGAGAGGAAAGGCAATGCATGCCACCATTCTTGGTGATAGCATCACTGCTCTATGCACTCAACTCCAAATCTCTCTCCCAACAAATATCTGCCGAGCCTTAAGCTGACACCCCTGTGTGTCTCCCAGGCTTTCTGCCGTCTCAGTAGGTATCACATTTCACACCTCGGTGAATAATTGCAGATCAAATAGGCGATTATAGCAGTGTAATTAAGTCCTACACATAATGTTAGGTGAATCCTAATGAGGCGCAAATCTATGGTATAGGAGTGTTTTTTTTTATCCTCTTTTTATTTCACCCACGTGCTAACACTCATCTATACTTGTGGGACATAAAGAAGTAAAGGAGGAACGACAGTATTGTCATGCCTGCCTGCCTCGGCTAAATCTGAAGGACTCACTTACGTAGCATCTCCCAGCCAACTCACTTCTCCCCCTCAGGAGTTTTTGTCCTATTTATCGTTCTTTTATCACAGACAGTTTGTCCTTTTGCACCAGAGCTTTTTGCATTGGTAATGATGGTCTCTGCAGAGAGCCTCTTCTCTCTCCCTCATTTGGAGTGATTTTTTTTTTTCTTTCTGCCGTGTGTGTGTGTGTGTGCATGTTTGTGTGCGTCTGTTGACAGCAGTGTGTTTGTGGTGGCGTTGATGGATGCTCATGCTCTCTGCAAGCAGCAGTGTGCCGTCTTTGAAGCCAGAGTTAAAGCCGGCTTTTTTTGCCCCATTTCTATCAATCATTCATCACCGGAGGCACTGGCTGTTGGTGATTAAAGCTTTGCTACTGGAGGGCAGCATTTGAATATGGATATATAATTCATAGGCATTGGCACAGCACGCACGCAATACACAAACCTGAATATTATACACACGGATGCATGCCATGTGTGTTCACGCACAAGCATAACCACACTGCACATTGTGCATTGACACCAACTCGACTAGTTTAACTATGTCCGGGCAACATAACTCATCTGCAGCTGAAACACACTGCATTGCCTATAACTCTGAATGCAGTATGTCATCTGTTGGCATATCCCATATTCACGCTGTATATGGATGCGCCTTCATTACTTGCGGTTTGTCAAATAAAGATCCCTGACATCTCATCCATTGCAGGGTTTTCAATCAGAGGCTGGGTTTACAAATGGGAGCCTGCATATTTGTGTGTGTTATTTCTTTTAATGTTATTTCATAATGACATTGTTGTGCATCAGGGAGAAGGGTTAGAAGATTTAACGGGCCATAATCATTCAGGAAATGCAGAGTTAAAGTTGTTGTCAGCAGTAGGTTGTAATAATCATTGAGTGGCTTTGTTATGCTTTATTGGCTAAAGATAATTTTATTTCTTTTGGAGTGATTTTTGAGATTGTATTGGAGTCAGGTGACGCAAAATCAAACATTTCCATCTTTGCTCAGTCATTCATCCATTCCTTGCTTCCTGCCCTTCCCTCCACCAGAAACCATCTCCGAGCTGGCAGAACGACCTACCCCCAACACCCTCACCACCACCCCCAGCTCACCTGCTGGCGCCTCCATCACCACCATCGCCCCCTTCCAAATTGAAATGGTGTGGGCCATCCCGCCTCCAAGGACAGCTAAGACCGAGATCGCCGAGCAGCCCCTGGCCACCACACCCTTTCCCACCCTCACCCACAACCGTGCGCGAGCAAAACACCACCCCTCCACCCACATCCAGCCTCCGCAGTCCACCGCTGCCGCTGCCACCACCTCTTCCTCCCACAGCAGCCCTCCGCCCTCCGCCGCAGTGACCTCCTTTGAGGACTCAGGCAGCGGGGAACCAAGTGGGGATGACCAGACTGAAGAAGAAGAGCTGGGAGAGGAGACGGGTAGTGGCATCCAAACAGAGGCCAGTGGGGCAGAGGACCCTGTCGGTAAATCCCTGCTCTTTCACTTCATTACCCACAATGCTTTGGGAGGGTTTTTTTTTTAAGAAGGGGTTGGACAAGCTCATGTACTCTTCTTAGCTGACATCATAACACATTCATGCCATCATCTGTTAATTGAAAGTTAGACTAAAATCAGCACAGGCTTTATGTGTTTATGTATTCTCGACATACACTACAGACTGCAACAGCCTGAGGAGAGAAATGTCAAAGCCAGACAGGCAAGTCTCTGTAAACAGATGTTGTTAGTGTCATTTCAACTTGCATAAGATGTATATCTCAATTTCAGACAGAAAGGAATGTATTTGCATGGTTCACTGTTGCTACATCACCCATGCTCTTTTCTCCCATTCCACCAGCGCGCTCGCTCTCAACATCTAGCAAAACAAACCCAGGCTCTGTAAAATACACTCTCGGCAGGCCAGATGAAACTGTTGGCCCGCATCTGGAGATCTCTGGAGCCTGACTTGACAGGCTGATGTGACTGAGAGGTTGAGGTGTGAGTGTGTGTGGAGGCTGCGTACCTTGTCACATGACTGGTCTCAAATCTTTCTCGACATGCCCTCCTGGCTGCAGCAGCAGGCTGTGGTTTCTCGGCCTCCGCTCGGACAACAAGGGATGACTGAGACTTTTCAATCACAGCTAATTTTTTTTTTCTGCTGTTGTTTTCCATCCATCCATCCACCTCGCCTGACAGCTTGCCGTAACAGGATAGGATTGATGGAACAGCATGGCCCCCAATGTGCTCTTCCTCAGCTCTTCCTCTTCCTCCTCCCCTCCCGCTCCTTCTCCCTGAGCCTTAGATTTATTCTCTTGTCAGAAGCTGACCAGAGTGCTCGGTGACGCGAGGAGCATGTAGCTTGTCTGCCAAGGAGAACCGGTGTCTTGTGGCTGTGTGTGTGTGTGTGTGTGTGTGTGTGTGTGTATTTGAGTGTAAGTGTGTGTGAATTAATGTGTACCCAAGCATGTCTGGATGTGCATGCGTGCTGATTTCAACATAGACAAACAAATCTGCATAATCTTTGTTACCACTCGTGCATTTTATACAGTATGTATGCAGGAGTCTTATCTTTGTTTGTGTGTGTGTGTGTGTGTGTGTGTGTGTGTGTGTGTGTGTGTGTGTGTGTGTGTGTTTTACTCTTATCTTCCTCCCCTAATGTCACTGAGTTTGACCAATTCCAAGTGCACACATCAGTGTCTGACTATATAAATGTGAGCAGGTCAGAGGTATACGTTTGTACGTGTTTTTGGATCCATGCTCTGTTGAAATCTGCACTCTATGGCTGTCTATGTCGGTGTGTGTGTGTGTGTGTGTGTGTGTGTGTGTGTGTGTGTGTGTGTGTGTGTGTGTGTGTGTGTGTGCATTTATTTGACAGCTCTCATGGCTCCCACTGGAGTCATGCAGCGTCCCCTTGGCTGTTGCGTACTGCCCTCTTTCTACCCCCAGCGTTCTCCTCTTCAGCCCAGCATCTGTAAATCTACAGACCACATGCCAACAGATGCCCTATAAACCGCCCCCACCTCCTCCTCCCTCCTCTCGCATCCTTTGACCGCAAGTCCTTGAGCAGGACGTCCCTCGCCTCTGACGTCTTTACGACTTGTTTAGCCGCTAGCTGTTTGCCTCCACGATTATTTCTAATCTCTGTGTGGCCATAAACTGCACCGCTTCGACCAAGACACCGCCTCCACCAGCACCATCATTAGAGAGGATGGAGGTTTTCTGCTATCACACACTCTCATTTTTCAGAGAGAGAAAGACCAGCCACTTTTATGTCTTTTATGTCCCAAGATAGCCAGATATACAGTGACCGCAACACAAACAACTCTATGTTTTTTTCTCTTGGGAAGCCTTCAAGGTAACTGTCAGCCAATCAGCAGTCAACACTTATCAGCCCCCACCCTTACTTTAAAGTGCTCTGTGTGTGACGTGACTGGCAACAATGCCCATAATGTGTTCTCTGCCTCACAAAATGAGCTCCAGGTGTAAAGTCAATTCCCATGAAAATGCCATAATCGCTCCTGACAGATGCCTCTATTAGCGTTCAATCACTGGTCAGCAGACTGAAAACACATAACCATCTGCAAGAACAAGAGCAAGCTGAGAGAAAAGAAAGGAAGTCACACATTTTAACCTCAGAAACATTACTGGTCCTCTGGGTCTCTGAGATAAGCTGACTTGAATTGAGGCATTTTTCTGAAGCTTCATGAATTATTATGAGCCCCTGTGTATCACCCCCCAGGTCCCACAACGGCAAGCACCACTGTACCCACGGCTGAAGACAGGTCATCCTGTGACAACACAGAGTTCGGCTGCTGTCCTGACGGCAAGACACCATCCAGCACTCCAGAGGGTGCCAACTGCCCCTGTAAGTCAATATGACCCTTCAGAAAACACTTTCTCTACCTTCTGTCTACCTGAATGTTACTGTGTTGTTCCTGCTCTGTCTCCTGTCTGTTGGTACTCTTTGAGAGAAGAAAGCTGAAATCCTCACTACATCACTTGAGGACCAGCTGCTGTGCCACTGACTTCTCTGACTCGATGCACTGATTCACAGAAGCTTAAATCTCCCTTTGGGTTTTTTTCATTAGAGTCTTTTGGGGAAAAAAGAAAGAAACATGTTCCTGGGTTTTTATAGAGGAAGTGAGTCTACCACATTGATCTACCACAGCACTTGAAGCTAGCTAGCGTTTTTGAACCCTTTGTGATTTTAGTAAACTCAAACAGCAAATACTCTGTCAGCATTCAAGAAACTACATCTTCCATTAAAGAAACAGATCATCATTTTGGGGATTCTTTCAGAGAGTTGGATAAGAAACTCTCATGTCTCATGTCTGTGCATGAAGTGTGGAGCTGAAGCCCGGAGGGTGACAATTAGCTTAGCTTAGCATAAAGGCTGGAAGCGCGGGGGAAACAGTTAGCGTGCCTCTCTCTAAAGTTTAAGAGGTTGTGCTGTTAACACTCATGTGAACTAACTAAACTTGTCAGTGTTAGGTGTTAACATCACATGCAAATAAACAGCTAATTATTTTATTTATTTATCTATACATGCTTGTCCCAAATGCAGAGTTGCATTGCAGAACTGCAGAATTCTTGTCTGTTTCTCATCTATATTCTCTCCATTCCCTATTTTAAAACTCAATTTATAACCTTAATTTGTTGATACATTGAGGATCAACACAACATTTTTTATCCTGAATGTTTACTTAGGGAATAGTGTGTCATCTGCCTTAAACAACCAGATGAACAGGTGGTATTTTTTCCTCCAGCAGTGCTGTCGTGAATCACCTCCCTCATATGTAAATGATCATATTGGGAAGTGGAAGAAAAAAAAAACGCGCAAACAGTGGAACGTTAAGTCTGACCCAAGTAATCCATGTTTATGAATTGTATAACACTTCACAGTCTGATTCTGATATTAGTCATACTCTGCCTGATCCCCAGTACATTTCATTTGCTCTAGTGTTTTCTCCAGAATTTTGAATGAAGTTTGGTTTGATACCAATACTCAACATCATATTTTAGGGACCCTGTACTTTGGTTTATAATTAACCAATCAGTGTTTCTATTCCTGCTTTTTCTATCTTCCTTCACCTTCTTTCCTTTTCTTTTAATCTTCCGCTTCTTCTTTTACTCAGCCCTTCTCTCTTTATCAGTTAGTGCCACTGTTCGGTATCTCCCTCTTGAGCTATATCTCAGTCTTTCCTCTTCCCCAACCCAGTCAATCTCAATCCAGTCTTGCATCAGTTCATTTCTCTCTGGAGCTGAACGGGGAGAGAGACGAGAGACTACCAGAGGCCGACAGGCACTGGTGTACCAATCAGTGCCTTCTGCCAGGCTTGGTTCATAAAGATAAAGGGCTTCTTTCTCCTCTTTGCTTCTCTATCTCTCTTTCCCTCCATCCCTCAGTTGAAGTCTGCTCTCTGTTTGTCCCGGCTGTGTTAGTCTGACTGATTGTTAAAGGAGGGGTTCTTTGTGGCTCCCATGGGAACTCCAGGTCATGACTTGAAAGCGCTGAGGCTACAAAATAGTGCGCAGAGTTGCATTTCCGGTGTGAAGGTCCCGTAGCCTCCCAGTAAACCAGCAGATTTCAAGTGCCACACCATCCACAACATGATCTGAAGATAAGAAGCCACCTTCGACCAACTCTCTGCCTTCTTTCACAGAATTTAAAGCCAAACAGAGGTGAAACATGGAACGCCACAACTGTTGAGGTTGGATTTGATGGCATTTGGCCCCAAATCCAGACGACGACATAAGCAGGTTTTATCTGTAAGACAACAGTTGTAACAAATCCACTAAAACCTGTAAATATTTATCTCAGCCAACAATGGCGGCACACCAGCGATCAATACTTCATTCAGCTCAAGTGTTGCCAATAAAAGCAGACAGCACCATAGGCAGATCAATACGCCGGATCTTTTTTCTCCTGAGAAGGGCTTAGCCGATCCTCCGCTCATTAGAAGTGAAATGACACGTCCCTCCTGCTAGAATATCCATCGGCCACCATCTCTCTGTAGCGTCCAATTTATTGACAGCAAAATGTCTCAAAATGAAAAGGAGTAATTGTCCGCTGTTCCAGTCTTCACAGTTTATTGAGACATGAAATGGTGAAGTGGCTCAGGGCTGAGTTAAGTCCACTAAACCACACTGTGTAAAGCTTCACAGTGGATGCCAAACCTTGGTTGAGGATGTATTAAAGGGTTCTCTTACTCAAATTATGGATCTAGTTTTGGGTTTGTTTGCATGGAGAAAATGATCCCATGCAACACTGGTTCCTTAGCTTACTGTGTTGTGTAAAAAAATCACTGAGGGCCCTCCATAAGTTACATTTACACAGGGAAATACAGTTCATATGACATCAGAGATAATGGACAACAAATGCTCATGTGAAAGTTAATGGCACGCTAAGCTCCAGCTACTGTAAACTCTTCCATATGCCAAGGGAAGTCTAACAAATCCATTATATTTTACAGTTCACCAGAATCTGATAGCCAAATACCTCTGTCCCTCCTTTTATCTCTCTCTCTCTTTCTCTTTACGTCCCGTCACGGCAGTGGGCTGGAAAATCACCCTCTCTGATGTTTGTCTTCTTTGCAGATTAAAAGTCAGATCTCTCTTGCTGTCCCCTCTCTTTCTTTCTCCCCCCTTCATCTTATCGGCCAAACCTCGTCCGTTTGCCTCTATTTTATGGCTGCCGTCACATCTGAATCGATGTGTGCAGCCCGTGAAAGTACTGTAAAGACGAGGGGGGACGGAGGGAATGCGAGCGGGGTGGGCGTGTGTCTGCAGTGACTGCTGTCCTTTTCATGCAATTTTAACCAGGCCGTGTCAGTCACCGGTCTGCTGGCATTAAGGAGACAATTACGGCTATCTTTCACGATAATCATACAAGTGCTCTTCCCATTCTCCCTGGTGTTGCTCAGGCAGGGGCAGCCATGATTGATTTGGGCAATTTGTTCTGCTGATTACGAGCGGCGTAGAAGCCCGGCATCAGTGCCTCGCATGCTCCTCTGTTCGTCACCTCACACACACACACATACACATGCACTTCCTCCACTTTCAGCTTTATTTCAAGCCCTCTCCTCCCTGGCAGCAGTACGAAGAAACCGTATAGAGAGTTGATAGATGTTGGACAACATAACCCCCAAGGTCGTACAGGGAGGCTTTCTCTTTGCTGAAGAAGGCACTTTTGAGAGTGGCTGTGGGCTGTTTCCTCTGTAGCGTGTGTGTTGTTTTTTTCTTCATGTATTTGTGTGTCTGTCTAACTTGTTGTCTTTTTACCCAGCCCTCCATGCCTCGGCCAGCTTTTGGGACGCGTCTCGGTCTGGTAAAACTGGCCCATTTTTCCTCCTTTCCTCCCGTTCTTCTTTGGTTCCCTCCCTCCTTCCTTCCTTCTCTCATATCTCACAGTCCATTCCTTCCACCACCACAGCCTCCACTACATTCACCTCTAATGGCCAAATTCCAGCCCTTTTTGAACCCCGCACACAATCAACAACACACTCACTAACCTCCCTTTGTCAAACACACACAAACGCGCAATCCATCACTAACCCAAAACTGGCACTACCTCAGAATGAGCACTGTGTGAGGGCAGTGGGAACTGAGAAGTGATAGAAGAAGAGGTTTGAGCTGTGGTGTTTATGTATCACATCCTCTTTCCTTGTCTCCTTTCCTTCTAGCCACCATGAGGTTCAGCGGTTTCCTGCACCTGGACCAGGTGGAAGGCCAAGAGATGTTCTACACCCCAGAGATGGAGGACCCCAAGTCGGAGTTGTTCGGAGAGACGGCCCGCAGCATAGAGAGTGCTGTAAGTGTAATAACTATCAATCATCATCAATGATGATAATTCTAGTCTAAACCTGCTGTAACACAACATCCTCACACATTAACCTTTGCTTTTTAAAGTGAGACTACGTACCTTGATGTATCTGCATATTTCATAAGCAGTAAAACACACCTTTGCTCTCTTTAATATTCTCAGGGATTTTGCTGCTATAGCTTCATCTGGTCTCATGTGACCAGTAGCTCATAATGGCTAATGTTGGTTAATGTTAATTAAAGCAAATTTTAAATAAGGCATGTGTAAAAAAAAATGTTCAGCTTAAAGACTTTATGACTCTTCTCTACTTCTGGTATTGGTGCATTTTATTTTAGGATTGCCTTCTGCTTGTGGTCCCACTTTGTTAGCTTTCAGTCAGGGCAACATAATGATGTCTTTAAAGCTGCACTATCCAGCTCTGTATACATTAACATTGGATGAAATGACTAATGTAATGTGAAAGGTGTTGCTTGTGATAAACCACAGAGAATTTCAGCTCTACAAAGCCTTTTAGCCTCTTATAGCTCTTTGTTTTGGTTGTTCACCCTTCAAACATTGACACCATTTCCAAACAACTGGCTGTTTTCTGCTAAAAAGCTTTTACAAACACACTGTTAACACAGCAAAAAGGAGAGTGAATATTCAAATTACATTCATTCATACAACTTTATAAGTTGATAAAATGCCATATGTTGTGTTTTCAAGTCTCCAAAAAACTCAATGATACTGACATTTTTTGTTCTTGTGAACACTGTGGCCATTTTTCAGCAAAACTTGCATGGTCTGGCTGCAGATTTTGTGCTTTCCTAAGACTGTTTTTGTCAAGAGTGGAAAAGCTACTGAAACAACATTCAAAGCATCATGAGACACAAAGCTCTTCACCGAGAGCCAGACTAATCGAATTCTTTCAGCTCCTTTAGGCAGGTTTCATTGCAGGTTTTACGGACTTGACACCCCTGAAGCTGCTGAGTAATATTCTGCCACACTGGGCTGGAGTGATTCCTCCGGTCAGACATCTGATAGAAAAATAACAATGATAAAAAACATATTCACTGGCTACGGTCAGGGAGTAACATACATCATATCAGAGGGAGACAACACAGCCTGGCTGATATTTGATTTTTAATAAAAGGCGAATATTGGCAATCTGTTACATCAGGTGATCCCTAGAAAGGAATATAGTGATTGAATACCAGTTTTTTTTGACCGAGGTAGGTAGATCAGAAGAAAATAAGATTCTTCACGGGATTGTGTTCCATCGTGGTGGTTCGATTTTTTTGTCTTTTTTTATATAATCCAGTATCATTTTTCACACACATAAACAGTAAAATAAGAATTCCTCACGTACACTGCTGATTAATTAAGAATTTTTACCGAATTTGGCTGTTAGTTTTCTGAGTTAATGCGCTGTGTGCAAGCTTTAGGGTGAGTTAGCACAGACATTACATAAGGCTTCCACAAACTCCTCAAGTTTAATAAGAGAACTATAAAAAAAAACTAACAGCTCTCTGCAGACTTGTGCAAAGACTAATTTGTAGATTGCTTGCCAAACACTTCACAGTATTGGAAAGCAGCATCTCATGAGATTAATTAAGATTTTTCAGATATTTGAGAAATCAAGTCCTTATTTCTGGATACGGGTCTCATAAGTTTGGATGGTCATGAAGCCAAGTCCCCAGCAGCCACAGAGCCTGTACAGTAAATACATTTTTTCTGGGGCGGTTTACCCTGGGTTTATTTCTCCACTGTCCGTTTTCTCTGTTAAGCTCCGACCTTTGAACAAATGTCTGTGTTGTCAAGCCCGGGTCTCGCTCCTCTGATGAAATGGGAGCTTCTGTATATGTGTGTCGTGTCTGTATACACAGCACACATCTACCAGCTGCTGAATCGGTGTCACTAGCCCCCACTGGGACATAATCTGCTACCTCACAATGGTTTGTGCGTGTTTGTGTGTGTGTGTGTGTGTGTGTTCTCTCGTTAACACTCTTAGCCTGTGTGTCTGTGAAGCCTGGTGTGCCACTTGACAGCAAACCAGCCCCTCTTCATCTTCCAGCACACACACTGAGCACATACAGTACATACACACACGGACATACACACACACAAAGTACGTATACAGATATACGGTATACGCACAAAGAATCAAGCCGCCGCACACAGCACCCTCCTACAATTAGTTAATAAATCAGGATGTGTGAGAGAAAGAGAAGGAGAGGAGAGAAAAATCAGGAGGTTTCTAAGTCAGTGTGTTCGCAGGAGAGTTTGTCCACTACCATTTCCATCCCTAAGCCAGCTTTGGAGGATTTTATTTTTGACCTGTCTACTTTGCTGTCACACTTCAGCCCACAAATCAGAAGCGTTCAGTACATGGAGGACATAATCTTTAACACCAGATCCTCCAGCTGAACTTGAGCGCCCTGAATAATCGGTGTCACTGACTGAATCAGCAGCTTTTTTGCATTGGCGTTCGCCTCAATAGCGTCTAAAAACATGATAGACAGTATGTTTTGGGTTAAAAACATGAGCGAAACTATTTGCAATTTCTACCACAAATCACAAGAGTTCTACTTGAATATGTCTCTTGAATAATTTTGTTTGGAAATATCATTTTGTGAACAATGCCTGGCTTTAGAAAAATGCAGATGTGGACTGTGGGAGAACACTCAGTGGGAATGATGGAAGTGGTCACGAAGAGGATGCTCCAGTGAAGTGGGTTACCAGGCCCTGTGGCTCCAGCGATTTTAAACAGGAGCTGAGTTGAGGACAAAGCAGAGAATATTCCTTTTGCTGCATGTTGCATTTGTTGAGTATGTAAACGTGATTGATCCAGCGTTGTTATGACAAGGACAGAACTGTGGGGAAACTCTGAGTATGTGTACATTTTTTCAAGTTCTAGCACGAAAATGGTCCAATTTTTATCTTTGGCTAACGTCAGTCTAACTGCTGTAATGTTGGCTTAAAGAAACACTTTAATCAAACCTACCTACAGAGCTCTTCTGGCTGTTACAACACGCACAGAGCATCGGAAGCAAAACCAATCAGGAGCACATGTCAGGGTAGCATGACATTTATCTTAGCTCCTCCCGAAAACTTGTTCCTGTAATTAATGCCACGGCTGCAGTTAAATGTCAGTTTGTGCACCCGCACCCAATAAGTTTCTTCTCTGCGCCCCAATTTGAGAGGCAGTCGTTCTTCCTTGGAGATAGAGTACAGTCTTCTAGCATTGGACTCGCTGCTATGATAGCATGGAGCTCATTACCAGCCTCATTTATCATCTCTTCTCTCTGTCTGTTTTCTCCTCCCACTCTCTCTCTCTCTCGCTGTCTCTCCTTCAGCTCAATGAGTTGTTCAGGAAGTCGGAGGTGCACAAAGACTTTATGAGCGTTCGTGTCCGTAACCTGGCACCCAGCAACTCCATCCTGGCCTTTGTGGAGGCTCACTTCAAACCAGGTGAGAGAACTTTGAAGAGAGCAGAAGATTAAAAAGAACATCTGAATAACTATAAAGTAGCCAACAGAGAATTACACTGTGCCTGGAGTCAGTTATGTTTTGTCCCCGTTTGTCTTTTTGCAAGCAGGCTATCTCAAAAATTAGTTGCCAGATTGAAATTAAACTGGGATAAAAGTTAGGCCATTGGCCAAGGAAGACCTAATTAGTATATTAGTGCTGAATAAGCCACTATATTGCCATTTTTAAAGCACTTTACATTTTCTCTTTTAACTCTTGGACTTTAAGTAAGGAGGAGAGGCAAACTTTGTTCTCCCCTGGATTCCTTAGTCAGGCACAGATCAGTTTGTGTAGAGTTCCATAATCTTTAAGTCCTCAACAAATATCAGCTCTCTCCAAATTTAGTACATAACCATTCTGGATCATATTTTTAATATTCCATACAGTTCTCTTAGAAAGCCATACTAAACTTTTTTTATCTGTGGCCTATTTCACATAAATTCCCATTATTCTTGAAGGCAGTTGTGCAATAGCAACCAAACTGTACCTGCCTATATACACTGAGTAATCCTGCAAACCTAAATGTCATTTTGCCTTATCAGTTGGTGATACACTGATAACTCAGTGACGTGTATGCCTTACTTGAAGTTTTGCACAGTTTGTCTTTGCAAAACATTTTTAAAGTGTTCTCCAAAATTATCATGATTTCTCTGTTGCTTTGTGCATTCTGCAGGTTAAAGACTTCAAAACATTACTATTCTTAAAATAACACATTTAAGAGTATTGTTCATCCTTGGCAGAGGTATATGCTGTCTGGGTGTTTTCTTATTATCTTTTATTTGGCTCATGATATGAGGCACTGAATGTTTCTCCTCATTTTTATCTGTTTTTCAATTTTCCTCTGAGTGCAAACTTAATCTCTGGCTTGCAATAATTTGCCTCAGTGTTTAAAAAAAAAACAAAACAAAAGAACAACATTATGAGATGGTTTTTACCTCTGCGTAGATGTTGAGATTGGTATTATTTATTCACCGGAGCCAGGAAAAGTTCCCCAGAGTGACCGTGCCAGCGAGGTTGTTGGCTGGTGCTTGGTGTCTTCTGTACAGTTAATGCTATTATTTGTGATGTTTAGAAAAACAGAGCTGTGCCCAACAACATTCAGAACAGGAAGGGAACCTGCTGTTCCTCACAAACAGATTTACCAATGTCTTAATACAATGTCAAACACCAGACCACAACAGAAAGTGTGTTACTGATGTTTTCTTGATCTGTTAAAGGTTTGTTTACCATACCTCACTAATGGTGTAATCACAGACTTGTATTTTCAATGATGACAAATTGCCACACTTACACTCACTTAAGTGCAGATTTTTCATTATTAAGACAAGGTGTTGTATGTATAATAATTCAGCACTAAATGATGTGTTTGATATGCCATAACTGTGCCTTTGCAGGGCTCCTTTTGTACAACATAAACCGCACAAAAGCCCAGCCTCCTCCCTTTGTCTATATTTTGTCTTTATGAGCGTTGTTCATCGTCCTTCATACCCTTCATATGGGGCGATGGGTGCTGTTAACCAGCGCTCCTCCATGGCCAGTAAAGCGAACATCTGCAGCGAACGTTATGAGAGCAATTCATCTGGAACAAAGCCGGACAAGCAATGGGTGGAGGACAAGTGGTCCCTGTAGACGCTCCACCTGTCATATACAGGGCTTTCTGATATATCCAGTGTATCAATAAAGAAGCTTGAGTCCTGTATTTGCTCTGGAGTGCTCCTCAGAGGCCTTGTTCTAAGTGGTTTTACTTCTTGTTTATTGTAGATACAAGATACACAGTGGAGGACATCGAAGGAGCCCTGCTGAAACAGCTGAAGGCCTCCAAAGAGACCAGCATCGCCGTGAAGAAGCCGGAGGACGAGAATATTCGCTTCACCAATTATGGTAATACAGCGTGGACTTAACAGGAGAGTGCGGGGATTAATAAAATGAAAAGGGGTTTTAAGTTATTCATGAGGTGATTTATCAAAGGTTTTAAGGGTCTTGAATAGGAAATCTCAGGACCGCAGGCTCATCATACTTGAATGTCTCTTTTTCAAATTTCCATTGTTCTCTCTGGCTCTGTTGACAGGCCTCTCCTCCATCCCCTTCTTCACCACCACGACCACCACCACGGCATCTGTCACCACAGCTGCTCCCGCCACCACCACCACCACGACCAGGCCTCCACCGACCTCCCTGTACATCACCCGTCGCCCACCGGGCACTACCCGCAGGCCCTTCAACGGCAGACGTACCACCACAGCCTCCGCACCGGTTACCACACCACGCCCCACCACCACCACCACCACTACAGCAGCTATCACCACAACCCCACTGCCTCCATCTACCACCATTGCCCACGTCAAGGTCAAGCCTCACCACAAGGTCCAGAAGCCATGTGACTCCCACCCCTGCCTCCACGGGGGCACCTGTGAGGATGATGGCAACGACTTCAGCTGCAAGTGTCCCGCAGGGCGAGGAGGCTCCGTGTGTGAGAAGGGTGAGCAAGCTACACAAATTTTTTTTTTTTCGTTTACATTTTATACATAAGGAACATAAGGTTTCTGTCAAAGTTTGAGCTTGATTCAAACTCATCTAATAAAATGAGCTTGAATAGACTTTCCCTGTAATTTGGTACTATTGGAATTAGCTGTTTCAAAGAAACCACCAAAGGCTGACTTTTACATTGATTTTGCAGAAACTAACAGGGTTTTAGGCTCTCCACTTTCCATTGTGCCAATCATGCCTTTCAGCTGTTCTATAATCACTGTTAACCACATCCCCAAGTGCTTTGATCTACTTATAAAGTTGCAGAAATGCACTATTATAATAAAAGAATCAAACATTAAAGAAAAAATTATAAAGAAAAAAATTATGAAGCATATTTCTTCAGTTAAACAGTTTTTTTTTTTCAGTTGTAGGTTCAGTGGCTCCAAAATGATACCATAAGTAGCAGCGTGAGTAATAACTCAGTTAGTGTTAGACTAAGTACATGAAATGTTATGTGGTCACAGATGTGGATTTATTGGGTCATTTAAGCTCAACAAGGCAACAAAAATCAATGCTCAGGACAAAGGGCTGTGTTATACTAGATTTTTTTTAAACTTTAGAAGAAAGAGTTTGAGGTGTGGTAGAGCCAGACACAACGGGACAGGTTCAGCACCTCAGAAGTCAGCAGCCGCTTAGCCGTTCTCCAAAGGTGGCATAGAATCCAATCAGCACCACACAGGAAATCATAAATCAAGAAGCTGCTTGAGAAGCACAACTCTTTTGTTTCTTTCCTCTTACCCTACTTTGGGATTTTTGGGGATGAAGAGCAACTTCACGCAGCTGCATCTTAAGATAATTGACACTAATTGCTTTGATGGGGATTAGCTGGTGAGAATCAGTGTGTGTCTTTGAGTTAGAGTGGCTAAATGAAGTCACGCATACACGTACACACCCTCATGCATGCACACACACACACACACATACACACACACACACACACACACACACACACACACACACACACACACACACACACACACAAGCCTCCCCCAGATCAATCAAGTCATTAGAAAAGAGGGAGCTCATCAGCTGCCATTCTCCTCAGAGAGACGGACAGAAAGACAGATGGACGGAAAGAAAAGCAGCCCAGGGGGGAGAAAATGGATGATAATAATCATAATTGTTGAGTAGCAGGAAAAACAAAGGCTTCCTGCGTGCGTGCGTGCGTGTGCATGAGCGTGTGAATGTGTGTGACTTGAGAATGGGCGAAAAGCTCAGCTCCTCCTCTTTCTCGGCCGTCTCCTTTTGATAAACTCATCACGCATTTTGGAAAAAACATCATTCTTAAAATAAACTGATAGAAAGGCTTATTTTTCTGTCATCACGAGCCAGTGACATACCACCAACGCTCACCCTTAATTATGCACATTAAATGCCTATTATGCCACAATAAAGCAGATCACGTAGTAATGACAGTACGGTCTTCATTCCTCCACAGTGATCAAGTACTTCATCCCGTCATTCGGAGGCCAGTCCTACTTGGCCTTCCAAACGATGAGCGCCTACCACACGGTCCGCATCGCCATGGAGTTCAGAGCGTCCGAGATGAACGGCATTCTGCTCTACAATGGCCAGGATGGCAAGAAGGACTTCATCTCTCTGGCTCTGGTCAACGGCAGGGTGGAGCTAAGGTGAGCGTTGGTTGATCTAAGTGGGGCAACGTCACCGTGAGCCGCTGATTTTGCTGCTTTTGCTGCTTTTGAACTTGATGAAACTTTAATGGTTCCCGTGAGGAAACAGGGTCATTGCAGCAGCAGCTGAGGGAGGATGTAGATAAGAATAAAACAAATAGAGAGCGATAGAGATAATGAGGCAAATAATTACAGCAAGTAAACATGTTGAAAACAGCACTGCCAGAAAATAAATAAAGATACAGAAGCATCTTGACAGATTTGCAGGTCAAGGCCGTGATGCCTTGCTTTCAGAAATATGTTCGAACTGGCAATTAAGCTGTTCACATGGTCACGTTTACAGATGGTGGGATCATATGCACAGAAATAAGTGTCCATATCAGGCACTTCATGGAATTTTTTAATCACATATATGTATATATATATTTAGAGAGAGGGAGTTAAGGCTGGATCTACAATTGTGATGTTTATATTTACAAATGGAAGCAATGACACATGGAAATGCACCAGAAATCTCACTGATGCATTTGACTGTACAGGGTTGTAGATCAGAACTGTGTTGTCAGGACCGAAACTGCATATAGTATGTACAGAAATACATGTACACTGTGGAGGTCTGAACTGACAACAGTCACCTTGTTTGGTAAATATTTACGGGTTTGAATCTGATTATGGCGAATCATGCTGTGGTGAGAAGATGATGCGATGATGTTTCCTTTGAGACAAAATAAATTTATAAAGCATCAGAGGTTTTGGCATAATTAGCTTTCATGGCAAAATTGGGTTTTTACAGCAATTTGATGAATCACTTTTTGTTTGTTGAGTATTCAATTCAGGTCTTTAATTTCAGTTTGACTATTTGTCTATGAACTGTTAAATTCAATTAAATGTTCAGGAATTTCACGATATTTCAATTTAAATCTCGTGATATCAAATTACATATACGTTAATATAAGGTTTTATCTATATCTCCCACATGGTTGACAGTTTCTGTGACTGTTGGATTGATTTTCTGTCCGATGTGTCCGTTGTGTATAATGAATATTGCTGTTTGAACAGAGTTTGAATTTGTTTGGGGTATTTAAAAGTTTGGGCAAAATCAATGCAGCGAAGGCTGAGATATCCTGATTTGTGTGGGTCAAACTCCAGACACACTGGACTCTTTCCATAATGCAACTCGATAAGGTCTTTTGTTAGACCCTCCCTGGCTGATAAACACCCACATCTTTAATTGGCCATGGCTGCAGTTAGTGACTCAGGCTTCCTGTTAAAGATTTGTAGATTCAAAAAGAGGCTGAGTATCACTCCTGTAAATTGATGCTGACATGTCAAATTGATGTCATGCCCATTGAAGAAGTGTAGTAGGATTTCAACAAAATGTTTTTTTTTTTAAAGGACTATCATTTTTGGATTCAAGCCAACAGCAACCAAAAGTTTCATCTGTTGAATCTGTTGAAATTAGACAATTTTCCTGCCAGACACCTGCAGAAACATTAAGTATTCATCTCTTTCCTGACGGCAGAATTGTATGAATAAAAATCAGTCCGGTAAAGACGGTATCTTCAGAAGAAATGTGAGTGGACTAATTAGAGATTCTGCACTGAGTCTGTTTTGGACCTGTTATTTTGGATTTCTTGTTTCACCCTGACCCCTCGAAGCCCTCTCAATTCCTCCCAACCTGGCCACGTTAGAGTAAAATCAATAGCAAACTAAAGGAGATCATTAGTCACTTGTGCTTTCAAATGGTGCTCTGCCTCAATTCCAGAAATACAGCTGTGAGATTACCACCCACAGCTCTGCAAATCCAAGACGTGGGGAGAAGAACTAATTATTTGTGGCAGATAATTGCTCTCAGGTTGTGCTAATGCTACCATATGTGTGGGTGCACATACACAGCAGCTCTTTTCTGTGATGATATGGCCTTTTTCTCAACAAATCCCATTAGATAAAAGGTTGAATTAAAAAGGGGGCGTGAAAGACATTTTTTAAGTGACTAACTGCCTCATTCCAGTCACGTAGTTTGGAGTCCCAAATGAGACGTCTTGTACCTTCGTCTTCTCGTCCCCTCCCTGTCTTGTTGAATAACCTCCTCAAGTACACAGGTATAAAGTGACTGAATTAGGATCCGACATGTTTTGTGTCCCATCTTCTCAGGTTCAACACGGGGTCTGGCACAGGAACAGTGCTCAGCAAAGTGCAAATCAGCCAGGGTCGCTGGCATCAGCTGGTGGTGACTCGCAATCGGCGAAACGCCATGCTCAGCGTGGACAACGAGCCGCACATCGAGGGCGAGAGTCCACGCGGCACAGATGGCCTTAACCTGGACACCCACCTCTTCATTGGAGGAGTGTCCGAGGACATCAAGCAGGAGTAAGACCCCTTATCTACATTTACACATCATTCAACAACCGAACAGGAACTGAATATGATTCAAATTCTTCTTCAGCATCATCCATGACTGTAATATGTTGAAGCATGTTGTTGCGTGAGGCTAATTCAGTGTGATGAAATGAAAAAAAAAAAAAAAAAAAAACACATTACATTCTGACTCTTTCCTTTTTTATCGTTAGTGTGAGGGAAAGGACAGGAGTGGCCACAGGTCTGGTGGGCTGCATCCGTTTGCTGGATGTCAACAACCGAGTGCTCAACTTGCAAGAGGATAGCGGCGACAGTCTGTATGGCAGTGGCTTGGGTGAATGTGGCAACAACCCCTGCCAGCCAAATCCCTGTAAGAACGGCGCTGCATGCCAGGTCAAGGAGGCCGAGATGTTCCACTGCAAGTGCAGCAAGGGATTCTGGGGTAAGGTGCCAAGAAAAGGAAGCTTCAATACAGCGGTGGTATAGTTCAGTAGTTTTCCTAATGTCATACTAGGATTTATTCACAGGCATGGAATTCTGAGAAGTTTATTCCAGTGTGTGTTCACGGAAAATAAGGAGAAAAAATGTGTTATTCATATGCAATTTTCAGACTTTTCTAACACCTTGTCGTTGAAATTATGTTTGTATCTTTGCTTTGCCTTCTCTTCAGGGATTCACTATGATCATGACTTACTCACAAATCCTAAGTAAGCTTGACAGCCTAATTTTACAGTGGAACTCATGCCCCCAGCAGGAGCGCTGGGAGACATTTTGTAAACAACAACACCATCATATCTGGGTGTCCAATGCAGAAATGAGAAATTAAATGTTGAAGCAGTTCGGAAAACACTGAAACTTCCACCAAATGCTCAGTGATTGGCCTTTGGCCTGTCTCTTCTTCCACATCCCTTCCTCCTCTTTTTCTCCCTCCAGCAGATGCCAACTAACAAGCAACTCTGAGAGAAAATAGTTGAGACCAGACACCATCAGGGCCTAGCCAAGCGTGCCCCTCACTGGTTGTACGGCAGCCTCCTGCAGAAAGTTTCACACCAGAACCAAATTAATTGTCAGAGTTAACTTTTATGCTTGAATAGTAAAGGATTTTATACTCACATGGGGGCATCTCAGTGGTTAGGGAAAACGGTTTCCCTAGAAGAGCAATTTTCCTTGAAGTTAAAATGTGAATCAATAAACTGTCACATTACATTATTATTACCTTTCACATAGGTGGCACTTTTATGTTTTGTTGTTATTGAGAAGCCCGAGAAAAAGTAAAGATAACCCTCTGCTATTAAGAAGCATTGCTGTGATCAAAGTTGTGTTGGCAACATGGCGTAAAATGAATGGTGATAATGAGATTTGGACCGTTGCCTGCGGACTCACATTCAAGTTAATTTTGTCATCATGTCAATTTAGAAAGTGGCCAAGACTGCCGGTCTCGAAGGGAGGGACAGATCACAGAAAGAGGGAAGAGAGAATAAATGGGTGGAGAGAGCTGCAGTTAGCGGGAAGACATGTCAGGACAGCCGGATGAATGAGGGAGGTGAGAGAGCATCAGAGTTAAAAAGATGGGATAGGAGGAAGTGATAGGAAAAAAGAGCTGTGGTAGGGAAGAAGTGAAAGTGGAAAAAAAAAAAAAACGGGGGATCCCTGTGAGCTCAGCGGGGATGGGCTTCATTAAAGTGCTCTCCTCACCACAGGCCCTGACTGCTAAAGTAATGACGGGTGAATTCAGATGGGCTGTGGCAGAGGGCAAAACCATCATCCACCAGACGCTCGTGAGCCTTTCCCACAGTTGGTGTTGGCCCAGAAACATGGCCGCATGGCAGGGAGGCTCTCCACTGTTTAATCTGGATGTGTAATATTTTCAAATCCTATTAGAAAATGACCTCTATTACAGAGGAAATCCTCAAACCCCGCTTCGCTCCCCCTTTTTTTGCCCCCCCTCACCCCCACCCACATTCTCTCAGATGGAATGAGAGAGAAAGTGGCTCAAAACGTCGGCGGTTGTTTTAAGTAGTGTTTTTTATTTTTGTCATGATAAGTTTGTTTGTGTCTGTGTGGTGTGCGTCCAGGTCCAACTTGCGCTGACGTCCATGACCCATGCGAGCCCAATAGGTGCCATCCATCCTCCCAGTGCCAGGTGCTGCCCGAGGGAGGTTACAAATGCGAGTGTCCCATGGGACGTGAAGGAAGGCACTGCGAAAAAGGTAATCGAAAGACTGTGCATCCTGGTGTAACTCCCTGTCACTTCATGCTTTTGTTGCTCTCTCTGGTGCTTATCAAGCAGCACCAGTGTTTTGGTCTAGAGTCAGCTGGAGTACCACCTTCCTCCTTTTAGCCTCTTTTCCACCCCTTTTCTTTTTGCTCTGTGACATTTCCATCCATCATGAATCGAAAAGGGAGATCAAATGCAGAAAGACGAGGGTGGGGGGGGGGGGGGGGGGGGATTGCGCCTTCAGGGTGGGAGGGGATTGGTGAGTTGGTGGGCTGCATGCAGAACTGAGGCAGATGATTGGCCCCATCGGGCCATTCTCCACATCGACTCAGCTCTGCTTGTTAGTGGGTAAGCGGCAGCGAGGTTGCAGCCTTCCTTCACCATCCCATCCGCCCACAGGTGTTGTGTTCAGACATGTTTGTTGCTACTTGGGTACAAACATGGCAGAACCAGGCCGCGGCTGGGGAAAAGACCAGAGCACAGCTCAGCTGCGTTTGAAGTTCATCATTAGCACTTTTGGTAGTGTCACATTCTGAAGTCTACCCGTGTTTCTTCCCTCCCTGCCTTTGTAGATGCTGTCATGAGTGTTTGCAGAAGTTGACTGCTAGCAACTGTGAATGAAAGAGAATATACTATTATACACATTCCTAACGAAAGAGGAACATGCACCCTTTTGCTCCTGGGAATTTCGAAAAAACATATGGGAATAGCCCATAGTCCCAGTTAGCAGGTGATTAAAGTAAATAGAGGTGAACCAAAATCAATGCAGTATGAGCGAGAGCATCTCCCATTCCAAAAGGCTATTTTTTCACAGGAATCAATGAGATGACTAATCGCATCAGTCCTCCCTGCCTGTGGTGATTAATGGGAGCGTCAGTCAGCCAGAGTGTCAGCCCCAGACAGGAGCTCAGAGATAAGGCGGCAGCCAGGCGGACGTAGCCTCTGAGGGCTGCACTGAGACCAGTTAAAAAGACAGGTAGCTTAGAGGCCCACTCATCAGAAGCCTGAAGGTGAATTAGTGGAAATATAAAGTGTGTGTACCCGAGTGTGTGCATGCGTTCAGCTGAACTGTGGTTTCCATTTCAATTCCACCAGGGTTCGTCCGTGCAGCTCACTGCTGTAATATTCACCATCAAGGACTTTTCTCAATGGTGCTCCAGTAGTATTGAATGGCCTACTTTCCTCACAGCTTTTACGCTGTGATAGTGTAAATCATTACAATTCAGTGATGAAAGCAGGATCACTTGGACTCAGACGGTCCTTGAAAAACCAACTGCAGGGGAGAGTTTGAATTTCAACAATGTTTTACATTCCGTGCCGAAGCCACATTAAGCCAGGGACCAACAAATGTTTGTGTGTGTGTGTGTATGTGTGTGCGTGTCTGATTCCCATTTCAAGCAGCTCTGTTGAAGAGCTAATTGATTGTGGGCAGGACCAGGAACTTTGATTGCAGCTACAAATTTTTCAACTGGCAAATTGTCCATTTCAGTTGCTTTGTTATTGTCTTCCCTTATTTTCATGTTGTTTTAATCGGGTTTATAGCAGGTACTAATTAGGTGACATTGCTCAAACATTGCTTCAGGGCTTGCCATCGACCTCAGTAATAAATGCAACAAGTCTCTAAATATTTTGAGACTTTTATTCTTTCTTGTTTGCGCACGACCCTGAAAAGTTCATCATTTCACCGTGATCGGCTCCCTCATACGTCATGTGGGTTTTCCTGATCACTCAGCTCTTTCCACTGCATGGACCTCTGGTGAGCACAGGGTGAAACAGAGAAAACCCCTTTCTGAGCAGCTCTGTTACTCCAATAGTTTGGTGCACGGTTCCTTGTTGTGCGTGCGAGACTATTTTTCCCTCTCCTCCATGTTGCGCGCCATCATCATTAGCAGTCTTCTGCACAATAGCTAATTAGCTTTCTCATCTCCGTCTGCCTTCTCCATCCTGACTCGACTCAGCTAATCCCAGCCAATTACAAATAAAAGCTTTCTTTGCCGGCTGCATAGGTATGTGTGTTACTTTGTGTGTGTGTGTATGTTTGTGCACAAGCGTCTAATATCGCACATGCCTCTGAATGATGATAGTTTTTTGCAAACAACACCATAAACACATACCCCCGGGGTGACACTTGAATGATTTTTAATGTCAAGCCACTTGTTAGAAGGATGGCACAGTGCCTGTCCTAATTACTCCAGACAGCCAGAAACGGGACAACCAGACGTAGACCCGTTACAAAGACATGAATTTGTAAAAAAGCCTGCCCAAATACAATGGCTGCATTATTTCATGGGTCCCGGCTGTGGTGTTAAACTCTACATGTCTCCAAAGCTTCTTTGTTATACTGTGGCGGGCTGTGTAATCAGTCTGGCATAAGGGTTTTTGAAATTTTTTTTTTTGTTGAATATCTGTCAAGAGAAGGTCTTAATCCCAAAGGCTATGAAAACATAAATTCATCTCTTTCCATAATGCTGACGGGTCCCTTAACTGACTATCCCTGAATTTCAATTCTGTCAGCAACAAAAACAGGGACCTGAGGATGAATATACTCTCTTTGTTTTTTCAGTGGCTGAGCGGAGAGGGGCTTACATGCCTCTGTTCAACGGAGACTCTTACCTGGAGCTGAAGGGGCTCCATCTCTACGGGCACGATCTGCGGTAAGTCCCATGTCTCCGCGTGAAACTCACACAGCCAAGCCTTGTGCAGTATGTATTGCTGAACACTGGATATCATGTAGTTTTCATAAAGCTTGTTCTGTGCCCAAGGCAGCGCTCCTTCTTTAAGCCTGAACTGAATTGACAATGAGGGTTACACAAATAACCCGTTATCTAGGTCTTAGTATGTAGAATATATAGTATCTCTACCCAATTTCCATAAAGAAAGAGTATCATGCACCAAAAGCAGGTAAACAAGCAACCTTTGTTCCATCGTGGGTATGTATAGCAGTGTATCTCTAACTCTCTGACTCCTCTGTGTGTGTACTGACTTTGCTTTTGCTATGACTGCAGTCAAAAGCTCAGCATGACAGTGGTTCTCATGGCCAACGACTCCAACGGTTTGATCTTCTACAACGGCCAAAAATCTGACGGAAAAGGAGACTTCATCTCTCTGTCCCTCAATAATGGGATCCTGGAGTTCCGCTATGACTTGGGCAAGGGACCTGCTACCATCAGGTCAGCACGTCTAAAGGACAACTATGGATATAAAACATACATTTTTTACAGTTTCAGTTCAGTTTTACTCTACATACAACATATAGCTCAGAGTCTTTGTTTCTTAAATTATGCCTCACATGAATGTCTGTGTGTGTGATGCAGGAGTAAAGAAGCAATCCAGCTGAATGTGTGGAACACCATCAACCTCGAACGCTCCAACCGCAAAGGAGAGATCATGGTGAACAAGAAGGACCCTGTCCGTGGAGAGGCACCGGTAAGAAGGAGCGAGCTAACAAGCGCAGGCAAATGGCTATCTTGCCTTTTTGGTATGCAGGACTGATGGGCCTATGCAGTGCTTAGCTTTGCTTGTGTTGTATGTACTGTATTTGTTTGATCATCTGCGTGCTCTTACCACGTCATCGCCATGACCTCAGGCTTTAGTGCTCCTTTTTGTCCCAGTTAAAGCGGTTCAACTTGCCGCTTCAGGCACAGTTGAGTCCGAAAACTTTCCGCCTTTTTTGAGGTTTTCCACGCCGTTTCACAGCTTACGGTTTCGCTGGCTTGATTTGCTGAAAACAGGCCACTATCTCCCGACATCCATCAAGGTAAGAGGGAGAGCTCCAGATGTAGAGGGCCAGTTTGACGAGCTGTCTTAATTTTGGAAGTCCTGTAAATCCACTTTACAAAATGAAAAATAAACTCTCAGCCTTTCAGCTTGCTGACATACTAGAGATAAAACTTGGTGTTGGATACAGAAAGCAAAAGTAGCCATTACTGATGGTATACAGTCAATTTTATAAATTCAGCCGTTGGGGTGGTGTCTGGGGAGGCAGAGGCAGATAAAGGAGATTGCAGCAGCAGGAATAGCGTAATGAAACTCTTCAGCCCTGCGTCTAGACCAATAAAGCAGGTACATGCTTCCAAATGAAGGCGATCTAATAGTTTGATAAGCCTGTAAGTCATCCAATTATATTAAACAGCGTAATTTGTGATTATGAACATGCACTCTGTCAACTCCATCGTCTTCCTCTAAGACGCAATGCTCCTCTGCTTTTTTCTCTCTCTCACTGCTCTGTCCTTCCCCCACTGCCTCCCATCGTCCGTATGGTAATTGTGTTTTACTCCAGCAACACAAGCAGAAAATCTTATTAAAAGAGAAGAGCAGGGCGAAAGCAAGGATGGATGGATGGATGCATGCGGGTGGAGGGGCGGGGGGGTGCATGGGATGAGCTGAGACTACTTATGGAGCTCAATGCAGAGACCCCATCGAGTGTGCCTCTCAGCTAATTCTCTCCCACTCCTGCTTTAAGAACTAGGAGGGAGTTACAGTACGCTTTGCTCAGAGAAGCCCATATCATATCAAAGGTGGTCACACACACGCGCGTTATGGATATATAAAGCATGCTGGGAGTGTTCATCATATCAAAGATGGCTCAGGCTGCCAGTATGATGAAGTACATTCTTTCAAAGGCACATACTGTAGGTATGTATAGGGGAAATAAAATTCTCTCATTGAATGGCAGCAGTGTGTAAATGAAGTCGGGTTAAGTGGCACAATTCACAGTCTCTCATCCATGAAGTTTGAAGATCTTTTCGTAATGGCACCATCTGCTGCATCATGCTTGGCCTTCTTAGACTTGGTGTCTTATTTGCATTCATTGTCTTAAATGTGAACACACACCTGCACAGCTTTGTGCTTGTACGCGTACAGTAGATAACACACACAAGATGCATGTGAAACACAAGGAAAGTGGGTTCTTCTTCTTTTCTTTATTTGTTGTATTGTTACTTAATGCACTTATCTCACTTGTCTGTGCTACACTGCAGCTATGTTTAATGCCCTCACAGATGTGCATGGTGTGTATGTATGTGTACAAGAGGATATATATGTATGTGTGTCTGTTTTTGGCTTTTGCACTCACCAGCTGAGCTCAGCATGCCTTTCTGTGCACAGACACTTACTAGTCTTCCCCTAATAACTCTCTTCCTCCCTATTTTCTTTCCTTCTCTATGATGTGCTGTCTGGATATAAGAAATCACGCAAGGTAATGAGACAAGTCCCAGTCACACCTTAGCCCATGTTTCATTTGAGTCGTTCACTGTGTCCTCTCACCCCCATCTCTCCATACAAAAAAAAAAAAAAAGGTACTTCTGCAGAGCGGTGGGCAGCTTTAAAGGTGCCAGTTCTGTAGAAAACTTTGCCATTTCATAAGCCCATACACACACACACACACACACAGCACTGAAGTAGAGATGCTCTTAAAGAACACGGTTTGGCTTTCACCTCAGTCCATCTGCTGTGGGGGTGGAAGGGGGTGGGAAGGTGGGAGGGAAGAAGGAAAAAAGGCAGCCATCTTTGTGACGGCCATTGTTTTTAGCAACAAAGAAACGTCTTCATTAGTCTGGTGTAGGCGGAGATATCACGCCAGTGCCGCGTGGCTGTCGAAAAGTGAGAGCGAAGACGGGAGGCGAGCGAAGGGGAGGAAATACACCGTAGGAGACGGTGAGGTGCCAAGCCAAGCTGGGCTGTTCTTTTGTCATCTGCTCTCACTTCTTTTGCAAACAGGAATGATTCTCCATAATATCATAAAGTCGCTCACTCTTTCACCCACTCACTCGTCCATAACACAAACAACACTCACTGAACATCACTGAGCAAGAATCACTCCATGGAACCAGCTGTCTTCTTTCACCAGGTGCAGATTATATTACCTGTTTGAGATACATCAGAACATGATGCACCATTTCATTGCATGGAATCTCACTTTAGACTCATAGAAAAGTAACATTGCATAGGTAGAGGGTGCTCAGATTCTGGAGTACCACACAATAAAGGTATAACATCCCAAACAAGATCAAAAAGTTCACTATGCATCCGTAAGTTTTAACTATGGGGTTGTTGCAGAGCAGTAAGGTCTACGAGCCTGTGGTTTCCAACTCTGCCCTGCAGTTGGTGACAACTCTTGGCTAAGCCTAGAGGCACCAACCACAGCTGGGTCCAGCGGCTTTGGCCAAGGTTCCCACCCTGTCTCTGTTGGAAGCGGTTCAAGGTGCAGTGGCACAGCCCCGGGCTTCAGCCAAGCGCCGCTGCCTCCTGCACTCCAAATCCCATCCTAAATAAAAGCCGAGCCGGTGCCAGCCTGCCTGCACAAAGCCTGTTTATTTGGCCCCTTCCATCATTTTTCCAGCAATTAACTCCACTTTACCCCTCTGGCAATTACTGCCCTACATAAAATAAAGATCATTAATTCCTTCCTTCTGAAGTGGGCCGACTCTTCCACGCAAAAGAAGGGAGCAGCACCTTGCTAATGCAAAGCAATTGTCCAAAGGTTTGGTGGAAAGAATCGAATTTCATAGCCGCCTGCCACGCAAATGAATCGCAATTAATGTGTCTCCACGCTCAACTGTTTGAAAGGTCGGTGCTTATAATCAGCCGTTCATTAGAAATGTCTGTAAAGAGCCATCCATATCTCAAGTCCAGCCTGCTCCAGATTTCCCTTTGTAGTCTCTTTTTATGCCTCACAGATAGAGGATAATTGACCACTCTCTCTGAGAAACACAGAATCAATTATGTTATATTGTATCAAGTGTATTGACATCGAAGGAAGTCAAGGAAGTGCAGTTAGAGCGCCTTATGGCTACAATATGGATAAATCCTTTTTTTTTAATGTGACCATCCATATGACTGTGACATGTCTGCAAGTGTTGTATATCAATCTCAGTCTTTATATCTCGACTAAAAGGATGCAACGTATTTCAGGCTCCCTGGATACAAACAGATAACTCCACTCACTAAAGTAAAACCATTAACCATTACGTGCTGAATTGAAAGCCCCTTAGAGAGACTTGCAGCTGTGGCATGGAAAAGATTAAATTGGGCATTTTTAAAGATACACAGCATGTGGAGCTTTTTTCAAGATTGCACAGCTCATGCTTAGCATCTGAAAACTCTTTGTGTTCTGTCTCATCAGAATCTGCACGTAGATCTTAACCTGAAAGAGTCTCTTTTCGTTGGTGGAGCCCCTGATTACAGCCGACTAGCGAGAGTCGCTGCGCTCACGGATGGTTTCAAGGGAACAATCCAGAAGGTAAATGTTTACAAGCCTCTGTTTCTTGATTGAGTACTGTGTCATTTGCTCTGCTTATGAATTCTGCTAATGTAAATACAGTACGTTGTTTTCATGACTCGGGGCCCTTGGTCCCTCAGACATACAGTAGCAAAGTCAAGCGATAAGTTATTAGCTGTCCAGCTGTCACACTACAGACCCCCACATTAGTAATTTTCCATTATAAGCTCGCACTGTGACGGGCAGTGGCTCTGCTCATTTGGATTAGCATGCACTAATAATAGAATGCACATTTTGAAGTCCCTCCATTTCACTATTCTCAGATCTTTCCCTGACAGGCCTCCAGTTTTTTTTCTCCACTTTCCAGAAAAAAGCTCATCTCTGAGTGCCAAAAATAACCCAGTAGAACAAAGGCAGGATGTTTCTGTTTGCACAAACTTGTCATTAGTTCTCTTCTGCAAACTTTCCCTTGACAGTTTCAAACAAATCAAAAGCTAAATGTGGCATTTGTCTTACTTGGCCTGTAGGGAATAGTTAATTATGTGGAAGCCGGTATGTTTTGTCAGTTTGATGTACTGTTTTACACGTGTGTTGTATCAACACCTAATTTCTGAGGCATTTTCTTGTGTGGTGACAGTGTGACATTCATGTTCAGAGAAGGAACATGTTAAACTGAATCTGCAGCATCACCGTACAAAGTTATTTGTTCGTGTGTTGTGATAATTAGGCGATCACCCAGCAGAAAACACAAAGCCCCATAACTGGATGCTTTCCCTTGGACAACAACCAAGAGTTGGCAACAAATGATAATCTTCAAGTGATTTGTTAAGGAGAGAAAAATTTAATTAGATAAATTTGACAACAAAAGCAATAAAACGTAGGTAAGAGAGCTGTAAAAGCAAGACAACAATCTTAAAGGTAACCCTCCAAAGAAAAGTCAAAAACAATTAAAGAGAATTACACAAACACAGGTCTTTGAAAATGGGATTTATAAGTGATTTATGAGATTATACTGATATACTGACTAAACTATTTGGTTTACAGGCAAACTTGTCCACAATGTAGGAAAATCTGGCCTGTATTTTAAAACTAGAGATTCTAATTGATCTTCTAGGAACTTTACGTCTGACCTACAATCATAATGTTACCACCATCCATATTGGAGTATGGAGTATATATTCGCTCAATTGACATCTTACTATGAATGAACACACCTACACGAAGGCCAGAGTTTGACCGGTTCTTTCTCATGACAGATTTCTGTTTTTGTCCTTGCACTGGTTTGAAGTGGACAGGGCTCAGCAGGAAACAGCTGATGTTGCACGAATCGGGATTTAGCAGCGTTTGAATCAAAATCCAGTGACAGCTGCGGGGTTGTTTGTTGCCAGGCAACTATTAAATCTGATCAAACCACACCCACACAGTCCAATTTTGTGAGACCCTCACTGCCTGGTAAATGCCCTTTTTTTTTTCTTTTCAAACTCGGTGCCTTAATGCAGGATTTCTGTGTGTGAGAGTGTGGTCTCCAAGCCCAAGCTGATTTAACACCTCATGATATCATCTGGGATATTTTTCTCAGACTTGATAAAACTCATCCAGAGCCACAGAAGACATTATGCAGCTGTTTTCACAGGCTGAGTGGCACTAAACATGACTATTAAGCTAAACTTCAGTGTATGTGCAAAATCACTGGAGGCCTCTTAACCATGTGTTTTCTGCTCCCAGATCATTCTGATGGGTACACCCATCCTCAGAGAGGAGAACGCCCTCCGCTCCAGCAACGTAGCCATGTTCCAGGATCACCCCTGTTCTCAGGAGCCTTGCCACAACGGCGGGCGCTGCAGCCCCCAGCTGGACACCTACGAGTGTGTTTGTCTCAGTGGTTTCTCAGGGGCACACTGTCAGAACAGTGAGTATCGCTGTCATCCTCACTGTCCATCCTCACATATTTGTCTTTATCCTACTTCCTGCTATGAGTCAGTGAGCCACATAAGATCTTGGTGCTCAAACACATTTTTTTTACCCTTTTTTTTTTATATTTGTAAGGATCAGTGTGATTGGTCTTTGTGTAAGCCAGTGGCTAACAATACTTGCCGGCTTGAGATCAACTTACAATGGCTGTGTGCAATTGCAATCAATCATTGTAACTGTACACATTGTTCTAGTTCCTCATCCAGCATTATTTGGTTTTACTCTAAAAGGATACCTGGCAGCATTTTGGCTGCTTTTAAAGCGTAGCATGAGTGGGACTGAAATCAGTGATGCTTTATGTAACACAGCTTGTTCTTGGCTTGCTTCAGTGGATGGCGAACTGCTAGCCTAATTTTTTCTGGGCTTATAAGGCCTTTGTTTCTATTATGTGTGTCTAGGAAAGGTAATAATGTTGATGTTCGACATGCTAATCTCTTTTATGTTAGGGTTATTATGTATTGATTTCAAACTAAAGCGGCAGTTAAGAAAATGATGAAATGACTTCGCTGAATATTCATGAAACGCTCTTTTCAAGAGTTGCACATCCCTTTCATCATCTTCATGTCACTCTGCCAGACACATACTCACTCTGGCCCGATCTGTCTCACATACTCAGTCACTGCCTTCTCCATTAACCTTGTGCGTGTGGCCGGCTGTCCCTTTCATGTTAATTAAAACTACAAACGCACCGACACTCCCCTTGCCCCATTTGCTCACACTCCATTGCCTTCAGCTCTAATAACTGAACCCTCCGTCTTATTGATTGGTGTGATCTCATCCCCTATACAATCCACCCCGCCCCCCCCCAACCCTGCCCCCTTCTTCGCAGCCATCTACGAGAAGTCTGCTGGAGAGGCCGAGGCCATCGCCTTCGATGGGCGGACATTCATCGAGTACCACAATGCTGTTACAAGGAGGTAAGGAAGAGGACAAGGGGAACATCCTCGTCTATTCAGCTTCATCAAACATCTCCATTGTAATAGCTATTAGCCAAATAACCTCTTTGTCTATCCATCTCCACCCTTGGTAAGCTGTGATGGCAGTGTTGATGATATCATCAGTGCTAGGGCTTCAGGGTGAACTAGGCACTTGGCTAATAGCCCCCCCCCCCACCCCCCCCCCCAGTCTGTGGCAGTCCTGCTCCACTTTTGACAGGATTTTACTAATTAGTGAGACGGTTAGCACTCTGCCCTGAGCACGCTCAGTTCACTCTGTGGTCTACTGCCTAGCTCACATTGACACTGGACAGTAAGCACACGTGCATGATTGAACTTTTTTATCCGATTTTGAATGCGTATAGGACTGTTCTCCACAAAACCTGCCATTTTTAACGCCCCTGTAAAGAGAAAGAGATGATGACGTAAGTGTAAAATGATCTCTGGAATGGGTGTAAACAAAACAAAACAAAACAAAAAAAAGACAGGAAATCCTGTCCCTTCAGGCAGCTGATGAGACATTTTTACTCTTCCATCCATCTACAAGGTTGGTAAGAGTGCGCCTCCAGGTTGGCATAAACAAAAATGTTTATGTGATGAACCTGAAAAGACATCGAGCATATGGCTCTATATCTTCGTCGCACAGCTCTTCACACAAACACTCGGAGGTGTGAAAACTGGGCCACAGCCTGCAGATCATCACACTCCTATGGAGACACACAACTAACACTCACTCAGAAACAACTGGCTGGAGAATTTTGTCGCATATTTGTGTGTCTTTATGTGTATCTTTGTTGTTCTGTCCTGTTCTGCTCTGATCTGATCTGATCAGCGTTCCACTTGCTTGGTCCTGTCCTTCAGTCTGACCACCCTAGTCGTTGTCCACACATGTCTTGTCTCATATAAATGTCCTTCACTGTCTTTCCTTTTCACTCAAGCCAACTGACCAATGAGATCCCAGAGTAAGTAGACTTTTTGAGAGGGCATTTGCCCACAGCTTCGAATCAAGCCCAACTAACAGCAACAAAGAAGCCATTTTTGATAGTTAACCCGACTGAAGAGATTAAAGTACATTCAGTTTCCTGTCATAATTTCCACACAGAAATCATCTTTATTGTTAAAGTCACATTTTACATTCAAGCTGCACATCCATAATTTAATTTGACAGATTTTATTATTTGAAAGACATTTTGCAGTGTCATTAGATCCTCTCTTTTTTTTTTCCAGTGCTAAGGGAAGCATGAATGAGTGCATGATAAGCATTGTGCTCACCCCCCAGAGAAAATGAATTGCTGTACCAAGAATGTGCAATATTTTATGCATGGTTGTAACTCGTTCATAAACAAAATGAATTGCCATGCACTTTACACTGAATGGCATTATCTGTTATGCGGGAAATGAATGAGACCCCTTGAAAACTGCAAGAGGAGGATATAGTAAATACCCCTTAACCTAGTTCCTGGTGCCTGAGGAGTTTCTGCTTGGGAAAGCCCTCGGTCATAACTTAGTTATTAAGGGTTTTTCTTCCTGCTCATTAGCTTGGTAAGTAACCCCTTTTTAAAAAAATCCCACAAAGCGACAAAGCAGAATTCAGCTCAAATTAAGCTGACTGGATACAGCCCAGAGTTCCAGTCCATGCCAGGGCTTCTGTCATTTCATTTTTGCCAGATCTCTAACTGTAATTGTGAATAATTACGGAGTCGGTCGTACAGAGAGGCAGTGACATGTTAATCACAGATTTGTCTCCCTTTGTAGATTAGACCTCCAATTGAGATCTCTCCGCAGTGTGTAGCCATGGGCATCAATCTCACTTAGCAGGAGGGGACAGTAGTCCTTGGAGCCAGACTGTCAAAAGTTTAATGGATGTCACATTTACTAAAGGCCACAACGAGCATGACTCTAAGCAAACCACAGCCCTAGCGCAGCACTCTGAAGGTGTGCCGATCAATTCAACATGATTTGATTTTTGTAAAGGAAATGAATAAATTTCTCGAGAGGCCATTAAGAGCTGGGTGAGGCCAAAATGTCAAACGCTCACCTTGGGTTAATGTTTCTGTTACTATTTACAGCAGCCTTTGATCGCTCCTCCCTCACCTCACCGCCTGCATCTGAGAGCTCATGTCGATTTGCTCAAGCCCCATTATTTCAGTGACAAATCATATCTGGCCTTGACTCTCAACTGATACGGTAGTTGACCCCATTTTTTGACAATTTCCCAATTTTTCTCATTCACCGCTTTCAGACAGAAGGCAATTGCTGCTGCACTGCCATAAATATAAAGGACGTCTTCAGTAATTGGGCACTGACTTTAAGTAGGCTTTGTACAGGTGTGGACACTGACCATGAATGTACTAAATCTTGATGCTCACTTTTAAAAAATGCTTGATCCCGGGGCATTTTGGCGCATTAATCATCCATCCTGACCCAAGTGGTTCCCTTGAGAACCTCCTTTTATGGTTGTGGTGTGATCAAGGCTAAGCTGCACACTTCCTACGATCACACAACAGTTGTTATCGACTCTTGACATGGTCGATATTGTAGTAGGGCAGATAAGTTATGCTTTTTGCACCTCAAAGTCTAAAGTAGACCTCTGTGAGTCACCCAGTGTGCTCACAACATCCTCCTTCCCTCCCTCCCTCCCTCCCTCTCATCCTTCCCTCCTTCCTTCTTTCCTTCTGGCCTCTTGCGCTTATACTGCATGCCGTTGACTTTCTCCCCTGCTCCCTTAAGTCCTGAGTCTCTGGAGAACCCATCTGACCAGAGGTGAGTCTCTCGAAGCTTTTCGACTTTGGTGCTGTTCACTCGCCTCTCACCTCCTCATCCTCCCCTCCTCTCCAGACAACCCCTCCCCGACCTCTCACAGGGCTAAATCCTCCTCCGCAGAGACAACATTGTTTCCATTATTGAGATAGAGTTACCAATACGAATCACAAAGAGCCGCTTCGTATGCTTCAATTAATTCTGAAGTTCAGAGCTCAGATAACGGCACAAAACCAGCCAGAGCTGCAGCCTCTTTGCAGTAGTTTTTATCCCTGATGGCTTTTTATTATTCTAACCACTACTGCCACCTAGAGTAGAAATGTAGGACAGCACTCTGAGAAACCTGGGAATTCGAATACATATAAGAAGATAAAATCCCTCTATTTACAAAAAAAAAAACAAAAAAACAGCAACACACCAGAAATCTATGAACTCAGTGGTGTATATAAGATTTAGAATGCTGTGCACTGGTGTTGTTTTATTCATGATATATTCAGCACTTTTAATAACCTTGACCTTATCACTGACAAGCTGCACCGATGGAGATTTATTGGACCCTGTAAGCTCTTTGAGGGTTTGCCAGGAGAGGGTTCAGTGAGCTGTATTTGTGTTTTTTTTTCTCTCTGGAGAAAAAACAAATGTGATGCTCTTAAGTCATACTGTTTTGTTTTGTTTTTTTTCCCTTTCCTGTTTACCTCAGCGGATTCAGTTAATCAAGGAGATTGAAGTTTCCAACCTAAGCATGTTTTTGAAGAAGAAAATCAAATTTGATTCTGGATTCTTTCTCTCTCTCTGCTGAGATGAACTAGCATTATTGTTGGTCTGTGCTGTCAGAGCTGCCTCGCCTTAGGCCAACAGTCATCAAACTCCAAAGCTAAATATCATCCCATTGCTTCTTTTTTATTCTTGCTCACTACTGAATATAAATACTCACAGAAAAAAAAACTTCTTACAGTTTAAGGAGAAGGCACCTCCCTGAACTTCTCTTTATCCCCTTTCATTTCTTGTCCTGTTTGTACTCCCATGAGCCTCTGTGTTTGCTATGCTGACTCCTTTGTCTCGTTGTCTGTCTTGTCTAATCTTCAGCTCTGTGCTGCTGTTGTGTTTTTTATTTTTATTTTTTTTATCCTCGTGTCGCTGGCTCTTTGTCGTATGTGTTCTCACCTTGTTTTTGTCTGTGTTTAAATACCCTTCGAAGAAGGTGGAAGTAGATCCATTTGGCATATGTGCAGACAGTTGCACAGATGCTGATTGATGACACGCTCACACAATCGTAAACACACACAAATTAAAGGTACGATTCTCTTGAAGTCTACTGTATCGCTGCTGGACTCCCAAAGAACAGAGAGACTTCAAGTGTATTTGTATGCAGGTATGGATATGCGATGGCGTACAGCAGAGGCACATTACAGCGTGTATTCGTCTCACACATCAGTGACAATGATCTACAGCGCCTCTTAGTACTTACTAGTCTCTGCATCCAAATCACCCTCACAGTTGTAGCAGTCAGGGGACTGGAGATCAAACAGCTGCCTAAACAGCACACGTACACGAAGCAACACAGGAAGAACTGAGCAGCGCTGCAGTTCAGGCTCAATAGGATGTAGGAAAGCTAATAGCAAAACAGCCCCCTGCTACTCCTAAACTCTGTCTGCCTCCTGATTCTCCAGAAAAATCACGTACTTCACAAATGCTTCTACAAATGACACAAGCACCAACTGAGCTGTGCCATCTACAGCAAAGATTAGAATTTTCTTTTTGATGAATTGGACCACAAGCTAACTAATGTATTTTCTGTTCTTCTAGCGAGAAGGCTCTGCTGGTGAACAAATTTGAGCTGAGCATCCGGACAGAGGCGACCCAGGGCCTGGTGCTGTGGAGCGGGAAGGGCGTGGAACGCTCAGACTACATCGCTCTGGCCATTGTGGACGGACACGTCCAGATGACGTACGATTTGGGCTCCAAACCTGTGGTGCTGCGCTCCTCGGTGCGGGTCGACACCAACCGCTGGATACGCATTAAGGCCAGCAGGTAAGATGGGAGGTGGCAGGTAGTCAGGTATCAGGAGTGAAAGCTTTTACAGCTAGACCAGGATTAGACTTAATCCATATTGTATTTGTGTTGATGCAAAGTGTGTGATCCCTTGCAAAAATCCTCTGCTACACAGTGATCCCTTGCGCTGAGATGACTCTGATTAGTTTCAGATTAAGGTTATTTTCATGGTTGGTCATGCATGAGTATGACGCATTGCGCATCAAATTGCTTAGACACATTAATGAATGCTCAAAGAGGAAGAACATGTGGCAACATCCCAACACATTTTGGCATTTTATGGGAAATTTACAGAGGAAATAAATGAATAAAATAAACAAAATATTCAGAACAGCATCTGTATTAGCAGATACATTGGATACATACAGTATATTCACTACAAACAATGATTCTATTTGAAGACATAATATCTGTGGACATACGTGGAGGAATTTACCTGCTATAAAGCCCTGGGGCAAAAATTAGCTGCTGGGGTATTATTAACAGCTCCCCACTGGCTGTGCAGTGTGTACAGCTGGCAAGGCAACTTTATTAATGAAGCACCTCTCAAAAACAGACACAAGCCAAAATGCCTTATATAGTCAAAGAAATGCATTAGAGCAACATTAAAAAAAAAAAAAAAAAAAGAAAATTAAAATGAAAGTAGCCTTTAAAGGAAAAAAAAGATAAAATTAAAGACCAAAGTTATAGTGCAGTATTCCTGTGCTGCCCTCAGGTTTGTTATTGTTATTCAACAGAAATTAAATTAAGAATATGCAGTAGGTAACCACAGTATCAGCTAACACGGTTACCTGTTTTTCAGCATGCGCCGTCATGGTTGTGTTCTTGTCATGTTATCATGCTCAGTTGACTCTGTGCTTTAGCTGTGTATATTCTCCTTTTCTGAATCTGAGCTACAATCCTTTAAATTACCACAAACACCAGCTTACTGGTTGTGGCACAGTAAGCTGCTGCAGCCTGCTTCCCTCAATTGGTAACTTAGTCTCGTAAACATTTTTTACCTACCTGTACACCTGCAGAATTGTACACCCATAGCATGTGGCTACACTATACACTAACAGAAATAACCCATAGACACAATAATAAAGGTTTTAGCACAAAAGTGTGCAACACTTTTTGCCTCATGGTGATGTGACACTAATGGATTCCTTCATTAAGAAACAAATGAACTGCCCGAACTTTGAAAATGACCCACTTAACACCTTTCCGTGTGATCTCTGCTTTATAGCTGCAGAACATTTGCTTTCAGCATGGCTGAGAATGGAAGTACGGGGGATAATTAGATTGGTTTCATCGCGTAAGGCAAGAATAATCAGTCCTCGAAAAGCTGCTGCATCTATTTCAAACAGGGATTTGGCCAGATCTCATCCCAGGCTTACAGGGAGACCACATGAGTTGCTGGAAGATGACATAATTTGGATGTTGATGATGGTGTAAATCGCAGCATGTGGCACAGAGCTCACTTAGTTACATAGCTGTCTGTGTTTGCGGCTCGTCTTTAATGACCCGCTCTCTCGGTTGGAAACCCACTTTAGTGGGGTCAAATTAGTCCCGTCGTCACTATTCTTAAGTGTGTGCTAATGCATAGCACGGAGCCACCTAAAATGAATGGCGCTGCAGCCGCATTTGTTAGCAGGTAGACAGGCATATTTAGAATGCTGCTTGGCAAAGGCAGTTATGTGAGTGCTTAGCGTGCTGGCAGTGGAGCAATAGAGTCCTGATGCTTCAGATTAAATGAAACTGCAATTTACAGCTATTCAGTGAGACGTGCATCCATCAGACCAACTTCCAACCGCACGTCTCGCTTTCTCTTTCTCCTCCTCAGAGCACTTAGAGACGGCTCTCTACAGGTTGGCAATGAGGCAGCAGTGACAGGGTCGTCGCCTTTGGCAGCAACACAGCTGGACACAGACGGAGCACTCTGGTTGGGTAGGTACCCATACATGTCATTCACACTTGAAAATGTGTCTACAAATACCGTACATCAAGCCAGGGGAATACTTGTAATTCTGTAGTACTTTTTCATCCTAGCCACTGGTAGAAGGCTGCCAGAAATGAGCAATGAACTCATTGGCATTGCAGAGGATAAGCAAAGTCTGTGGCAGGGAAAAAAGATTGCGTTTTGTGCAAAAAAAATGTCCAGGCCTATTCAGGTATTGAGCTGAGAAATGAAAGGCTATCTGACTAACTCAAAAGTTGTCTGCTCTCCTGAATTGAAAATGACCAAAGTCAGCCCGTTATCTACCTCCAGTTCAATTTGGTCTGAACTTGGCAAAGAGAAATCGTTTTCGAAAGAACACACATGGCACGGCAGGATTGAACATTCTGAGGAAATAACATTGAGGACGGATGGTGAAATAAAGTCGGACTGTTCTTTAAAATGCAAAGTGCACACTGGTGAAGAGGAGAAGCAGCCTGAGTGACATTTAAGAGACACGCTGTTAGATGTTCGAGCTGTTCGAGGCTCGCTCGTGCACTCGGGTACACGTATACAAACACACACACACACACAGAGAGGCAGTGCAGTGGAACAGGTGCTGAGTGAGCCCTGCAGCAAGAATACATATTCCTCACACAGCCCTCCCGTCGAGAGCCCTTCTCCTTTTTTGAAATCCCCTTTTCACTGTTCATCACTAATTCATCTGTAACTTGCATGAAATTAGCCCTGTCGGTCCCTGATTCAGAGGCACACAATCCGATTAAAAGGGGAATGGACAGGGGATGTAAAGAGCTCGGCGGGGATATGAACTCTCAGCCCAAAAGATTAAAAAAAAAAAGAGAGAGAAAACATGGAAGAGATGGAGAAATGGGGAATGTGGGGGGTAAGAAAGAAAGAGGATGCTGGAGGATTCTGACAGTGTTGATAACAGAGATGGAGGAGGAGGAGGGAGAGAGCGGGGATGGCAGCAGGTAAAACATCAAAAACTTGGGTCAGCATCTCTCCCCGTAAGACCAGATCTCATGAAATTTTGAATAAAGACGTTTTCACACTGATTTATTGAGAAAGACACTAATGACTACCACGGGTTTGCTCGCTCAAAAGAGAAGCTCAAAACACCATGGAGAACGGGAAAATGAGCCAACCCCACACCCAGTAATTAGGTCATTAAGTCTGCAAAAAAGACCGTTATGAGTTTAAAAAAAAAAAAACTATAAAAGAGGTTGGGATGATTTGAAATAGAAGAGTTAAGTGCAGAAAATGAAAAATTTAAACGAAGTCAAAGCAAAATGCAAAGTACAAGCGACTGAAACATTCACTTTGAAGTACAAATCCGTGATATTGTCACATTAAGAAAATATTTTTTACACTTTATGTGACTGATAGATAAGGACACGAGTGAGCCAACTTATATCCACTTCGGAGACACTTTCACCAAAATTAGACATATTTTCTCAACAAACTTTTTCAGTATCTAGCCATGCAGTTTTAGCCTCCACCCTGCTGAAATGGAAGTGAATGATCACAGCGTTTAAGCAACATGTCTTTTAATGGGACCATTTCTTTTATTGAAAGTAGTTTCAAGTTGAGTGAATTAGCCCTTTAACATTTGTGAACTGACTGCATGTTATTTGACAGGTCAAACACTCAGGACATGTGTGGACGTTTTTCATGTCCTTGTGATGTTTGGTATGTTTAGTAGAGGACTAAGCGGGTAGTTAGCAGTGTTAGCTACACGTCGCCACCTTTTATTCGTAGCACATTTCTTAGCACTTTGTGTGCAGTGTCAGATTAAAAGACTCCTTTCTCTCGTCAGTCATAACATAGTTTTCTGTGGCTTCCTTTCCTTTTGATCATGGTGATTTGACCAATAAAGTGTCATCCTGTCATATTCATCACATGGTGACAACGTGCCAAAAATCAAAGCCTATAATACAGTCTGACAAAGACAAGTAACTACTTTAGAGCCATAGGTAAATGTTACAACAAAAATATTTCAGGTGCAGCCTTTTAATGACATCTACAGGTTTAATTTGTTATGAAATCCAAACCTTATCCTGGTGTTTGATCTTTAAAGGGGCACTTCATGGATCTTACCTGATCTAAAATCATGCAGAGTTGCGTAATGACTTCTGTCAGAGAAAATAACCCCCAGTAATGTCATTAAGGGATTTTGTGACTAATCAACAACAAGAACAACCATTTTTTTGGCGTTTGACCTTTGCTAAAAAACTGAAGTAGCCCTTTCAAATAAATGAAAATAGTTACTACGTTCGAGAGCTGAGTCGTAACTAATTATTTTCTGCTACGCGCCTCAGTTCTTCTTTCGTGTGAGCATTTACATGTATGTACAGGAATTATTTTTTTAAATTAAATCCCTCTGTCTCCCCTCAGGTGGCCTGGAGGAGCTGGCGGTGGCCCGTCGGTTGCCCAAGGCCTACAGCACCGGCTTTGTCGGCTGCATCAAAGACGTGGTGGTGGACGGCGTGGAGCTCCACCTGGTGGAGGACGCCTTAAACAGCCCCCAAATATTACACTGTTCCGCCGCCAAATAACCCGGCAGAGACAAAATATTGAGAGAAATGAGAAAAAAAAAAAAGAAAACCCTCCCACCCGCTCCCTCCATAGCGCTCATGTCTCCTGCTGTAATTATTTTCTATTTTTGTATACTTTTCATTGCTTTTTATATGGAAAGAAAATGAATATGTTGTTTTAATTTTTGTTTTATATATTTTGTTTTTTTTTTCTTTTGTTTTTAATCTGCACCTCCGTTCACAGAACACACTTCCTTTGTCTTCGCTCCCCTGGCTCTTTAACTTTTTCAAAAAACAGGCACCTCTGTGAAAAAGAGATATTTTTTATTCTTGTCAGTTTTGTTGTTTTAAAACAAACACCAACTGAGAAAAAAGCCTGCCCCTGTTCCTCACTCATTACTTGAACACTGGTGGACCTTGCTGATGATCTCTGGTTACTGCCTTGTCTTGGTGCCATATCTGTCATCCACATTCCCCAAGCATGGCCTATACATTCATGACTATATAGATATACATTCCCCTCCCCCGTGAGAGCTGGATGCAGTGTATACTGTAGCTGGCGTGTGCAGTTCTGTAATGCTGCAGCCAGCTGGCATCTGCTGTCAAGACTCTGTATTCAGCCCCACTGTATTTAACTAATGGGACTTTTCAGATATCAGTCAAGCTGCTACAATGAGAAAGTACACAGTCAAAACCACTCGATCAACCCCCATCTCACAGCGCCAAAAAAAAAAAGAAAAGAAAGAAAGAAAAAACTCTCCACTCGATCTGAATCCCATCAGAGGCTTTAGTTTTGAAATATGACTTACTAACACTGCAAGCCGACATGGCGGAGAGAGCGCTGCATTCCACAATGACTCGCATATCATTAGTCATAAGTCAAAACATGAGTCATAGACATGAATAAATGTTATAAATATAGAGTATATAAATAATACCTGAGACTGTGAATATGTAAGATGGGTTCTCTTTGGAGAATTGTGCTTCTCATGTACTATTGTGCGTTCTGTTTTACAATCAACAGATGAATTAATGATGACCACTATAAATGCATGCACTTCTGCAGTGTTGGTTTGAATCTGGATTTTATTTTTGTTTTTCTTATTCGCATTTTGTTCAAAAAAAAAAAAAATTTAATTTAAAAAATGTCAGTTTTTGTTTTGTTTTGCTTTTTTATTTGCATCGACTTAAACAGGTTCCTTTCTTCTCTCATTTCCACTGATGTAATTTCAGAAACTACAGAGCTCGTAATAATGTTTTATGCTTGTTCATTCCCTGTATCTTTTTGGGTCTTTCTTATTTTACTTGGGAGCAGTAAGTTTTGCAGGACCTTGGATGGTGCATACAGGGAAGAGTTGTTACCATATCTGACCTTAAGGAGGTGCTGAGAGCAAAGACTGAAGAAAAGGACAGGCAAAAAGGAAGCAAAGGAAAGCGACATGGGGAGAGTGACTACTCTTGGGAATGTCCTGTCAAACAACAGTCAACACAAACAAAAAAAAAAAAAGCTTCAACAAACTCTGCCTGAGACTTCATTTCTTTTTGTATTTGACCTAGGAACATTCCTGGAGGAGTTTTGTTTTTTTTTTCGACTGTTGAGAGAGAGAGAGAGAGAGACTGTGATGTTGTTGTGACCTTTTGAAGCCATAACAGCCACAAAAATGGGAAAAGATGCATAATCCTACAGTACTTGCAAATTAACATAGCAACGCATGAGTTTGTATTACTAGAGCGAATTCTGTAACATTCAGTGAACTGATGCGCTGATGTGGAGTCATCTTTGCTGAATCACAATAAGCTGCGTTGACTTAAAGACACTCATGTTTTGATATGAGAACCTTGGCAATATTCTAAGACAAAATCATGCCTGTCTATGGTTGAGTATCATGTCTTGTACTATTTCTTTTTCTTTCTTAACTTCTTAATTATTTTTCCCTTCTTCAATCATCAAGCAACCTGTTTTTGTACAGCCCTGCAATTTTTAAGTGTAAATTTAGCAAATGTGTGATCTGTGGAGGTTTATGTTTTTAGTAATATACACTGGAACCATGTCTGACTTGTCTGTTCACCCACACAATGATATGCTTAATGTACATGGGGGAGGGATAGGCCTAAAGCTATAACTGTGTTGTGTGTAATCAAGCTCTGAGTGTCCACGCCGCACCAGGAAACCCTTTTCTGGTGTCTCAAGACACTTTTAAATTCCAGCACTCACTCTATTAACCTTAGACTGGTCTTATTATTTTACCACACTGTTTGAATTTAACCCATTCAGGTGGTAACACTTAATACAAGAGACATTCTTGTATATTTGGATGGACTCAAGAACAGTAAAGACATTTGCGGTCTATGGTTTGAGTCGAATCTATGAATTGCCTTAAAAACCGGTCACCTCGACTCCGAGCTGGTGACAAAGACGTCATCCATATAACTGTTTCCTTACTTTAGCCAGTGTATTAGCCTCATCCCCATAATGTAAATGAGTAATACATAATAATAATAATGATAATTATATTAGTAATAATGCTCATACACAAAAAAATCCCAGGGGGCCTCTGCAAACGTCCCCTCTGGCTTTTTTCAAAAAATCTTCTATTTACTGTTTTTGGAATCTATTTTCTTTTTCTTATTTATGTCTACATGTGGATTGCCCTCCATGTCTGGCCTCTGTAAACTACTGTCTGACTGCGCAAACCTCCTCAAAGGGCAGTGCACCGAGTAAGAGTGGCATGACCTGAACATTACTAACTTTATGACCTTTGTCTTGTGTTCCTACCACCATGAAATAAAATGTCAACCAAATGGAGCCTATTCTTGTCAGCCATCTTGATTTTGTCATCATCTGGAGTTAGGGCTCGTTTTATTCTGTTCCGTTGTTATTGTGAACAACCATGATCAAAACCAACAACGTGTGTCTCTCAGTACTTTATGACCTCCTCGCTTCCGTGGATCTCATCGCCAGGCTCAGTGTTTCCTAATGAAGACTTAAGTCTATAAAAACATGTCACAGATGTAAACTTTTATTTTAAAAAAAGTTTCAATAATTTCCAATACATTCCTCAAACAGGAGTAAATAGTACATTTGTCTGGGACTACTTTCATCTGCAGATGAATACACATTTGCAGCTTGAGTACTTACAGTACCAAGATGGTGGTAAACTGAAAGTATTTGTTGGATGAATTATTAGACATTCTTGAGTGTGAAAGTTCATTAGTGACCTTGGTAAAAGTACTTTGACAAAATAATCTTTTCCAGATCCATCAATCTCCATGACAGCTAAGCAAGCTATATATTAGGTTTAGTTTAATACTAATAGGTAAAGCATAAATAAGCATCATTAAGAAGAGAGCCCATCAATTGTGAAATAAGTAAATACAGTTTGTTGGAAAAGCCTGTGTACCTTTGCATTTGCACCTGAAATTACTGAATATTGAGACTTCAGTCTGTGAAGTGTCTTAATGAGAGGTTTCAGCTCACATTTTGATTGAGACATCTAAGACAAACTGTTTTTCCAAATCAAAAGCAATTTCAGCCTGCCCCCTCATGCGCACATCAATAAACATCATTTCTGGCTACAATGATATTTACTTCTTATAATTCAAATCACCTACAGCAGTCTCTGGTGCTGTACTGCTAATTGAAAGCCTGGAATTCAAGAGAAAAAAGTAAGTGCTGCACAGCTTTATACATCATTCAGCACATCCCACATCTGTCTTGCGCATTTTCATTAAGCCTGAGATTTAATGAGTTTCATTTATTCCTTGCTAATGACAGAGAAGGACACTGCATCTTGTGTTGTGTTAATTAAAACTCTATGAAATGATGTAGATGAAATAGTTTTCCCCAGTGAGGGATCCTTCTGTGGAAAGATGGTTTTCAAGTTAATAAGTGTAAGTAGTTTGATTAAAGGGTTATATGGGAATTAAACTCAAAACAGAGTGCGACATCCGTATACATAACTAAATAATGAAATAGAGGATCACTGCTTGGGTGACACCCGGGGGAGCTGGAGGGTTGAGACAGTTCAGGGTGAAATATGTCTTTTGGAGGACACGGGATTCACAGAACCAGGGAGACAAAGAAAGCTCATTTTGATTCATGTGTTGAGCAACTGACTGTGAGAAGCTGCAGAAGCAAGAGCTTTCTGAGGCAGCCAGCACATTTTAAACACACAGTGGGTAATGCAGTCTTTTCAATGGACAAAGTGGATTTTAGAATTATGCAACAAACTCAGGCCCTATCTGGATAAATTTCATCAAATCTTCCAACCGGAGCCAAACGCAGGCCCAAGAGTCCAGTAGAGACCACGGCGCTGTGAGCGATGGAAGAAGCTGTTCTTAGAAAACCACTGAACGATCTTCTAAGAATGTTTCAGTTACTGCCCTAAAACAAAAAAAAACTTTACCCATACCATACTACACTTCACCCCCATTTTTGTGAAACAAAGTTCCTCTCTCACGGCTTTTTATGTCCAAATGGTAATAAAAGTTCTTTCTCTCTGACAACGCTCCAGCTGTCCAGCTGCATCACTCTCAGTATAAGTCCCCTTTGTTTCCCCTTCCATTTTTTTTCAGTCCATGGACAGGCAGATTTGCAAGTCTCGAGGCAAAAGGGGCCAAAGGCCACAAGCCTATAGAAGCAGCCACCTCAGGGTTGATGGGACATCCTGGTTTCCATTCCCCTGGGTGGGAAACTAGGCTTTGTGTTCTTGAGTCTGCTTGTCTACTTGTCCCTCTCAGACTCAACAGGACATCAGTCCGCATTGTGTAAAAAGTGAATGTTGTATATGTTCTACTCTTACAGGTATCCATTGTTTTCTTTCACGTCTGTGACAAACTATCAGGACACTCTTGGAATTTGTTTGAATTGTGTAATCCATTAAGTGCACAATCATATTTTTTTGTCAGTGTCATTATTAATGCAGTGTAGCCTTTTCAAATTAATATACACATAAATTACATTACTACACAACACAAATTACTGGTTGCCAAGGTGACACTCTCCCTCAAAGAACCAATGTCCACTTCAAAATTCAAAGCACCAGCTTTGAGGTTAAACTTATTACATCAAGATTACTTTTCCATTATAGTCAAAGTAGCATTTTTATGGTCATTGACCCCCAACACAAAAACACACACAAGCTTGACTGACCTTTTTCTCCAACACATGCAGCAGCCAAAGTGAACCAATTTCCTCAAGTTATCTGCTAAAACATGCGCTTGCAGCACAAAAAAGTTTCCCATCATCCTTTAAACTAACACATACAGATATACAAAGGGTGTCCCAACCACCCAATAAATGGTAATGACTTTGTTTTTCAAGTCCTTGAGTCTTGTATCAATCACATTTACTATTAAGCACTAAACGTGCACTCAGTGCTATTCCAATATAGTGCTATTTCTCACCCTCCTCAATGATTTCCACGATGTATCGATCAGACAGTAAAGTCCTCCCATCCTGCAGTCATCACTGGACCCAGACAATAAACTCTTCAAATCCATGGATCCTGCTTCAAGCACCTTGCATTTGGCACTCTGACAACAGACATTCCACAGAGAGGAGAAATTCCCTCTCCATCATTTCAGTGTTTGTCTGTAGGCTACAGCAGCACACCAGGTCAAACAGTGGAAAAGCAAATCCATAGATGTGAAGCCTGTGGGCTCACAGACAATTGCATAAGCCCATCCATCCCCCAGTAGATTAACCTCTGCTGATAACCGCAGGCTGGTGACGTCAGTGCTGCTCTGCCTCGCTTACACTCCTCACCCCCTCCACCGCCAGGATGCTCCAGAGCAGGGATGCTGTACCACCATGACTGCATAACAGAGGTGGAGGTATAGACCTGCTTTATCTCTCACAAGGTGATAGCAGAGCTTTCGTCTTGTGAGCAAAACACTGCAGAAGTTCATTACTAAGCTTGTAATGCAGTTTTGGTGTTCTTTTTTCTGCTCTGTATCTTCCCTGTTCAAATGTTGTATGTAGTATGTTTTATTACGATCCTGATGAAGGCCACAGGCCAAAATGCACTGGTCTAACAATAAAGTTGTTCTATACACCACAAGAGTTGCTGGAGTTTTGAGCTCTTACGTTCATGACAATCCTTTCGCATCATTGGTGGAAATAAAATAAATCACTGGGTAAAAATAACTTTTGCTGTCCTGCTGTTTTATTCTCGTCAACAGGTGACATGCACATCTATTATAAGCCTGTCATCTTTGCAACTACTCATAGTTAATAATTAGCATAGCATTCATCCACACAGACAGCATCTAAACAACGTGGTCACACACTGTTTAGCTGGGCTCCTATTTTCAGCTTTGACCATGAGTCATCCTGTCACAGGTGAGGATGTAATGACCTATTTCTGTTTATTTTTTTTAAAGGGCCCTTATAATAAAAGAAGCCTCTGATGTTAACCCGAATGTGTCACTGAGAACTTTAACAATGTCCTCCAAGCTAGCACCAAGTTAGCTGAGCTTAGTCAGAACAGAACAGGAAAAGAAAATAATCATGCAAAACAAAAGTGTACAATGGTCACTGGACAAAAGAATGTGTCGTCTCACCAAAACAGCGTTTTTAAAAGTGACAATAGGCTACAGCATGATGTTTAATTTTAAAAGTTAGTTTGGAGTCGAAAACTTAGCACAAGCCAAAGGTTGTAATTCTGTGTGAGGCACAGCATCTCCGTCTAATAGACATCTTATTTTGATTTAATCATAATAAAGATTCCTGTGAACAGATCAGAGAACTGTAGTACACAAAAAAAAGAAAGGAGATTTTTTTTTTTTTTAAGGAATAAAAATACAATGTAAACAGGAATATTTCAAATGGCTGGTCATTAAAATAAAAGATTTTTTTAAAAAATCACCTGCTACAGATTTCTCCAACCGAGGCCTTTGTTTTGAAGGTGATAACCGGAAAACGTGTCGGTGGTTGTGTGTGTGTGGCTCAGCACGCAGGTTCAACAGAGCTCTCACTCTTCACAGCGGCTCAGCTGAGGCAGCAGGGCGACGTTTGAAGACGCTTGACAGCTCTCAGAGACTGCTATGACATCTCGCAGGTAAAGTCGAGCTTTGTGTTTTACAAACCGTCATTAGTCGCGCGGTAACATTTAACATTTAACTTCACGCTGCACGAGCGCTCCGAGATTGTGCCGGTGAGACTGAAGTGGGGCTGGCACGAGAAGAAGGCAGGGGGAGCCTCAACTTTTCTCACGCCACACAGCCAGTCAGCAGAGACGCCTCAGATTTTGAATTTCACACGAACAAACTTCATGTTGTGTTTGTCTTGTGAGTTGTGAGTTATGTAACTGACTTCGCTTAAAGTGCGGCGACGCTGGGAGCTTTGATAAAACGCTGAATTGCCTTTAATTTAACCAGCTGCTGAAGAGTGAAATGCCAGTTTAATTAAAGTGCACGCCACCTTGCTCTGTTTTCACGTTTTACTTTAATTTGCTTTTTGCGTGCATGTGTTTGTGAATGGTATGAATTCTGTCTGGACTGCAGCTCAGTCAGACCTCCTTACATAACTCCTCACACCTATTTTCATACACCACACAAGTTTTTTTTTATTCCAAAGTCTTTATACTTTTCTAATTCAGTGCTGTGGGCTATTTCTGTCTCTGCCCTCTCGCTTTGCCTCTCTCTCTGTGCACAGTGCAGGAAATTGGCTTATAGCTTCCTGTGAATCTGAGCCCTGCACACAAAGTATTGTATTAAACTTATAACAAATTTAAAAGGTCACTTTAGTAAAACCACCAGGAAAAAAAACACGTTTTTATAGGAATATTAAACCAAAAGTAGTGTCCGATCTCCAGTGTTGTATTGTTACAAACTAAAACTACAAACTATTTCATACCAAAGTAAAATGACCAATTAATATTAATAGTTAGTAGAATTAATATTTAGCTCTAGTTCCTCCAGGAGTAGCATTAAAATGATAATTTTTTCTGCTTTTTAATTAAGATGTGCAGCTTTTTAAATCAAGTACAGCGACCTGCGTAACACTGACAGCTTTGTGTCAAGTGTTGTGTTACTCATAAATGTGTATGGTGTGTATATTCTGGCTAACAACAATAACTTTGTGCTCTTCTGATATATTATTAACCACATGCACATCTGTGCACTAGCAATGATTTGTAGGCCTCACTGAAACATTGACCAGCTCATCATGCGAGGAATTAAGAGTTACTGTGTAGTGAACACCGTGAACGTGGATGGATACATGTACGGAGTCCTTATTTAGATATCGCATTACTGATTCATGTAACATCAGATTTCCTCCTAAACAGCCCTTTACAGGTACTTTACAATACACAGCGAGTTAGATAATATTACCTGCTGTATGTATAAGTAAAAATAATAATTAATCGAGCTGTCTGTTTTATTTGGCTTATTTGCTGTGGCATGTGAACTGGTGCAGTGAAATACAGCTGTTTAAAGTTTGGCACTTCTTTCTAGTCCTGATCATAACTAATACTTTGCTCAAGTGTAACAGCTGTTTGTCCTGGTACAGATTTCTGTGCAAGGTGACCTCTGAAATGTTGACTCCAGCAGTCGGCTTGTCTCCTGGCCGTTATGGCTGTTGTGGACTGAAGAAAATGCAAAGTTAGCACACAGAGAGTTTACAGTTGATACAAATAGTTGACCACTATATGGGTGGAAAAGATGGCAGATGTGTTGTATCGCGTGATGTTTGACGTGCGTCTTTTGTGTCCTGTACGCCTTTGGTAGGTGAAACTGCAGCGGTGAAATAATGTTGATGTTGAGATTAAAAGGCCAGCCTACAGATTTTAGTCCAGCTTCACAATACACAAAGGCATTTTTTTCTCCTCTGACAGAACAAAGGCTGTTGAATTCTGGCCATGTTATTTGGGAAAATAGCATTTTTCACAATAGAATCTAGCTGGATATGGCTTAGGCCTCAGCACATCAAAGGGAGTTTGGCAACAGCAAAGCAACCAGGCTGGCTGAGGCATTTATGGAAAACTTTTTTTTTTTTTTTACAACATTTTTTTTCTGCAACACACAACATTCCCTTACTCATGGTCCATTGTCTTTAGTTGTTTCCTGGTACACCTTGCAGGAAGGATCCACCTATATACCCGTACACTTTTTTTTTTTTTTTACTACTGTGTGTGGCTTGGCTTTGCATAAGCTATCAACTGCAATCCAAATCCTTGTAAACTTGCTGCAGTGGCTGATTATCCATCAGACTATTGCAGGAATATCGGTATGGAGTATTTGCAGTTTGATGGTCCCCTATTTTATGTGTATACTGATGAGGACCTCAATCAAAGTGTGTGTGTGTGTGTGTGTGTGTGTGTGTGTGTGTGTGTGTGTGTGTGCACACGTACGTACATACATATACCTGATTCCCAACAGGTGACCAGTTGACATATACAATAGAAATTTAGGGTAATTACCTTAAACTTTTATTTCACTTTCTGTGATTCAAATTATTGGATTAAATTACACACATACACAAAATCTCAGTAAGGTTGGTGAGAAAAAAAGCGAATGGTGGCAAAAAAAAAAAAAAAAACTATGAAAATAAGAACTATTTATATCATCAATTCTGCCCCGGGGGCCACAGCCACCAGCAGGCTAAGATCAGAGATAGTGGAAAACACTGAGACAAAGTTAAAAGCTGTTTTCATTTCTGCCAGTTTCCCTGGTTTGTCGCGGGCCGAGATGCGTACGACTGTGGCTCGCTTTGTACTTCCTGAGCTGAAATACCACAGGGGAACAATATTACAGTGAGTGCCATCTTGATCTGACAGACCTGCCCTCCTGTTGATGATAGAATCACTCAAACTCCCCATTTCAGGAAGGATTTTAGTTCATCTCTATTGGGGAGGGCTGGAATTTCCACATATTTTGTTTTTATTGTTCGTGTAGTGAAGATTTATGGCGGTTTAGTCATAAAGGAACCATTTGTACTGTCTGTTATTGTAATTGTACCATCAGCGTAACAATGATTAAGCATTGTAATGCCAGCAGTGTAACTGTGGGTCCAGGGAAAGAAGTAGTGATGCAGAATCACTTTACGTTGCTGTTCCATTTTTTTAAATTACACCAGTTGTTTCTTTGTAGTATTACAAACTTTCCACTATTGGAAACCACCTCAGCCCCCCTTTGTTTATGGAACAGACCTCGTCTGTCACTGAAACTCATTTGACCAGCTGAGAACAGTGAGTCAGTTTTCTCGATAAGCCGACAGGAAAACAACAGCCCATGTGGAGGAATAAGATAACACTGCCAACATTTCCAGGAGTGCTCTGAACCAACTGCTAGTTTTTTTTTCCAGACACGTTTTACATGTTCTGAATTTTTATTCAAACAGAAAACAATGGTGACGAAGCATAAAAATGTTATCTCCACATGCCAATGATCTTTGAATGTTGCTTAATGCTCGTGTGCTTAAACATTTAAGGGCAAAGTGCTTAAAAAGGTAGAAAGGACATGCTTTACTAAGTGTATGTCAAATATTTGATGTTTAACATATCAGAACTGCATTTCTCTTACATTGAGCCATGTAAATCCAAGCTTAGCTTTGATCAGGTTAATACTGCCACACCTGCTGTTGCCTCTGTGTCCTCTCTGTAGATAAACGGCTTTGAATATTAAAGTCACGCTCATTTGATTGTGCTTCAGTAAAAAGTGCTGTTCTCTCACTGTCTTTAGCTGGCGAAATGAGTTGGCTGGAAAAAGAGAAACAAAGTGATGACCCACTAACTTTTACCATCTAACCCCTCTTTACTGGCACTTACAGCACTCAGCACTTACATAAACTGGCAAGTTTGTAGCACAAAGACATGCTTTGATATCTGAGAGTGATATTTCTGTCCATTGCGGGTGTTTAATTGTTTCAGTGGTTTGTTTCTTTCAAACTGAGTATTGCAACTAATAATTCTTTTTCTTACCAATAAATAAAATTATCCTGCCGTCCCTTAGATATTAAGATTTCTAGCAAATGGGGATTGCGAGATACAAAATGAAGTTATGTAGGTCTTAAGCATGATTTATGTGCCAACTAGTATGTCCTTGGTTTTGCATAGGAAATGAGATGTGGAAAATCTTAGCCGAGTATCACCATAGATTTGCTTTCAATAATACGATTGTTATCAGTGCACAGTTTCGATTGCACTGAATGCCTAACTTAACCACATCTGTTATGTGCTGTCCCTTTATAAACGGTAAAATCGCTCGTTGAGTGGAAAAAACAAAGAATAGCACTGTGAAAAATGTTACTGTTAAGTTAAGCATTTTGTATTTCCCCTGTGCAGTGTTTAGTCCAAGTTTACTAGTTTTTTTTTTTTTTTTTTTACTAGTTTCTGTTTTCCAGAAAGTTTGGTTTCCAGGTTGTCTGTTGAAAAAACGCTGGATTTGTCTGTTCAGAAAAAAAAAAAAAACATAGTAGTTACTTATTAACCAATAATGCCTGGTGCCACTTCTACTGTGTTTGACAAGTCCTGTTTACTCCATGTAAATACAGAAAGCCACAAACTATGGATACCCTGTGCCATTAGTTTTTTATCTATCTATCTGTCTTTAAAGAATTGTCTAACTGCCCTGAAAGCTTTTGACCATTTGTCACTAGTGTTTTTGTTAATCAGTTAGTCAGCTTCTGGTGGGTTACATATGCGCAAGTGTTGAAAACAATCTGCGTTCACATGTGCAGTGATTGGCAGTGAGTGAGAATTGAGCAAATTCCCCTAAGCTGACTCCCTGGTGCTACACAGAGAAGTTAAATATTCAGCGACGGGGTGTGTGCGAGATTTGTACCCCATGTAAATACCCCCAGTCATCAACTGGGCTAAAAATATCTGCAACATTAGCAAAATCCACACCCCGGGGCCTGTCTGTGACCAATATAGTCTCAGCAGAGGCTTTCATGCTACGCTGCGGCTACTAAGTATATCACCTTTTTGTCAGTGGGCCTAGACGGGAGTGCTTTAAATAGCCAGCCAGGGCTATATTGAACTTGAGACATTATGTAAGAGGATAGAGCGGTGGCTGGATGCACATTGGGCCTGTTTCCTCCCAGCCAGCCTGAGGCCTAACCTGCAGCTCCCAGTTGCCTCTGTCTTTCTCACAGTAGATCCAGTTTATTCTCCCCTTCCCTGTCGATGTCTCGTCAGATAAAACCAAGCTATTTGAAATCTCGTTTTCTTTTGTCTTGTCTCTGTCTCTATCCCTCACTGCCCAAGGCCAGATGCAGGGAAATGGGGCGCCTGCTGGTTGTCAAAGGGAATCCTATTCTTGGAAAGCCCTGAGTCACTCCTGCTCCTGTGGTCATGATCTAAGGAGATGAGGGAGGAAGAGAGATAGAGGGTAGGGATAAGGTGGTATAGGAAGGCCATGCTGTTCAGTCTGGTTTAAAGACCTCTTACTAACCCAGATCTACAGTACTGCACAGATAAAAGGCTACACAGCTTTTGGGACATCAGTCATATCATCCAGGAGGAGAGTTTCCCTAAAACAAACTGTGAGTTTGACACAGTGGATTTGTACAGTCCTATTGTAATTTTGTGTCAGATTATTTAGTATTTTGAAAAATATATTTACTTTTTGTAATTAATTGTCCTGTAGATTATAAACTCTCAGTAGCAATTACTAATGAAGTAAAACATGAGGGTTCAAAACCAAAACTTTAACTTCATGCAAACAAAGCCCCAGCAGGTTCAGATATGCCATTTATATCAAACAAATCATCCGGCATCCAGCAGAGTCGCAAGAATCAGGGCCAGAGACCCAAAAAGTGAGAGTAGCAGTGAGTTTTTAACTGACAGTGTGAGAACGAATACTTTGCCGGTGTAATTCTGCTCCCCTCTGGGTTAATTGTACCTTTAGAATTTGTTTTGAATTGACACCCTGCAGCCGTGTTAGGGTTATAATAGGACAATCAACGCATGGCAGCCCACAGTAATTTTATTAAATCAACACTTACTTTAACTGGACAAAATTACTGTGTAGTTTTTACTTTGTGCCCAAATGTGGAGTAATTGAAAAATACCTAAACAGAACTGACTGTAAGCCTCATATTTTCTGCATCTGGTTAATTTGACACTTGAACATTTGTAAGCAAACAAGCACCAGGAGACTCTTTATGCCACTGGTTTCTGGTAACCAGGTCTTTTTCCACAAGCATTTCTTGGTGAGTGATGACCTAAATGTTAATCATTAAACAGAGCAACACACACAAAAAGAGAAAGGGCAAATACATTTTGTCCTGAGCTTAGACAACGCAGACAGCCAGATCACCAAATAATAGTTTCACTGCAGATCTTAAAAAGGCTTCCCAGGAAACCTATCAAGAGCCTTCCAGCCAGGATTGCATAAGTGACATTTGGGGAAAATGAGTTTCATAATTAAAAATAAAATGTCTTGTTTGATTTGCCTTGTACGAAAAGGACAGTGCTGGGATCAGAGCCAAAATCAAACTGTGCAACAAAGTACTATTGTAAGTATCTCACCAAAATGTAAAAGTCAGACTTACTTCTAGCTGTCAGTATTAAAGGGTTATGGATTAAAGTTCTGAGGAACTTAACATGGATCTGTGAAGTGAAGCAGTGCAAGGATCTTGTAAGATAGTCGTCAATTAATTTTGATAAATGTGAATGGAGACAATAAAGGCTGATGTGTTAAAGCTAAATTAGGCAGCTTTGAATCTTGGTGGCCCCACATATTTGCAAAAGGTAACTACATTTTTATGGACTTATATCCAGAAATCCTGTAATGTGAAAAGTCTGCTTTTGTTGCCTGGTTGTCCCCTCAAGCTGAATAGGAGGCTTCATGCTGCAACATTTATGTCTAGTGATGGACATTTGCTTTCTGCTGTGAAAATGCTGTAACTGTAAAGGGTCTTTACAATCCCAACATTCATTGCCGAAGCAGGCCTTGCACTTTTATATCTCCACAGTTTTATAGAGACTTTAGAGAGAAAAAGTTCTGGTTTGTTGCTGTAGCCTTAGTGGCAGTGTGTACTGGGTACAAACACAACTGAAGGCATCTTGGTTTGTGTAGTTTACAACACCATGTAGTTAATGGTGATGATATTTTTAGCAATGCTAGCAGCGTGGCTCTACTGATGGCAATGTTGGTCGTTCACTGGTCGTCTGGTCGATTGGTCCATCAACCAAACGACCAAACGATCTCAACAACTATCAAATGGAAGGCCGTGAAATTTTGTACAGACATTGCTGTGCTACCATGGAGTTGGCATTGTTGTTTTTTTAATATATCTCGGCAACTATTGGATGGTTGCCAAAAGAATTTGTTATTGATTGATGTTATTGATTTGTTAAATCTAATACAAAGACGGTGTCATTAAAAAGCTGGTATTTATGAGGTAACTAATTTTCAAATAAATGAAAAGTGGATGAAATGAATGAAATCAGAGTATTTGCCCCTTGAGATAGCTGTTAAATCGTTGTGCTAAAGTCTTACTCTGCCATTCTTTTGTCCTCTGCATTTATTTTCTAACTCATCTGCAAATCTCCCTAACCCATCCCTGCAAAATTAATAGCCTAATGGCATACTGCTGAATTGGCTGGATTGAGGGTTTAGCTTGGCGAGGGCTAACTATGATCCGGTGTAACTACGCCACGCACGATTAGGTGTAATCTCCAGGCACGGACAACACAGCTGTTGCATTTAGCTTCTGACAAGATAGCAGGGACCTTGTAGCTCTCAGAGACCTGGCACCTAGCTCTGGCTCGGCCTGGTATGGTCTGTGTTACAGCCAGAGAAAGCTCTGTTAGCTTTAGTATCACAGAGTGAGTTTTGGAGCGCGGCCATCGGACAGCTGCCGACCTCTTAGGTAGGAGAGAGAGAGAGAGAGAGAGAGAGAGAGAGAAGGTGAGGCTGACGGAGGAGAGCAGACGGTGGCTGGACCAGTCTGCCAGTCCTGTCACATGCGTCAGAGGTGGGGAAGGAGGGAAGGCAGAGGGACGGCTGATAGCACTGTTGAGCGCTGGTATCAGGCCTGCTCATACTCGTCCAAATCCCAGATTAAAAGGCCTCCGCCCCCTTGCTCGCTCTCCCTCCCGTCCCACACACACTCTCTCTCTCTCTCTCTCTCTAACACTCTTACAAAGCACCCCCCTCCTCTTCTCTGTCATTTCTCTCACCGTCTCTGTCTCACTCTATCTAACCCAGTAACACTTTTACAAGCACCCCCCACCCTCCCCCCTTTCGTCTCTATATCTCCCTCGCTCCTTCCCACCCTCCCTTGTGTAACAGTGCCCAGTGCTGGATTACTAAGCTCTGAGGCTGCTAAAGCAAGGGGCTGTGGCAGGCTTCGACCAGAATGGTGAGGTAGGGCAGAAACAATCCCATTCATCTTCAGTTTATTTGTTATTAAGCTTTTGCACAACCCTCACATCTCTTTTAACTCCTCCTCTTTCCGCAAATAATGGCTTTAATTCTGCTGTAATGTGTTTAATTTAATATTCAGAATCCAGAGAAGTTGGGAGAGAGCGTGTAGAGACGTGGCTGTGCAGAAGTGTGTGGTGCATAAGTTCAGTGCTTCTGATGTGTGTGTGTGTGTGTGGTGCTGTAAAGGTGCGTGTTTCAGGAGGTTTGGTTATAAAGGGGCTAATAGTGCACTGTAGTAGTTAAGAAGCCTGTTGTGCTAAGACACTCAGGAGAAGGTGTCCCCTTGCCTTCTTTAAACCTGAGGAGGTGCATAGTTGTGTTGTAGTTGCTGCTGTGGTGTGTCTGGAGCAGCGGTCCAGTGTTTGCGTCTGGTTCCAGCCTTTCTCCATTGTTTTGATAATTTGACAAGCGACAGCAGCACTATGATGAGGGATTAGATATGGATTAGTGACATAAGGCGTTTTTGCCCCCCTGTTATTATTTGTCTGTATGAATCTGTGTAGGATTAAAAGCAATACCACAAGTAATCTGTCCACCAGCTGACACCCATGACCTGTCAGTGGCAATGGTTCAACAGTACAGTAACCTAAATGTTGGAGGTGGCTAGTTTGAGTTTTATTGTAGGAAAACTGATATTAGAAATTGTGAGCATGTTGCAGATGCATTGATATTAGCGTATATGTCAGCTGCTAAGTAAAAAAAACACAGAAACAGTGATACCATGACAGTTTGCCCCCCAGAGATGAAATGTTCATTTCACTGAAAATTTAAAGGATTCTCACAAATATCAATATTAGAATTGGCCTCAAATTACAGACCAGTATAAGTCGGGCACTTACTCTTTGCTCAGATAGTTTCTGATTTACTTTATCCAGGCAAAGCTGTTTCTTTTTACACAACATGTAACGTTTGACACCTTTCTCCTGTTTTATTAAATGACAAAGGGTTTTGTAGATACACATATTTAGAATCCTCAAATTTTCTAAAACTCAAGTTATTGTGTCTCGTCTTGTGTCAGACAATCTTGAATTATATCCAGCTTTATATATAGTTGGTAAGATATGGATATGGATTTATTGATTGAGTGCCGTGCCTCAGCTAAAAAAAACATAATCAGACAGATAGTGGACTGGATATGGATAGTGGATAGAAGATACTGGAAAATGTAAACAACCATTAAACACAAACAGTATGGCAAATACCTGAAAAGCCACCACAGAATAGGAAAAACAGAATTAATACTGAACAGTGGTCATACATAAATCTTCTTGTATTTCAAAGACTGTTACTTAAGTTTTTCTATTTCTGTTTGTCTTCACTCCAATAGATGCCATGTCAGTCGTGTATTTTTAGGGATAAGATACTGTGTCTCTAGGACAAATGCATGTGGTATCTCATACGGATTCACTTTGAGTATCGTGGATAATACATTTATCAGTCTCCCAGTGCCTTTGAATCATTTCCTGTTTGTCTCCAAATTGTCCTTCCCCAGCTCAACCACCCAACCTCCCCTGCTAGACTTCCAGAGATATTTCTAATCTCCCAGGGAGGGCCTTGTCCAGTTCACTCTTTGCTCTTACATGTATTTATGACTAATCCCCCAGTAATCAGTTACAATTTATTATTTGTGAAGTTCCTCCTATAATCTGCTTCCTCGAATTGTGCAACGAGTGAAAGCAAAGCAGATCAGTTTTGCCCCCCTAGTGAGGTCTGGGTCAGATGTCTGTTCTGATGTGGTCTGTCTGTCGCGATCTGGTCCTGTCCAGGGCTTTGGCTCAGTCTTGCTTTCATCAGTAAACACTCTCAATTCACTCAGGCTGGACTGATATTTGCGTTTAGACCAAGCAGATTTAGTTATTGTCTGTCATCATCTAGAATGGATGAAATGAGAGAATACTTGCACAGCATTCATTTTCATTCAGGTTTTCTTGGTCAAAGAAAAAAAATCTACTTAGCCTTAGTCTGCGTGGCGCTGATGTGATTATAACATAGGATATTTATCCTGAGTAGTGGACATGCTGCTCTGTCGGGAAGCAGCGGCTCTCATACATAGAGTATCAACTACATGACATTCCTGGAATTCAAACCTTTGCTGCGTAGATGGGTGTATCAGCATATTGCTGGTGTTTCCACTCTTACTTGAAATTACCATTTTACAGACATCACAGGGTTTCCCACAGGTTGAGAAGTTACTTGTAGTGGTGGGTGGCGCGGCGTGTGACCGCTGTGCATTCAGAGATTCGCTCAGTTTAGAAGGGGAGAGAGTGTGTAACCCAGGTTATTTTCTGTAGCTGCCATTTACTGATGTTCCTTAAATTGGTAGCCGCTAGCTAGGCGGCTATGCACAGAGAAGCCTCTGGTGCCCACTCAGTTACTGCAGCACACACCACTCAAACAGGTGTGTGGCCAGAAATTAGTTTGGTTGAACCTGAGTGATTTGATTTACCTGTGGGGGTTTTAATCTACCTGCATGGTCCACCCAAATAGACGTACATATGTATGGGAAGTGGTGCATTATGTTCATGAAATGAAGCCAGCCTCTGGACTGTTTCTTCCTGTTCGCCATGACTCCTTCTTGTATTAAGTTAGCAGCAGCATAGACGCATGAGTTTTTGGTCATTGTTTTGCAATGCGCAACTGTCATGAAACATGCCAGCATGAATAAAAGGAACTGATAAGCTCGAAGATGCACAGTTCTGATGAATGTGACAATTTGGAGCCAGTTTTCAACTGTAACCGGTTCTCTGTCCCCATCCCTAGCAGTGTCTGTGTCTTGCTTCACTTGTCTCTTCTTTCACTCTTCTCATGTTACTACTCTGTCATAGTCAAAACAGGTCAGGCTGCTTAGTGATTGACGAGCAACCAGTGTCACCTTGATTTGGCTGATAAATGCAAAATGGTGACAGTTGCTTCATCTCCAAAAACGTACACGTCTGACATTTAGATTTAGCTCCCAAAAAGCAATTTCAAGCATTTTTTTCCCGTTCAGTTTTAGTAAATGTCACTCTCAGCCCATTTGATATGAATTGCTAAGTTGTTCTGACAAACAAAAACTCCAGTAGTTGTCAAAGTGAATGTCAGGAGAAATATGTAGAAAGCATTTTGTCATATAAAGGGCTGAGATTCGGACCTTTGCACCACAAGGAACCACAACGGTATTCTGGTGTGTGTTCGCTGCTCTGAGGTGACACAGGATCTGCTGAGCTGACACATGAGTCTTATTTTTATCTTACTGTCATGGGTTTGTGTCATACAGTGTGCAAAAACAGAAACGGCTAAATGCTTGCCCACTGTTAAAGCTTTTAGATACTATCTTCTCAGCATGAGCTTCATGAAGGCGCTCTTGTGTTACCCGCTGCCTGCTCTCCGCTGGGTTAAATTAATCTATAATAAGTCTTTGTAATGTGTCGGGGGCGGTGGTGAAAGGCTACAATTTAGGATGTGAAATGCATGATTTCCATGACTCATTTGGTCTATATGTCAGAATCCAAAAAGTCTGTTTTCCCATTCTTGTTGAATCATTGACATTTACAGGCATTTTTCTTTCTAAAGACAAAGTTAAGAGCTTCAACTAAAAGTTATTTTGGTATTCGAATAATGTGGGGACTCATTTCTCAGCTCATTTGTCAGTCTCACAGTTATATTCTTATTTCTTTTAATCAGAACAAGAAATCAATAAATGCATAAATTAGCGTGTGAGAAATGTTATAAAAACAGGTAAACTCTATATAAGTAAATGCTTGTAAACACACTGTCTCACAGATTGTCTGTGTGCAGGCAGGGATATATATATGTACACTTATTTTAAACAATAAATTAATAAAGTATTGGTGTGTTTCTTTGGAATAAACCTCATATAAATAGAGGAGTGGAAGAGAATGATCTGCTTTAGTCAGCACATATCCAGCCCTGAACTGTGGTCAGGCTTCCTCATCACAGAATCCAAGCAGCACGGATATTTGCCAGCAACCAGCTGGCATCGATCCAGAGAGTTGACTTAAAAATGTTATGCTGATTTTTTTTTTTGTTCTGGGTATATTTTTAATGTTGCCAGACTTGTTTGGACTACTGGTTTGCATAGTTTCAGTTGTGTAATTATCTCCAAAAACAAACAAATTTTCTTTCAGATGACAAGTAGATTTGTTTCCTGCACTAACTACTGCAGCTCTAAATGACTGCCTGAATACTCGCACTTATTCCTTATGTCACCAATCCATATACTTGGGTATACTGTGTAAAATAACTTACAATATAGATTCAAATGCGTGTATGTGTTTTAATTATGAAGTCCCAGTGTAATAGAGAAAGAGGCAGTGCATTCAAAACTGACTTTTATGTACATCGTGGCGTTGTTGTTAGTGAGGGGTGCAGAGCTGTGTGCTTCTCACCAACTGAAAGTTAATGTTTTTACTGAAATGTCACATGAAGGACAAAATGGCTAATGCACTTTTTGCAGCGTGTTTGTCAGAGTGATTACATGGGGCCCCCACCGCCCCCGATCCCTCGGAAAATGCACAACCACAGGTTCCTGCACTGTTGCATATTTTCTGTCATCCCCTGATAGACAACACGCCACTTATGGTATATGTGTGCAATTTCATGTCAGTTTTGTCAAACCCCCCGGCCTTGACACACAAATGGGGCCCTGGATGGCTAATGGTGCATTGGATTAGCCACCAATGGCACACGGTAGTTATGAAGGTTTAACCCAATGATCCCTGCTTAAACATGAACTCTAAATCCAGACAGCTATTCACTGCCACATTGCTGCTCTACCTCCTCACTGCCTCTTAAAGACTAATATAGTCTGTCACACATTAAACACAGGCTTTACGCAACGTGTAGATGTACGTGGTTACTGTCTTGCAACTGTTGAATAATGAATGTATGAATAATGAGTAATGCGTATGGTTTGCTTTGGATAAGTTGTGGTGTCAAACACTTCAGTGAGGGTGCACAACCCAGATAATCAGTCAACATACCTGAGAAGTGGATGGGATAAATATTTGCATGGAGTGTTTTGTAACAGAGGAAGTAACTTTGTAATTATTAGCTTTGGCTTTGCTGTACTGTAAACCTGAATGTCCTTCTCTTTCAGACCAGGACAGGACATACAGTTTGTATGTATTCTCTGAATCATCAAGAGAAAATGTGTGTTCTCTTTTTATTTTGTATGAAAGAGAGAAGTAGTCAATGTACTGACACGCTACCATGACCATGATTACAAATATTGAATTTGTAACTTTTAGTTATTACAGTTCCTTCCACTTTAGCCCCAGATCTGCCACTTTTTACACAGCTCACTTTTGAAATAATGTCAGTCAGGCTACTACTGCTCAGCATAGTTCATGTTTTTGTGTTATTAAGGAGCATTGCATTTATTTATTGATGTAATTGTACACTTAAGTGTGAATAGAAGCAGCTAAAGGCAATCACGTGCGATCGGTCAGCTGATAAAAAGAAGCAGGCAACGATGTGTGACATAAAATATCAGCATTTACTGTAGGCTGATTTAAGTACAGTGAGTTCAGTGCCTTATAAATTCTTGATAAATGATGATATGGTGGTAAACCACAAAAACTAAAAGATTAACATCATCTTCGTTGCAGTAAAAAGAAAAGAATTAGGGCTGATATTCATAAGCAGAAACTTCTGATTCTGCTTATCTATTATCAGTTTCTCTCTTAAATGAGATGTAGCTCCATTCATTTGAGCACTGAGTCCTCACATAGGCCTCACAGTGACTATGTGCCTGACAGTCAGAAGAATAAATGTTCAGCAGCTGTACACAATTCACAAACTGAAGCTTTACACAGCCAACAAACACTGATCAGTGAGGCACAGGTCCACCTAAATGACCTCAAACCAGCTATTTTTCCTCCTCAGTTTCTGGGCAAAGGCAACAAACCTGTCAGTGAAATCCACACTTCTGAGATCATCTGATTCAACAGCCATAAGACGAGAAGCAGAGACATTTCTCATCTTAGTTGTTAGTTTGTTGATTTTATGCTCTACCTTAAAAAAAAAAGTAGCATCTTTTAGAAGTCACAGGAGCATGAGCAGTTAAAGCTAAAATCTGACCTTTCTGACTGAAATGGGCTCAGAATTTGTGAGATACAAATATTTTGTATTTAATGTAAGATGGCTGTCGTATAAGATGGGAGATTGTACAGATAGCATACATTCTCCTAACATGGACACATGGTTAATTTGGGTGAGTAACTCTTTTGTCCCAAATTTCTCAGGTGGTTCCACCCCAACATCACCGGAATCGAGGCAGAGCAGCTCCTGTTGACCCGGGGCGTCCACGGCAGTTTCTTGGCTCGGCCCAGCAAGAGCAACCCGGGGGATTTTACCCTCTCTGTCAGGTAAGTCCTCATCTGCTCTCTCGTCCTTTCCATGTTTTTATTGTTCAGCCTCACTGTCTAACCTCACTGTTCTCACCGCTTCAGCCTCGAGACCAAGCAAAGCTCTGGTGCTGTCATTTTGAGAACATTTTAGGCACTTTGCTAATGATCCGATCCACTGTGAAGGTCTAAATGCCTGGATGACCAAAAATTACACACAAACCAAACTCAAGAGTTCAAAGGTCAGATGCTCAGTACCTTTCAAATACTTGTGTGACCATGGATTTTGTCAGTGCACTATCTGAGAACGAGGAGTGACTGTGCCAGTTGGCTAAAGTGGGAAGTTCATCTGTGCAAGGCCTCTGACATGACAACGCACGGGTCAGTACATGATGTAACATTTTGTCTGCGGTGAATAGATGGCATTTTTAGCAAAGTTGTTTTGTGCGAGTGTTTCTAGGAACATGTTAGATAACACATCAGGAATGTGCAGTTTGGTAACATTCTGATTAATTTGGCCAGCAGGGCCGAGCTGTCGTGGAGCCGAACAGGCCCAGCTGAGCGTAATACTGTGTGAAACCTGTCGCTCTTGCCTTAAAACATATTTCTCAAAGTCTCTACAATTGAGGGCCCTGGCGTGTCGCAGGGAATGTGAAATTTCTGGTAAGCAGGAGGACTCAGCACAACATGTGGTGGGCGATTACTGAGAGCAGGAAACAAACAGATAGAAGAGGAGGGAGTTTGAAGAGTGGCTCTTCCTTGGCAACGGAAGCTTTTAAGAGATACATCAGTCACACAAGTGCCTGGAAGAAAGTCCGACCGCATTTGTTACCCTGTGACTAGCTGACATGGCGACATGGGTATGGAGAGGCTTTGTGTGTGTGTGTGAGACAGAGAGAGAATGAAACATAGGCAGAAGGAGGAAAAGGAAACAGAGAAGTAAGACAGGCAGTAGCTTTTAAATGATGTTAAAGAGTGAGGGACCTGTTAAGGGTTTGACCTTCCTGTGGTTTATGTGTGGATGTATGTGTGTGGTACAGGGTGCTGTAAATCACACACATCACAGGAACGGCGGTGGGGTGAGCTGTAGCCCTGGTTTGTGGTCTTCACACAGACACACACACACACACTCACACACTGACACACACACACACACACAAGTGGCCACTGCAGAGCCTCACTTTGTACCAAGCAGGAGGAGAAGGGCAGCAGAGTCTCTTATTGTGCTTCTATTAAACTACATTTTAATCTTTACCAATGTCCCGTTTTTGTCACTGGCCACTGTTCAGCAGAAGTTAAACAGGCTCAGTGATTTATACCTTTGTATTGGTAAAACCTAGATTTAAAACTGAATGTAAGGTTACAAGATTGCCATTGTATTTTTTATAACCATTGTTGTGGCGATACTGTGCAAAGGGTAGCCTCACGTACAGCACACCTGTGTCCCTTCTTTAAAAAATAAAGGAAAAAAAAACCTGTAACTTTCAGAATGATGGGCAGTATGGTATATATGCGGAAACTGTGCTATACATTGACATGTTTTTCAGGAAATTGTACCAACTACCAGGGTAAAGCTCAGTCAACACCTGTACCTGTTTGTGATGATCATTGTAATGGCGTGGAAATAAAGTCTGTAAAATGTGGAAAATATTGGAATATACTGAAGATAATTGCTACTTGTATAGAAGCTATTTTTAGCCGGGACATCATTCTACCTAACTCATTTTCCAGTTCTCCTCAAACACACACACACACACTTGCACATTCAGTGTCTTATCAGAGCAGAGGAGAGGCTAATTAGCTACTCATTAGTCAGGTTTCATCTTACTAAAGCCATTATGAGCAGGACAGTCACTGTGAATGTTCAGATTGTAATGGACGCTGAGGGACTCTGTTGTCCCTCTCTCTCTCTCTCTCTCTCTCTCTCTCTCTGTCTCTCTCTCTCTCTCTCTCTCTCTCTCTCTCTCTCTCTCTCTCTCTGTCTTATCTCCCACTCTCTGTCTCTCTACTTCTTATCTCCACCACCTCTTTTCTTTTCTGGTCCACGGGGTGAACAGAAGGAGGAGGGGTTGGACAGAGCTGCTGCTCAAAAGCGTCTGAGGGCTGAAGTCTGAGACGCTAATGAGAGCTTTTTGAGGGTTTTGAAAATGTAATCAGTTCAGAGTTTCATGAAACTCAAAGAGAGAAAAGAAAAAGTTGGAAGGGGGAAAAACTTTAGCCATAATTTATATCCAAGTCGAACTTTGTGAGGAAAGCAGTCTGGTCAAGTTTTCTCCATCTTTTTTTCATGCTCTTTATACACTGTAAAGACCCCGAGGAGGAATTTTAAGGGCAATCTTAAGAGAGAATTTTGCAGGGCAAATAACCACAGAGAGCAAATGGATTTTCTATCCTTTTTATTATATAATGCTAGCCAGGGTTTACGTAGATGTTTCCACTGCAGCCAGGCTATTTATAGGTTTTCACCATCATTATTGTGAATGTTTAGTCAGCCTGTGAAGTCTTCGTTTTTAACAGCTTCAACAGTTTCTTAGTTTCTGTGTTCAATGTAAATGTTGCATTCTGACGTTTCTCAGCTAACAGAGGCATGAGGTGTAGCCAGATCTGCATGTCAACAAGGACAAAGACGCAACAACTGTAACTATATAGCGTGCAGATGTTTTTGTCAGTGTTTCTGCTTCCCTGACGCGTGCAAACACGGTGTTCCTATTGCATGTACCATGAACAATACACAACACAACAGTTCAGTTACCAAAACAAGCTGTTTGAAAGTAGTGCTAACTGCTTTTAACTACAACATCTACAACACATTTTATGCACATACATAAAATAGCATTAGGTTATAGAAACTCTTTTCTACATGAACATGTACCTGAATTATTGATGGTGGCTGTTACATTAAAGAAGGTTTGTTTGTAGAAGAAGGGAAATGATAATTCTCAGTGCAAAGTACAGAAAGTGTATTTTACTTTAAGCTCATTCATCAATGTCTGATCCCCCAGATCCAACTGTCATATATCTTCTTCTTTTTTTAATATTGTGAGAGGCTCACCAAAGTCAGACATTTTCAAATTCTACACATTAAAGAAAAAAAAAATCTAAATGTCACATAAGTATTAGTATATAGGCAACAGTGTTGTTGTATTGAATGACTAGCTGCCAGTAGCAGTGACGTAGCAGAGCTAATTCAGAGATGTTTGTTGTATCTTTTCAGCAGCACAAAAAGTAGCCATTGTTTAGCTGTTTATCTCCATGATATCTGTTTCCATCCATTGTAGAGGAGAAATTGAATCCATATGCTCAAGCTTTATCCATTCTCTTTGAGTCAGGATATCTGGAAACTGCGTATGAACAGACCAGATGAGAATAGAGAATGTACATAGCTCAAAAAGATGCCTACGTTTTACCAGATGATGCTTTTGATGTATGTGTGGTTCTTCTAAAAACCAAACCTGCAGTCTGTTCAGATGCAAAACTGGATTTGAAGTACAACCTAAAACTTTATCAACCTCAGTTTGATAAGTGGACTTGCAGCAGTAAAAGGGATTTCTCAGTGGTGTCAGGCTGTATTGAGTGAAAAATATTGCTTGGAATGGCTTCAGGGCAAAGCAAGCAATAATTTATATACTCGAGACTTTGTGCATGGATAAATATGTGCATTTTTGAGCAGCATATTCCCCAGTTGTCCACGTTTGTGTACTTCATTTTATCAGTGCATCAGTTAGTTTAGTCATACCGATTTAAATACTGTTGATTACTGAAAAACACTGTTTTACAGGATTCAGTTCTCTGGCTTTAACATTGAGAAATTTTAACTGGTAATCCTGCTCATAGATGTGATCTGTTTGCTGCTCTGGCTGTAAAGCTGCAGCAGGATAACAATGCTGTGATCTGATAGAGAGGTGCGAGGTGTGAAGGACCGTGCGTCTGCTCAGCTGGTCCTCTCAGTGCAGTAGTTCAAACAATAATCAAGGACTAAATTATCTTGCTTGTATTGCTGGATTTGTTTTTCCACTAAAACAAGATACCACCTCACCATGAAATGAAATGCACTGTAAAGAATTACATGACTTACCCTGTATATTCTTAGGATATACTGTATATATGCTCTGGTTTTCCTCCTGAATATTTACAGTTGTTCACAGTTTCATTTGTAATTAAAGATTCTAAAGTTTGTATTTGTTGCCTTTGGATAAAAATTTTAAATATTCTGGTTTTATGTGATTATCGTGTGGAACAAAGCAGTAAAGCTGAGATTAATCTAGCTTGTTGTTGTCAGTAAATCCAACTAATTGTGAGTAGAATTTCAGAATGATAAAGCAGACTTATTCCAGACGTGCTGTTTTCAGGCAGATAAACATTCTTTTGTTGCTGAAATAATTATTCAGGGTGTTGGTGGGAACGTACACACTGATTTGAAAATACAGAACGAGGAACAACCTTGTCCTTCTCACAGACGTGCATTAATACAGTTTTATGCCACATCCACAGCTGTTAAAGGTCTTAGGGCCCAAAAAAGTTTGGATGTCACAGTTAAATACTTGGAGTTCTACATAAATTTAGATGAGACTTTCTGGTAATAGCTTTGTCATAATTGTTATGTTTGCATCCTCAACCATTAAACTCCCTGCAAGGATCACATTACTGCCCATCTTTGAAGGTTGAATTTGTTGTCGTGAATGGGATTAAATGGCGTCTAAATGTAGGAAAAATCTATCTCATTTTATTGAGCTGGAAATTATCAATTAACTGCAACACAACCAGAGTGTTTTCCATTTTTGTGCTTCATGGACGGTATGGAACCACCATTGAGACACAGAACCATTTCCTTCTATGCTTTAACCACAAAGTAAGGCTCTTTGTGAATAGTAACCTTTCATGAATGATAATTCATTATATAATGAATGAAGTATACTTGAAAAAAATCTGTCACAGTGTCTTTATTTCAACAGAAATTGATTTATACATACATCTAGTCTGTTGTTGCACCTTCAGCTAGTTTATTAGTGCGTATCTGAATAAAGTAGGTTGTTTTATGGTACTTTACAAATAGATCTAAGGTACATAGTAATTCAGGTTGTGTATAAAAAGAGGATTATTATTATTACGTAATCAGTAATCGAGACATAATGGAAAATTCCCGCTCATCATAGTTATGGTTCTTATTGTTTTTTGCAGAAAGATGGAGAAAAAGACAGAAAGTCATTTAAAGTAATTTGCCATGTATCAGATTAGACAGTAGTGACGCAAAGCTGAGCAAACACATTGCCTCCCTCTGCTCTTACCGTAAAGAACACCATGCCTTTATCGTAATAAATCTATTAAAGTTATCAACATCTTAGAGAGGGAGAGCGGAAATGAAGGAAAATCTAATGGTTAATGGTGTTAAACTCTGAGAGAAAAGGGGCTTTTGCCCGAGAGTTGAAGTGGGACCTTTAACAGGGCCATAGACCTGTGGCACCCTGCCAACAGCCACTAATAGAGCAAAAAGCATAGAGCAATTACCAGGAAAACACTGAGAGAGAGAGAGAGAGAGAGAGGGAGAGAGAGGGAGAGAGAGAGAGAGAGAGAGAGAGAGAGAGAGAGAGAGAGAGAGAGAGAGAGAGAGAGAGAGATTATGGGGCAGATGAATAAAAGAATGGAACGAAGGATTTACAGTATGTCAAGTGGGAGGATGTAAGGCAAGAGAAAAGGAATATAACATTTTTGAGAACAACAAGAAAAGTGATGGAGGGAAATAGGATTTGTGCCATTTGATATTACCATTAGCTGATAATCAGTTTGAGAGCTAGAGAGAGAGGGAGCTCACTGGTGTGTCTCAGCCTGGAGATCAGATAGTGCTGACTGCCTGGCTAACTCCCCCGTGGTCCCTAAAACAGTTGTGTGTTTGTGTGCCATCGTACTTAATATGTTTACAGGATGTTTTGTTTATCTCTGCTAAAGAAACATGTTTAACAAAGTCGCTGGAGATGGGAAATGGAAAAAAAAGGAGGTTTACACAGCAGAAGTACATTTATCAATTGAGCTGTTGAGCCGCATCTTGTTCTTCACTTGCTTCCAGGCAGATATCTTATAGAGTAGAATTTTATATGCGTGTGTGTCAGTGTGTGTTCACATTCGTGTGCACCTATTCAAACCAGCCACAGGACTCTGAATATGCAAAGTGGTAGCAAACGTTTTCTGGCTTATCAGTCTCTGAGCTCGGCAGCTGCATTCACTTTTTTCCAGTGTTGTGCAATCACGATGTACAGCCTTCCTCCAAATACATTAGATATGAAAACTACAGAGTATTAAAAAAAACAAAAGGGATGATCCCCTGTGAGAAGATTTGTGCTGTTTTGTTTATAGAAGTCATGGTGAAAAATATTCTGTGATAAAATGGATCAGTATTTTTTTAAATTGCTGTCTCTTTGGAGCTTTTTCTTGCATTTTCTTTCCTGCAATAGCTTGTGGCTTATTTTATCATTCCAATTCAGGCACAGATGGAAAAGGTCAAAGTTATTTTATTATATTTAACAGTTATATACTTATTAGACCTGCAGCTTTGCAAGAAAAGCTTCAGTATTGCAGAGACGTCAGTGTGTTACAGACAGAATAAGGTGGATTCGTGCAAGAAAATAACAGGAGACAAATGAAAAATGTCACCAGGTTGACATATTTCATTTGTCTCCTCTTCTTTAATGTGTTTTTAAGAAAATGAGGTTAAGTGTCTTAAAATGGGAGCAGATGGCTTGATAAGCTGGACATTTTTGTAGTGTAGTTTATAAAAATTTATGCTCTGTGAGTGAGTGTGGGCGACAAAGTGTGTACGGTCTTGATTTTGTTTGTGCGAGCATATACTGTATGAACATGTGTGTGGGTGGCTGTTTGTGTGTGTGTGCGTGCATGTGTGTGTGCGTGTGTGTGTGTGTGTTCAGTGTTGAAATATCTGCAGGGTACAAGCAAATGAGAAAAATACAAGCAGAAACATGCTGAGTGCTTCCTTGGACTGAACCCCCCCCCCCCCCCCCCGTGTTTACAGGCACAACAACAAACTGAGTGATTTGATTCCCTCCGTGTTTTTTTCCCGCACAGGCGCAACAATGAGGTGACCCACATAAAGATCCAGAACTCAGGCGACTACTATGACCTGTACGGAGGCGAGAAGTTTGCCACGCTGGCCGAGCTGGTGCAGTATTACACAGAACAACAGGATCTCCTACGCGAGAAGAACGGCCATGTCATCGAGCTCAAGTATCCACTCAACTGCAAGGACCCCACCTCTGAGAGGTGCTGACAAACACGCACGCTAACGCCCACACATGCAAATATGCTCACATTGGAGTACAGCTAAGATAAATCCAGGCAGATAAACACAAATAATACATATCGAAGGTCAGCTCAATATGTTGCTGTTTTAGCTGAATTCATTATATCTGCACGCAAAGCTCGCCCTGACCACAGACAGTTATTTTTGTTCGTACAGCTTCAGGGGTGTCAGACTGTAATGCTTCATCCTGCCATGAGAATCAGCTAAACCACCTGAGCTTTCAGTGCAGTTACAGTATCCTGTTATGGCCTAAATGCTGTTTGTGAGGCATTCTCCCCCTGCAGAGAACAAAACTGTGAGAAAAGTGCTGAAGACTTGTAATTTTAATTTTTAATTTTATTTAACTCAACTCAGCTCAGCTTTATTTATATATATATATAGCACCTTTCACAGAGCCCAAAGTACTTCACAGAGCAAGATTAAAACAGCACAGACAAAAAGCTAAAAACGAAAATAGACAACAATAAATACAGTTGAGTAAGATGTACAACAAAATTAGAACAGCAAAACAATAAAATGTTAAAAATAAAATAAAAGAAATAATAAAAATAAATTAACACAAGGGATTGAAAAGTATGAAAACCAGTGATTAATGATTAAAACAGGAGGCAACACATGAATTCTGTAAATAAAAGCCAGGCTAAAAAGATACGTCTTGAGGTTTCTTTAAGAATGTCCTCAGAGGTGGAGTCCCTCAGATCCTCAGGCAGGCCGTTCCAGAGATTAGGACCACAGTGGATTAAGGGAAAAAGAGCATGAATTTAAAGCATGATACTTTTACATTTAATATTATGCTTTTAAGTTTTATGCAATTAGGATTCATTATGATCCATTTCCAGACTATTGTACCTGCAGAGGCAGTTTTGAGGTCAGTGTGGAGTGGCAATAAAAGAGTGTAGGGGAAACCCATTAATGCCAGATTAATGTGTAACAGACTTATTTTAACAACTTAATACAAGCTGAATAATGAATTATATAGTGCATATTATAATTATAGAGTGAATTATACAGCAGGGGGCGGACAGGTGAACTGGTATTTACCTGGGGCACACTGAGGTTATATTATCATCTGTACCAGTTTGGTGTCTTGGTGACTTGCCATGTGCTCCAGTGGGAGAAGAGGCGCTGTGAAGAGGCGGGGTGTGAAAACATGAATCCAGCAGCACACTGCAAATCTTGGTGCCAAGAATGAGTGTGTTTTGTTCCATAGTATTTAGATCACTTCTCTTTTCAGTGAAGTCACACCCATATAAATCCCGTAAACCACACAATGCTCTTTTTTGACGTTTTAATTTTTTTCCATTTTTATTTGACATTTTTCAACCTGCAGCCGTGTGATTGCTCAGACAAAAAAAAAGTTCTGATTATTCTGATTATGGCGTTCATGCTAGCCAGGCAGAATACAGATTAATGGATGATTTCTACCAGCTCTGTCATCCACAACAGTTCTAAGTCTATACTGATATACTGATATATACTCTATACCGTTTCTTGGCTCTTGTGACTCTCTTTGCATCCATCTGAAGGCAGCAGGTATCTGTTCCATCTGCAGTCTCAAACAGGAGGGGTGTTGCACGCTGTCAGGCCACAATTATGCACGGTTCAGCTGGTTAAATTTTGTGCAGCAAGCGCGAGACTGTTGCAAAATAACCACTGAAACCTCTGTGCTCATGTGCGCTTCAAACTCTTTTTCATTAATTATTCTACAGCCTCTACTGTTGATCAACAGGCGTGTGGGATACTTGACACAATGAATTACTAATAACTCCCTCAGGGCGGTTCATTCCTTTGTCCTCCCCATGTGCTTCCATCTAAAACACCAGGTAACCAGGGCTTTTTAATGAGTCTGGCCAAACTAACACCTGGAGCTCCCCATGTTTAATTAGAATACAGGCTGACATGTGGCTGCCATGAGCAACATGATGTGATAGAGCCTGATAGGGTTACATTTTATAGTGGTGTTTCAAATTTGATTTATTCATACCAGGATCATGTTTATGTCAAAGTATGAAGATTAAACACACAAATATGTCAGTATCAGATTGTCAGCAATTGTTTTTCCATGAAACAGGGAAATCTGGACTGAAGTAAGCATTAAAATGATTTCAGAAATAAAGAAACAGCATAAAAAATATGTTTTAAATTCTGCTTTTATGTACATATGTCACTAACTGCAGATAGGTATGGGTTATTGTATAACAAATGAAACACTGCACTATTGTGCATAGAAAACATGATCATAAGATCTTCAACATGTCTAAAGTGAATTCAGAAGTGAATTAAACTTAAAACAGAGTGCTCCTGGCAGTGTATTTGACCTGCTGATATTTTGAATCTATACATCCCAGACAACACAAGCCCCCACCCCATCCCCAAGAAAACTCTCCTTAGGATTACCGAACTGTTGCAGTACCTTCTGACAGGAAGGGTCCTTTGTTTAAAGAAGATGAGAGTAAAGCAGACACACAAACTGATGTATTCTTATGTACCAATATACTAATTAATTATGTACCAGTGCACTATGTGTTTACACACACTGTATGTAGAGAGGATGAATTGTTCACGCACACATTAGATTTAGATGCACTTACATGAATAGTGGCAAATTCCTAAATGCATCTCATGGCAGGATGCATCAAATGCACAAACTAAGTGGGTGGTGCTGTTGTTTTTGTGGACGCTCACTAAGTAGCCACACATCCTTCTACACACGGGTTGGTCGCAGATATACAGGTTGTTACACCTACACACGTCCTTTGAAATGCGAGACTAAGACAGCTGGTGTATTAGCCAGGAATCCATGCGTGCACTCCCTCACACGCATACAGGAAACATTTTAGAAAGCTACATTTATATCCTCATTCACACACACACAAAAAAAAAAGTCATCACTTTTTTGTTTAGTATCGTCTCATGCTGAGCCGGTTATGTACATTCACTTTTTCTACCCATCTGCACATGGCACTGTGGATCTCAGTTTATATTTAGGTCTCAGAACAACTTGTGATCTATGGCTGTGGTTTAGGTGGTTTTTCCATTCTACATGCATCTCTTGTCAGAGCCTCCTACATGTTCTTTCTCACCACACAGGAAAAAAAAAAACACACAAACATGCAGGTTTTTATGAGCAGCTGAGTGAGGCTGCAGCAATGTACGAGGCGTTTTTATTCTCGAGTATACGTCTTCTCTCCCAGCTCACATATAGACATTATGTTAAACCCTAAAGCTACAATATAGAACTTTTTTTTCCCTTGAGGCAGGAAGCATAATGCTTGTCCTCCCCCTCATTTGGTCAAGTTTCTGTCACAGCTCTTCTTACTCGTCTTGGTATTTCGTCTACCTCAAAACCATATCTGGCCTGAGGCTGAGCTTCTCGCTCTCCACAGGAGTTGGAGAAGCAAACGGTGAATGCAGCCAATATGAAATAATGAACGTTGATGTTTTCTGTGTTTTTGAACAGGTCTTGCCAGTTGCATCTTTTTATTTAGTGTCTTTTTTTGTTGTTGTGCTTGATCTGTAACAGGTAGCTTCATCTTGATAGATACAGTCAGCTAATATAATGTGGTGCCCACAGTAAATGGTCCCTGTCCTAAACATCACTGAAAGCTAATAATAAGGTTGTGGGAAATGAAGGCACATGGGGTTACAAAGTGACTCAAGAAAGTATTTATTGTTGTTTAATATGTAAAAAATGTAATTGTGCGGGATAAATAAAATGAAATACACTCATAACATTGTAATAATTATTAGGTTTCAATCATTTAACTTGTCAGTGAATATTTTTTCTGGATTATTGTTATTGTTGTGTTGGTGTATCACATTCTGTCCTCTCTCTCATCTCCAGGTGGTACCACGGGCACCTCTCTGGCCGAGATGCAGAGAAACTGCTCACAGATAAAGGCAAGGCCGGCAGTTTCCTGGTCCGGGAGAGCCAGAGTAAACCAGGCGACTTCGTCCTCTCAGTTCTCACCAATGAGGAGAAACATGAAAACGTGGATCGCAAGACCAAGGTCACCCATGTTATGATACGTTACCAGGTAAGATAACTCAGTTCAGGCTCCTTGACACATACAGAAAGTTACATAGGAAGGAATTTATTTTTGCACTCAAAGAACTCCTCAGACTCGGAGTTGAACTGTTGATATTTATCTGCAGCAGGATGGTAAATATGATGTGGGCGGAGGTGAGAGGTTTGACACGCTGGCTGACCTGGTAGATCACTACAAGAAGAACCCCATGGTGGAGAAAAGTGGCATCGTAGTGCACCTCAAACAGGTACAGAAGAAAAATTTAACCAGTAAAACAAACAAAAGGATCCAATCTGGTGAGTCTTTTGCATGAAGTAAGTTGAAGTCATGTATGCTTTTTAAATTTAGTATAATTTGTTTTGTTCTGTTGATAAATATAATTTCCCTGTCCCTACATGACAACGACAGCCATTTAATGCTACAAGGATAAATGCAGCCAACATTGAGAACCGGGTACGAGAGCTCAACAAAGTTGCAGACAACTCTGAGAAGCCCAAACAAGGATTCTGGGAAGAATTTGAGGTATGTAGCCTCAAATCTGTCAACACCAAAATTATTCCTTTCAGTCATGATTTAAAGAAGAAACATGGGGGTGCTGATTTCTGTTGTTTGAGTGTGTATTGAATGCCATGAATTATTAATTGGCATTTACTGACTGTTTTTCTATAAGATCATATGAACTGATCATTGTCTGGTTGCTGAATGGCCTGTTCCTAGGCTACAATATTTATTGAGATGATAAGAATTTTTCAAGTGAATTTATGTTACTTACTGCATCCTCTGTGTTGAAGTGTGTGTGTGTGTGACATAAAGTATCACATGAAATAAACACTTTGCTTGCCTCGTGTATTATTTGGACATCACTTCAGGAAAAGAATGCAAAGATATTAATAACTATCTGTCTGGCTTTATATTTATGCCACACAACTGGTTTTAGTTATCACAGCTAAAAAAACGGTTGTACTTTTTTTGTCCTATTCTGACCTTGAAAGCAGATATGCATCCAAAATGAACAATGCATGAAAGACTTTAAAACCTTTTTTGTTTGTTTGTTTGTTTTTTTTCTCTTAAATGTACAACCTTAATACTGACACACGTGGTTTTCATGTTCTTTCACCCCAGGGTTACCCCATCTGTATGATAATGACCTCAGAACTGGCAGTCACATTATAGTGGTGACTCTTTTGTTTGGAACTTCCTAGAATGCTTCATAAAAAAAACATGTCCTTTTCTTTCTGTTCTCCTTTTTTTTTTTTTTCTGTCATCAACCATCAGGTACTTCAGCAGCAGGAGTGCAAACTGCTGTATCCCCGGAAAGAAGGCCAGAAGCCTGAAAACAAGAGTAAAAACAGATACAAGAATATCCTCCCCTGTGAGTCAAGCAGCACTCTGCCATTTCCTGTCTCCCCAACTTCCTGTGGAAACAGTGACACAAATAGACAACACACAACGTAGAGGCCTCATCAAAGTGTCAAGATTTGGTTTCGACAACTCACAGCCAATAAATTGAAATTAGATCAGAAAAAAAAATTCAATTCCAGGAAACTGTAGACATTTTGTTGTGAATGTGCATTAATGACAGTTCGACTTTGTGTTTTCAGTCGACACAACTCGTGTTGAAATCAGGGAAACAGATCCAGATGTTCCTGGTTCAGACTACATCAATGCCAACTACATCAGAGTGAGTCTTTTTTTTTTCAGCCTGATATAAGACCTTGTACCAACACCTGTGCTTGATCAATGTCAGTAATGCACAACATGAAGCAAACACTCAATAGAAGTGAAATTTAAGGGGAAGTTCACTGAAACGTAAAATTATTGTTGGGTTGTTTAGTTCCAAATAGATAAATACATCCGTTAAATTAAAAAAAAAAAAAAAACATACAGTAGAGCTTCCTTAGTCAATTTAGATGACTTCTTCAGATAAACTTCCTGTTTTATAAGCAACTCTTAACTTTTATTCATTTCTCTGTCTTTATTTTGATTGATCAGTATTTTCTTCAAGAAGCGAAACGATTTGTGTGTATTTATCTTTAAACATTGAACTCTGCTGCACAGAGTATGCATGAAGAGGGGCGCCACACTGAGGAGGGCAAAGTCTTCATCGCCACCCAGGGGTGCCTGCAGAATACAGTCATTGACTTCTGGAAGATGCTGTATCAGGAGAATGCGCACGTCATCGTCATGACCACAAAGGAAATAGAGCGAGGACGGGTGAGCAGCTGTTCACAGAGCAACTGTTCGTTAGTATAATTTAATATCATGGAATATTTTGATTTAATGTTAAACTAGAGAGGTAATCGGTTCAATAGAAATGTTTCTACAATATATATTTCTAAGGCAAGTAGCTTTTTTTCCTCTCTCCCCGGCTCTTTTTCATTTTCTTTCTCTAGCATTTACTCCTAAATAGTCTCTCTGTTGTTTCAATATTGCACTCCTTGGGGCTGATTGCTGTTGATTGCTTGTAATGATGGAGATCCATAAACTGAGGGGTGTTCTGTGATTGGTAATTTATAATGAGAGCATGAGCAAAATACGCTAAATCTGAGACATAACGTTAAAAATCCACTACACCAGTCAAGTAAAATGAATACAGAAGGAGCTTTCACCACCAGGTTAAACCACCACCCTCTTAAACCTACATAGACAAAGAAATGCTTGAAGTTATTCTTTCTATCAAGCATTAAGTGTTATACATCATATGATTCAGAGGAACCTACCCTTTCTTTCTGGTGCAGATTACAGACACGATCGTGCATTATCTTTGTGTGAGCACACTATGTTTGACATTAAAAACAGATAAATGCCCGTTAGATGCCGAGCAGTGGGATTTTAGTGCCTTTTGAAACAGAAGAAGGAGAAAAAGGACACACACACACAGACAACAGGCTCAAACAGCTTCTATCTGCAGCACCGTCAGTCATAAGAATATATGCTGTTCAGGAGCATCAGAAGGTAACAGGACAAGTGAAAACAACAGAGGACACTGGTGTGTGTCTCCTACAGCTTCAGCCTGTTTCGGTCATCTGACTTTTACATTGCCATCAACCAAATCTGTATTTTCAGATGAAAGACAGCACTTGATGGCATTAACTTATTACAACAGAGAAATGTGGATATGCGTAGTAGCGATGAAGGTGTGTGTGTGTGTGTGTGTTGGGGAGGAAGGGAAGGAGACGGCTGACAAGGATAGTATGACAGTTAAGCTGATTGGAAAGCTGCTTGAGATGAGCCGGTTCTTTAGATTGTCTAATACCCGTCACCCTCCCTCTGCTCTCTCTCTGTCCCTCTCTCTCTCTGTTTCCCCTGATTTAGAATAAATGTGTCCGTTACTGGCCAAACCTCCAAGAGACCAAGGTGTTTGGGAAGGTGAAAGTGAAGAACGTGGACGAGAGACCAGCACAGGACTACATCCTGAGAAAGCTGGAGGTGACCCATCTGGACCGGGTAGGAAGAGCTGTTTACTCAATCAAAGCTGACCCACTGACCTGGGGTTAGATTATCTAACACCTAACACATACACTCACATACGCACACAATCCCCTAGCACATGCTTGTGCTTACGGGAGGATCGACTGCATGAATCTGTAGTATAGTATAAAAGAAGCAGATACAGAAAGAGCAGATAACAAAAGTGCACACAACCTTTTAAAAATTCTGTTTTTCTTATACAGAAACCTTAAAAAACCCTTTGATGCAGTCGTTCTTTTATATTTGCAAAACAATAAGTAAAAACAAAAGGCTGTTTTTTTTGTTTTTGTTTTTGTTTTTGCTTTTTGTTGCTTTAATCACAGCAGTGGTCTGGACTTGATTGAATAGGGATGAATTTAAAATGGTGTGGAACTTTTGGATATCCAGTCTTGTCATAGTGAGTGTGCAGATGTAATATTTTATATCTGCCTGTTCAAAATCCTGTATTCTGTTCACAAGCACAGTGGTGGAGCTCACAGTCCGATAAGACTGAGAACAACCTGGCAATATTTTTTTACCAAAGACTGCCCCCAAATGATGCTTCAATCAAGCCTTAATTTCAGTTTGTTGGTGAATTACGGTTAAATTGAAGAAAATCAACCATCACTTTTTAATATATCACACTCATGCAGTTCATCAAGGTTACTGTGAGTCTCCTGTAATAACAGGAGACTAAACCAGACAGAGTAGTTCATTCATGTTTCTACACCTGCAGGTTCACACAATGTCAAGATATTTTATAAATGAGAAGAGAAAAAGATAGACTCCAGTTTTTTTTTTCCTTTTATATTTTACACTGTGAACAGGAAGGATTCCTGGTTGCTGTAATCCTCCATACTGGTCCTAAGCCTTAATTCCTGAGTCCACTGTAAGAAATGAGGAACAGAATCCTCATGCACAGAAGCGTACTTAAGCATTTCACAGATACTCATTAGCAGTAAAACTGCAGTTTTACTGCAATACCAGCAACAAAGACTACATTATGGCAGGTGACCAGAGATTATTCCCCCATCACAGTATGACATTTAGCATAGATCAGATAAGCACAAAGACAGAATTTTGTACTAACTATGAATTTGGAAAATACCTTCTTGAACTGGTTAAATCAAACTGCTTTAGTACCATATTAGCTTGCTTAACTTAACCGTTTTTTGTTTTTTTTTTGGCTGTATCTTTGTTGTAGAAGGAGCCTTTGAGGTACATCTGGCACTATCAGTACCTGAGCTGGCCGGACCACGGGGTGCCTAATGAGCCTGGTGGTGTGCTCTGGTTCCTAGAGGAGGTCAACCGCACACAGAACACCATTCCAAAAACTGGACCTATTGTCGTCCATTGCAGGTACAACCAGGAGGGAAGGACGCTGATCTATTTGGTGGGTCAGGTAGAGAGAATAAGCCGGCTGATCTGCCAACACAGTTCTTCAGCAGATATCAGCAGTTGCTTTGAATACTAATGGGACAAGAAAGAGGGTGAAGAAAGAGGGAACAGCATACACACACTGTTAGAATTACACATGAATTTATCCGGCCTGAGTTTTCCAGGGGTTTTCCTATAAGATTTAACACGTCTGACAGTCACAGCTGTTTTTTGTTTTTTTTTTCATTTTTTTTTTTTCCTTCTCCATGTTGACTCAGTTTCACATGAGATGGAAAAATTGTGGGCACTTGAAACTTTGCTCATAAAGCATGAGTTTCTGAAATTTGGATTTTATGATTTATGTTTTCAGTTGGCCACATGGGTGCGCTATAATTTAAATCCTACTGAGGGACAAAGTTATCAGTAGGTCAAATACACATGCTTTTTATTGCACCTAGGTCTTTATGTTGCCACTTGAGCTGTAATTACTTTAAGTAACAGATAAAATCCTCTTTAGCCAAGTAACTATAATGCCATATGTTTTATTTACATTGGTCTGTTTTACTTATGAAGGATGTCAGCATGACCACTAACAGCTGAAACTTCTTGGAACAGCACAATTTCTTTTTGTTCGGATGTTAGTTAGAAAGTGCCTTCATCCTGAATTGATGGCCCAAAGTAAAAATTTGTGATTTGGTAAAAAAAAAAAAAAAAAAAAAAAAAAATTTATCCATAGCTGAGGATTTTATGTACCTCAGATTTATTTCAATGTCACACAGCTTTGGTTCCTCATAAATTAATTACTGCTGGCAGATGTTTACATTTTTTTTATTTAATGTGTTGTTTTCATCAAGAGTGCACTGATCCATTTTAACCTGATGTGACTTTCAATTGTAGCAAATAGATTTGTCCGTTTGTTGTGAACAGAATAATCTGGTTTCACCCTTTCACCTTACCCAGCAACCCACATGTACTACAAACATGATGACAGACTGACAGAAAACATCTCACTCATTACCTTTCACTGATCAGTGGGCTGCTGATAAGGTTATTGTGGGGAGAATAGCATTGAGTTCTCAGGCTGATCTAACTGCATTTTATATGCAACACAGCAGCAAATTCAAGGTAATTCATTGCTGTTGCCAGCCTATAGTTCACAACCTCAGGCTTTCACGTGTTATTTCCAGTGTCATGTAGGTTTTGAGAAAACGTTTCAGTTCTTGATTCCCCGTAGAACATGTTCATACCTAACTGAAAAAAAATGCACTTTTAAATAAATAATTCTATTTGTCGCCCTGACTGTGTGATCATGTTTTAATTATCCATGGTTTGACTTTCCACTCTGTTGTCCCCACAGTGCAGGCATCGGCAGGACAGGCACCATTATTGTCATTGACATCCTCATCGATATTATTAACCGCCAAGGTACGAAACGGCGAAATAAAAGCGGCACAGCGGGCTTTTTATATTACTTTAAATCTTTGTACTGTGTCTGTGCTAATTTCTGGGTGCGTGTGCACACGTGTGTGTTCTAGGTCTTGATTGTGACATCGACATCCCCAAGACCATCCAGAGGGTACGGCAGCAGAGGTCGGGCATGGTGCAGACAGAGGCCCAGTATAAGTTCATCTACATGGCTGTGCAGCAGTACATAGATACAGCTCAGAAGAGACTGGAGGAGGAGCAGGTATTCCACTACACTCTTAAAATACATCACATAACACGTTTTGACATGGTAATGAAGGCTTTAAAATATTTATGGGAGTCAGTGCCTGACCTCAGAGTCTGTAGGCCAGCACCGTGCGTTATGTTATGACAGCTAGAGCAGTGAGGCACACAACAGTATGGCAGCTATCTCAGCAAGTTTCCAAAGTGCTGTTCCACTAAATGCGGATACCATCTGGGACTGTTTAAAGTTTAACTCAGGTCTAAGATACAGGACAGTTTGTGTGAGCTTTGTGAAGGATCTTACCCTATAAACTGAATCTGACTGATTCATGTTGATGCTTTGCAGAGGAATAAGATGAAGGAGAGGGAATATTCCAATATCAGATATCCCCAGATGACCAACTCAAGGTCCAAATCCAACATGACATCCTCACGCTCTTCTTCTGTGTAAGTATAAAACGTACCATGGTGAATTTGAAGTGGGCATTGATGTGATTATTAAATACATGATTGCCGAACCACAGCAGAGAGTAGGTTAAACAGGGTATCTGTCAGCCTAGACAGGTTTTCAGTTTCCTTTTTTTTTTTTTTTTTTTAAGTCTTTAGGATGGTATTAAAAAGTTGTGAATTTTTTTTTGCAGAAGTCTTAAATATTTTCTGTGGCCTGGCAGTAATGTTTGTTGTAGAATGTTTTGAATGTTTATGCATGTGTAAATACATAAGCAGGATTGATGCAACAGTGGACTGTGCGTGTTTCAGTCAGCACCATCAGACCAACAGCAAACACCAGCTTTGATAGCTACAATAGCTGATATATAATATAATATAATAATAAATAATTCTAGGCTTTCCATCATACTTTCATACTTTAGCCAGTATGACCATTGAACTGTTATTAGATTTAATTTAGTGTGATATTAAAAAGTCTTAAATTTAACCTGGTGAACCTGCAGAAACTCTGTTAAAGTTTGTATTTGTTTTGTCTGTGAATATTTTGTCTGTGCTGTTGTAGGATGACAAATGATGATTCGTCGAGTGTGTACGAGAACATAAACTTTAAAAGCCCTCAGACGTCTTTCAGCAGTAACACCAGGAGGTAAAACCGTCGGGACCTCCACATCTCTCTGTCTGCCTCTTTGTAAGTGCTTCATTCATTTCATTTTACATTGTTTGAATTTCTCTCTGTGCTCAGGCAGAGTGCATTCACAGCCACTTTGGTATTTTTATCCAGCAAAAGTCAACAGATTGTCAGAGTATCATCCCACTTGCTTTAGAATTTTTCATTTGTAGTAGCACTTTGTTGAAGCAGTCAGTATCCACTGCAATGAAGTCTGCATTGCAGTGGATATGGTGCATAGACGAGTGTTGTTGGCTGCACATGTTGGATGCCATTAATTGTAAGTGTGGCTCTGGTTGGAAAAATTATGAGCTATAATTTAGCTCTAAACTTGAGGCGCATGTGGATGTATCCTAAAATTTGCCCCTAAAATCAGAACCGGTGCTGTTAAAACATTTCCACTGATAGAAGACAGTTCAGTTTCTTCCAGCGAGTCAAATTAATTTTCTGCAAACGAATAGAAGAGTGAGATTCTCTTATTTTCAAGGTTCAAATTATAGGGTGGCCAGAAGCAGCTGAGCTTCCTTGAAAGAAAACCTGAGCTCCCCTCAAAGCAACAAAAGATTCAATTTAGGTTCACATTGTAATCAACCTCAATTCTCACAGTCTCATTCTTTTCTCTCATAGTGATTAATAGAGCAGACAAGCAGTGTGAAAGTAAGTGAGTCATAGCTTTGGTTTGGGGTCATCAGCACAAGTCAGTGCAGAACAGACTTTTAATTACCAGTGAATGTATTTGAAATGCATGTTGAATTTATTTTCTGTATTTTGTCTTTTGGGGTTGAAAATCAGTCTAACCAGGTATTGTAAGCAGTTTTCAAACTGCAGCATTTATACATATGGATTTCTGAGTTCCTCTGCATCATTTTTAAAGTTAAAACAAAAAATATATATGTATGTATTTATTTATTTGTTTGAATTCTTAAAGCCTAATTTTGATGAGTACTGCTACTACTGCTGTTGTTCCTAAAAGCTGTAATTATTCCAGTTTAGTAGTTTGAAAAAATGTATTATTTTATTTTTAAATTACAAATGTTCTTAGGAACACCCTTCTTCTTAGGAAAATGTGGATCTCCCAGAGATCTGTGTTGTAGAGCACAACCAGTTAGTTGTCTGCACCAGCATGGTGACAACCAGCAAGGCTAACAGTTAGCCTTTAAAGCTAACTAGATAACTATTAGCCTTCGAGGCTAACTCCTGCTCATTTACAGCCCTTTGTTGTGTTGCCGGGCCTTTTCAACTGCAGGCAAACATTAGCAGGAAAAGCACAGGTGTTACTAATAACACCAACAATGGCTTTTTTCTGTTCAGGTGTCCCAGTGACAGTCTGATAATGAGCCAGCATACACAATAACAGGCCCCTGAAGCTGAAACAGCTAAATTGAATTCAGCCATTTTTCATACAGTCACATGTCAAACTGTCTTATGCGAAAAAGTCCTATCAATCAACATAGTTCTCAGACAAATGCATTCAAACAGTAAAATGTCCCACTGATTATGTAACTTGGTCACAGTTCTTCACAAAACCATAAATAAATAAATAAATAGAAGTTAAATAGTCAAAAATGTTTATGTTAAAATATAGATCAGTCTGGCTTCGTTGTTTTGGCCCCTGTTTTGTTATAAAACTCTCAAAAAACAACAACAAAAAAATCCAAACACAAATGTACTAATTCCTAATATATGATTGTAGCTCCATATCGTGGATTACATCAGATTCATGATTCGTGTTCATGATTCAGAGTGACACCCACCAACTTTTGCTGTTTCAGTTTCAGCGAAGGTCTGGCTTCATCAGCGCCTGAAAACCCCTTGGGGGGGAGGAGGGAGTGTGGTGCCCTGACTACACCCCACACCAGTGAACCCTGCCTGGGCTGAAGGTGTGCGAGCTGACCCCTGTCATGCTGCCGTCCTGCTGGAGTAAAACCTCTCCCTCCATGGAGAGGAGGACTCTACAGCACAGCGCCCACGCTCAGGGCTTCTGTCCTCCCCCGTTTGTCTCCCTTTTGCTCCAGCCTCCAAAGCTTGTCCTTCTCTTAACCAGCGAAAGTGCCTTGTCACAGGATGTGTCTGTAATCTAGCCTCCCCAAACCTGCTGTTAAATCTGTAGTGTTACTATTTTCCAAACCCTAGAAACCCAAGCTGACGTAACAAACAACCAGTCTTTCCTTGGGATGTTGGATATTGAACATGGAGTCTGCCCTGGCCTGAAATGAACAGAGCTGTACGGGACCCAGGAAGAGGTCAAAGCTAAGCTGTTTGTCCGCTTGTTGCTAGAAATCACTCTGTTTGGTCTCTCTCCGTCCCTGTCTTTGCTGGCTGTCATTTGAACTCAAACCTAAGACTGTTTTTGCTGCGTTCTGTCTCTCCAGCTGTGGTGGTTATTAATGTGGTTGCTGAGTGATAGCAAGGGCAGTTGCATAACGTGCTACGGGATCCTGAGGCACAGGAAGGGCAAGCAAGCCCTTTCTTCTCATCTTCAAAAAAATTGTCATTTTAATTTAATTTTAGATGGACATTCTTTTTCTTTTTTTTTTTTGGGAGATTTGACCGATTGTCAAAGTTTCGGTGAACGGGTTGTATGCAGTCCCCCGTGGTGGTTGCAAATGCAAATCAGCTGTTCTGTCATTGTTCTTTAATGGAATTGGAGACAGTTTTTACGTATTTCTTATGGTTACTGGGACATTCTCGTCAGTCCTGTCTGTCATCTGAGTGCGGTCTCCGGTGGTCCCACTTTTCTTTCCTCTTTTTTTTTTGTCTCTCCTTTAAATCGGCTTCTTCTCATCATTTCTTGGTGTTTTTGTTGATGCTGTTGGTATCATGGTTGTGTAACAAATGAGATGTTTATTTTTTAAATATATCTATATTTATGAAAGAGCATAATGGTAGAAGAGATCAAGTTTAAGCACAGTTTTCTAAGAAACATCCCCGGCACTGATTTTTAATTGATGTTATAATAATATTTTGACGTCCATATTTGACAGGAAACAGGGTTGAGAGGATTCCTGAATGGGTGGTTGGAGGTGAGCTTGGCTGACCGACCGTCTCTCGGCTTCATTTGTCTGCCTGTCCTTGTTAATCAGCAGGTCTGATGCAGTTCAACATCTGTCGGAGGAGATCGTCACAAGGAGACAAGGCAAAGGGGCCGATTACAGCGGGCCAGATGGCCATCTGCCTGAGATTGAAGAATAGATTTGTCTCCAAAAAGTAATTTAGAAGATGGCCATAATCCAGGCTTGATGATAGCGGGGCGAGTAAGCCGACGTCATTGATGTGATAAGGAAGATGGTGGTGCTGCGGAGCACTGAGGCCTCTGCACTGTCTGGCAGATTGTTCACTATTTTTAGCCTTGGTGGATCAGCACCAAAATATCCAACTGAAACACCAGAGCAGATACAATGAAATCTGACCTAGGTTGTTTAAAATGTAAAGACTTCATGGTCCTCCAGACCTTCTTTTAAAAAAAACAAAACAAAAAAAAAAAACAATGCTGTCACTTGCAGTAGGACATTGTAATGATGATGTGTGTTCAGTTTGCCCTGATCAAAATAAACCATGAACGAGTGACACTCGGTGGTTGGTGGTCTGTTTGTGCTCTGACCATTCCTCTTTCTCCACCAGCAGAAGTGTTCAGCTATCCAGGTCAAGGACACTCGCAGGCAGGACTCACCTTCGGTCATAAATTAGCCAGTTTCTGCAGCTACAGTTCGTGACTCTTAAGAGACGTGATTTAAAATCTATCCAAGAGTAATGAATACACAGCTATGGCACTGAGGAAAACTATAATTAGACACAGTTGACCTTGTGCAGTGGTCTAAAATAAAGTAACAGTGCAGCCAGCAGTTGATGTATCATCCTGTCAGACAGCCATGTTGTGTGTTTTGAAGACTTGTGACGGCACAGATTCCTTTTGTTCAGCTTCTCCTCTGTCAGTAGAAAAAGAAACTTTTGTTTCCCATCAGTTCACAAATATCTTGTGATTTTGGTCTCTTGGCTGCCGGGTTTGAAACTTTTCTTGTTATAAGTTGTTGCCACGATTTTAATGGCTGATTCTTTATATGAATAAAAGCTATGTTTTCTTAAATAAATGGCATTACTGCCCTGTGTGAGTGAAGGCCTACAATATGTCTTTTAGAAATATGCAGCAGCACTTGGATGTACTTCAGCTGAATTTGAACATTGGGGATGTTTGAATCCCTCTGGTTTTTCCTTTTGTCCTTTTCCCGTCTGAACTGTGATCTCTGTCTAATCAATGAGAAATGACTTTTGTGGTATTGTTTCTGTGTTTCTGAACTATCTTGCGCTGTGGATAATTTTGATTATTATATATATATATATATTTTGTATTTCACTTTGCCTATCTGGGTCAAATTGTTTGTGATATGGTGAAACATCAATACTTGAAAGTGTGAAACTGCTGAATCTTTGGCCTCAAGCTGTCTGGATGGCCATTGGCTGTGGAAATATTTTTGGTAGTGCACTAGATTTTTGCCATCAGTGTTGTTTTATTTTTAGTTTTATTCTTTTTTTTTCTTTTTTTCAGCTTGTATATTTCTAATTGATTGTTTTATCCATTCTTTCATTTTGTATTGTGTGTCAGTTATAATAATAATAATTATTATTGGTGTAATTTCATTATGAACAAGTCAATTCTGGCTCTGAGTTGATCCAGTGTACATGGAGGTGTGCAGTAGTAACACGCTATTTTCTTTCTGCTTGTCCTCTTACATTTACTTGAACATGATGTTTTTTGTTTGTTTGTTTTTTAAAAATTTCTATTCCTTGTTCCTCTGTTGGTCTGAAGTATGGCTGAAGTGAGTAGAAATGTACTGGGAGCTCCTGGGTTGTTCAGTGGAGGCTCTTCCCCTTTCCTTCTCTTCTTGCACTGGCTCTGCCCAAACGCCTTTTTTGCTGTACAGGCTACAACTGCTGATGCAATGAACTGCCAGAAATGGCATCAAAATGGTTTATTATCATATAGTTTAATAAAAATCTATCATGGCTCTGTAGAACTTTACACGTTAATTTTGCTTGTTTCTGTTGTGTTCACTTGTGACTCTGGATCAGGTTTTTAGATGGAGACCTCGTCCATATTGATAAAGATACTTTGGAAAATGTTTGTGGAAACTTTGCCAGATCAAAGATCAGTGTAACAAGCAAGTTTTTCTGTTTTGCCTTCAGGTGAAGTCGATGTAGTGGAGCAGCAGCGGAGAACACAGGGCGTTGTGTTATGAAGTGCTGTTTGTGTTGGACCCTGCTGTGGCTCTCCATCATATCCCCTGCAGTTGTCTCTTCAGTTTGAAAAGTGAGAGAATATAGCTCATTGAACACCAGTTAACTAATATTAATATTGAAAAGCGAAGCCTTGCAGAAGAAACACCAGTTTCACCAGTACCGACAGTGGCCTGTGGAAACAGTGCTTTAAAACTCAACAAGAAAATAGAAAACGAGACACTGAAAAAAATCATAGACGGCTTCCTCCATGCTTCCGTATTTAAACAAAAAAGGTTTTGTTTAAATACCCTAGATCAAAGTATGCCAACTAACAAGAAGCTTTTATTAATTTTTTTTTTTTTTTTTTTTTTTTTTTTACAAACGATATTTATTATTATCTCCCTATTCACTTTTATTTATTTAAGGAAAGTCACATTGAAGCCATTGCTTAGCATTTTTTGGTTTCACTCTGCATTTATTGGTTAACCATGTTTACTAGATGTTCAAGTTGAGCTCTAGGAAGTTCCACTTTTATTATGGGCACTCCTAAACACGTTAGGATTTAATGTAACCGCCTTATCAACCACGTCACAAGTGAGCTACTCGGAAAACCCCGCAGACTAACTTTTCCTCTATCTGACACACCTTATCCAGGAATAAATAAAGACGACTTCCTGTCAAGACTTCGCTTTTATAGTCAAGGGTTCAAGGTTCACGTACAGAGGAAATGAAAAACTGTTTCAGAGAATGGCCTCATTGTTTCACAACTTAACACTGAAACTAACACTTTTTAATTTACATTCAGGCACACGAGGAGCTGTGCTTTATTTGAGGGGAATTTACCGCATTTGTTCAGATAGATTAAATCACCAGTTGTTACTGCAGTAAATTAATAACCCACAGTCAAATGATGTCAATCTTAATAATAAGGCTTTGCACAAAGGTTTTGTTTCCCAGAAACGTGCTCTGAGTTAATACCTCACATTTTTTTATTACACTTCTTTAAACAAGGACGTATCAAAACACCCAAAGCATTTGTACAGTATAAAAAGTTTTCAGTTGGCACATTGTGATTACATTCGTTCTCTCATGTGACAGTCCGTTTATTAGTTACTATAAACTTGACTATTTGTTGTTCTTTATCCAACCAGACATTTGCAAAGCAAAGTTTAAATGTCAGCATTTTCAGCTTGACTGTTTTGGCCTGTTTTAAATGACGAGGTTCTACCAAGTAGTGTCCGAAAAAGACGTTAAATTACATCTAAGCAGTCAGATCAAAACTTATTATAGTGCAAAGGTTTGGTTCCCCTTCAGTGTTTTGGTTTCACCGGACATGATTTTTGGGGACAGCAGACATAACAGAGTCTCATCTTTTACAAGCCTATATGAACAGTTTAGTCACGTGTACTGCAGGGAAGGTTAAATTCCAGCTTTGTAGAGTTAAAGTGTTGAATTTCTATGCGATTATAATTTAAATATTCAAAATAATTCAAATGATCTTGATAGCATATGACATCAACACAAATGTCTTACTGATAATTGGTGCTGTCTGTGTTGGTTACAGTTCTGAGGTGTTGTGTGTAGTTGTGTGTAGAAATGATCAAGTGCACTTATTGTAAGTGTAGTTGTGCAGCAAAAATGTAGTGTCAAATATTAAAAATATTAGTCATATATAACATTATATACAGTTACAGTGGAGTCCAGTTAGTTTAGTCCAGTAAGTTTACTCTGTCAGACCACGTGTTCTGGTGAATGGGTTGAAAGTAGTAGTAGTAGTAGGGGTAGGGGTAGTGGGGTTGGGCTGGATGTGTTCACGCATACAGCGCATGTTTCCAGTGCTGAATACACACTGCAGTGGCCACAACACAATGACAATAAGCAGCACCATGAGCACAAGGAAGAGCACCATCCTCTTCCAATCTGCCAGCCGGCCCAGCAGGCTGTGAGTCCGGGGCTGAGTCTGGATTGGCACACTAGCCGTTTTGCTCGCTCCAATGTCAATGCAGATACAGAAAGCTGAGGGACTGTCAGGGGCACCTGAGCCAGCATTGCACGTTGAGCTTTTGTAGCACAACTTCTCCCCCTCAAGCCACACTGGCTCCTCCTGCTGCTGATGGTGGGGAAGCTTGCACAGGACCTCGCGGCTTGTGGCCAAGGCTGGGGGTCCCTCCTCTGGGAGTGTGGTGGGGTGACGGCAGAAGGGGCAGGAGAGGCGTGTGCTGCTGCCGTTGCCGTCAGAGTCAGCCAGCGAGACTGCCATGAGGCGGGAGAGGCACTCCAGACAGAAGGTGTGGGTGCACTCCAGCAGCTTGGGCGTTTTGAAGACATTGTCGTAAGTGTTGAAGCAGATGGAGCACTCTGGCTCGCTTGTGACTGACACTTTCTTTTGCAACTCTCCAGCCGTGTCTTGGGGGGCGACCGGCATGTGCCAAATCTGCGGAGTCTCTTCCATGTTCAGAAAAGAGCCTTCCCTCTCCTGTGTCCAGTCTCTCCAGAACTCTCCACTCTTTTCTTTCCTGTTTTGCTCTGTCCTCAACTTCTGGATTAAGACAATGAATGAAAAGAAGAGATTAGTTTTCATATTTCAGGTGGTATCATGCTGCTGGAATCATGAAAACTAGGAAAGGAAGTGCAAACCAGTTTTTTCAGTCACATACGACCGTAATCCCTCCAAGTTAACAGGATTTCAGTCTCTCAGCACATTTTGTACAGCCCAGCCCAGTGTTGAACTCTGAACTAATTTGACCCTCACACACTCATAATAACACAAAACTAACAGGATTTTGGTTTGTCGATGAGTAATTCAATCATGGGTGCAATGCAAAATGGGTCAAATGTGCTGAGTGATATTTACTAAAGCAACGAGCAGAAGCACAAACCAATGTGTCATTTAAGTACACAGCAGAGCAGGAATGGAAAGGACAGTGTCCGCCCCCATGTGTAACGTGGGCATTTCTACAGTTACAGCATGAGTGTTTTTGTTTGCACAGACACAGTGTCCTTTGAAGGAGCACCAGAAAAAGACTTTTCAGTCATGACTGTATTTTAATCAAGACTTAGGCTTTGAACAAGAGAAGCCGACAAGCCGTATTTGAGACCCTTGATTCCACCGTAAATTATGAAAGTTATATATCTCAGTCAGTGAAACCCAGAGAGTCATCATTTGCTGAGCGTCATAGTCACAACAAAGTGGATTAGCCGATTGATTGAGCGCATTAATAATTAGCAGGTTGTCGTGAATGTGCAGCGTGGTGACAGTGCATGTTTTTTTGCTTGCTGGAGACTTAGGCACAGACTGTGCAAACCAACACAATGTAACATTAGTCAGTTAGAGTGCAAACTTTATGGTCCCCATGGTCTTAGGGTACACGGTGTAAGTGATGATGAAAGGCCCGTGTTGTACATTGTATTGCTGCTCTCTTGGCCTTAACTGCTTTAGTTTCAAATATCTCTATGTCAGTGCGCATAGTGAAGATATAGATTCCATGTTATCTAACCTATGATTAAGCAAGCACACTTAAACAAATTTACACAAAAACATGAGACAAAAAGTGTGGCGCAAGTGCTATCTTGCTGGGTGTTTTAAGCTAGCGACCTCACTACTGCTGATAGCTTTTTAACCCTTGAACACCCAGCTGGACACACCACATTTTAAAGGTTTTGACTGAAAAAAATTAGTCTGCTCTTTGGACATATTCATATTCATGTAACTTTTCATAAAGCTAGCAATCCTTGAAAGATCTGCAGGCTAAACAGTGGATGAATGACAGTGATTGACAGCTGCATAGTTGATCTGTAGAACTGCTCACAACTAGCATATTGACCCCTGATACTACTGCACACTTGATACTGCACAAATGGCACAAACCAATACAGTGTAACATAAACCACAAAACAGTTTAGTTTAGTCAGATAGTACCAGAATATTCAGAGTGTCTTATCTATGTAGCTCAGATAAGACTGTATCTCTGCTATCTCGTGGAGCTTACGTGCAACAGTTGCCTTGTGCTGTTTACATGAATTCAAGGCTGGAGTCTTTTAAATTTTACTAAAGAATTTGCATATAATAGTAGCAAACAGACACCAGCTGGTACAGGCAGTCCTTGGGTCCTTCTTGAATCAAGCATTTCCAGTATAGTAAGTGAACCTACCAAGGACAGTGTTAGGGACAAACACAGACAGCTTTGTTAATTTGACTTTTTGAGCATTTGTGTTCAAATCCGTATGTCAGACAGCACAGTACAGGAACGGTATAGAAGCTAAAAGACCAGGTTTTGGGTTAGTGGGGATCACCTGTACCAGATTTGGAGAGTTTAAAGTCTGGGAAGTCAGGACTCTCAGTTTTGAGGACCAAATTATTGCTGTCTTCTGTCATAGTGCTAGGAGTCTGTGAAAGAGCTACAGGCTGAGTCTGGTCTGCTTGTGTCATTGTTTTTTTTTTTTGTTTTTTTTTTAGGATGAGAATATTACATGGTAATAACCTGCCTGCTGGTGTTGTGGGTCAGGTATTAAAGGGCACTAATGTGGCGTGTTTGTGTGTTAGGGATGAAGGATGGTCAGAGCACAGGTGTTCTCCTCTCTGTGCCCTCAGGGCTGGTCCTGTCCCAGTATTCTCATCTACACAAAGTCCCTGCTTGTTCTCTCTTTAATCACCCCATCTACCCTTGAAATTCCTGCACCGCCAAGTCTCTCTCTTTGTCTATACTGAATTCAAACATGCCGTAGGGGGATGAGGACAGCATTTTCAGTATTATTACACTTGCTTTATCAGTTTGAAGCCTCCCCTATCCAATGATTGTGACTCAATTTACCTATTGCTTAAATTGAAATTCTACTAATGGGTGTGGTCGTTTGCTGGAAGCTCTTTTACAGAAGTGTATCCAGATCAAATTTAACTCGCCATGAGGGACTGTTTTTATTAACCCCACATGCCTAACCACTAAGAAGAAAATACCTGCATCCAGTGACTGTGCAGGTAACAGAAATTCAAGGAAGTCCTTCAAAAGTTCAAATATTTGCACAGTTGCTTCTCATTTCCAAATGAGGCTGCTGAAGTGCGCTAAGCGCAGCTTCAAGAAATGACAAGACAAAAAGAAGCAAAATCAATAAACATCTGCAATAATAACCATAAAATAGAGCGTACTATGACAGTTTGTGTTAACTGTCTCTTCTAACAGATGTAATCAGACTGTACGACTTTGCTTTTTCACTTTACTTGCTTGAGAATGGGGTGGTTATTTACCTCAAACCAAGTAATTTGTATTTGAATAGGCAAGAATGAACCACAGCCAGGAGGGGCTGACTTTACCTTTGGTTCTCTCCTGCTGTGCTATCATCATTTTGACAGTTAGCGTATTAATAGTAATAGTAATAGTAGTAGTAATAATTGGCATGGCTACTATTTAAACAAAGAGTTCACACCCATAAAGTTTCATATTAAGTTAATCAGTATATGTTTCCCATCATTCACGGGCCACAGAGCTCAAGCTCAAGGTCTTTACAAGGAGGGAACGTTTTCCAAAGCCTCAGGCTGTGACTTAGACATTCCACAGCTCTCTATCTGAACTCCTGCTGGTCATAGTTACAAATCCAAAAATGTGCTGTTTACATCATGATCTGACCCTCCAGCAAACTTTAACACGTACAAAGTATGACTGCTCTGGGAACAAGTGGTTAATTGGATGAAATATGTCCCTTGGTTTTCAGGAAATTAAGGCACTGACAGGCGGGATGTGAAACCTCTTGTGGTATGAACAGAATCTGGTCACAAATCTAGTTTCAGACTATTCGCACAATGTGAGACTGTGTAAGTTTGAAAGGAGGAATAAGTCATCATTCCTTCTACAAATGAAAACTTAAATTCATAAGCAATTCAACACGCCCTGCTCAAATTTGTACACTTGGATGTTTTACTTGCTACAGGGTTATTTGGTCTGGTATGACCAGCAGCTTAAATGTTAGCAAACATTAGTTTGATTCAGTGCTCTGACTTGGAAATTTTCTTTACATGTGCTGCTATTATTACTGTTATATGAAAGACTTGTTCTCATCTTTTAAAAAAACTGTCCAAAGTCCACATGGAATAAATACAAGCCATAGGTCTTTGGGGGCCCGGGGACTGAGGGGTCATATACTGTATAGCCGACTCAAATATTAACTCAGACTGGGTTGTTTCTGAACCCAAAATACCAACTTCAAATGTTGGGGAGGTCTCTTTCTTGTCTCACAGTGCAGTGCAATATTTTGCTATAACTAACTTTATGGTCCCTCATCACTATCAGTGGTACATGTTTTCCTCACCTGTCCTACTGACCCATTAATATACAAATCACAGCTTGACTGTCACGAGACCTAATTTGTCAGTCAAACTGGAGGGTTTTTTTTTTTTTTTTCTTCAAGCATCAAATGAAGCGCTGCTCTTTTCTGGGCCCCTTTGTGTCAGGCCCAACTTTGTGTATGCTCAGCTAAATGTTTGGCTTAACCGTCATGCACAATGCTGCCCTTCCTGTTCTCAGTTTGAGAGAACAGGTAGGGCAGGGGGGTGGGGGGGGTTTGGCCAGCCGCAGACAGTTTAACTGAACGTGAGGCTGGCCCAGGCAAAAACAGACCTCAGCATGTAGAGATAGCACATGTGTAAATACAGCAGACAATGCAGGAAGCCAGGCATACAGACACTGGAGACTCCTAACTGAATATACAGAAAACTACTCATGAAATGTGACTACAGGCTGGTGCAGCTGCTACTGGGGTTCTGTTACCCACCCCATGATGGATGCCACATTTACAATTCTTTGAAACTAAATTAAGTTTAGGAGATAAGGTAAAAGAAATACCTCATTTATTACAGATGAACCCAACAGTCTCTATTTTTTGTTATCTACTAGTATTTGTTTTAGTCTTAGTTTGGCTGTAGTTATTAAAAAGGAGTCAGGTCACAGTCTTTGCTTTAAAAGAAAATGCTTAAATAGAAACAACGGTTGCAGTGAAACAGTTTTGTAAGAGACAGTCTTGTATTGACACAACAGTAAGCCACACAAACAAGTAGAAAAGCACAAAAGCTCCAGGCAAAATTCAGAGCAAAGGTTAGGTTTACCTGTTCACTGAGGAAGATGTCAGATGATCCTCTCTTTATCTCTCTGGGTCGGGCTCCGTTCACTCTCTTTGCGCTCAAAAATGCATTTTTCTGGAGTCAAAGTCAACTGACTTCTGAGATCCCAGCAGAGAGTTTGGGGTTTTAATTGCGCCTGTGGCCAGGCTGAGGTCCTCCTCTGCACTGGTCTGAATAATCTGCGGGAGCCACAGGTGTGCGTATGTGTGTGTAGGAGGGTGTGTGCTCAGAGGCTGAGTAATAGCTTGCTGTGTGAGTGTCAGCTCTGCGTCCCTCTTCCTCTGTGTCCGTTGGCCGGTATCACCTGCCCTGCTCTGTCAGCTCCCTTTTTAGCACTTTATGCAAATGGGTTCAGACAGTGTCTCGGCCTTGAGGTGGTGTCTAAAGGAGGGAAGGAGGGGGGTGAGGAGGAGGAGGAGGAGGAGGAGGAGGAGGAGGAGGAGGGGGAAGATGACTCCTCAAGATTTCAAGGAGAGGAATACACATTCTTGCCTGCTCACCACCCCTCCCTGTTTCCTTCTCTGTTGATATCTTTCTCTTTTTCCTCCTCACCTCTCTCTACCTGTCTGCACCGTCTCCCCACCCTCACAAGAACACACACATAATGCAAATACCCCTCAGCTCCTGCCCGGTAAACAAACACGTACAGTGTTGCAAATCCTTCAAATGACAGCTGAATTTTCTTTCTTGTCAAGTCAACAGTATATCACATCTGTGCTCTGCAGGCTGCCCCCCCCAGAATGACTAAATGCAAACTGAGACAGTCGACGTGGTGTAACACCACTGTGCTGGATATTAAACACAAAAGACACACAAACTACCAGCTCTCTCATCAGCCAGTATGCTTGAGCTGCACAATGCATATAAAGGATTTATTTCCATTTAGTCAGTGATAAGGTAACAGGTGGCGATACAGGACTATCTTCCCACTCAAGCATTCAATGTGAATAGCCTCCTGATCCTTACTGACATACAGTGCCAGTGTTGTTGGTCAGCATGACACATCAGCACCTGTCAGGTTATATTCCCACAGTGTTTGTCCAGAGTAGTGACTTTTCAATGCATGCAAGCGTATTTTGAAAACTTTCCCAGCCACGCTACAACGGGCAAAGGGCTCCTGTGATGACAAAAATTTATGTCACGTTTTGGTCACCATTAAGCAGAAAAGAGCTTAGGGAGACTAGAAAGGAACATTTTCTTCAAGTTTGCATTCATTCAATGTTTCATTCAGGAAGTAAACATAAAATTAGCACATGTACATCTACCAGGAAAAAGGCTTCCACTCATTAAGACGACTTGAAGGATGTTAGTTGCAGTTTTTTCTTTTTATTTCATTACTCATTTTATTTTATGGTAATGACTAATGGCTCTAGGCCATTAGCAATAGTATGTCTCTGCAATAACATCTGCCTAACTGACTTGGTTATTTAGTAACCCAAACACAAATACTGCCGTATCATATCAGCAAAGTCATTTATTGGGCGTTGAGTTGTGAGTGCTTTGAGGAAGGAGAAGGTATACAATCAAAAGCCATTTCATTCCCTTGCCTGTAATCCACAAACTTGACTTCATAATAAACATGTCAAAGATTTAGTGGATGGCAGAGTGAAGGTAATTAGCTACAGTAAGTTATTTTGCAGGATGGTGGGTGGGGGGTGGAGCTGGAGCTGTGAAGCTACTGCTGGGGAGGGATACACGTGAGTAGGGAAACAGTGTGTGCAGTCAGGCTATAAAATGACACAATGTTGACTGTCTCTCCCCTCGACCCGACATTTAGGCTACTCAAACACTAGAGAGCAAAGCTGATACGTTCAAACCTCTGTCGCCACGCCATCAAAGGCAAAATGTGTGCTCTCTCATTTTTTCAGGGTAAAACATACAATGTTGTGTCTGGGGTAGCTGGTGAGGATGGGCAGTAGGGTGTGTGTGCACTGGCTTGATGATGCTGGTCTTGTGTTTGCTTTAATAGATAACAGTAGGTATTGGTCAGTATTGTTCACCTCTGATGTTTTTTTTGATTGATCACATTTTCAACAAGTGATCAGTATCACACTAGCTGTCTATAGGTCACCAATAACATGAAATTATCAGGACAGACTTGACTCTAAACAAGTACAAATGCATTTGACTATGATGCTGATGCTATTGCTGATTATTATTAGTGGTAGTTGTTGAGCTTTAGCCATGTGAGTGAGTGGGTAGGTCCGTCTCTTTTTGTCCAGCCTGAAATATCTCAACATCTGTTGGGTGGATTTCTGTGATATTTAGTACAGACCTTTGTGGTGGACAGAGGATGGATGGTAATGACTCTAGTAATCCCCCAACTTATCATCCAGGTCCACCAGCAGGTCAAAGCTTTCACTTGTGAAATATCGCAATGTCTACTTGATTGATTGGCACAAAATTTTATGGAGACATTCATGGTTCCCAAATGATGAATGCTAATGACTTTGGTGATCCTTTGACTTTTCCTCTACCACCCCCTGCAGAAAAACGTAATTTGTCCAGTACTTTGGTTTATGACCAAATACCTGCAAAACTAATGACACTCCCATCAGCCTCAGCTGTACTTTCTTGTTTAATGCTAATTAGGAAGCGTTGGCAAACTAATATACTAAACCAAGAGGGTGAACATGGTAAACATTATACCTGCTGAGCACCAGCGTGATAACATTGTCACTGTGAGCGTGTTAGCAAGCTGATATCAGCAACACCACATCAAAGCACCACTGTGCCTGAGAACAGCCTCGCAGAGCTGCTTGTTTTATGATTATCACCTCTGCTTTCACTGGAGAGTTAATAATGGTTAATAATGGCCTGTATTCAAAGAGACACAAAATGACCACAATGATGCAAAACAACCATCAAGGGACACAAAATGATTTCAAAGAGGTTAAAAATGACCATATAAAGACACAAAACATCACAAATAGATGCTAGATGTCTACAGAAGATGTAAAGCCACCACAAAGAGACATAAAACAACCAAAAGAGACAAAAAAGTCCAAAGAGAAACACAAAGCGAGTGTCACAAGCAAACTAGAAAGAGACACAGAACGACCACAAAGAGACGCAAAATAATTACAAAGAGACAAAAAATGACCAGAACTAGTCTTGGGTCCCATATGTGGAGGGTGGCAGGCCTTTTACCTGTCTTTGCTCATGACACATGGCAGCAAACTTTAAATGCATTTTAGGTATGTAATTTTGTTTTAATATCAGAAACTCAAAAACAGTGTCAATCGTAATTTGCAAGAAGATTTAATGTCTTTTCCAGTGGATGGGAAACACTGAAGCTAGCTGTAATGCTGGACGTGTTAGCTGATACAGGGCTTCTGGAGAAGCGATGAAGAAACTTGACACCTCAAGGTGCTTGTCTACCTTCCAACACCCATCTGCTTCACTACACCTCAGCAACCGCCAGCAGCCTTACGTCAGTTTTTCCAGCGTTAAAGGAAAATTGTGGTAGCGAGTCCGAGTGCGATTTTGAAACTTTGAATGGATAAATGTCTTCCTGGATCAAGCACCCTGCACGTCTACACTTCCTGTCTGTGTCCTCTCCTTACTGTAAACAAATGAGGTGCCAGAGCTGAGAGAAGGTCACTGCTGAACTTTAATAAGAAGCCCTCATCCAATAAATGCTACGGATGAGATGTAAAGGGCTGCAGTGCATGTTAGCAGAACAAACAGAAAGAGTTTAGTTTTGGGATAAGGGGTATATTTTTGCATAGAGCTTGGGGCTATGAATACTGCAATAAGTTTTGCACAAACTGAATTGTAATCCCATTTGTTTTGTATATTAAATACACATTATATATTACATACATTGTATAGTATGTATAGAGTCTCTCTATATGTGATTCATACTCTAACAAATAACAATGCTAATAAATTGTACAAACAGTAAATTAGGTTTTGGTCTAGTCACCTATTTCTTAGACATATTTCAGAGTCAGATCTAGGTGTGACAGGTGCGGTTCAAAAGGACTTCAAAACAAAGCAGGTAAACACAAAGACTATTGATTTACAAGCTCATAAGGGACCGTATTACAGTTTACTGTAAAGCAGTTGAGTTTATCAACTTATCTTTATGACCCACAACAGCAAAACAGTCACGTTTTTTCTTCAAAATAGTCTTTGGCCCCACGGCTAGTTCTACGGTGCTCTCTTCATTTTCTTGCCAAGTCATTTATAGAGGAAGAGGGAAGTATATCCTCTTATTGTTGCTCCTTTGTGTTCCTTATCTGTGTCACATTATTATCCCCAAGAAATTTACTAAAGTTTACTCATCTGTGCAGGATGCACACGGCTTCCTCAGAAACTACAGATGATTTGAAGCAAGTAACAAAACTCATGGTGCTCAGGTTCAGGTTCAGGTTCAGCTCATGTTTCCATACGGTTATCGCATTTCTAAGAATAGCTTTCCATAACAAAGATCCTATTTTTGAGTGAAAGCATTTCTGTTTGGTGTGAGATCATCATTTTCCAACTCACTGACCTTCACTGTCAACATGTGGCTTTTATGGTTATGTTTATACTATTTCATTCTCTTGGAAAGTGATGACACATTGTATAAAACACCTGTTGTCACACACCTGCTGTCGCACACATACACACACTCGCACACTCCCTCTGTTTTTCCACGATAAATACAAAGGGTTGGATGCAGCTTGTCATTTCCCAAGAAATGTCATATTAAATATTCTCATTTCCGTCTCTCGTGGTGATGGAAACACTTCTGTAACAGACAAACGTACATTGTTAAAGGATAGGTTCACATTTTTAAAGTCTTAAAACATGTCCAGGTGTATACTGAAAGTGGCCATTAAGAGATCATTTTCCTATCACGATTCTAATGTAAGAGACAGGTGCCCTCTAAAGTTCAGCTGAAATTAATAAGAGACTTCAAGAGTCCAAAAATTTTACCTAAGTGAGATTGTTGAAGCTTCATATTCGCTTTAGCTAAAGTTCAGAGTGGACGAAACATGTACTGTGGATTTTGTCCCTGGTTACTTACACTGGAGTCACGTTAGGGACATTCTCAACTGAACGAGTAGACATGGGGACAAAGTTACAAAAACAACAAAGACATTAGCATTCCTAAAGCTGGATTACCAACTAGGCAAACTGAGGAACAGCCCTGGGGCCAAAGATATTCAGGCAGCCTGAAGGCTCCAGGTTCAGGAGATAACCGGTTTGTGTTAGTTTGATTGATTTCAAATTTGTTTGGTGATACAGTGTGTACCACTGAAGCTCAATATAAACTTTCTTTACCTAATCTTAAGACTCTGTCTTGAAGAGGATCTCTTGTTAAAGGTTTAATGGCTTTTTTTTTTTTAAGTTTTGGTTGTGCTCACATCGTGTATATTGAAAAAACAACAAAGTAAGTAATTTACCTTACAGGGGTTCATTTATATTGCACGTTTTAGAGCATATATCACAGAAATAGATACAAATGCATGAAAAGCAGTAAAGCATGTACACACAACATAAAAATGAAATAAAGACTGAATACAAAAGTGGAAAACCTAAACAAGTAGACATCCAGGTTCTGCTCAAGGTTTCTTCCTGTTAAAAGGGAGTTTTTCCTCACCACTGTCGCTTAAGTGCTTGCTCTGGGGTCAAGCTCTGGGTCTCTGTAAAGCGCTTAGAGACAGTTTTGATTGTGGAAGGCGCCATATTAAAAAAATTGAACTGAACTGAATTGAATCCAAACAGGTTTGGACACAATCTTGTCATGATGTTCATCCACATTCTTCACTCCAAATACTTTTACAATTTCCCTGAAGCTTTTCAGCTTCCTAAAATCTGTGTTTACACACAGCTTTGAGGTCTTTACTGGTCTTGCACATCACCATAACAGCATATGTTGTTCACACTGTAACGGCCTCTGAGACAAACGGGACTGACTTTAAACTTGCAGTTAGGTCCAACCAACAGGCCACAGTCAAGGCAGCTACAGTAAAGTGAACTGTAGGTAGATAATACAGCAGGTATCCGTGCAGAGCTCTGGTGAATTCCCTCTGTGCTGTTTATTCACAGCTCTCCTGATTAGACTAAGTGTCTCCAGGTGTGTTCAGGTGTGCTCTGACTCGCTTCATTTGTCTCCAGTCTTACCTTCTCCATGCACCATTGCTGACAGTGTGAGTTTTCCTCTTTTTTTTCTTATAAATTCTTTGAATTCTGCTTTGGTTGATGTGCACTAGATAACATTTTCACCCTTTTACTGATTGTTTGCCTTGTTGTATTGATTGTCAGTTTGTGTATTTGTTTGACCATACTGCTGAAACCATTGAAACCAACTGAGTTAAAGTGAGACTGAGTGGACCAGTGACTTTAATTTTTTAATTTAAGGCTGTGATGAGTGGCCTTTAAACCAGCAGGAGAGTATTAAAAGTAGTACTGAATATGGCACCTACTGATGTATATTTATATCTGACACTAGATTATTAATACTGATGCAACAATGTGTAAGTAGCAGTGCGCTGCTGTAGCTGGTTGAGGTGTAGGTGTATGGCAAGTTTCAACCAGGGGGGCAGTTGTAGGTTTCAGCAGTGAGGATCACTTCCGGGTTCAAAAAGCTGCAGTTCCTCGGCTGCCGCTTGCAGGCTGGCTCCAGAAGTGAGCAATTCTCCATTGACCCGCATGTTAAAATAGCCTAATTTACAGCCTAAAAAAACATATCTACTGCCTTGTACAGTTTTTGTTTTTGGTCTCTATTGATAGTTTCCACCTCCGTGAACACTGTGAGGGGGGTGAATTTTTTGTACCACAACTGTTTTAGTGTTATTTAGGCTTAAAATTCTTACATAAATTAGGGCGTGGTTACGTTGAGTGACAGCCCATAGACAGGCACTGGCAGTTAGCTCTTTGCTAAAGCATCGGCTGAACTAGGCGGCTACATCCAGAGGCCTCCGGCTACCTCCAGCGGTTGACAGGGGCTGCAGTGTCCGTGTTTGTTTGCCAGTGTTCGGATAGGTTTTTGTGACAGAATGGCTTGTTGTAGTGTAGACTGTACTAACCGACCGTCGAAGGAGTCTGTGTCAATATTTTTGGTAAGTAAATTTCTCGCTATTTTACCTGGATGTTTGCACTAATTAGCATGTATTAGCATATTTTGCCGCTAGCTTATGACTTCATTGCCGATTTATGGTCGCTGCTGATACAGATCGAGGACCGGAGCAGCTAATGTTAGGAACGCTGTTGCGGTGTGTTCCGTACTTTCAGAGTCCGTTTATTGTGGGAATACTAGGCTACAATTTTATTTCGTCTCATTTTTCTGTTTGAAAAGTCGGACACTGCATGGACAGAGCAGCTCCGTCAGTAAGCGGCTGCTGTTGTTTGTGTGCTGTGTGCCTAGCTGATTAGCTGATTAGCCTTAGGCTAGCTGGCTTGCTCCGAGCTAAGTGGCCGGGTTCTTGGCCGGCTGACCAAATCCAAATATGGAAAGTACACTCCCACTAAAATCCAAGATGGCACAGCTCAAATGCCCATGGTTTGGTCACAAAACCGACTCCCCGAAACCAATGGGTGACGTCACGGGTGCTACGTCCATGTCTTATACAGTCTATGGTTTCAACACTTTGTTTGTAGTCACCATAGGTAGTATGGTCCAGTGGTTCCCAGTTTTGGGGTTGGCCCCCTTCAGTGGTCACAAGATAAATCTGAGGGGTTGCAAGATGATTAATTTGTCAGGAAAGGACGGAAAACAATGTTCTGCCACATAAACCTGGATTTTTTTTCAGACCTTTCTCAAAGCTTTGCCTTTTTTAGTAAAACATGGGAAAGTTTTCTTCTCTGGGCCCCCAACAGTTTAAATCAAACTATCAGAGAAGTTCAAAGGGTTAGAACTGTTGCCAGTTTATAGGCATTTGAAACTTGACAGGGAACTTTGACTAGAGTGTTTTTCATAAGTTTCACAAGCCAAATAGATGGGAACCACTGGTTCAATCAATGCACTGTGTTGCATGATCTGTTTATTTTATATAAAAACTTGAATCTGTAAAGTAAGTACACCTGAGAGATCAATGTACTGCAGTAAAAATACAATATTTTAAGTGATATTTTGTCACAGCTTTGGGTGTTGTTGAGGTTGAATAATATGTTGCATCGTCCGAGTCAGTCCTGGTCAGCACGGTGAATGTAACAGTGTGACGCACGTTCGCAAGGAGCTTAGCCTGTTTCTGCCACAGAAAATGTAAACTGGTTGTATTCTGTGAGCACCACAGAACCAGTCTCTGAGGCATGAAATTGCATAAGAACAGGCTGTAAAACAAAAGGAACTGTAATTCAGATACTTCAGAGGACCAGCGTTGAAACTTTAGTCCAGCTCCAATTTTTTTTTTCTTTACAATCATGAAAATATTTTCCACAAACCTGTTTTTTGACTTATTGGCCCTGATTTGAGTTGCCATTAGTCTATCATCAGGACGTGTGTAATTTATCAAATCGGTAGGTTACAGTCATTTATCAAGGGAAGTGAAATGAAACTGCCTCTGAAGAGTAGATCTTGGTGGATAGAAAATGTGTGTACATTTACACCAGGCTTCTGTGACATTCACAGTCTGATGTGGTGCTACTCTGAGGTTACACAATTTGTTATTGCCTTATCTTAATTTAGTGTTAAACACCTAAAGCCTGACACAATGGAAATAAAGTTAAATAGTTAAACAGTTACTGTTCTATTTACAAACTTCAAGCACTTCTTCCAAAATACTGCAGATATTTATAATCTAAGCATTACATTGAAGATGCTGATGTTGATGCATGAAACAAAAAAAGTTCCAGGAAGACGTTCAGTGTGTTGGACTTAACTCACCTTTACTCTTAGTGGAAGTGCAGGGAGGCAGTGCCCTCATGTGGTCATGGTGATGACACACTTGTCTGACATTACTTGGATGCTTTTGTGTGGTTTTACATGGCACACAATGCCTCAGAGTAACAGAGAGATACTAAAGAGGTTTTAGTGACCTGAAATTTGCCTCTCAGGCTGAGCTTACACCTACAGCACAATACTGTTCTTATAAAACTTAAACCGCTCCAGCAAGCAAACTGTTGTGTTTCTGTAAAAGCTGGTCAGAGTTTGGGCCATGTTCTGGGGGCCATGTTTTGGTGTTAAGTTCTCAGTAGTTAGGAGTTGGGATTTGTGTGCAGCCAGAGAGAAAGTTGTGCCTGAGAGGCTCAGAGTAGGGCAAAAAAAAAAAAAAAAAAAAAGTTTCTCTCACAAAAGAACCTGTTCTGCTAGAATCCCTTCATCCCTGCTCTCTCAGGGTGTGTCTTAAAAAGTTAAATACATTCAGAACAGCAGTCCTCTGGAGGATTGACTCCTCTGTGCAGACTGGCTCATCTCAGACACCGTTTTCAGACTAAATTATTCAGGTTAGGTTTTTTTTGGATTCAGTGCCCCTAATCATATGAATTGGACATAATGAGTCATTTGAAAGGTCAGAGGTACATGCTGAAGACGGATTTTACATAATGTGCTGTAAAAATGTAAATCAGAGTTCAATTGTAATGCAGTGAATGTCATGCAAAGAGATTCCTGACTGGAAATTTTTTTTTTTTTATTATACATCATAGAATAAGAGGAAACCGGAGAGAAATATAGCAGAAATTCCAGCAGTGTCAGCATGTGATGTTTCACGTCTACTAAATGTGACTTTTTCTAGTCTTGTTCTTGGGTCATTACAGAAAAAACAAAAATAAAAAATTTGAATATATGTATTGTATTTCCCTAATAGAACAGGTTACAGTTTCAAAGTGGAAAACCAAAGGCTTTGTTAGCTGATAAGTTGTGATAAGTGTGTGATGTTGATAGGGATATATAAAGGGAAATGGATAGTCAAAGGACACTCCTCTGACTCTGATTTAAATGCAATAGGAATATATTTCTTCAATCTGTTTCCATGTGACACTAATTCATTATTGGAAATATTATTATTATTATTTTTTTTTTTTTTTTACTGTAGACACTGCGTTGCCTTGTTGTAATATTGTAATTTGCAATCATTCCTCTTGTTCATACAGGCCTTTAGGGGATGCTTTCCTACTGCTTTTCCAAGGTGGGTGACAAGCGACAAAATCCACACCACTCCTCCTGCAAGAACGCATTCACAGCTGTATGTGGAGCTAACATAAGGCTGCAGCCCTCCAAATTAGTCCAATTAAGTGGATATCTTGTAAGTACACATTTCCTTCTTTTTGTTACTACACTTCCAGGGCAGCACAGCTGAGAAATACAGAGGGAGTTTTAAACTAAGAAGACCTGAATGTATCATTTTAATGTTTTTTTTTTTAATACACAAAAAATGACTGAAATTATCATTGGTCCATTTGGACACTGTGATATTGAGAGACTATGCAAATAGTACATAATACTACTTACTCAGATATACCCTCAATTTAAAGTGATACGTTTTACAGTATATACGGCTGTATGGCCTCTATGGCACAAGTGTTATCATAGTTAGTTAGGCAAGGTAATTGTACAATCCAGTTTTCAAGGCTTTTGCATTATAAATAGCACAGTCACACAGTAAATACTGTCCTTGGGAGCCCATTTATTTATAAAGTACATAGGACATGCAATGCCTTGATACAAAAATATTCCAAATACTGTACACTGGTTCTCAACATGTGCAAAATGTAAAAAACATATTTACAACTCCAGTTAACAGGGAGGAAGTCAAGGACAAAAGAAAAAGACTTAATTTCCACAAAATCTAAATACTCATGCTGATTGGTGAGGTTTAACCTGGACTCTCAATACTTTGAAATGTCCTGATCAGAGTTAATGAACCTCCACTTGATCTGAAATGCAAACAATTACACAGTAAACAAAAGGTTTTTACAGTTTGTGCTGAGAGGAAATATAAAAAAAAGAAAAGAAAAAAAGAATTTTACAAAAAATTTATAAAAACATGCATCAGGTTAGAACCATTTTCAGTTAAGTACAAAGACTGAAATGTAACGTTAAAGTTGTATTTATTGTAAAATGCACAAGTTGTGCAGCAGAGCTGATCTGAATATGGAAGTAAACATGTTTGTGTTCAAGAACAAAGAGCAAATAGTTACAACTGCGCACATTCAGGTTGATTACTGAGGTTAATTAGCTGGAATGTTTTTTTTTTTTGTAGTTTCACAAGGACACAGTGCCTTGTCCTCAAGGCTTCACACAACAACGCTAGACAAGAAATATAAAAAGTGTTTCCAGTTTTCATCCAATGAGTGCATTGCTCTCAAACATGCATACACGGTCCTCTCATAGCCTAACTCTACACTGTCCCATTCACATCCAGACACAAGACTCTGATCCACATTCATTTCCTCAGTCAGTCCAGCAGCAACAAGTGTTCTGTTTTAAATTACTCAGTCTTTGAATTAAAAGCCAGGGTGTTGTTCTTTTTTCACTTAATCTGTAGGAGCTTCATCTTGTTTCCTAAAAAAAAAAAAAAAAAAAAAAGAGACAAAAAACAATTAGCTGCTGAAATTGAACCCTTTAAAGTAAAACATTTAATGACAGAGCAATACTTACCCAGTCCTTTAAAAAACTTGTTCACACCTGTCGGCTCCGGCTCAGGGTACGAATCCAGATACTCGGTCACTCTGACTTCAAACAGACCTGAGATAAAAGATGGAAATGTTCAGCCATCGGGACGAAACGTGTGTAGCAGTAGAAATTTAACTTAAAACAAATAAGGTTTAGATTTTCTTCATATGCAACATAGTTTACTGTTCTTGTGATTGCATGGATTTTATTATCTTAACCCTGTTCTTGACTCTTGTGGCACTGCTATGTCACTGTTACCTCTTCCTCCTCCCTTGCGCAGCTCTTTGTCCTGAATGAAGCCAGCGAACATCTGAGTATCCATGAAGAGCTGCAGGAACTGGCGGACTCCACGGGAGGGATGAGATTTGCGGAAGCTGTCACGCTGAAGCTCCCTGCTTCCATTGGAGGACTCCACCATGTGGAGAGGATAGTGGCCCACCAGCTCCACGAAGAACCGCACGAAACCCTCTGATACCAGGGAACTCAAGTCAGCCTGCTGGCCTGGATAGACGGATGGATGGATAAGGCAAGTGAACTCTAGACTGGTTTACCAGTAACATTACCAAACATACCTGTTAGTTTCATAAAATACTACAACAGACTTGGTATAAAATGTTAAGACATATTAAAAGCTTTTCCTTCCATTGTGAATTAATAATGAAACTTCATTATTAAGGGGCAGAAACTAATGTACTGCAAATCGTAAACCAGTTAACAACATCAGTGAGCATCCGATCAGTTTGAACTGCCCAGTTTAAAAAAACACAATAAACTAAAGAATGTGCAGCAGTCATCAGTAGTGCAGGCCTGGCCTACAGCTGGTCTTTTCAATTCCCTTCTAAACAACCTCTGATCATAGATTTAGTAAACTGAACAAAAAGAGAAGAGCTGATGCTGTAATGAAAAACAGGACCCACAAATATCTGTTATCCTCACTATAAACAAGAAGAAAAAGGAACTTCATCTGTTAAGGGCTTTATAATCAGTGACTGACATGCAGCACTTTGCTGTTCGGCACATGTGATGTCTGTTATACCCACCTCCACATCTGTCTCCGTCCTCCTGTCTCAGGATGTCTTCCCTCTCCTCCAGGATCTGCTGTAGTGCTGCCTGCAGTTTACTGGGCAGGATGCAGTCCTCATCGCCCAGCTGTCACACATCACAGGAAAGGTCAGCAGCAGTCACGTGATGCCATTTACACACATACATCATACAATAATCTGTTTTACCTAGTGTCAGAGCATTCATCTGTCTTTTTGGGCCTCAGTGGGGATCATTGCTGTAGCAGTAAGCTTGTATGTGCTTCTTTTTTTTTTGTACTGATCATGTTTGGCCAACATGTTCTGATGACTTTACTAAAGGTGCTGTAATACATAAAGATGGGTCTCCGATCTAGTGTACTAAAAACCTAGACCTACTGCTTTTAAGCACTGAATGTAAGTATTGTAAGTGGACAATAACCCATTTCAAATCTAATGTGCTGGACTACAGTCAGCATACTGTATCTACATTCTACACTGTGTGTGTCAAACATAATTTAGTCCTTTGTTCAAAAAACAATATACTTCATGTTACGTGATGAGAAGTGAAGCTACCAACAATACTGAAATTGTATTGGAGCGGCAAGTCCATCACTGCTTGTCCCATTAGCTTGTAGTTAATAGAGTAAGAGAATAAGGGATTGAGTTCTCTAAATGAAATGTCAAATAGGAACTCAGTTAAATTAAGACACACACAAACATAAACACAACCAAAATAAAAAGTTTATCATTAACTGAATAGTGATTGATGGGTGATTAGTGCTGACTAACAAACCTGCAGCTCAATCAGCCTCAAAAACAGCCCAGTGTTTGTGTCATGACATGATAGTGCTCTGGGCTCACATCCTATATATTTTCATATCTGTTGCACGTCTCTGTAAGTGTAGAATCATTTTGTTTCTGTCACCCTCAAACACACCCTAACATACTGCATTCTGACAAGTGTAGGCAATGCCATTTTCCCCACTGAGACCACACCTATCATTCCCATTATGGACTGCTATGTGTACACACCTGAATGACAAACTTGTCTGCACACAGATCCACTATGAGCACCTGGGAAGACAGCGAAAAGAAAAAGCGACAGTTACCGACGGCACCAGCTTCACTATTTCGCAACACAGGTAATGAAGGGGTGAAGTGGGCCTTGTGCTACTGTGGGGATCCTACAGGTTATGCATTCATTCACATATACACAGTTAAAACATGGCACTTAAACCACTATACAGATAGACAAGTGGACAATGATTTTAACACACTGACCTCCTCAATGGGCAGCTCCAGCAGCTGTGGCAGGCAGGGAGCCAGCACCCCAATGAGGAACGGGGTTGGAGAGCAGCTGATGTCCAGCATACTGGCTGGTAACACAGGGACAAACGTGTGCTGCCAGGTGAATGGGTACAGCAGCGCCAGTGCCGCATGGGCACACCGAGACAACACGCTGCAGCGAAGAGGGGAGGAGAGAAAAGATTAAACACAGAAATGCTATTCAGTTCTCACACTGATCATATGACACAAAGATATCAATCACAGCTCCCTGAAAACAGATGTCACACTACTTATAATTTTTTTTTTTTTTCACATTTTCACAGCGACCAACTGCTCAAGCTCTCAGCAAACAATACTTCTGTAACAAAGAATTCTCCCAAAATGCAACTGATCTATGATAAACCTCTTTGTGAAGTATTTACTATGCTACTATATCTGGTGACACTCCTTGTCCCTTGACGTGTCAGTTGCCTACATGCTGTGAAATAACTCCTCCGCTTCATTTTCATTGGTCAGTTTTCTGCAGCTAAATTTTTCTCATCTTTGGGAAACACTCTGCCAAGATCAGCAGTTTTTCCAAAGGACACTCATCCCCACTTCCTATTATTTCTCTATATAAAAAAGTGACTAGTCATTCGTCATTGTTCTTAAAGGTTGGGTCTTTTCAGTTTCAAACTGCTGTCATTAGACTCCTCTGTGAAAAAAAAAAGTGCTGGAACATTCAACATCCAATCAGCTGCTGGATGATCGCATTTCAAATGACCTTTTTTAAAAATCCTTTTAGTTAGTTTTAGACCACTTTGTAGCAGAAACTACCTACTTGGTCACTTACCCCAAGCATAGTTTAGTTTGGGTAATTAACCTGACAGTAAAATGAAAAACAACATTAAAAACAAGCCCTTGTCTTTGGTGGTTTACTGGGTAAAGTAAACCAAATACTGCTACTACTACTTTCAGTGTGTATGTTTTTATGTAATATTTCTGATAATTAATTTTCATTTAAGTTTACTGTTCAAAGTGAGTGTGATATCTTGCATCTATTGATAATGTCAAATGAGGTAAAAGGTTATATTTCATGAGCATGACTTGTTCAGAGTCAGGACCTGTTATTGCTCTGGCCCTGTAAAGCTCACTGAGACACTGTAAGTGATACTGGGCTGTACAAATAAACCTGACTTGACTTGCCACTGGGATGCTTCCACAGCTTAGCATTTTGTGAGCCAGCACACTGAGGCCAAAGTACACAAAGACAGATAACACTGGTCCTGGGTCTGTGTGATGTAATCAAGCTTCAACTATACTTGGCATATGGTCTATTTTTATTTAACTGCCAACCTTAACATTTTCAAATTGATTTGCTATCCTTATAAAGGTTAGGTGGTGAAGTGCCCTGCAGTGTTGTGTGTGTTTCTGTGTGCAGCAGTACCTAAGTTTGTCAGCGATGAAGATGACTCTCCTCTCAAGCAGGAGGGAAGCGAACACCTGCAGGAGTTTCCCGACACTGAGACACTGCAGCAGACTGTCAAAGTCCACATGCTCTAATCTGGAGTCCACTGGCCGACATAAAGTGAGCACCTGGCAAAGAAAAAAGAGCATAGGGACTCAGACTATACAGTGTACATAAATGGGTAGAACTTGCAGTCATTTACACTGGTTGACTGTTATGTGAATGCCTGAACTACAAGATAGTAGTGATTATGCAGCGTTTCCTCTGAGTTTTTATGGGAAGGGTCCTGACATGATATATATATATATATATATATATATAACTGTCCTGACATGAACCCTTGAAAGCTGAAACAGCTATCCCTATTGTTTGCACAGATAACCTTCCATTCTGAGTCATACTGAGTCTGCAGAAAGGAGTGGTCACAGGGAACAAAACTACTAATTAACATTTCCTCTTTTGGTTTCAGGCTTACCTCATTCCCAGAGCCAGGGAGGAAGCTTTTGACGGTGACTGTGCGCCCGGGGGCTGGAAACGGGGCCTCCATCACACTACGCATAAAAGGGTAAACCAGAGCTGGGGAAATCTCCCTGCGTCTCTCCACCTCCTCCAGAATCTGGACAGACAGAGCCAGACAAATCACTGTGTGTCCTGAAGGAACTAGTGCTGATTAAAATCTAAACAACAGAGCAGAGGCAAAATGCAACTCTGCACATAAATGCAGTTTTCTTCCTTCTGCCATATTCACAATTACTGTTTGTCAATTCCACTTGGCCAACTGGTAAATGGGTGGGGACACTGCTGCATGCATACAATTTCTTTCTTTCTTTTTTTTTTTTTTTTAAACACACCCAGTGACTGTTCAGGACTTCTAGTGTAGCCTCATTCCACCCTAATACATTCAAGGAGTTTCAAGGCAACAGTTTTCACACACTTCCAAATGGATTAGTGGATTGAACCTTTCCAAATCCAGCTCTTTTCATCTCCCTATAAAGGCTTCTATGGGCAGAAACAAGAGAGCAGATGCACTCTGTGATTACGTTACCTTTGCAAACAGGTTGAAACAGCCCAGCTTGCTGACAATACAGTGCACTTCAGGAAGCCTCTTTCCCTTTCCACTGGGCTGGAAGACACACATACAGTTTCATATGTCATAAAACAGGTAACTACAGATATATCTATGATAAAAAAAAAAAAAAAGTGTGTGTGTAAAAATAGAGTACAATCAGGGTCACAACATCAAGATACTATTTCCATTCTAAGGGGTTTAATAGTATTTTAGACAGCTTTGTAGATTGGAAGAAAAAAAACAAGACAAATCAAGAGTCTACAGCCAGTCCCTGTTAATGACAGCAGCAGTTAGCTTATCTACCAAAAAAACAAATACACAAAACTCCACATGCTAGGTTTGTCTTGGCTCTGTCTACAGTAGCGCAAAAAAAAATTATTTTAACCTTAAAAAAGTGTGTTTTGAAAAGTGTCTTAAAGGGATCTACTGTAAAAGCAGCTCTCTTTGTGAGGCAAAAGAAAGGGGAAAATGATGAAATTCTTCTTGCTCTCTGTCATTGATTCAGAAGTGGTATGGTCTGTGATTCACATGTACTGATTCACATCTCCTCAGAGATGTTGAGTAAGCACATGGCGGGCTGCCATGTCATTGCAGACACACACACACACACACAAACACTTGAGAGCTTGAGTCACTGACTCAGATGCAAACGTTAACTCATCCACACTCACCAGGATTTTACGGCAGTAACAAAACCAGCGGCTGCCGTCTTCTCCGGTCAGGACGAAGGAGAAGGTCTCACTGCAAACACAAGATCAGGGGAATGATATGGCATTTAGAGATAAAATCCACTATTCAAACCAGTTCATTTGTACTGACCTTTTTCCTGATGAAAAACATCTGAGCAGAACTGTAAAACACCCATTACTCCTTATATAAAAACTGAAAAAAACAGATCTTATATATATATATATATAGATATATCTAATGTTGATTAATGTGAGGACCACTTAGTCTCTGGAGATACAAAGGTAGAGCATACAGAGTAGGTAAAGGGAGAGCTACGCCTATTTGCACCACCACAAATAAAGGTTTTGTTGTTTTAAAGGCAGAGAGGTAATGTAAGCTGAGATCATACCCCACATTACAACAATGAACCATATCAAGGGGAGAAAAAAGAATGCCCAATGCCCCTTAGCACTCAAAGATTTAATTAGATCAGATGAAACTTTAATGATTCCTGTGGGGAATTTGGTTTGTTGCAGCAGCGATTTTATGGGTTACAGCTGACAGCTGAGGATATAAATAGGAAAAGAGGAAGTGGGCATATTACACATAACACAACTGATAATCATAGGGCCAGAACTTAGTCTAAATATTGTACATGAAAAAAAGAAAAATTAAAACACAACAAAGGTTTTTGCTTAATAACAACCAAGGAAGCATAAAGGAAATAAATGAAAGATAAAATAAAAAAAAAAAGAATAAGGTATCACATTACCATTAGACCACTGTCACAGCAAAGCAGCATCCGTCTAGCATGCTGTTAAAATTTTACTGTAGTGTATGAGCTGACCTTGGCATGTGTGCAGAGGGTTTCCAGTCCTCTGAGTCGGGGAAGCAGAACTTGGGAATGACCTTCAGCTGATCCTCGGCCTCTCTGGAGAGCCGGGAGGACTTCTCAAACTGAAACAGAGACACTGTAGTTTAGTACAGAAGGAGTTTAATTGTCTTGACTAAATTTTCCACAAGCGATTTAACTGCTTGTTCTACCAAATAGGAATTAATATCTTCCCATATAGGTATGTGAGACAAAACTATTTCTAAAAATGGCCAAATTTTAACATAATGACAATGACAATATTTAAATTTCCTAAATATATGAATAACAATTGATATGTAAAAACAAAAGTCAAGAACTTTCTTTCACTGAAGCTCTTGACTTACGTAATCCTGGAAAATCATCTATGATGAGAATCATCTTCATTTAATTTCACCAAACAAGATTAAGATGGTGTCAGAGAATACCACTCAGTTACACTGCAATACTCAAACCAGAGTTATGACCCTTGCTTGGAAGAAGGGTGGGGCAATGTTACTGTAAAGGCTCTTTCTAACCATTTTGGGGAACTGTTGCGTGATTTCAGGGGAGTAGGTGTTTCCTGGGGAGCCTTTTCTCAGCGACACCACCACGAAGATCTGGAAAAGCTGCTGCTGCTGCAGCTGGATCAGGTCTCTCTCCAGGGTGCGGTAGCCAGGCCGACGTTTCAGTGTAGACTGGATGTAAACTGATCTCCTGGAGCCTGATGGACACCACACAGTGAAATGATATGATAATGCTTGTCCTGGGACACATTTAATCCAGCACAGAGGAGCAATATGAGGCCCTTTAAATATCAATATAAAATATAATTGTGGTGTTAACTCTGACTACATTGTATTTGAAACAATAGTCATGGTTAATGTCACAATGGTGGTATCATTTGAGTTTCTCACAGTTTAAACCATATTTCCCATAAGCCTAACTGTTACCTCTTGCAGAGAGAATGTTGCCTGGTTTATGAACATTTGGTTTATTTGACTTTTCTAAGGACGCTAAACAGCTGTCAAGCGTGACTTTAGGGATAGCAACCCCAGTCATTACTGGGACTGATATCCATGAAATTTGAGACATTAATGGTCCCCAGAAGATGAATTGCAACAAATGATCCACACTTCTTATTTAACACCATCATTAGGTCAAAGTTTCAGCTTGTGTAATACTTTGGTTTATGACTTTCTGAATACCTGCGTCACCAACGACAAGGCCATCAGCCTCAGCTCTACTTTGTGTTTAGTGCTAATTAGTGTTTGCATGCTAACATGCAAAACTAAGATGGTTAAAATGGTAAACATTTCCTAGTAAGCATAAAATGTTGACATTTTCATTGTGAGTGTGTTAACATACTTAAGCACCGCTGTACCTAAGTACATCCTTACAGGGCTGCTAGCATAGTTGTAGACTCTTAGTCTTGTTTTGATTGTTTAGTCTTTAAAATATCAGATAATTCTGAAAACAGACCCTATCGATTTCCCTGCTCAACATCTTGCTTTTGTCTGATTAACAATCTAAAACTCAACTTTACAATGATATAAAACACAGAAATGCAGCAGATCCTGACTTTTGAGAAGCAAAACCAGCGAGTGTTTGAAACCTGAAGCGCTAATAAATGCTTCAGGTATGCTATGAATTTTTCTGTGGTTTCTTTTTTTTTTTTTTGCCATGCAGCCCTATGTTTATACTTTGGAGAATCAATAAGAAATGCTGACAGATATAACCAGTATTTCTTAAAAACTTTCACCTGAAAACCAGACTTAAAATAAAGAGACATTATAGACAGTCTAACTCTATGATGATACCTTTGGTGTTGTCCTCGGGGTCACTCTCTGTCCCGCTGGTGTCCTCTGTTGATATGAATTAGAGGAGGGAGAGATTAGGGAGAAGCAGAGAAATGGAAAAGACTTGAGAAGCCATAATCAGATGCAGACAGTCGGCCTTTGTTTCATAATCAGCGGCTTTGCCTAATGCAGCTGGCCCTGTGTGTACCATCAAAAGCTGGGTATTTCCAGCAAGAGGCTCAACTTAATCTTATTGAAGCGTTGATGTGGATGACATTTGGGCATCTGTGACAGTCTGTGTGTGTGTGTGTGTGTGTGTGTACCTCTCACTGAGACTCCCTGGTTCTTCACTCTCTTCCTCCCGCGCTTGTCGTCAAAGATGGTCTCAATCTTGTTGACGTACTGTGTTGTACAGCACACACGGGTTACTTGTCAGCCCCATAATTTCACAGCCATTATAGAATCATGATTACAGGGAATCACAATATAACAGCCTCTAAGTACATAATTACATTATAGATTTTCAGCATTTTTTTACCCTTACATTCCTGCATTCTTCTGTTAATGCCATAAAAGAACACAGTTGAATATTTGATAGCGGAGTTTAGCCCTGCATTACTACACAGACACAGGCACATACAGGAAACTTATCTGTAACAGGACACAGAGCACTGCCAGCTGAAGAGGAAAACTTGTATGACAGTCTATGGACAGAAACTAAAATGCCCCTACTAAGATAATAGTACTGTTGTTAAGCAGAAAACTACATAATGAGGTGTTACAATGTCTATGCCCATTTCACTGGTTTAAATGTGATCTCAAAGTGTTTAAGGACAGCCGGCTAACTAAATGTTATGTTTTATTCTTTCTGTTCTAGCTATATATTCTCAACTCTTTGTTATTTACATATTTCATACAATATGAAATAAATAGAACAGCAAAGACATCTTTTTTAAAATACCATCTAAAAATAAACTTCACTGGCATTTGTTAAACCTGCAGGCAGGTACAGTACAAGTGTCGTGAGTTTGAAGCTATGATCCTTTTCTACTCATCAGCTTTGCAGATACATGTCAATAAGGCTGTTTTATCACTGTACCTTATTGTTAAAGTTCGTCCCTGTCCACAGTCTTTCCACTTCCATGGGTGATACGTTTGCATTCATGTGTTCAGTCTGAATTCTCATGGAGCAGTCATACATCAGTCATACATGCAGTCATACATCTACCCCTATCTACTTCTTTCAGCGTCCTCTCCTTCCTGCTCAACAAGTCCCTGCCCCCTTCTTTTCTTTCCAACACAACACATGATTCATCATTCAACAGACTACATTCCACTTTTTTTTTCTACTCTACTGAAGGATAAAATATAGGTGTACATATGTAAGTAAAAAATATATATCTGTGTGTCTGACTAATTGTATTCAAATACAATGGTTTGTAAAAATTAATGACAAAAGCCAACAATTGTTCACCTGAGGCGTCCTTTGTGTTTTTTGTGTGCTTGTGCGCCTGGGTGTAGCTGGTTTGGGAGTTTCTGCGAGGGTTGTGGATTTAGATGCTGTTGCACTTGGGAAACCCTTCCTCTCCACTCTGCCAGCGTAACCTTGCAACGTTTGGGGTTTAGGAGGCAGCTGGAAGACAAGAGCTGTGGAGTTATCTCTTGGTTTTAGATAATTACATAGTATCAAACTACAATACTTCCTCCTTCCTCCCGTACAATCTCAGGTTATGCAGGGATCATCTGATACATTCATACAGAACTAATATAAACACTTCTGTGCTGTGAGATAGAGACATAAATGGAATATCTTCCATTACCTTTGGGACTTGAGGCCTTGCAATTGGTAGACACATGGGAGATAGCTTGACATCCTCATAGGGGTTATCTCTAGTCACTTCACCTGAGGGCAGACAGAGCAATGGGAAAGATTACACATGCTTTACAGGGTGAACACAGTGAAACATTTCTCCAGAAACTGAAACCAGCTTTCCTGTTTTGACAATTGACTGAGATGTCTGCTGTGGATATAAAAAAAATGATGACTGATCTCAAAAGTTGAACACTTCCTTTTTTAATTATTCCTTTCTGGTTCTGATGTGTTTTGATATTACAGTTTAAATAATCGCAATATTTTTCTTTTAAGTGACCACTTCTAAACCTTGGAAATGCATAATAATCACTATTCAACAGATGTGGAAACAGATACTACAGTATCACCCTATGTCAAACTTCTGCCATTGGGGTTTACTTAGCTGCAATGCTTGATGCAGATGCATTAGTCTAAAGAAAACAGTGTTTTGCTACAGCCTGTCCTGATTTATTACAAAACACTCACCTGTTTTCAATGCAACTACTTCTACTCATTTCTAGAAACAGAAAGTTTGTGATTTATCCTGGGATTATATTTTCAAAGAATTAATTCCTCCATTTTTGTAAGGCACACATTTTGTAAATAGAGGGAAATCTCTTCACTCATTTCAAATGGTGTCACAAGGGAAATCAGAAAGTTAGATATTAACTTTATCCATTTAAGCAGGGCTATTAATCGGTACAACTGAGCTGAAGTAGCTATTACTAGATCAAAATGCCCACTTACAGACATTTTTAAAACCTGCAATATATTGTGTATAATGTTGATACCAGTCCGACCAGTCTTAAGCAATTATCACCCAAAACAGGTAATATGATACATGTCGACGCCCTGAAAGACATGACAGCTAGACATTCAGTATAATGATCGAGATCTCTGGAAGTTCATTTACAGTCAGCTTCACAATGTCTTCTTCAGTGTGTATGACACAGGGAGTTCAACTTACAGACAATGTCCTCGTAAATATTGTCGTCAGAGTAGGCATGGTAAAGGCCTGACTGCCTCGCCTCGCCTCCCAGCGTGCCTTGCTTCACTGTCAGACGAGCTGCATCCTCATACTCAAAGGACTTCCTGTGGTAGGGAAGGAAGGGAAGGCAGTGAGTGAGGGGGGCCTGGCAGCCGTCCTAATGATAGCTAGCATACTATGGTTTGCACTATTGCCTTAAGCTCAGTGCAAGTTTCCCACGACAAAATTCCTTGTGTTGATATCAAACACATCAAGACACAGAGAAAGTAATAAACTGGTAAAAAAAAAACACAAAAACAAGCAAAAAAGGATTTAGACAGAGACAGCAGTTGGCAATATATCAATCAATATCATCATTATCTTACTGGCATTTAAGTAACTTTCCTTCCCTGAAAACTTAAACTAATAGATGCAGCTATTGCAGCTAGGGTTATAACCCTAACCCTGTATTGTGCAAGTTTCAAGTTGTTAAAAAAAAAAAAAAGTAACATGTGTTTGATGTTAGTTGCTTCTGTAATGCACACAGTACTCCTGTATGTAAACAGTCACTCTGGCTCAGAGCTGAAACACAAACATGATTCATGTTCAGGGTGATGCAATACTTGGCCCCATGGAGGTGTTTCATAATACACAAGAATAAATGACAGTTAATGGCTTCAAAGTTGGTAAACAAAGAGCCATGTCCAACTACTATGCTAACAGTGTGCAACTGAAAAAATGAAGCAGGTGGAGGACACTGCCAGTTTAAAAAGTACGATGACGACATCGGACCACACTGAGTAACTCTGAAGGTCTGATTTTACAGCATGTAAGAGCACAGCTAATACAAGAAAGCTGCATAAAGCAAGTTGCTTTAGCTAAGTAACAGCCACTGTGGCCCCAAGGGGCAATCACAGGACATTAAATTTCTGCTTCATTTCCTAGTATTCTCTTGAATCAGTGGCTTTAAAGACATCATCATTAGGCACAGTGTTGCCAGATTGAGCTGTTTTCTGCCCAGTTGGACAACTATGTATTTAATTGGACATGTAAAAGTTCTCTTGGTGATCATTTTGGCTACTTTTTGTGGCATTTGGGGAAATTCCCCTGCACAAAATTAGGCTTGATTCCAGTAAAACAGTGAGCAGTATGACTGAGTCTGATAGGGCAGAGAGAGATCACTAGGCTCGGCTCAATGACTGACAAGTGACGACCACCAAAAAAAAACAAATGTCATTTCAGTTCATTACAATAATAATATATATATACAATAATAATATATATATATATATATATATAAAATATTTGTTCATAGCTCTGTGATAAAAGATGAGTACAAAGCTACCACCTGTTTATATAAGTGAAGTGCAATGCAAAGTTATCCAAAAGAGATTATTTTCATTATTGTAATTATGCTTTTGGGTTTGCTAGTTATATATTAAACAACTATGTTTTTACCAGTTTCTTTCTTGCAGTCATATTTCAGGTACATGATAAAACCCCAGGGTACAGAATATATTTTGTGGATTTTTGAAGAGAAAAGAAGTAAATACAGCCCCTGTAGCAAACAGACTTTAAAACATCTGCCTTCTTCACATTCTTCAAATGTTAAGGAAGTGTTACTTTTCATTTCAGGAACTTAAAGAGCAAGTTCATGAAATAACCCTGCATAAACTTCCTGTGGCCACTTAAAAGTCCTTTTATTATTGATTTACAAATTTTCACCCACTCTTAGATCACTCCATCCTCAAAGATCTTCCTGTTTAAGATCTATCAACAGGCTTTCAATGACGTTCAGGTCAGTGGACTGTGGCTGTTGCAGAAGCTTCACCTTGCATTTCTTGTAGTTTATGATGGGCTTTGAGGTTTGCTTTGAATCACTGTCCTGGAGTAGAGGCCAGTCTCTTTTCACTTTCAGTTTCTTGAATGACTACAGGACATTTGCATCGAGAATTTGCTGACATTTAGTGGAATCCATTCTTCCCTCTGTGCAGTGTTTACGGTGATACTGGCTGTCACACAACCCCAAAGCAAGATTACTTCCACCCCCTTGCTTAATGGTTGACGACAAGGTGTCCTTTTCATCAAATGCTACTCCTTCTTTTCTCCAAACACAACTTTGGTGATTTCAATTTTAACTTCACTTGTCCACAGCACTTGTCTCCAAAACCACTCTGGCTTGTCCCCATGTTGCTTTCGAAACTTCAGACGTTGACTTCTGCGATGAGGTCATAGGTGAGGTTCCCCTCTGGGTAACTCTTCCATGCAGACTCTTGTTTATGCATCAATGCCACACAGTGGAACGGTGCACCACCCCTCCTGTGTCAGCTAAACCTTCCTGCAGCTGCTTCTCAGTCAAATGGGGCATCTGCTTTGCCTTCCTCCCCAGCAGACCTGCAGTTATATCTGAACGTTTTCTTGCTCTTCCAGATCTTGTCTTGACTTCCACAGTTGCCCTCAGCTGCCATTTCTTAAAGACATTTCAGACGGTGGTAACTGCAGTCTTTTTATAACCTCCCTTGCTTTGCAGGCATCAATTTGTTTCATTTTCAGATCCTCAGTCAGTAGCTTAGAGCAATCTATTGTTGCCGACTGTTACCACAAGGTTTAAAGTGTCAGACAGTTTATCAGCTCTCATCAGCTGACAGTTCCTAATGACAACTCCTATTAAATTCTTGACCTGCCACATGAGTCCTAATGAGTCAAATAAGTCCTAATGAGTTAATAAAATCTTTAGGATTTTACAAGTAGAAGGGTGCCAAAAGTTACTGTTTATTTATTTTCTTTTTTTTTATGAAATAAAAGTAACAGTAAATTAACATTTGAAGAAATTCTATTTTTTTATGTTTGTTTGTTGCAGGGGTTGTATTTACTTCTTTTCATTTAAAAAAATCAAGAAAATATGCTATTTGTCCCAGAGTGCCCAAACAACTGTACATACACACTCAGCTGTCAGTTCATAAGGTACATCCGTGTAAAACTAATGCAATCTGATATGCTACAATAAGTCTTCACTTTTCACTGAAAGCAAGCTGTTGACTCAACTTTGTAGTCATTTTGGAGGCTGTATTCTGTGGTTTTCTTTAACACTACTGTGATATACTGACAGGTGCATCTGTTACTTTGTCCACCCCATTTATATAAATGAGAATGTGTGATTTCTTATTTCAAAAGTCGAACACACTTGATTTTAAAATCTAGCTGTTTCAGTAATTCAGCAGTTGCCTCCTGGGTTGGACTTGAGTTTATCAGACATTGTGAATATCTCTGCAGAGTATTGTATTCTGTCAAAAACTCCTGGACAATGTTTAGATAATAATGATACACAACACCAGGACATGGCCATTACAGAGAACTACATCCTTAGAAGCCATGCTACCTAATATGCCCTGTGCTGACTGTGTATATGGGTTACACAGTTATGTTTTGTTTTGTTTAGCCGTGAGTGGAAAAGCCAGAGTATGTGTGCGTGCCTGCAGATGATGACCCTGGACCCACGGCTGCTGAGGAACTAGGCCACATCCAGACAATAGAGAACAATGCTGCCAGATATCATGTGACATCATACCTGGACCCCAGCCAGCAATTAGACAGTACCTTCCTCAAAACTGCCCTAAAAAACACTCTGCTGACATTCAGTAAAGTCCAGAGCAGAGAACAATTGAAATGTGTATTTTTACAGGCCAGTTCTCCAATGTTCAATCAGCAGGAGCTGTTTTCTTCAAAAACATCTCTGCTGTAAATTAAATTTCAGAAGGCATAAAAATGTACACTTTTAACCCAAACTGTTGACAAAACCAATCTGCGAGTCATCTGCACTCTGCTTTTAGTGCATTGACTCACCTGTTTTTTTTATGCCTTGAAAACCCATCAGTCTTTGCAACTGGACAGGGAGGAGGTGGGAAGCTAGGTGGGTGGGCTACCCTCCTACTCCCCAAGTTGCAATGGTTGTTATGAGGAGATCTGCTGTCCCATCGCCCCGAGATGTTGTTGTTGGCTCCTCGATACTGGAATGTCCGCTGAGGTTTGGGAGGAGGCTGAGCGTCACCTGAAGACTCCCTGCCTTTCTCCCACAGGAGTCTGTCTCCCTCAAGCTTACGCCAAAAACCCCGTGAAGTGTAGAAGTTCCCGGCAGGCATGTTGTCTTCTTGGTCATCAGTTGACAGAGGTAGAGCTTTCGAAACAACTTCAACATCCAAGATGCGAGCCGTTGTTTGGTTGCCATTGGCTGTGAGGGTTTGTTTACCTGTGGAGTTAGCACTGTTAGCCTCCACTTTGCAAGATACAAATATTTGTGCTGCAAGTGGTTTATTTCCTGGGGATGTGGTTGAAAATTCAGGGGAACATTTCTGCAGAGGTTCTGACTTCCTTCCAACCACGCCATGTCCAGCTTGAGCTGGGGATTCCCGAAAATCTAAGCCCAAGGTCTTAGGTTGGCTTTTGCGCGAAGCCCCTCCTCCGCTGCCCAGAAGATCCCCAGACAGAGTTCGGGATACAGTTGGAGGGTGTGCTTTCAACCCGGTATCCTGGCTGCTGCCCTGCTGACTGCGACCTTCCCACTGGGAGATCTTCTCCCTGATGTTAATGCCCTGCTCATGAGAAGGGGGCCTCCCGGACTGCCGACCCTGCCAGGCCACGGTGGCCCCTTTCTGCAGGCGATCAACTTCACCACCCCCTCGTCTGCCTTGCTCCAGCCTCAGAGCCAGCATGTTGAGAGGGGGCAAGTGTCAGTTCACCATCAGTTCCACCATAAATGAATGCATCACAGATATCGTTGCAAAGGTGGACAGAAAAATCCATGTAATCTGGTATCAATTAATACGGAAATGATCAGCAATGACAGGAGTGCCACAGGATTTATGATTTCAACTGTCTTTATGCGTCTTCTTGTGCTAGCAGAGTCTCATTTCCCCCCTTGTCCCCTTTTGTAAACAACCTAAAAAGAAGACAAGACACAAAAATTACTCATCAATCACTCAGCACTTAAAAACATGTCCAGGCAGCACACTGCAGGGTCAAAGGGATACTGAGGTAACACAGGAGGACACAGTTAATTTTGACACATCACACATCTTAAGTTGTCTACAAGGTGTAGGCAGGGACAGAGAGAGAGGGTCAGGAAGGATAGGCTCCTGTCAAGGTCGGTCTTCCAAAAATAAATCCACTAAGAAAAAGGAAACACAGTAGCAGGAACAAGGTTACTGCAGCATTCTGTTGCTCTGAGTCCTTAGTAGTGAACCGCCCCAACCCTCCTCTGCCCCCAGGGGAATTCTCTTTTCGCTGTAGCTGGTGTCCTAAACCACAGAGCTGGCCAAATACAAAATACCAATGATACAGCAAAGCATTAAATCTAATTCAGTGTTCTTGCAAAGCTGTCTTTCAGATAACTGTGAAGAATGCACATTTTAAGTGATGTGAAAAAGCTTCTGAGGCACGAAAACACACAAATCTCAAGGCATACTAAACAGCCAGTCACAATTAGATGAATCAGGGACAACATTTTAACCACACCTATCTACACAGTGGAATGAATGCTCCTCAAATGGCTGAGCTATTTATCAGAGGCTAGGTAAAAACACACAGGACGTTTATTTAGACTTTGATTAAGTGAGGCCTCTGTGCTACACGTATGATATAAAGCTATAATCTTGCTCCATCTAATTATGCTATTAAACAATGACAGACTTGTTTTAAAGCTCTGCAGTGGCATCCACCCCGACTCCTATTCCCCAAGTCGACGTCAATGTAGTCACTATACACTCTTGTACAGCAGCTCCTGGTTTGCTGGAACCAAACCATTTGGACACGTTGCACATTAGGACCGAGGCTGAGAAGAATCTGGAGAAGGGGAGACATGGTAAAATTCCACTGCACAGCTCATGATCATAATAACTCTATGAGCTGCATTCCTACTGTATAAGAGGAGGGGCAGGGGGGGGTCGGGGAATAAATTTAACAAGAGACAGTCGGTCAGTCAGTCTCGCAAGTGACGCTTTTGTTCGGTTTGACCTAAATCAAATGTATGTGTGCACTGGAATGCTGCTCGATCATTGCCAGACCACGCAATGACAATGCGACTCCCAAACTGACCCACTTGCATTACTTGTCTGTGTGCGGTATGTTGTACAGGAAGGCATGAGTTGCGTTTCCTGAACTGCAGGAAGAAGGATCAGCAGACTGTCCATAATTATTGTGCAGAGAGATTTGCACCCACTTGCAACCACTGATTTGAGCTATGTTTAGATCAACTGTACTCAAACCCTATGGTGGTAATCAAACATTCTCTTTGAAATACCGTAAATTCAAAAATACAATAGTCTGTTACAGTAACATTTGCAAAGACATATAAAACTGTCAGTTCCCCCTTTCCCATCGAATACGGTTAAAATCAAATGTTTTTTATTGCCAGGCAGGCAAACTGTGAGGTGTTGTGATATCAAATGACAAAGCCAGAGGGTGAGTCAAAATGAACTCCACTCATGTTTATATGGCTGTCAACTCCGGAGAAAGGTATTCCTGTTTGTTTTTAGTGAAACCCACTGACTCATCCACGTAGAAACCAGACAGGGGACCCATGAAGCTGAAGCATCCCGTCATCACTTGGCAGCTAAATTAAACCTAATTAAACCTTCAAAACCACCACAAAACGCTCTCGCAAAGAAGTGCGGCATGACACAACATGTTACAGGTGAGGTATTGTGCGACTGTGGTTTGCCATCCACAGAGACGGTTAAAGCTATAATAAAAGAAAAATGTGGGTTTGTCAAATGCCAGGATAAAAGGACACACCAAGATAAAGTGCTTTACAATGACTGATCCATTACCAGCCTCTAGAACAGCCTGTTCATTAATTTTAACAGGCATTAATTTTAACAGCTCTGGTAAAGGATTGACCACTTTAACATGATAAGTTCCATCATTTTGTTCCATTTGCTGCTGGTAGTTGTGAACATCACTGTGCAGAAAATGGCTCCAAATTCTCTGTTAAACCACGACTAAGGTAGCTAACATGTCAAAAGATTTACATTTGTCTTGCGCCTACCACAAAATAAATGCAAGTTAGTAAATCAATATTTTGCCTGTTGTTGATTTGACCTTTTTGTATGAGCAGACTGGTGGAAGCATACATCTCCGGCGCTTGCAGTTCTAGCAGCTGTAGTTATTCTGTAGTCTGCAGTTACTCATTAACTCAAATGTCTTTCCAATACTTGGCAACACCTGCAGATCATTTCAATCTAGCAGCTATCCTATCAGCATTAAGGTCCAATGACCCTAACTCACTCTGACTTTAATTAGCTGCTTAATTCCTTGTATTGGGGTTTATAGTGCAATAAAGTAAGGATAGATTCAGGAGAAGAGAGAGAGAGACTGCCCACTGTCAAGTTCCATTTACCCTATCTCTCCGTTATATGAAGAAAACATTCTACAAATCTCCTTTCAAAATTCTAAGATTTCAAATGCTCTTCCTTAGTGCAAAGACTTAATAACATATAAAATGAAACTCAGTCGCTGATCTGACTCACTAAGAAGTACTCTGTAATTCGGCTCTAACATAGGGCTGAAATTACCTAAAGTAACTGACTGGTTTACTCTGCTCTCTCCCAACCATCACGGTGAAACTTGAGGAGTTGTCCGTTGAAGAGCGGTCACAGTTAGCCACAAGAATAACGTTTTGGTTAAATCTGAAAGTTTAGTTCAGTCAAAAAAGGATCCATTTAGTTTATTGGATTGTATGCCGAACTGAACAACGTGGATTACGGATATAGATATTAGCTTGGTGTTTATATTAAAATATCACTATATATATCGATAATGAAGTCAGTTTTAATTAGCCGTGTTTTCAATTGAAATTGGCGTCGACTTTTCACTAAATAAAAAAACCGTATGAATTGGGGGAAAAAATGTCGCTGAGCAACACATTTTACGGCCAGCAATTAGATAACGTTATGTTATTGTATGCAATAAAACACAACAGCTCTAAACTCATCTACCGAGCTGGAGTTAACGCTAGAGGAGAAAGAAGTGAGACAAGCTGTGTAATAACGTTAAGTGTGATTAACGTTAGAGCAAAATACCACATGGATAGCTGCATGAGCCATATTTCTCGTGACTTACCCCTCGTAGTTTAAAATGATAAGAAAAAGTCATGTTCTTTCCTCATTTTCCTTTCGATAAAATGAAAAACAAATAACATGTAACTCCACTCGCTCGCATCCTTCAATCTGGAGAGATTAGCAGTCTGAGTAAGTTCAGGCTAACGTAATTTCAGCCATACAGCCAGTTATTGGTAACTTATGAGAAAATAAACTTTCTCGGGCGTAAAAACGTGTCCCCCATTCTAATAACTATTCACTACAACAACAAAGAAAGTGGCCATAACTACAGAAAAGTAAAGCAGAACACTCCTAGCCCTCCTTCTCAGGGCAGTTACTGTCAAGTCAGCCAAAATTGCGTGATTTCCGGTTGGAAAAACCAAAATAAGAGCACTGACAATCCAAAGATCTCTAAACTTCCACAATGGAAATGCACTATTTTGTATATTCACCCATAGTGTTTTCCCTATTCAACCATTTTGTTAAAATCTATTTTTTCAGTGTTACATACCATATGCAATTTAATGACAAATACATACAATCATTAAAACCACAATTGCACTTTGTGATCTCATTTCCCATTCTATGTTTTTGTTTATTTGTTTACTGCATGCACCAACAATGCCACAGCACATTCCTTGCATGTAAAAAAATACTTGGTGATAAAATCTGATTCCAATTCTGATTGTTATTCTGGGTCAGTGCACAAAGTGATTATAGCATAACATTGTCACTGAATTCCAGGGGCACCAAAATTCTCATTCCAAATGACAATGAAAAGACGATTGTTCGAAGAAAATGTCAATATCAATTTCATTCTGTTGCAATCAACAGAGGATCAGGGCTTCTGCACAAATTGTGTAGTATATTAAAGACTGATTGCTGTCTAGACTATGGATAGTTAAAAGTGCACAACAGTTGAAAGTGGTTGACAATAATTGGTATTTGGTTTTAGTTTGTTTATTTATTCATTTTGAACCAGAAGCAATAAAAGCCTAACATGCTTACCTGAAACCCTGCTTTAAAATAAATGGTTTCTAAATCTTTTATTTTTAGGGACACAGTTCATAGTGAAGGAATAGCAAATGCCTGTCACGTTTACAACTCAGATGACTTCCGGTTTGAGTTGTGGTGTTTCGGTAGAGCTTGACGAAGCTGAGACTGTGAGAAAATCTGGTTGAATCCTCCCGATTAAAGAGGGAAGACGTCATCACATGAAGTCCTGCAGCTGTCAACCAATGACTGCTCCTGTCATCGATGAATAAGTGCTGTTGTCTTCAAGTGTCCTGGGAGTTATAGACACTGTGTTATAAGCGGCACTAGTGCGAGTCCACATATCAACAGACGCGACTTGGGACTGTACTTTCACTTATACGATGCAGACATGTCCTGTTTACGTGCAGGAAATTGACAGCGTTGAAACGGTTTAGAAAACGTAGTGAAAACATTGTGTAAGTGGGGTGTTCACACAGCTGCTTCAAAACATTATTTGACCTAACTTAAAATGTCAGAGGTCAGGGTCTAATAAATGTATATTTTTGTAGAATTCAATCCATATAATTTTTAAACTTATTTAAATAATATATGCGGTGATGCAGACTCACAGTATATTCTACATATTTGTTCAGTTGTTTCAGACAAACCATTTAGGCCACAAAACTACAGCCTCAAGGGCAGGGGCGGGCTGGGGTTGAAATTCAGCCCGGGAGCTTGGTTTGGAGAGACCTTTTACCCGATCGCACAGCGGATGTAAGTGGAACTGTGATTTTAACATGAATACTTTATTTGCAATATAAAAACAATCTAATGATATACATGATATGCAGTAAGTATGTTATGCTCAAATATGCTCACACATACTATGCATACTCAAACACTATGTTTATTTAAAAATGAAAACTAGTGTGTGTGTGTGTCTGTGTGTGTGTGTGTGTGTGTGCGCGCGCACGGAGAACAGAGGCAAAAAGACTGGCAAAATTCTGTTCAATTTCTGCTTTATTTGCTTTATTTGGTCATGAAAACATGGAAAAGAACATGCTTTGTGTATTGCTTGCATGTGGTTTTGCTCAAATAAAAGCAATTAAGTGTGTGTGTGTGTGTCTGTGGCTTCTTTCTTTTACCCTGTTCATCTTTCTTGTTTTCTTTTGACAGTTTGATGACTGACTGAACGGCTGAGCCAATCACATTTCAGTAGAAACAGGGATCATCTCAAATTGGAAGGGGCCGTTCGTATCCCCCCTTAATATGCAAAATATTAGTTTCACCCAGTCCAGCGGTGCGGAATCATCCCAGTCTAACGTTAGGTTCATAGACTGTATAAAACACGGACGTAGCACCTGTGACGTCACCCATTGGTTTCGGGGAGTCAGTTTTGTGACCAAACCACGGGCATTTGAGCTGCGCCATCTTGGATTTTAGTGGGAGTTTTTTTGGGGAGTACTTTCCATATTTGGCGGAGAGGCGGTTACTCTATGAGTCAGCCGGCCAAGAACCCCCCCACCACTTAGCTCGGAGCAACCGAGCTAGTGTAATGCTAATCAGCTAAGGCTAACAAGCTAAGCGGCAGCTACACGCATACATGAAATCCCTGAGTCCGACCCGACTAGCTCGACCCTGTGCGACCGCGACATTTTGAGGCCTTACTAAAGTATGACTTTTTTTGCCGTATTTTGACGTCATACCGCGGTATGTGGATTTTTATGACATTTTGAGGCCTTACTAAAGTATGACTTTTTTTTGGCAAATTTTGACGTCAAACCGCGGAATGTGGTTTTTTATGACATTTTGAGGTCTTACTACAATATGACTTTTTTTGGCATATTTTGACGCCTTACAGCCGTATGATGTTTTTTATGACATTTTGAGGCCTTTCTAAAGTAGGCAAATTTTAATGCCTTACTATACTATGACGTTTTTTAAGACATTTTGAGTCCGTACTAAAGTATGACTTTTTTTGGCAAATTTTGATGCCTTACTATACTATGATGTTTTTTATGACATTTTGAGGCCTTAATAAAGTATGACTTTTTTTTGGCATATTTTGACATCATACTGCGGTATGTGGTTTTTTATGACATTTTGAGGCCTTACTAAAGTATGACTTTTTTGGCAAATTTTGATGCCTTACTATACTATGACGTTTTTTTATGACATTGTGAGGCCTTACTAAAGTATGACTTTTTTTTGCATATTTTGACGTCATACTATACTATGATGTTTGTTGTGACATTTTGAGGTCTTACTAAAGTATGACTTTTTTGGCATATTTTGACGTCACGAAGCGTCAAAATCGGCCAAAGAAAGTCAAAAAATGTTTTCGCCTCAAAATGTCTTAAAAATGGTCATAGTATAGTAAGGCGTCAAAATCGGCCAAAAAAAAGTCAAAAAATTTTTCCCCCCAAAAAAAGTCAAAAAAATTTTCCCCCAGAAAAAAGGCCAAAAAAAATCCAAATTTTTTTTCACCTCAAAATGTCATAAAAATGGTCATAGCATAGTAAGGCGTCAAAATCGGCCAAAAAAAGTCAAAATTTTTTTGACCTGAAAATGTCATAAAAACGTCATAGTATAGTAAGGCGTCAAAATCGGCCAAAAAAAGTCCAAATTTTTTTTTACCTCAAAATGTCATAGTATAGCAAGGCGACAAAATCAGCCAAAAAAAGTCAAAAAAAAAATTCGCCGCAAAATGTCATAAAAAACGTCATATTATAGTAAGGTGTCAAAATCAGCGAAAAAAAAGTCAAAAAATGTTTTGGCCTCAAAATGTCATAAAAAAGTCATAGTATAGTAAGGCGTCAAAATTGGCAAAAAAAGGTCCAAGTTTTTTTTTACCTCAAAATGTCATAAAAAATCCGTCAAAATCGGGCAAAAAAAGTCAAAAATTTTTTTGACCTCAAAATGTCATAAAAAATGTCATAGTATAGTAAGGCGTCAAAATCGGCCAAAAAAAGTCAAAAATTTTTTTGACCTCAAAATGTCATAAAAAACGTCATAGTATAGTAAGGCGTCAAAATCGGCCAAAAAAAGTCAAAAAATTTTTTGACCTCATAATGTCATAAAAAACGTCATAGTATAGTAAGGCGTTTTTTTCGGTCAAAAAAAGTCAACATTTTTTTTGACCTCAAAATGTCATAAAAAACGTCATAGTATAGTAAGGCGTTTTTTTCGGCCAAAAAAAGTCAAAATTTTTTTTGACCTCAAAATGTCATAAAAAACGTCATAGTATAGTAAGGCGTCAAAATCGGCCAAAAAAAGTCAACATTTTTTTTTACCTCAAAATGTCATAAAAAACGTCAAAGTATAGTAAGCCGTTTTTTTCGGCCAAAAAAAGTCATAATTTTTTTTGACCTCAAAATGTCATAAAAAACGTCATAGTATAGTAAGGCGTCAAAATCGGCCAAAAAAAGTCAAAATATTTTTTGACCTCAAAGTGTCATAAAAAACGTCATAGTATAGTAAGGCGTTTTTTTCGGCCAAAAAAAGTCAAAAATTTTTTTGACCTCAAAATGTCATAAAAAACGTCATAGTATAGTAAGGCGTTTTTTTCGGCCAAAAAAAGTCAACATTTTTTTTGACCTCAAAATGTCATAAAAAACGTCATAGTATAGTAAGGCGTCAAAATCGGCCAAAAAAAGTCAAAATTTTTTTTGACCTCAAAGTGTCATAAAAAACGTCATAGTATAGTAAGGCGTTTTTTTCGGCCAAAAAAAGTCAAAAAATTTTTTGACCTCAAAATGTCATAAAAAACGTCATAGTATAGTAAGGCGTCAAAATCAGCCAAAAAAAGTCAAAAAAATTTTTGACCTCAAAATGTCATAAAAAACGTCATAGTATAGTAAGGCGTTTTTTTCGGCCAAAAAAAGTCAAAAATTTTTTTGACCTCAAAATGTCATAAAAAACGTCATAGTATAGTAAGGCGTTTTTTCCGGCCAAAAAAAGTCAAAAATTTTTTTGACCTCAAAATGTCATAAAAAACGTCATAGTATAGTAAGGCGTTTTTTCCGGCCAAAAAAAGTCAAAAATTTTTTTGACCTCAAAATGTCATAAAAAACGTCATAGTATAGTAAGGCGTTTTTTTCGGCCAAAAAAGTCATAATTTTTTTTGACCTCAAAATGTCATAAAAAACGTCATAGTATAGTAAGGCGTCAAAATCGGCCAAAAAAAGTCAACATTTTTTTTGACCTCAAAATGTCATAAAAAACGTCATAGTATAGTAAGGCGTTTTTTTCGGCCAAAAAAAGTCAAAAATTTTTTTGACCTCAAAATGTCATAAAAAACGTCATAGTATAGTAAGGCGTCAAAATCGGCCAAAAAAAGTCAACATTTTTTTTGACCTCAAAATGTCATAAAAAACGTCATAGTATAGTAAGGCGTCAAAATCGGCCAAAAAAAGTCAAAAAAATTTTTTGACCTCAAAATGTCATAAAAAACGTCATAGTATAATAAGGAGTCAAAATCGGCCAAAAAAAGTCAAAATTTTTTTTGACCTCAAAATGTCATAAAAAACGTCATAGTATAGTAAGGCGTCAAAATCGGCCAAAAAAAGTCAAAATTTTTTTTGACCTCAAAATGTCATAAAAAACGTCATAGTATAGTAAGGCGTTTTTTTCGGCCAAAAAAGTCATAATTTTTTTTGACCTCAAAATGTCATAAAAAACATCATAGTATAGTAAGGCGTTTTTTTCGGCCAAAAAAAGTCAAAAATTTTTTTGACCTCAAAATGTCATAAAAAACGTCATAGTATAGTAAGGCGTCAAAATCGGCCAAAAAAAGTCAACATTTTTTTTTACCTCAAAATGTCATAAAAAACGTCATAGTATAGTAAGGCGTCAAAATCGGCCAAAAAAAGTCAAAAAAATTTTTTGACCTCAAAATGTCATAAAAAACGTCATAGTATAATAAGGAGTCAAAATCGGCCAAAAAAAGTCAAAATTTTTTTTGACCTCAAAATGTCATAAAAAACGTCATAGTATAGTAAGGCGTCAAAATCGGCCAAAAAAAGTCATAGTATAGTAAGGCGTCAAAATCGGCCAAAAAAAGTCAAAAGTTTTTTTGACCTCAAAATGTCATAAAAAACGTCATAGTATAGTAAGGCGTTTTTTCCGGCCAAAAAAAGTCAAAATTTTTTTTGACCTCAAAATGTCATAAAAAACGTCATAGTAAAGGAGGCGTTTTTTTCGGCCAAAAAAAGTCAAAAATTTTTTTGACCTCAAAATGTCATAAAAAACGTCATAGTAAAGGAGGCGTTTTTTTCGGCTAAAAAAAGTCAAAAATTTTTTTGACCTCAAAATGTCATAAAAAACGTCATAGTATAGTAAGGCGTTTTTTTTTTCGGCCAAAAAAGTCATAATTTTTTTTGACCTCAAAATGTCATAAAAAACATCATAGTATAGTAAGGCGTCAAAATCGGCCAAAAAAAGTCAAAATTTTTTTTGACCTCAAAATGTCATAAAAAACGTCATAGTATAGTAAGGCGTTTTTTCCGGCCAAAAAAAGTCAAAATTTTTTTTGACCTCAAAATGTCATAAAAAACGTCATAGTAAAGGAGGCGTTTTTTTCGGCCAAAAAAAGTAAAAAAATTTTTTGACCTCAAAATGTCATAAAAAACGTCATAGTATAGTAAGGCGTTTTTTTTTTTCGGCCAAAAAAAGTCAAAAATTTTTTTGACCTCAAAATGTCATAAAAAACGTCATAGTATAGTAAGGCGTTTTTTTCGGCCAAAAAAAGTCAAAAATTTTTTTGACCTCAAAATGTCATAAAAAACGTCATAGTATAGTAAGGCGTCAAAATCGGCCAAAAAAAGTCAAAATTTTTTTTGACCTCAAAATGTCATAAAAAACGTCATAGTATAGTAAGGCGTTTTTTTCGGCCAAAAAAGGTCAAAAATTTTTTTGACCTCAAAATGTCATAAAAAACGTCATAGTATAGTAAGGCGTTTTTTTCGGCCAAAAAAAGTCAAAAATTTTTTTGACCTCAAAATGTCATAAAAAACGTCATAGTATAGTAAGGCGTCAAAATCGGCCAAAAAAAGTCAAAATTTTTTTTGACCTCAAAATGTCATAAAAAACGTCATAGTATAGTAAGGCGTTTTTTTCGGCCAAAAAAGTCATAATTTTTTTTGACCTCAAAATGTCATAAAAAACGTCATAGTATAGTAAGGCGTCAAAATCGGCCAAAAAAAGTCAAAATTTTTTTTGACCTCAAAATGTCATAAAAAACGTCATAGTATAGTAAGGCGTTTTTTTCGGCCAAAAAAAGTCAACATTTTTTTTTACCTCAAAATGTCATAAAAAACGTCATAGTATAGTAAGGCGTTTTTTCCGGCCAAAAAAAGTCAAAAAATTTTTTTGACCTCAAAATGTCATAAAAAACGTCATAGTATAGTAAGGCGTTTTTTTCGGCCAAAAAAAGTCAAAAATTTTTTTGACCTCAAAATGTCATAAAAAACGTCATAGTATAGTAAGGCGTCAAAATCGGCCAAAAAAAGTCAAAAATTTTTTTGACCTCAAAATGTCATAAAAAACGTCATAGTATAGTAAGGCGTCAAAATCGGCCAAAAAAAGTCAAAATTTTTTTTGACCTCAAAATGTCACAAAAAACGTCATAGTATAGTAAGGCGTTTTTTTCGGCCAAAAAAAGTCAAAATTTTTTTTGACCTCAAAATGTCACAAAAAACGTCATAGTATAGTAAGGCGTTTTTTTCGGCCAAAAAAAGTCAAAATTTTTTTTGACCTCAAAATGTCATAAAAAACGTCATAGTATAGTAAGGCGTCAAAATCGGCCAAAAAAAGTCAAAATTTTTTTTGACCTCAAAATGTCATAAAAAACGTCATAGTATAGTAAGGCGTCAAAATCGGCCAAAAAAAGTCAAAAATTTTTTTGACCTCAAAATGTCATAAAAAACGTCAAAGTATAGTAAGGCATCAAAATCGGCCAAAAAAAGTCAACATTTTTTTTGACCTCAAAATGTCATAAAAAACATCATGGTATAGTAAGGCGTTTTTTTTTCGGCCAAGACAAGTCAAAATTTTTTTTTACCTCAGAATGTCATAAAAAACGTCATAGTATAGTAAGGCGTCAAAATCGGCCAAAAAAAGTCAAAATTTTTTTTGACCTCAAAATGTCATAAAAAACGTCATAGTATAGTAAGGCGTTTTTTTCGGCCAAAAAAGTCATAATTTTTTTTGACCTCAAAATGTCATAAAAAACGTCATAGTATAGTAAGGCGTCAAAATCGGCCAAAAAAAGTCAACATTTTTTTTGACCTCAAAATGTCATAAAAAACGTCATAGTATAGTAAGGCGTCAAAATCGGCCAAAAAAAGTCAACATTTTTTTTGACCTCAAAATGTCATAAAGAACGTCATAGTATAGTAAGGCGTCAAAATCGGCCAAAAAAAGTCAACATTTTTTTTGACCTCAAAATGTCATAAAAAACGTCATAGTATAGTAAGGCGTTTTTTTCGGCCAAAAAAGTCATAATTTTTTTTGACCTCAAAATGTCATAAAAAACATCATAGTATAGTAAGGCGTCAAAATCGGCCAAAAAAAGTCAAAATTTTTTTTGACCTCAAAATGTCATAAAAAACGTCATAGTATAGTAAGGCGTTTTTTTCGGCCAAAAAAAGTCAAAATTTTTTTTTACCTCAAAATGTCATAAAAAACGTCATAGTATAGTAAGGCGTTTTTTTCGGCCAAAAAAAGTCAAAAATTTTTTTGACCTCAAAATGTCATAAAAAACGTCATAGTATAGTAAGGCGTTTTTTCCGGCCAAAAAAAGTCAAAAATTTTTTTGACCTCAAAATGTCATAAAAAACGTCATAGTATAGTAAGGCGTCAAAATCGGCCAAAAAAAGTCAAAATTTTTTTTGACCTCAAAATGTCATAAAAAACGTCATAGTATAGTAAGGCGTCAAAATCGGCCAAAAAAAGTCATAGTATAGTAAGGCGTCAAAATCGGCCAAAAAAAGTCAAAAGTTTTTTTGACCTCAAAATGTCATAAAAAACGTCATAGTATAGTAAGGCGTTTTTTTCGGCCTAAAAAAGTCAAAAATTTTTTTGACCTCAAAATGTCATAAAAAACGTCATAGTATAGTAAGGCGTTTTTTCCGGCCAAAAAAAGTCAAAATTTTTTTTGACCTCAAAATGTCATAAAAAACGTCATAGTAGAGGAGGCGTTTTTTTCGGCCAAAAAAAGTCAAAAATTTTTTTGACCTCAAAATGTCATAAAAAACGTCATAGTAAAGGAGGCGTTTTTTTCGGCCAAAAAAAGTCAAAAATTTTTTTGACCTCAAAATGTCATAAAAAACGTCATAGTGTAGTAAGGCGTTTTTTTTTTCGGCCAAAAAAGTCATAATTTTTTTTGACCTCAAAATGTCATAAAAAACATCATAGTATAGTAAGGCGTCAAAATCGGCCAAAAAAAGTCAAAATTTTTTTTGACCTCAAAATGTCATAAAAAACGTCATAGTATAGTAAGGCGTTTTTTCCGGCCAAAAAAAGTCAAAATTTTTTTTGACCTCAAAATGTCATAAAAAACGTCATAGTATAGTAAGGCGTTTTTTTCGGCCAAAAAAAGTCAAAAATTTTTTTGACCTCAAAATGTCATAAAAAACGTCATAGTATAGTAAGGCGTCAAAATCGGCCAAAAAAAGTCAACATTTTTTTTGACCTCAAAATGTCATAAAGAACGTCATAGTATAGTAAGGCGTCAAAATCGGCCAAAAAAAGTCAACATTTTTTTTGACCTCAAAATGTCATAAAAAACGTCATAGTATAGTAAGGCGTTTTTTTTCGGCCAAAAAAATTCAAAATTTTTTTTGACCTCAAAATGTCATAAAAAACGTCATAGTATAGTAAGGCGTCAAAATCGGCCAAAAAAAGTCATAGTATAGTAAGGCGTCAAAATCGGCCAAAAAAAGTCAAAAGTTTTTTTGACCTCAAAATGTCATAAAAAATGTCATAGTATAGTAAGGCGTTTTTTTCGGCCAAAAAAAGTCAAAATTTTTTTTGACCTCAAAATGTCATAAAAAACGTCATAGTATAGTAAGGCGTCAAAATCGGCCAAAAAAAGTCAAAAATTTTTTTGACCTCAAAATGTCATAAAAAACGTCATAGTATAGTAAGGCGTCAAAATCGGCCAAAAAAAGTCAACATTTTTTTTTACCTCAAAACGTCATAAAAAACGTCATAGTATAGTAAGGCGTCAAAATCGGCCAAAAAAAGTCAAAAAAATTTTTTGACCTCAAAATGTCATAAAAAACGTCATAGTATAATAAGGAGTCAAAATCGGCCAAAAAAAGTCATAATTTTTTTTGACCTCAAAATGTCATAAAAAACGTCATAGTATAGTAAGGCGTCAAAATCGGCCAAAAAAAGTCATAGTATAGTAAGGCGTCAAAATCGGCCAAAAAAAGTCAACATTTTTTTTTACCTCAAAACGTCATAAAAAACGTCATAGTATAGTAAGGCGTCAAAATCGGCCAAAAAAAGTCAAAAAAATTTTTTGACCTCAAAATGTCATAAAAAACGTCATAGTATAATAAGGAGTCAAAATCGGCCAAAAAAAGTCAAAAATTTTTTTGACCTCAAAATGTCATAAAAAAGGTCATAGTATAGTAAGGCGTTTTTTTCGGCCAAAAAAAGTCAAAATTTTTTTTGACCTCAAAATGTCATAAAAAACGTCATAGTATAGTAAGGCGTCAAAATCGGCCAAAAAAAGTCAAAATTTTTTTTGACCTCAAAATGTCATAAAAAATGTCATAGTATAGTAAGGCGTTTTTTTCGGCCAAAAAAAGTCAAAATTTTTTTTGACCTCAAAATGTCATAAAAAACGTCATAGTATAGTAAGGCGTCAAAATCGGCCAAAAAAAGTCAAAAAAATTTTTGACCTCAAAATGTCATAAAAAACGTCATAGTATAGTAAGGCGTTTTTTTCGGCCAAAAAAGTCATAATTTTTTTTGACCTCAAAATGTCATAAAAAACGTCATAGTATAGTAAGGCGTTTTTTTCGGCCAAAAAAAGTCAAAAATTTTTTTGACCTCAAAATGTCATAAAAAACGTCATAGTATAGTAAGGCGTCAAAATCGGCCAAAAAAAGTCCAAATTTTTTTTGACCTCAAAATGTCATAAAGAACGTCATAGTATAGTAAGGCGTCAAAATCGGCCAAAAAAAGTCAACATTTTTTTTGACCTCAAAATGTCATAAAAAACGTCATAGTATAGTAAGGCGTTTTTTTCGGCCAAAAAAGTCATAATTTTTTTTGACCTCAAAATGTCATAAAAAACGTCATAGTATAGTAAGGCGTCAAAATCGGCCAAAAAAAGTCAAAATTTTTTTTGACCTCAAAATGTCATAAAAAACGTCATAGTATAGTAAGGCGTTTTTTCCGGCCAAAAAAAGTCAAAATTTTTTTTGACCTCAAAATGTCATAAAAAACGTCATAGTATAGTAAGGCGTCAAAATCGGCCAAAAAAAGTCAAAAATTTTTTTGACCTCAAAATGTCATAAAAAACGTCATAGTATAGTAAGGCGTTTTTTCCGGCCAAAAAAAGTCAAAAATTTTTTTGACCTCAAAATGTCATAAAAAACGTCATAGTATAGTAAGGTGTTTTTTCCGGCCAAAAAAAGTCAAAAAAATTTTTTGACCTCAAAATGTCATAAAAAACGTCATAGTATAGTAAGGCGTTTTTTTCGGCCAAAAAAAGTCAAAAATTTTTTTGACCTCAAAATGTCATAAAAAACGTCATAGTATAGTAAGGCGTCAAAATCGGCCAAAAAAAGTCAAAAAATTTTTTGACCTCAAAATGTCATAAAAAACGTCATAGTATAGTAAGGCGTTTTTTTCGGTCAAAAAAAGTCAACATTTTCTTTGACCTCAAAATGTCATAAAAAACGTCATAGTATAGTAAGGCGTCAAAATCGGCCAAAAAAAGTCAAAAATTTTTTTGACCTCAAAATGTCACAAAAAACGTCATAGTATAGTAAGGCGTTTTTTTCGGCCAAAAAAAGTCATAATTTTTTTTGACCTCAAAATGTCATAAAAAACGTCATAGTATAGTAAGCCGTCAAAATCGGCCAAAAAAAGTCAAAAAATTTTTTGACCTCAAAATGTCATAAAAAACATCATAGTATAGTAAGGCGTCAAAATCGGCCAAAAAAAGTCAAAAATTTTTTTGACCTCAAAATGTCATAAAAAACGTCATAGTATAGTAAGGCGTCAAAATCGGCCAAAAAAAGTCAAAATTTTTTTTGACCTCAAAATGTCACAAAAAACGTCATAGTATAGTAAGGCGTTTTTTTCGGCCAAAAAAAGTCAAAATTTTTTTTGACCTCAAAATGTCACAAAAAACGTCATAGTATAGTAAGGCGTTTTTTTCGGCCAAAAAAAGTCAAAATTTTTTTGGACCTCAAAATGTCATAAAAAACGTCATAGTATAGTAAGGCGTCAAAATCGGCCAAAAAAAGTCAAAATTTTTTTTGACCTCAAAATGTCATAAAAAACGTCATAGTATAGTAAGGCGTCAAAATCGGCCAAAAAAAGTCAAAAATTTTTTTGACCTCAAAATGTCATAAAAAACGTCAAAGTATAGTAAGGCATCAAAATCGGCCAAAAAAAGTCAACATTTTTTTTGACCTCAAAATGTCATAAAAAACATCATGGTATAGTAAGGCGTTTTTTTTTCGGCCAAGACAAGTCAAAATTTTTTTTTACCTCAGAATGTCATAAAAAACGTCATAGTATAGTAAGGCGTCAAAATCGGCCAAAAAAAGTCAAAATTTTTTTTGACCTCAAAATGTCATAAAAAACGTCATAGTATAGTAAGGCGTTTTTTTCGGCCAAAAAAGTCATAATTTTTTTTGACCTCAAAATGTCATAAAAAACGTCATAGTATAGTAAGGCGTCAAAATCGGCCAAAAAAAGTCAAAATTTTTTTTGACCTCAAAATGTCATAAAAAACGTCATAGTATAGTAAGGCGTCAAAATCGGCCAAAAAAAGTCAACATTTTTTTTGACCTCAAAATGTCATAAAAAACGTCATAGTATAGTAAGGCGTCAAAATCGGCCAAAAAAAGTCAACATTTTTTTTGACCTCAAAATGTCATAAAGAACGTCATAGTATAGTAAGGCGTCAAAATCGGCCAAAAAAAGTCAACATTTTTTTTGACCTCAAAATGTCATAAAAAACGTCATAGTATAGTAAGGCGTTTTTTTCGGCCAAAAAAGTCATAATTTTTTTTGACCTCAAAATGTCATAAAAAACATCATAGTATAGTAAGGCGTCAAAATCGGCCAAAAAAAGTCAAAATTTTTTTTGACCTCAAAATGTCATAAAAAACGTCATAGTATAGTAAGGCGTTTTTTTCGGCCAAAAAAAGTCAAAATTTTTTTTTACCTCAAAATGTCATAAAAAACGTCATAGTATAGTAAGGCGTTTTTTTCGGCCAAAAAAAGTCAAAAATTTTTTTGACCTCAAAATGTCATAAAAAACGTCATAGTATAGTAAGGCGTTTTTTCCGGCCAAAAAAAGTCAAAAATTTTTTTGACCTCAAAATGTCATAAAAAACGTCATAGTATAGTAAGGCGTCAAAATCGGCCAAAAAAAGTCAAAAATTTTTTTGACCTCAAAATGTCATAAAAAACGTCATAGTATAGTAAGGCGTCAAAATCGGCCAAAAAAAGTCAAAATTTTTTTTGACCTCAAAATGTCATAAAAAACGTCATAGTATAGTAAGGCGTCAAAATCGGCCAAAAAAAGTCATAGTATAGTAAGGCGTCAAAATCGGCCAAAAAAAGTCAAAAGTTTTTTTGACCTCAAAATGTCATAAAAAACGTCATAGTATAGTAAGGCGTTTTTTTCGGCCTAAAAAAGTCAAAAATTTTTTTGACCTCAAAATGTCATAAAAAACGTCATAGTATAGTAAGGCGTTTTTTCCGGCCAAAAAAAGTCAAAATTTTTTTTGACCTCAAAATGTCATAAAAAACGTCATAGTAGAGGAGGCGTTTTTTTCGGCCAAAAAAAGTCAAAAATTTTTTTGACCTCAAAATGTCATAAAAAACGTCATAGTAAAGGAGGCGTTTTTTTCGGCCAAAAAAAGTCAAAAATTTTTTTGACCTCAAAATGTCATAAAAAACGTCATAGTGTAGTAAGGCGTTTTTTTTTTCGGCCAAAAAAGTCATAATTTTTTTTGACCTCAAAATGTCATAAAAAACATCATAGTATAGTAAGGCGTCAAAATCGGCCAAAAAAAGTCAAAATTTTTTTTGACCTCAAAATGTCATAAAAAACGTCATAGTATAGTAAGGCGTTTTTTTTTTTCGGCCAAAAAAAGTCAAAAATTTTTTTGACCTCAAAATGTCATAAAAAACGTCATAGTATAGTAAGGCGTTTTTTTCGGCCAAAAAAAGTCAAAAATTTTTTTGACCTCAAAATGTCATAAAAAACGTCATAGTATAGTAAGGCGTCAAAATCGGCCAAAAAAAGTCAACATTTTTTTGACCTCAAAATGTCATAAAAAACGTCATAGTATAGTAAGGCGTTTTTTTCGGCCAAAAAAAGTCAAAATTTTTTTTGACCTCAAAATGTCATAAAAAACGTCATAGTATAGTAAGGCGTCAAAATCGGCCAAAAAAAGTCAAAATTTTTTTTGGACCTCAAAATGTCATAAAAAACGTCATAGTATAGTAAGGCGTTTTTTTTCGGCCAAAAAAAGTCAAAAATTTTTTTGACCTCAAAATGTCATAAAAAACGTCATAGTATAGTAAGGCGTTTTTTCCGGCCAAAAAAAGTCAAAAAATTTTTTGACCTCAAAATGTCATAAAAAACGTCATAGTATAGTAAGGCGTTTTTTTCGGCCAAAAAAAGTCAAAAATTTTTTTGACCTCAAAATGTCATAAAAAACGTCATAGTATAGTAAGGCGTCAAAATCGGCCAAAAAAAGTCATAGAATAGTAAGGCGTCAAAATCGGCCAAAAAAAGTCAAAATTTTTTTTGACCTCAAAATGTCATAAAAAACGTCATAGTATAGTAAGGCGTTTTTTTCGGCCAAAAAAGTCATAATTTTTTTTGACCTCAAAATGTCATAAAAAACGTCATAGTATAGTAAGGCGTCAAAATCGGCCAAAAAAAGTCAAAATTTTTTTTGACCTCAAAATGTCATAAAAAACGTCATAGTATAGTAAGGTGTTTTTTTCGGCCAAAAAAAGTCAAAAATTTTTTTGACCTCAAAATGTCATAAAAAACGTCATAGTATAGTAAGGCGTCAAAATCGGCCAAAAAAAGTCAACATTTTTTTTTACCTCAAAATGTCATAAAAAACGTCATAGTATAGTAAGGCGTCAAAATCGGCCAAAAAAAGTCAAAAAAATTTTTTGACCTCAAAATGTCATAAAAAACGTCATAGTATAATAAGGAGTCAAAATCGGCCAAAAAAAGTCAAAATTTTTTTTGACCTCAAAATGTCATAAAAAACGTCATAGTATAGTAAGGCGTCAAAATCGGCCAAAAAAAGTCATAGTATAGTAAGGCGTCAAAATCGGCCAAAAAAAGTCAAAAGTTTTTTTGACCTCAAAATGTCATAAAAAATGTCATAGTATAGTAAGGCGTTTTTTTCGGCCAAAAAAAGTCAAAATTTTTTTTGACCTCAAAATGTCATAAAAAACGTCATAGTATAGTAAGGCGTTTTTTCCGGTCAAAAAAAGTCAAAATTTTTTTGGACCTCAAAATGTCATAAAAAACGTCATAGTAAAGGAGGCGTTTTTTTCGGCCAAAAAAAGTCAAAAAATTTTTTGACCTCAAAATGTCATAAAAAACGTCATAGTAAAGGAGGCGTTTTTTTCGGCCAAAAAAAGTCAAAAATTTTTTTGACCTCAAAATGTCATAAAAAACGTCATAGTATAGTAAGGCGTCAAAATCGGCCAAAAAAAGTCAACATTTTTTTTGACCTCAAAATGTCATAAAAAACGTCATAGTATAGTAAGGCGTCAAAATCGGCCAAAAAAAGTCAACATTTTTTTTGACCTCAAAATGTCATAAAAAACGTCATAGTATAGTAAGGCGTTTTTTTCGGCCAAAAAAGTCATAATTTTTTTTGACCTCAAAATGTCATAAAAAACATCATAGTATAGTAAGGCGTCAAAATCGGCCAAAAAAAGTCAAAATTTTTTTTGACCTCAAAATGTCATAAAAAACGTCATAGTATAGTAAGGCGTTTTTTCCGGCCAAAAAAAGTCAAAATTTTTTTTGACCTCAAAATGTCATAAAAAACGTCATAGTATAGTAAGGCGTTTTTTTCGGCCAAAAAAAGTCAAAATTTTTTTTGACCTCAAAATGTCATAAAAAACGTCATAGTATAGTAGGCGTTTTTTTCCGGCCAAAATAAGTTAAAATTTTTTTGACCTCAAAACGTCATAAAAAACGTCATAGTATAGTAAGGCGTTTTTTTTTTCGGCCAAAAAAAGTCAAAAATTTTTTTGACCTCAAAATGTCATAAAAAACGTCATAGTATAGTAAGGCGTTTTTTTTTTCGGCCAAAAAAAAACAAAATTTTTTTTTACCTCAAAACGTCATAAAAAACGTCATAGTATAGTAAGGCGTCAAAATCGGCCAAAAAAAGTCAAAAAATTTTTTGACCTCAAAATGTCATAAAAAACGTCATAGTATAGTAAGGCGTTTTTTTCGGCCAAAAAAGTCATAATTTTTTTTGACCTCAAAATGTCATAAAAAACATCATAGTATAGTAAGGCGTTTTTTCCGGCCAAAAAAAGTCAAAATTTTTTTTGACCTCAAAATGTCATAAAAAACGTCATAGTATAGTAAGGCGTCAAAATCGGCCAAAAAAAGTCAACATTTTTTTTGACCTCAAAATGTCATAAAAAACGTCATAGTATAGTAAGGCGTCAAAATCGGCCAAAAAAAGTCAACATTTTTTTTGACCTCAAAATGTCATAAAAAACGTCATAGTATAGTAAGGCGTTTTTTTCGGCCAAAAAAGTCATAATTTTTTTTGACCTCAAAATGTCATAAAAAACATCATAGTATAGTAAGGCGTCAAAATCGGCCAAAAAAAGTCAAAATTTTTTTTGACCTCAAAATGTCATAAAAAACGTCATAGTATAGTAAGGCGTTTTTTCCGGCCAAAAAAAGTCAAAATTTTTTTTGACCTCAAAATGTCATAAAAAACGTCATAGTATAGTAAGGCGTTTTTTTCGGCCAAAAAAAGTCAAAATTTTTTTTGACCTCAAAATGTCATAAAAAACGTCATAGTAAAGGAGGCGTTTTTTTCGGCCAAAAAAAGTCAAAAATTTTTTTGACCTCAAAATGTCATAAAAAACGTCATAGTATAGTAAGGCGTTTTTTTTTTTCGGCCAAAAAAAACCAAAATTTTTTTTTACCTCAAAACGTCATAAAAAACGTCATAGTATAGTAAGGCGTCAAAATCGGCCAAAAAAAGTCAAAAAATTTTTTTACCTCAAAATGTCATAAAAAACGTCATAGTATAGTAAGGCGTTTTTTTCGGCCAAAAAAAGTCAAAAATTTTTTTGACCTCAAAATGTCATAAAAAACGTCATAGTATAGTAAGGCGTTTTTTTTTTTCGGCCAAAAAAAGTCAAAAATTTTTTTGACCTCAAAATGTCATAAAAAACGTCATAGTATAGTAAGGCGTTTTTTTCGGCCAAAAAAAGTCAAAATTTTTTTTGACCTCAAAATGTCATAAAAAACGTCATAGTATAGTAAGGCGTCAAAATCGGCCAAAAAAAGTCAAAATTTTTTTTGACCTCAAAATGTCATAAAAAACATCATAGTATAGTAAGGCGTCAAAATCGGCCAAAAAAAGTCAAAATTTTTTTTGACCTCAAAATGTCACAAAAAACGTCATAGTATAGTAAGGCGTTTTTTTCGGCCAAAAAAAGTCAAAATTTTTTTTGACCTCAAAATGTCATAAAAAACGTCATAGTATAGTAAGGCGTCAAAATCGGCCAAAAAAAGTCAAAATTTTTTATGACCTCAAAATGTCATAAAAAACGTCATAGTATAGTAAGGCGTCAAAATCGGCCAGAAAAAGTCAAAATTTTTTTTGACCTCAAAATGTCATAAAAAACGTCATAGTATAGTAAGGCGTCAAAATCGGCCAAAAAAAGTCATAGTATAGTAAGGCGTCAAAATCGGCCAAAAAAAGTCAAAATTTTTTTTGACCTCAAAATGTCATAAAAAACGTCATAGTATAGTAAGGCGTTTTTTTCGGCCAAAAAAAGTCAAAATTTTTTTTGACCTCAAAATGTCATAAAAAACGTCATAGTATAGTAGGCGTTTTTTTCCGGCCAAAATAAGTTAAAATTTTTTTGACCTCAAAATGTCATAAAAAACGTCATAGTATAGTAAGGCGTTTTTTTTTCGGCCAAAAAAAGTCAAAAATTTTTTTGACCTCAAAATGTCATAAAAAACGTCATAGTAAAGGAGGCGTTTTTTTCGGCCAAAAAAAGTCAAAAATTTTTTTGACCTCAAAATGTCATAAAAAACGTCATAGTATAGTAAGGCTTTTATTTTTTCGGCCAAAAAAAAACAAAATTTTTTTTTACCTCAAAACGTCATAAAAAACGTCATAGTATAGTAAGGCGTCAAAATCGGCCAAAAAAAGTCAAAAAATTTTTTGACCTCAAAATGTCATAAAAAACGTCATAGTATAGTAAGGCGTTTTTTTCGGCCAAAAAAGTCATAATTTTTTTTGACCTCAAAATGTCATAAAAAACATCATAGTATAGTAAGGCGTAAAAATCGGCCAAAAAAAGTCAAAATTTTTTTTGACCTCAAAATGTCATAAAAAACGTCATAGTATAGTAAGGCGTTTTTTCCGGCCAAAAAAAGTCAAAATTTTTTTTGACCTCAAAATGTCATAAAAAACGTCATAGTATAGTAAGGCGTTTTTTTCGGCCAAAAAAAGTCAAAATTTTTTTTGACCTCAAAATGTCATAAAAAACGTCATAGTAAAGGAGGCGTTTTTTTCGGCCAAAAAAAGTCAAAAATTTTTTTGACCTCAAAATGTCATAAAAAACGTCATAGTATAGTAAGGCGTTTTTTTTTTTTCGGCCAAAAAAAGTCAAAAATTTTTTTGACCTCAAAATGTCATAAAAAACATCATAGTATAGTAAGGCGTTTTTTTCGGCCAAAAAAAGTCAAAATTTTTTTTGACCTCAAAATGTCATAAAAAACGTCATAGTATAGTAAGGCGTTTTTTTTTTTCGGCCAAAAAAAAACAAAATTTTTTTTTACCTCAAAACGTCATAAAAAACGTCATAGTATAGTAAGGCGTCAAAATCGGCCAAAAAAAGTCAAAAAATTTTTTGACCTCAAAACGTCATAAAAAACGTCATAGTATAGTAAGGCGTTTTTTTTTCGGCCAAAAAAAGTCAAAAATTTTTTTGACCTCAAAATGTCATAAAAAACGTCATAGTAAAGGAGGCGTTTTTTTCGGCCAAAAAAAGTCAACATTTTTTTTTACCTCAAAATGTCATAAAAAACGTCATAGTATAGTAAGGCGTTTTTTTCGGCCAAAAAAAAACAAATTTTTTTTTTACCTCAAAACGTCATAAAAAACGTCATAGTATAGTAAGGCGTCAAAATCGGCCAAAAAAAGTCAAAAAATTTTTTGACCTCAAAATGTCATAAAAAACGTCATAGTATAGTAAGGCGTTTTTTTCGGCCAAAAAAAGTCAAAAATTTTTTTGACCTCAAAATGTCATAAAAAACGTCATAGTATAGTAAGGCGTCAAAATCGGCCAAAAAAAGTCAACATTTTTTTTTACCTCAAAATGTCATAAAAAACGTCATAGTATAGTAAGGCGTTTTTTTCGGCCAAAAAAAGTCAACATTTTTTTTTACCTCAAAATGTCATAAAAAACGTCATAGTATAGTAAGGCGTTTTTTTCGGCCAAAAAAAGTCAAAATTTTTTTTGACCTCAAAATGTCATAAAAAACGTCATAGTATAGTAAGGCGTCAAAATCGGACAAAAAAAGTCAACATTTCTTTTTACCTCAAAATGTCATAAAAAACGTCATAGTATAGTAAGGCGTTTTTTTTCGGCCAAAAAAAAACAAAATTTTTTTTTACCTCAAAACGTCATAAAAAACGTCATAGTATAGTAAGGCGTCAAAATCGGCCAAAAAAAGTCAAAAAATTTTTTGACCTCAAAATGTCATAAAAAACGTCATAGTATAGTAAGGCGTTTTTTTCGGCCAAAAAAAGTCAAAATTTTTTTTGACCTCAAAATGTCATAAAAAACGTCATAGTATAGTAAGGCGTTTTTTTCGGCCAAAAAAAGTCAAAAATTTTTTTGACCTCAAAATGTCATAAAAAACGTCATAGTATAGTAAGGCGTCAAAATCGGCCAAAAAAAGTCAACATTTTTTTTTTACCTTAAAATGTCATAAAAAACGTCATAGTATAGTAAGGCGTTTTTTTCGGCCAAAAAAAGTCAAATTTTTTTTTTACCTCAAAATGTCATAAAAAACGTCATAGTATAGTAAGGCGTCAAAATCGGCCAAAAAAAGTCAACATTTTTTTTTACCTCAAAATGTCATAAAAAACGTCATAGTATAGTAGGCGTTTTTTTCGGCCAAAAAAAGTCTAAATTTTTTTGACCTCAAAATGTCATAAAAAACGTCATAGTATAGTAGGCGTTTTTTTCGGCCAAAAAAAGTCAAAATTTTTTTTGACCTCAAAATGTCATAAAAAACGTCATAGTATAGTAAGGCGTCAAAATCGGCCAAAAAAAGTCAAAAAATGTTTTGACCTCAAAATGTCATAAAAAACGTCATAGTATAGTAAGGCGTTTTTTTCGGCCAAAAAAAGTCAACATTTTTTTTGACCTCAAAATGTCATAAAAAACGTCATAGTATAGTAAGGCATTTTTTTCGGCCAAAAAAAGTCAAAATTTTTTTTGACCTCAAAATGTCATAAAAAACGTCATAGTATAGTAAGGCGTCAAAATCGGCCAAAAAAAGTCCAAAATTTTTTTCGCCTCAAAATGTCATTAAAAAAGTCATAGTATAGTAAGGCGTCAAAATCGGACAAAAAAAGTCTGTTTTTTTTTCGCCTCAAAATGTCATAAAAACGTCATAGTATAGTAAGGTGTCAAAATCGGCCAAAAAAAGTCAAAATTTTTTTCGCCTCAAAATGTCATAAAAATGGTCATAGTATAGTAAGGCGTCAAAATCGGCCAAAAAAAGTCCAAATTTTTTTTGAAGTCAAAGTGTCATAAAAAACATCATAGTATAGTAAGGCATCAAAATCGGCCAAAAAAAGTCCAAAAATTTTGTTCGCCTCAAAATGTCATAAAAATGGTCATGGTATAGTAAGGCGCCAAAATCGGCCAAAAAAAGTCAGAAATTTTTTTGACCTCAAAATGTCATAAAAATGATCATAGTATAGTAAGGCGTCAAAATCGGCCAAAAAAAGTCAAAAAAATTTTTGACCTCAAAATGTCATAAAAAACGTCATGACCTTTGTTTGATAATTTTGATGCCTTACTATAGTATGACGTTTTTTATGACATTTTAAGGCTTTACTAAAATATGAATTTTTTGGGCAAATTTTGATGCCTTACTAGACTATGACGTTTTTTTATGACATTTTGAGGTCTTACTAAAATATGACTTTTTTTTAGCATATTTTGACACCTTACTATACTATTACGTTTTTTTTTAACATTTTGAGGACTTACTAAAACATGACTTTTTTTGGCATATTTTGACGCCTTACGGCCGTTTGATATTTTTTATGAAATTTTGAGATCTTACTAATAAATTAATTTTTTTGGCATATTTTGACGCCTTACTACATTACGACGTTTTTTATGACATTTTGAGGCCTTACTAAAATTTGACTTTTTTGGCATATTTTGACGCCTCAGTATACTATGAGGTGTTTCATGACATTCTGAGGTCTTCCTAAAATAAACAGCCCGCCCCTGATCAATAGATCCCAAAAACACAAAAATGTAAAACCATGTAAATTATATGTTTTTTTAGGCTGTAATGTTGGCTATTTTAACATTCGGGTAAATGGATAATTGCTCACTTCTGGAGCCAGCCCCCAGCGAGAAATGATCCTCACTGCTGAAACCTACAACTCTTGCCTTGGTTACGTTCCACTCTGTGCCACCTGCAGCTGCGAAGACATGCTGCTGCGGTACACTGATACTGCATTTTATAGGGTAAAAAAAGTTTATGATGAGCGTCTGAAGGCAGCGGTGCCACTACCAAGTCACAAAATCACCACAACTAGATCCTGCTGTCAAATAGTGTTGGGATGTTACATAGACTAAATTATGAAATGCAACGAAGTGGCAGATACCACACATAGAAATTTGTTTTTTCACATTTTATTTCCTTTCATTCTCATACATGATGTTTCCCCATATGGAACACACATACTGTAATGTACAGAGACAATAAGACAAGATGTGGAGATGATGTACAGTGAAGACAATTATGAAAAAAGTTTCTTCTTCCAAAGGAGAGAACATCAGTGTGTTAGAGGGTCAGTTTCTTTAACATTCACTTGTTTAAGAGTTGCTGTGAAAAACAAATTTAGAAACTTTTCAACATCACAGAAAAGATGAGTTTGAACGGGGAGTATGTCGGATTTGAGTGTGTTTACTCAGTCTTCAGGCCCTCCTTGATGAGGTTGAGCTCATAGCACAGGGTCTCAAAACGATATGCCATACGGATCTGGGCCACATTGGTCTTGCGGATGTCATTTCCCTCTGGGCCCTCCTTCAGGTAGTCCTGACCCAGGCAGTGGAGCTTCTCCTGGAGAAGAAAATCACCAACACGGAAAGTGATAAATAAAACCTTTGATTTAACAACCTTCTGTGTGGTGTGAGGATAGAATCTGCGTAATTATATAATATATCACACTTTTTTTCACCAAAGATGCCAGTGTGAAAAGAAAGAAAAATCTCACATGCTATTTATTACATGTTAACAAGCCAACAAAGCACCATTCCATCAGGTGTTTTACCTCATGAGACATGGCACTCTGCAGCACACTGTTCCTGGAGATCTCACACATGTCGCAGGTGCTGAGCTTGAATACCTGGGCTGCAATGGCGTACTCTTCCATAAGGGGCTCCTGTGGACATGAAGGCCAATCATTAACATCATTAAACAGTTTTAAACAATTTTGCGCACATCTAAGTCTGCATGCTCGACATATGACAGAATTCTGTTTATGTGCTTATAATGAATGTTCACTCAATGCCTATTCTGTTGTATATTTGTTTGACAGTGCAGTAGTATGACTATGGAATTTGAACACAAAGACTTGCAAAGAAAACTGAAATACACGTCTGTAGATGTACATCACACAATGCCCATTATTCACAGCACAGTATGCACTGTTGTCTACACAATCATCAAAGACCTTCTCTCCATGTGCTCAGACCTTGGTGTAGTGGAACTGCATGGGGTCGTCAGTGGACAGAGACACAACCAGGCCTTTCTTTTGGAACTCCAGCAGGGGGTTCTTGGCGTACTCCAGGAACAGGCTGTTGTTGCTGAGAGGGGACATGGCAATTGGGACCTGGGCCAGGAAGTACAGGTACTGCAACACAGGGCTCTGGTGGTGCAGGATCGATAAATAGATATGGTCAGTTTACAAGATCAGGCCGAGTCAACTTGACTGAAATTTTTACTTTTCTTTTTGATAATAAAGCAGATTACTTAATGTGCAATGACGACTGTATTAACTGCAGGATTATTCATGGGATGAATCTTAAATCTAAGACTGCTCTTGACATTACAATATCAGTTTTTGAGAAGTCAAAATATCGCCTTACAAGGTTTTTTTTAGAAAACCTACTGTCAGTTAAAGATTGTTGCAATAAGCCAATAATGGTCAATACAGTTAAGGCCTGGAGAGAATTATAAGGTTTTGAAGTAAGATTCAGGATAACATCAACTTTTACGTTCTCCATTGTGCTTTAAAGAAAGACTATGTAACTTATGACAGAACAAACAACACGTTCATCTTCTCTTATCATGGTTAATATTGTTTTTTAGAATGACAGAAACCTGGGTTAACAGGTGTGTACGTGTACTGCTGAATTACTGGTTTAATTACAGTAAGTGAGACACTACATCCAAGCTTCCATTTTATCTCATAAAGAGAGGACTGACCTTCTTGAGGTTGAGGCCGTGAGAGATGTTGTCAGCAGTCATGAAGGCAGCCAGCAGATGGGTGATGGCACCAGCCTCACCGCAGTGAGGCCTGAACATGAATGTGTTCATCCCCCTTTGTCTGGAAAGCAGAAGGTAAACAAGTATTATACTATAGAAAGGATACTTGTTGTTGGAGGAACTTACTGTGCTGTAATATGCACTCACTGTGAGATATTAAGAAATAAGGGGAACTATCATGGATATGAACACAATATGACAAGGAAACTCTCAGACAAAACATCAAATACTGAATAATCATATTCCTGCACTGCAAATAAAAAATACAAAACTGTGTGTACGGAAACAAAGTTACGTACCTGCGGAGCTGGTTGAGCACAGCAATGTTTGCATACATGTAGTAAATGTAGTAGGTGTATGAGGGGTTCTTGGCGATGTCCCACTCCTCTGGTTTGGGGCTCTTAGTGGAGAACATGTGGCCACTGTGCTTGGACTCATCGTCCACACTGTCGAATCCTGTCACCTACACGCCAGGAGGCAAAGGGTTAATTTTACAAACTGCCAGATGACATTTCGAAAGAACAAGCATTCATGTTTGAGATTAAAACTGATTATGCAAATCTTCTATTAATTTTACTACCAATATGTCAGTTGTCCAGTTTCATGTTGATGTTTTTTTTCTTCCTAACAATTGTGACCTCAATTCATGGCTCAGAAAAATCCATCTTTCGCCAAGGTAAGATATTGTTTCTTGTTGTGTCCTTTTTACTGTTTCTGACTCACATGCTTGAGGAAGATGCTGAGCTCTGGGTTAGACTGCGGGTCAATGGTGGCCTGGAACACGGGAAGGAAAATGTTCTCCAGCATCTTGCCGAAGTGGGGCACAAAGTTCCTGCCTCTGAAGATATCACTGAGAAAGAAGAGGGACAAAACAAAGTAATTGAAATCTGAATTCTAACCATCGTTCAAGCTTACAGGGGAGCATGTGATACTCAGAAAATAGACTTTGGTTGGAGTATTGAGTGTTTCAAATAGTGTTGGCAAATTAAATGCTATACTTTATCCACGAGAGGATAAATAATTTTCTGTCTGTCTAATTGTTGGGTCAGGTTACATGTAGGAAAGAAGAGAAACTGAAAACGTACTAGATCCTGGGTACTTGAATCATCCATTTGAGGTTCGGGGAGAAGACTCTGTGCTTGACGAACCAGCTGGAGAGCTTGTGCCACTCGTTGGCGTTGCAACCATAGATGGACAGACGAGGCTCAGCGTACTGGTATTTAGCCTCCTCCAGATCACTGGCTACTTCCTGGTTTATGCAAAGGTCAAATCAGACTCAGATCACATAAAGTTTCTGGTCATTCTACATGATCTATTTGTCCAATCAGTAGTAGAAAATCAACAGTTTTTTTATTCTGTGTTATTATTCTGTAAGTGTGTCTGTGAACTGGACATCAATAGGGTAGAGGGTACAGTTATGTTGATCTTCAACTGGCAGAATCGCCATCAATTCATCATCAATACCTTTTTATGAAGAAAACCTTTTTATGAACTCTTTCTCCGTACAATATCTTATTACAGAGACACTAACTTTGATAATGGTGGCAAAGTACTCTCCATTGATGTGGTTCTCTGTCTTCAGGTACAGGTCACGCAGCTCGCTGGCTCCCACAGGGTTGTACTTAGCATTGAACTTATCGAAACGCTGGAAGGTTTGTCTACCCTTCAGAGAAACAACAAAGAGAAGAGATTTAGATCAAGGGAGGCTGATTGAAGGGATAGAGCAGGAGGATCAATATACTAATATATACATTTAGAAGCCGTTATCCAAACTTTAGATTTATATATAATGTATTTATTGTGTCTCCTACCACTCTGTACACAATCCTATAGTTTTAACAACTCACAAATTTCATGGCAACTCTACCTGTAGCTATGCACTGTTTTTATACTGTTCACATCTTATGATAATCCACTTCCACCAAGTAACGTACAGCGTGCACATCCAGTGAGTCCACAGTGAGGTCATAGGGGTGCAGGTTGAGGGACTGAAAGAGCTCCTTCATGGTGACCTCCTTGCCTTTAAGGTTGTGCACGACGCGGTCAGCGTCCACACGATAAGACTTCTTGATGAAGCGTAGCAGGTGCTTCTGGTTCATGCAGGCGGCAGCGTGGATGTGGGTGTCAACCTGGAATAGCAAGGAGAGCATATAGAGTGGATCACTAAGGATTTGGGTTTACGTCCTGTAATAACCCTGCCTGGTCACTAGATGGAGCTGAGCTCATACAGAAGGTGGAACTCATCATTTCTGTGCCTATGAATATATTTAAAATAAACTCAATCTTATAAAATGTGGAGTGCAGTGTATTTGAAGGCGGTTTCTCAAACATTTAGACTCCTGAATTAAATATATAAACGCAAAAAATCTTTGAATCTGATTGTTGCCTAAATTTCTAAGATGTGCTGTACAGCACCTCCTTTAAAAGTCAGTGTAAAGACTTTAAATGAGGTCAGATGGAGGAAGAGCGCAAAGATTTCTCTTCCCCTCATCTAAAATCTCATCTTTGTGTACATGTATTTTTGTTATGTCCCTCCAAATGAAAATGACAAGAGGTATAGGTTTAAAGTTGATTTACCATTGTTGTTGCAAATCTTTTATGATTTAAGCTAATTTAGAAGCAGTGAGCGTATTCAGTGCTGTTCATGGCTACCTTCCTACAGTTGTAGAAGTCCCTGTGGGGGTTCATCTTCAGCTCCTTCAACTCCTCCATCTCATTCAGCATCTCATGCACGTTGAACTTGGATGTGAGGAACTTGAGACGGCGGTGAGTGTAAGTCTTACTGCAAAACAAACAAGAGACATGAGCTGCACTATGAGGTGATCTGCAGCTGTTAAATAGCAACAGTGTTTTGATAGTCACATCAGTTCAGTTCAGTTGTTTTGTATTCATAAAACATGTTGGTGCTACTTCAAGAAATTAGGAGAACTTGGATAGGTGCCTTGTTGTTGTATGTTATTTAGCTTTCAAGGATTTCAGGACCACACACTGAGCACTGAAGATAAGGTATTTAATGGTCAGTCTGTCTTGGGGGTCATTTAAAAGAAGGCCAATAAGTTATCGGTTGAATGTGGTAAATACATGATGGGGTTGAACAGAAATTGGTTAAGTGTGAAATCATGCACGGGCATTTTGAAAAGTGAGATAATTTAAGTAAACAACTCTTTTAAACAACTCACGTTGGGCCCTGTGCGATGAGAGCAATGAGGAAGTTCATATCATCGATGAAGGTGGCGTAGTCAGGGCAGGGCAGGTCTTTGGGCTGATGTTTGTCCGCAGCTGCAGCGTTGTTGTACACATAGATGAGACCGTCCTTCATACGAGCAACATAGCCCAGATTCTCTGGCAGGTCCTTGGTATCAAAGGGGTCTTCCCCATTCTTTGGAGGGGCTGTGAAGACTGAGGATGTATATGCACAATATAAGTATTACATATATAACTTATAACTAAACTCATTTATGTAAACCCATTTCTGTCACCCTTAGCCTGATCTCCTTTTCTCCTCACCTGGCTGCAACTGATCCTCAGGTTTGAAGGTCTCTCCCTCGATCTCACGCAGATACTGGGAGGCCGTCCGTGGGAAGCGCTGATAGGCCAGCCTCATGTACTTCTCCCTGATGGTCAAGGCACGGTACAGACCCTTACAGGACAGCTCAAAGTCATCCATGGTCACCTGAAAAGCAGATAAATGTTGCCTTAAAACAACATTTTATGACCGAAACCTTAATCACTGAACTCAATCACGGAGCTCAAAAGATCTTAAGTGCATTTAGCTCATATGTGTTTAATGGAAGCAGTGTTTGCTTTATTGGTTTTAGCTGTCTGTTAAAACAAAAAAGCACAATAGGTTTAAATGGACTTGAGATAAATAAACAAAGTGGAAGAAGTAAATGTTCATTTTATTTTGAACATCTTAGCTAGCCTAACAGAAAACTATGTTACAACAGTAAAATAGCAGTAGTCAACAGTTTTCTGTACAAAACTTTTTCCTGCTTTTTCCGACATTTTGTATGACATGAATAGTTATTTGCTCACTCTGATATTATGCAATATGTTATTGAAAACAGCACACCTGAAATGTATATTAACAGATTAACAATCAGCTCCTCCAAAGTGTTTCTTTCTTTGTAAATGTCAAACCCACAGCCATGAAACCTAAACCCTGGCCTGCTCTCAGATGAGCTCCATTCATGGGCCTCTGTTAGTGGGAGGCAGGCTGAGAGGCCCCTGACCCACAGACACTCACACAGTCAGTGAAATTCAAAGTCAGCACCTCCTGCTTCCATATCAACTTGACTCAAGTCTAGTAAAGGAACTTTCTGTAGCATGCAGGAATACAAGAGGTGAAACTTAAACAGCTTCTGCTACCACACACTGTGGAGCATCATACAGGATTTCAGATAAACCGTTTAATATTTTATCATTAACCTCGTTTTAATAGGTTATTTTGGGGGCAGCGGGAAATGATCGTATTTGCTTTCTTGCCCAGACAGTAATGACTGATACTGTCTCATATCTGTCCATTCATGACACAGCCAGGACAGCTGATTCCTCTTGTTACCAGTCTTCACTCTAAGCTAAGCTGATTGGTATCTGGTTGTTGCAGCCTTACCCTGAGAATGGTATCTAATATTTATCCAATAACATTTTTTTCCTTTTAAGTTCAGTGAAATGAATTCAGTGAATCATTACCCCTGAGGCGTAGTCTCCAATGATGGCCACTCTCTGGAAGTCAGGCACTTCCAGGTACGTGGGTGTTTCCACCTCCACTGAAACTACAGGGGCAGCAGTGGCTTGTGCAGCACCTGTAGGCACAGTCATGGTGCGGCAACGCTTCTTGCTGCGAATAAGGAGAGTTGAGGTGGTTGGCTTCATCTATTGTCAAAGTTTCTCAAATGTTGGTTATGAAAACCAATCAAATTACTCTCAATAGTCAATATCAGGCGTATAGTGACATTTTTGTAGTGTTCTCTCAGGGAAGCTTCCGGTCCTTAGATGCTCTAAACAGTCTTGTTCCACGTAATGACATCAGGCACAAACTGACAATGAATAATTATCTGTTTTACCGTTTCTCAGCATCATCTTCAGTGTGCAGATGGTGGGCCATCTCGAGGTGGAGGATGGGACAGTCCTCAGCCACATCAAACATGGAGATCTCATCGCGGATGTTCTCGTCTTTGGTCTCAGACGCAAAGACCTTCTCGGCGAAGGCTCGCATCTTGTCATCGGTCTCTGTCAGACACAGCAAAAGGCATGCTCTGTTATTGATAGAAATACATTCTGCTCCCACCGAGTCATGCTGCACTAAACTAAACAGGTTATGGCTATGAAGCAAGCCACAAACAGAATTTCTTGCTATTCTACTCTGCATGATTATGGCTGCAGAATGACTTCGGTTCATGATGAATGATTTCTGGATATGACATCCTACAGCTATGACGTACAAAACATTTGCCTTACCTAAACTGATGTATACAGCAGTACAGTACATGCGTTGTATACATGTCCAAAGATTGACTCATCCACTACAAATCTGCATCTGTGACCTCCAGTTTGGGCTGAAAACATGACGTCCCATGCATATAGAAGAACTACAGCAATGAAGCACTGAGACACACAATCAGCTCAACTCAAATTGATACCAGATGGCAAAGCCTTTCTTAATGTATGTTCAGTACAACTCCAGACCCAGTTTTCTTATCATCTTTCATTATTTATTTTGCATTTTATGATTATTTGCACCCCATCAATCAGGATGTTGGTGGCTCTGTTATGGACGTAAATGGGATGTTCAGAATTCATCAATATGCTGAAAAAAAATGACAGGAAAAGAGGGTCAGTGTCCAAAATAACTGGAGTTGTGAACCAAGCTATGAACAACAGTGCTTCAACAGGTGTTGAAGCTCCATAAGAAATACAATGACAAGACACACATGAGCACGATAGGCATTACTTGATGCCTGCTACAGATAAATAGTCTCTAGGTCAAACTCTACTTGTTACATGCACTCACTACCCAAGACCCAAGGATTTCTACTGTAAAACAATAACTTCAATATGGCACATATCACACGACTAATCTGTTTTTGGTTTACAGTTGTCACCCTCCATACTTACTCTGTGGACCTGATTATGCCCAGCAAGAGAGTGGCATCACCCAGAATAAAACCCAAAAAAGAGAGTGTTAGAAAAGCATGGGTTAAAACATGTTATATTCAAGGTGTTATACATGAAGATGTCCATCCCTTTACTGTGATCTACAGTAGATGCATAACAAAATGCCCCATGTATCTGCAGTATGCATACATAAGGAACAGTGTACTTGTACTGAAATATTTATCAGTATTTACAATATAGAACATAAATTAGAAACACATGCAATAGTATATGTTGAAGACATGAAAGCTATGAAATGACACACTGGGCCAAAATACATAAGTGGGAATGTGAGTGTAAATGGATAAGTGCGATTAAAACATACATTGTGAGGATGGACAATGGAGAGGACACATGGCTGTTAAAGGGAATTTACAGTCACAGTTTAAATAAAGTTGGACACAATAGCTGAACAAAGTCTCGGTAACTGCATCTTCATGACACATGCAGAGATGATTTTCTGGCCTCAGTGCTCCCGCTGGAGCCACAGGTTTTTTAAATCAAATATGTAGGATATTCAGGTGATGTGATTCCATTACTGCACCTTTTCCATTTTTAACATCTCCATGCATGTGAAGATGCATCAAATATGTCTCCCTGGCATTCAGGAATAGTTTGTGCCCATCCTTCCAACAAATCTGAAAGTCAGTTACGTATTGTTTGTGTGCTGCTTTGCATTCACATGGTGGAATAGTCAGCGAGCTACCTGGCAAAAGTCATTTATTAATGTAAATGTTCACTTTCAGTTCAGTTTTGAGTGGTGATGCTGCAACATCTGATATACAGACAGTGTAACAAAACTGAGAAATGATACTGAATGTGAACACTATATTAATAAATGGTGTCCCTTTCCACTGCATTTCATTACAGTCTGTTTTAAATAAAACAGACAATCATTTACTAAGATACAAACTACTAGGTTGCATTCAAATACACTTTGGAAAAGGAATATTTGATGATGTGACTGTCTCACATCCATACAGTAAACCATGCATTTGCAATGTCTCTCAAACCCCTGAAAAAAATGTCCCAGCTCCATACTTACTTTCTCCCTCTGCTGAATTAGCAAAAAGTCCCAGTCAGTGTGGGACGGTCCAGGTTAGAGGGAAACAAAACAAGTGTGGTTACGTCTCAAAGCAGCAATAACACGGAAGCAAGTGAGGCACACACATCCATAGTGAGTCTGGTGGATGTGCAGTGCCCAAAATACTGTTTCTGGGAATTCTGAATGCTGCGGCACAATTTGAATCCCATTAATCCGACTGTTTACCTTTGTAGATAAAACCAAAACTTTGTGCATGGATAAATACAATTAGAGATAAGTAGCACTTTTTTGTGATGCAGATAAACTGACCCTTTGATATTAGCCTCATCTGAATGTGATCAGTTAGACTTGACCATTAACACGGTTGTTGTCGGCGCTCCACGCCTGTTCTGGCTGATTGTGAAATTTGCCTGCGTGGACTTCATGACAACACTGGTGTGAAATCTCTGCAGTCACATCAGAATATCACAACAAGTGTACACAATCCCAAACATGTTCTGCACCAATACCTGCTAAATCACTACAACCTAACCCTATTAGTTGTGATGTCAAGGTCCTCAGACAGCAGCTGGTTAGACCATCACACTTCTATTTTTCATCCTTTGAAAAACTCCCGATGGCATAATGTGAGTTGCTGGTTGGCCCGCCCCTGGTGGACGTAAACCTATAATTAGCAACCATTACAACAGCATTTAGAATAGCAGCAGTGGGAGAGCTGAGGACACAATACAAGAGGGAACATAAGGAAAACTTAAAACTACACAGACTGAGCAAAAGTTGCTGAATGACTGAACATCACGCACTTGACCTTGGAGAATGAATCTGCTGATAAATCACCTCCATCAAATGTATTCTCCTGAAATTTTCACTTACTAAAGCAGATGTACAGCCTTAGGGTTTAATGAAAAGATTCTGAATCCTCAGTTGAGCTCAAGAAAGGGCTAATGTACAGAAATTCAAACCACTCAGCAATTTGGTGCGAGTGCAAATCACACAGGAAATATGAAGGTAAAAAGTAATTTTATTTAAAAACTGTTCAGTTCTGGGAAGAAGACTCCTTGTGGTGTCAATATGTTAGTCAGTATGTAAGCTGTATTGGAACTATATGCATTTTAGCGGTAATAAACCTGTCAGTGAAGCTGTCAGTGCCATCCATTAGAGAACCAAAGTGGAACTGGCAAACAGATGGGAATTTATTACCTGAACCGTTGCTGATATTCTGAACAGGAAGGGGTGTGACCCCTGTAATACACATTCAAAGCATTTTATCAAAGTTTTGGGAGCTCTCACTTCCACTCACCTGGCACTAAGACTTTAGGCATGGTGACGCTCTTCCAGTGAAACGCTCCCTGAGGACTGGTAAAAAGGTGGTCAGCCACTGGACCACTGTAGTAAGGAAGTGTGGAGCCCTGAGCTTGGTCTGTGCAGTATTAAGCTCCCTCTGCCTCACGTGTAACCAGAACCTGCCGTGTCCACATGGGGACAGGCCAGGGACGTAACGGGGAACTCATATGGGTCCAACTCTATTTTAAGTTGTCTATGTGCACCCAGGATTCACTAACGGGCACAGTGTGTAGACAAAGAGACGGGTATGTGTGTGTGTGTGTGTGTGTGAGAGGGGACTTGTATTATATAACACACTGATATCTGTACAAGTTGCTCTGCACATGGTAGCTGGGTGATTAAGTGGTTGCTCATGAGTTAATCTTGCGCAGATCCACCCTTGTCTATACAAAGCAAACGCAGCAGATAAAAGATGGTTATTATTGCTGTTGGGTAAAAATGTCAAGAAAATAATAAATATTTTGATGGTGTTTAGAAGGTGTAATGCTGTCTTTAACTATATTATTTAGCATGTTAGCTTTTCATACCTGGATTTGAGGATTTTCGGCCACTTCTCTCTGCAGATCCTCTCAAGTTCTATCAGGTTGGATGGTGATCGCTGGTCGACAGCCATTTTTGATTGGGTTCAAGTCAGGACTCTGGTCGGGTCACTCTTCACAGAGTTGTCCCTAAGCCACTCCTGCATTGTCCTAGTGTCATTGTCCTGTTGGAAGGTAAACCTCCGGCCCAGTCTGAGGTCCTGAGCGCCCTGGACCAGGTTTTCATCAAGGATATATTTTGTTAAGGATTTGCTCTGTTCAGCTTTGCCTCAACCCTGACCAGTCTCCCTATCCCTGCTCCTGAAAAACACCTACACAGCCTAATGCTGCCTCCAACATGCTCCACTGTTGGGATGGTATTGGGCAGGCGATGAGCAGTGCCTGGTTTATCACAGGCATGAGGTCGAACAGTTCAATGTTGGTTTCATCAGACCAACATTGAACTGTTCAACAAGATGAAGGGTGACAAATCAGTCGGGACAATGCCTCGGCCGATATCAGCTCATTGGAGGTATGCTGATCTCAGTGTATAATGGAAATATATGGCAATAAAACGTTTTTTCCATAGTTTGCCCACCTGAGAGAACCTTTTCAGATCAGTTTGGCTCTGGTGTCTAAGTTTGAGCTTTAGTTTGAGCTTTATTTGACCTGTTTTTTTTTTTTTTTTTTTTTTTATAGAACCCTCTAATGTCACCACCCTAGACTAAAGGTGAATGGATTTTCTTTTGTTGTCCTTAGAGTAAAATTTACATTTGAAAATCTCAACGGCAACATGTTCTCTTTTCCAGAGGCAGCGTCATGGATATTCACAACAATCTACAGAAACATGCTGTCAACAGTTTTCTTTGGAAATGTTTCATCAGTTTTAGCCTCTTCGGTTGCACCACACACAAAATTCCACTGCACTGGGGTGATAAATCTCAAAGTCAGGTATCTCATAACCAAGTACAACAAGTAAAACCTAAACTATCTGCATGTGCAAGGAGTGTTTTTTAAAAATTGGGTGAGCTGACCCAGAAGAAATACCTTTTGTCATCGCCCACATTTTGCCATTCACTTGTGTAACACACTGCTGCTTCTCCATTCATGCTAAGACGCTGTGAAGCTTGAGGACACTTGAAAAGCCATCTATTTTTAGGGAATGTGATCTTAAATGTCAACGTTCCTCTCAGGGTGCAACTAGTAAAAGATATCAAGTTAGAAATAGGTCAGTCAGTCGGTTCAGAAAGTGAAATGCCAGACAGGATGTTTAAACTTCTGAAAAGCTGGTGTTGGAGGACATTTTTGAAATGGCAAACCTTGGTAACAACAGAATAGCAGAGATGGATTTCAGTCTTTCATGTTTTGGCTGCTGGGCTGTTTGGACAAGATGTTCTCCTAAAGATACTTGGAAATTTAATTTCATCAACATATGCTTGCAAGTACTTTCTGACAAATAAATCTTTGTTCATTTTCAATGCTACATCTCAGACTTCGTCACCAATTGCCATGAGAATGTGATCTGTAGGGACAAACTTTGCAAAGCCAACACTGACAAAAAGTCCTCTGAAGAGTTTCTTTTTCATGGTTTAATGAGACCTGACTGTTCCTCGCCATGAACCTGAGAAACTGTTAGCAGCTGGACGTGTGGTTTACATGAGCGGGAGGGAGCAGGGAGTCCAAGTTTCCCTGTCTCATATTACCCCTATCATCATCACTCAGACTGTCAAACACTACCAAATAACAACAGGTGCTTCCCTCCTCTGCTTCTAGTCTCTGAGCTGTTTGGGTGGTGTTTGGACACACAGACATTTCCTGTGGTTTTCCATTTTTAATCAGTTTCAAGCATCATATGATGAATTAGGAGACGCAGCCAAACATGAGTCAAATTAACATCAAAGCTGTGAATTTATTTCACCAGAACGAAACAAATCCAAAAGAACCACCTCCATTTATGCACACTCAGTTGGCAGTTTACTAGGTCTAATGCAACAGTCCTGCAATAAATCCTACCTCCTACCTCCTACCTCCTACGTCTGCGATGATTATGATGTTCAGTTTGTGTTGAAACAGAAGCAATGTGAACCCTCTGATGCCACAGTCACATGGAGACTTCTGACACAAACAAAGCTCGCTGCAGCATTAAAGCAGCATAAATATACTATACTGTGTGCAAGTCTTCACATATTGTTTGGCAAGACACTTTAACAAATGCTGGTTACACACGCTGAGTGAAAAGCCAACCCTGACACAGTGATTAAAAAAAATAAAAAATAAACAATGAATCTCCAAAATAAATAAATCGTTTTTAATTTTTGACCTAAATATTAAACAGCCCTGATTTAAATGAATGGAAGTTCAGAATATTCCACAGCACAGACTCACTGAGGAATGAGGCATGTGCTCAGTGGTGCTGGCTTGGGTTACAGCTTTACAAGTGGAGCATGTTTACATGTTCTATTTGGATGGTTATCACGCTTCCTGTTAGAAAGACAGGGAGGAACCAGCCACCCAATGCATCTAAAAACAGCATTAACAGAGGATCCTCACTGGTCACTACACATAAACAGGACCTGTTTGTTTTCAGGCAAAAGTGACAGAAGCAACTACGCATTCAACAGATTCAGTGTTTTCTTAAATTGTGCTGCACATTAAGGTGTAGGAGCAAAAATTCACATTTTAAATTCTCACAGCTAACAAACATAGAGCTTGCTGATTGGTCAAATGGTGGAGATGGTGGTGTGTGTGAGTTGGCGGCAGATAAAACGGTGTAGTGTCTCTAAAAGGTGAAACAAAAGCCGATTTAAAGTGAGACTGTGCAACTTTTAAAAGGGAAAATGAAATAATTACTCTCCTGAAAGAAAAGCTGAACTCATTAGCAATAAAACACAGTTGCCCAGTTCAATCCCAAGGCTTTGATGCATTGAACATACAGAGAAAACAAGAGCACGTTTTGGTTGATCTGTCACACACACACACACACACACACACACACACACACACACACACCACATGAGCTCAGTGCTAGTTAGCTGCATAGGCTGTTTGGGGTGAATAAACATAGACTGCAAAATAAAATAAAAAAAAACTCCAGAGGCAAATTCACCTGAGCAGCACAAGGTGAAAACTGACTTTTCACACTATGTTATAGAATTTACTATTATCCTGTGTTTACCATTTGCAGCCACTGTGGAGAGATTGACCACTGATGAGAATAAAAAATGCTGCAAACACTAATTTTATAGAATTTCTCTGAGCTAATAAAATACACAAATACGAAGAACTGACTCCTCAGTACTGATAGTGGCTGAAGCCTTATGAAAACAACAAATGCTTTTTTTTTTGTTTGTATGTTTTTTGTTGTTAACAACGGTTTAATATAACTATAAACAAAGTCTATTTTTCTGTTTGTTTGGTTGTTTTTCAAGCAGAATAGAAACTATGCAAAATGGGTGGGATCATAAACAGTCCTCCAGTGGTAGATGCCTTCAGGAATTTTAATTGCTCTTAATTGCTCTACTGTTCCTCCCAACCAGAAAGTTCACCCCCCTGAGCAGACAGGTCCGAGCATCTGTACTGCACACAGGACAAAAAGGTAGGTCCCTCTAATATTTTATTAGATATTCTTTAACAAAAACTGTTTGTAAAAGTTTATTTTTTTCCTGTGAATCAGTTTTTTGTGTTACTGTAGACAGCGATTTAAAACTGCCCTCAAGCTTGACCATCACACGTTGGGCAGACAGATTACAGTGAATGATAATGAGGCTTATTTAGCTGTCTCCACCACTTCCCCTGACTGAGACATGAGCTTCAGCACAGCACGCTTTTAATGTCTTTTTAAAATCACAGACTGGGTTCCAATGGAAGTGAAGGTGTCTGTGGACGGTATCCCACGCGTGGTCTGTGGAGTTACAGAGGAAACAACATGCCAAGAAGTGGTCATTGCGTTGGCTCAAGCCCTGAGTATGTATGTTTGTGGCTCTACATGGTAATACCATTTATGTTGTGACGTGCTCTCCAAGCTGATAACCACACTGCCATCCTTCTCTTTAGGTCAGTCTGGACGCTATACGTTACGGGAGAAATTCAAAGACTTTGAGAGGTGCATGACGCCCAATGAACGCCTTCTGGAGACTCTTGAGAAGTACGGTGATCAGGCCAAGGAGGTCCAGCTCACACTGCTGCACAATGGACCCTCAGCTTGGGATGAAATGAGCAGAGCAAAAGCTGGCAGATACCATCCTTGCCCACCCCTGAGAAGAAAAGATGCGGGGGCTAGGATGCGGCGGGGCAGCAGTTCACTAAGTCTGCATCGCCAAAGCTTGCCACCGCTGTCTTGTTTAAGACAAGAAGCTGAGCAGCAAAAAGAAGACCTGAAAAGGCCTAAAAGAAAGTCTCTGACGCTCATGGAGGAGGCCTGGGAGTGGCTGGAGAGTCTGGGGAAAGGAAAGGTCTACAGTACTGCCTGTGATAAGGAAAGCAGTAAGAAGACCGATAAATGGAACCGTACCTTTTTGGATGTTTCACTCTCTGTTGAAAAAGATAACTTAGGTCAAAGTAGTAGGAGCAAAGTCAGAGGTCAGAAAAGTTTAAAGTCAGACTTGGACCATCAAACATCCTGCTGCATGGGAAGTCAGACGAAGGGTAAAGAAAGCAAGCACTGCAAGAAAAGTCAAGGGGCAAAATCCGATGACCTGTTCAGCTCAAGCTGCATCACAACTGAAGAGGAGAAAAACAGTCTGAGAGAAACCATAATCATTCAGCTCAGTTGTTTGCAGGATTTACAGGACCACATAGCACGCACTGACAAACAGATTTTTGAGCTTGAAGAAAAACAGAGGGCCGAAAGAGCTGAGCAGGAAGCCCAGCAGAGGATGGCTGCAGAGGAGATGGAGCAGATCAGGTTTTGGGAAAATGAATTAAAGGCAGAGGAAGGTTATGAGAAAGATTTGCAATGTCAGTTCCTTGAGATGAGAGCAAAGGCTGCTGAGTGCAAGGCCAAACTGGAGGAGTACAAGCGCAAAATACAGGGGCTTGATTTCTTCGCCACTCAAAAAGTTGTGGAAGAGGATTCAGCCGCAAAAGCTGCCACTGAGTTTTCAACTAAGAATGCAAATCAGCAACCATCTGATCCACAGGGGAATGTGAATGTTAACAGGAAGTTCCTGCCCAGAGAAAACTTCAGCTCTCCTCATGCTCTAGTTTCTCCCAGCCAGACAAAAGAGAGGCGGCCCACAGGTCCCACGGAGCTCAGGGAGTGGTGGACGCGCTGGTCTGAAGCCCAAAGTGCTCAATTACAGACTAAAAAGAAGGTAATTCACCGCTCTGAACTTACTATATACCTGGGCAGTACTAAGGTTTAGAGTGAAATGATCAGTCGCAAAGTCACTAAAATACGATGAGTGCTCCATTGCACTCCAGCTGCGCTAATTTCATTCCATACACTTCAATGTGCCAATCATCTTAGTTTAACTTATATTGAGTGCTTGTAGCCAAGGCTTAGTGTACGTATGTGGTTGGGATGGACAAGCACCGTGGTGCATTCACTTCCACATGTTCCCAGTGTTCCCATGGTTTGTTCCCCTCAAGAGCCCCCTAGTGATTAAATAGGCTCCATGTCAGAAGTGACACCAGCGGTCCTCCACCAGGGATCGACTGAAGTTGAAATCAAACACCCATCGCAACTGGAAGTGCCTCAATGATACAGAATGCCTTAAAAAAAATAAAATAAAAAAAAATAAGCACATTTTAACTTAACAAAAGAACAGATTCACAAATTTAAATGTTGCATTTTATTCATAAATATCAAATTAAATAATTCCCTTCAACTGTGCGTAGTATCTAACCCATGTGACCTTAAAAATAGGAATATTATATAACTCTTCTATGTAACGCTAATGAACTACTGCCAGTATTTATTTTGGACTGGACTGAAAGCTTTGACTGAGCTTTGTCTCGGGTGAATCTGTAAACTGCTGCTGAGGAACCCCCAGATGTTACTGTTCCTCACTGTGGCACAATGATTCTGTTCAGGTTTAACTATACACATGCACCTTTGTCTTTGTTATAATAACTGTCTTATGTTTTATACTGGTGACTGTTAATATCTTGAGGTTGTATGTTTCCCTCAGGCGAATGCTGTGTTTGGAGGATGACACTGGTCTGCATAATACTGTGTTCACAGCTAGAGCAAACTTTCAGCCTTTCTCTGAAATAAAAAGACAAACAGAAAACAGCTCGTGATTTTCATAAAACTTTAATTCAATTGTTTCATTCAAGACCATTAACAAAAGTACATGAGAACCTCTGTACGTGGTTCAACTGAAACCCGGTGATCTCTAAAGTTGAAATTAATTTTGACTGTAACTTAATGTGCAGAGGCACAACAGCTCACACCCACCATGTCTCCAGAGCACAATAACTGATATCCTGATTTTTTATTTTTTTTTGTATCTGAATTTCTAATACTTTACCTTTCTCCATCTTTAAGTTAAATTTGTTTCATTATATCTGAAGTTTGAACTTTCACTAAGAAAAAAAAAAAAAAAGCACACATTACATACAGTATAGTTCAACCCACAGGTTTGGGATGCATATCAGTATTATTTCTACTAGAAAAGACAGCCACCCTAAGATTGTTCTGAATATTTTGGCGGTTGGCTGGGAACAGAGGATACATCTAATTTTTGTTTTTTTATTTTTATTTTTATTTTTTTTGTCATTTCACTTTGCTTGTAGTTTTTAGGCACCTTATTCTTACTTAATTCAATATTAGCAGATTGAGTTTCAATGGAAAAAAGCAAAAAAAATATGTGCAAGGAAAAAAAACAAAACAAAACATAGTATAAAAGAACTGCAGATATAAGATGCCACGAGGAATTCTGCACCTGGGAAAAAATTGCTTAAGTGGAGCATGTGAATACCAAAAAGGTATCTAAAGGCTCCAGATTGGTAAAAGTAAATCCCATTAGATTAGCTACTTTGACATTCACATACATCACACACACCATGCTTTCACTTCAGCTCTTCAATAAAGCATTTTAAAACTGCTCAAAAAACCGAGCAGAGAAGAATCCTCAGTTTAAGCTTGCACATATGAGAAATATGATCCTCCTTATGGAGGGAAACTTTGCTTTGCTTTATGCGTTTTTGTAGGAAAGCATACAGTAGTGGAAACCTCATAATGAAACCATTTTAAGTTTCCATGGGTAAAGGAGCAAATATGAGAAAGGGAAAAAAAAAACAAAAACAAAAAAGAAATGGAGCAGAAGCTCAAAGACATGCCAACAGTCACACTCATTCACCCGGGCAAACTACTGGACAGATTACAGGTGCAGAATTCCAGACAAAGCAGATTCAAAAGATAAGGACAGAGACAGCCACACAGTCACTCTGATTTAGAAGGACAAGGCCCTCAGAAACAAATACCTCCATTACACACTATAATCACTTCTAGGATACATCTCACACACACGCACGCACACGCGCACACACACACACTCTCGGAGATCCCATGTACACTGCAGTGTGGACTCTGTATCAAGTACATCATACATGGGAGGCAGGGAACCCGTGGAATGAGAAAAGTTCCCTCGCAGGTATTGATGGGGACAAAGATTACACATGCCGATTACTGTATGTGTGTGTATGTTTTGTGCATGAGTTTGTGTGTACAAGCATGTGTCAAATCAAATTCCCTTATCTCCTGCTGTTGCCCGTTGGGACAGCATCCCACCAGCACCGAATGAGGCGGGCTCTGTATTGCTCAGTCAATGACACCAGGCTGACGCGTCTTACGCTCCACATTGAAGCCCTGTACAGGAGAGGACAAACTTTATTAACGCTGATGCAAAAATCATTACATTACACAATGTTTAACACAAAAGAGTTCAATTGTTACTTGAATGATTTAATCATACAGTGAATTAAAAATATCAGCTCTAATAACTGTGGTTGCTATAGCAGAGGCTTGGTCGTACCTTTGAATTGTCAGGACCCCGGGGCTGTCTTACAATGACCAGGCGAGGAGCACTGGCGTCATCAAGAGTGATGCTCTTCAGTCGGTTCACCAGACGGTCAGGACGAGGAGTCACCACCGGTTTAGGCCCCTCACTGTAGTGTCAGGGGAACAATATGACTTAAAGATCAACACTGAGACCAAATATTTTCATCTTAGGTCACTTGAAACATTAAAACATCCAGTAAGGAGCCTGCTGGAGTCCCTACCTGACTCTGCGTACGTTGCAGGCACTACATTTTCCTGTGCGTTGATTAAGGACAACTGAGAACTCCACCTCATCCCCTGTCTGGAGCTCCAGGCCATCTTGCACTTCTTTTACATGGAAGAACAGCTTCTTGCTCTCACCAACTTCATATGTGATGAAGCCAAACTTGGGAAAACAAAAGTTCAGGATTTAAAACTTCAGTCCTAACTTGTGATGTTGAAACGAACTACAACACAAAGTGTTTCAAGCAACAACGAAACTGCAAGTGAATAATCACTACCTGGTCTTTGACACACTCCACCATGGCTCTACGCTGAGGGACTACATTACAGGCCATCTTCTGTCCAGTCTGGGCTACTGTGCAGACCTGGAACTTCACAAGTTCTCCTTTCTGCAGACAATCTGCTTTGTTTGCCATACCCATGATTCCAAAGGGATAATTCTGGCCTTTGGTTCCACCTGAAAGAACCAAGAAGGGTTAATACCATCCTAATTTTCCCTGAGGAAAACTGTGCTTTAAATGCTGGGACGGCAAGTCTCATCACGACCTGACACCAACCTTCCTCTGTGACTTCAATAAGCCCTTGGTACTCTGTCTGGGAGGGGTCTACACTGCGTAAAGGACGGATGACTTTCCCCATCATGACTGTCACACCAACATCCTCACCAATGCCGTTCACTAACAAAAGGAAAACAGAAGAATTTACATATATTTTATTTGTAGACACTTTAAACTGCCATGTTGACAAATACGATTCATTTAAAGAATTCAGTCAGAATTAAACTCCTGGTACCTGCAGCCACTTTGGTGACCTTTTCAGCACTGACTTTATTTCCTTTTCCCTTGGAGAGAGTGTACTCCACTGTGTCACCCAGCTCCAAACTGTCCAAGTCTCCACACATTTCACTGAGGAGAAAGCACAGGAACTTGGACATCAATTAACAGATCTCTAGGTACCAATAATAAATAAATCAGCAACTACAGGAGTCCTAGAACTTAAACCTCTACCTGTAGTGAAAGAAAATCTCTTGGTCGTGATTTGCTGTCTCGATGAAGCCAAAGTTGTCCTTCAGTGTGGCAACAAATCCATGCAGTCTCTTGGCATTGGAAGCGTTACGGTTGAGGACCCTGATGGAGACTGCGCTCTGTTGACCGGTTCGCTTCACTTCGTTGATAGAGAACTCCACCTAGAGGACACACATTAAATTGCATTTGAAGCACCAGTGTTCATTACTCCAGTCTGTAAGCCCTTTCAGAGAGCAGTTCACATTTCATTGACCCTTTTTACAGTCTTCATTTAATCAGAAGAAAAATTAGTGAGTGTCACTTAGATCGTAGATACCTTGTCTCCAACCTGTGGGTGAGTTCCTCCCTCTAGGTCCTTAGCATGGTATGGCACAGTGAGCTTCACTCCGCAGTCTTCATATGCAATCACACCTTCCTCTGATTCCTGCAAAGAGGGCAACAAATTAAACTTACATTATCTGAGCATCTCCAGTGTTTGCTCCAGCTGGCTCCAGCTGGTGCCAAGTCTCCCATCTACGCTCTGCCTGTTTCTCAGCAAAATTGATTTCAACTAACAACGTCTCAAATGATTCGACTGAGGCTTTTAGAGGATGTAGTGTATTAGAAGATGGTGTGCAGAGAGCCTACACAAGCATATGAGAGGCACCAGTGCGTGCAATGTGTCACTCTGTAGCAGCATAGATGGTTAGCATTAGCCTAGTCTACTGCAACAGCAGTTACAGCCTACTACGCAGGGCTGCATAATTAACCATCACTACTGTAGTTTCAATTATTGGGAACAGTCCTGTAATACTCACACATTTCATTCCTTCTCAGTTATTCACAGTAATCACATGAACCAATCACAGTATGCAATTTACTGGCACAGTTTCACATTTATTCCCAACAAAAGTAGGACAAAAAAAAAAAATTGTATACAAACACAGAGCATTTTATTGTTAATAGTCTGCTGTAGTGTTCTTGCTGCCATTTAAATTACTAGTTGTTTTGAGTGCACAAACATTCGTCGACCATCTTAAATTCAGGTGTCAAAAAAGGACCACAGAGGCCAGAAGAAAAGGCCAGAGGAAGACTCCTCCAATTGTTGTTTACTTCATGTAAGAAGGACCAAAAAGACAGTTAACAGGCTGTTCCCAAAAAGCCTTCTAGTTGTTGGGATTAGTGTGTCACCACTAATTGTGCAGCCCCACTACTCACTGATACAACGTTTGATTCCGTATTTCTAAGGGTTAATTGGTGATCAGATACCATGCTGTCAACTAAAGAGGTAAAGGAGGCAATCACCGGCCAAAGGCCTGCAAAGACTAACCTTTTCTACAACTTTACCCTTGAAAAATAAGAGAAACACACACTCATTAGACAAGTCTTGTCAACATCACACAGTCTTACACTGCATTATTTGTCAACTGCTGACTACTAAAATTTGACATCTAAAGTCTAAGGACACTAATTATTTCTTAAACTAAATGTTAGTGAAATGTACAGACTATTTATGTAAGTTTGTTTCGATTTGCCTAGGACATTATTATCATTTATCTGTGAGACATTATTCATGTGGCTTCATGCAGAAGGTCTCAGGCCTACCTTGTCTTTTTTCTAACCAACAAGGGGCAAGAAGAGGAGGAGGTCAGTGCAGAAGAAAGCAAAGAGGAAAATTAGAACTAAAACAAAAACTGGGAAGAGGGGTAGATGAAGTAGGTTTGCTGGACCAATGAGTCTTGTTTCTGGACGTACTGGGGGCAGATTCATGTGCAATAACATTTGTCATAATTGTGCAATAAGGTACCTTGTCCTTGCCCTTGGTGGGACTGGCATTCTTGCTGGTGACTGCAACTTCTTTCTCCACCACACCTATAAAGCGCTGCTCAGACTGGGTATGGAAAGACACTGTGCCCTTGGGCAGCTTCTTGATGCGCACTGCATGGTTCCTCTGAGCTGACAGCATATCCTGAAACAGCCGGACATTTACTTTAGCCTGTTGTTAACAAACAGTTAGAATGTGTGGCTGCTTAAGTAAGAACACAAAATACATACTTTTTGGAAAAGCTTATAAACAGGACCTACAGGCACAACAGTAAACTCCACTTCATCTGAGATGTGCAGCTGGCTCTCCTCCAGTACTTCGCTGAAGTGAAAGAACATCCTAGCATCCCGATCCACACACTTGATGAAGCCAAAGCCATCGCGTATGGCCGCAATCACCCCCTAGAAAGAGATTCGGTGACACAGTTGCAGTCAGTGAACAGGTATTCACTTCAGTTCAGTTCATGTGGACACCTCTTCCAATCAGCCATTTCTTTCAACTCTACAATGATGCATTACGTAATATATAATAGGCCACTTCTGGAAAATCTCATCGACTTATTCTTCTTTTGTAATCCTCACCATTTCACGTGTCTCCTTGGTGAAGTTGAAGGTGTCTGGGAGGATGTCGATGTTTGTTGCCCTCTCCAGCTTGTCTCTGCGGTCGGTGGAGATGTTGAACTGTATGTGGTCGCCCTCCAAAAGGGTCACCTTGGATTTTGTGTCCTTCTCACCAAATGGCAGTTCCTTATCAGTGAAACCAATCCGGGCACTGATGCGACCTGGGAGTGGGTCATTCTGTGGAAGCAGGAAGGAGATAATACATTATACTCTTGGTGTGTCACAGTTTCATGCCTGCCTTTACAACCAAAGTCTCCTCCAACATAGAAGAATTCAGCTTGCCAGACTTGTAATCTACTTGCCTGGTTTTTGGTGGGAACCTTGGGAATGACCTTGACAACAGTGCCTTCAAACTGCTCAATGCTGATATCCTCAAAGATGACTGTTCCCTGGGGGAGCAGCCTCACATCTGTGGCTACTTCTTTACCCTGTGCCACAAAAACATAAATTGTAAACATTATATACACATTCAGGCAGGTCATTAAAGAGTCACTGGTGTCAATGTTGGTAAAAACATGGATCAAAATTCAATAGTCAATCAGGTATTTGTGGACAGCACAGTTGAAAAGGCTGACAACACCTACATTTCTGTCTTTGATGGTGAACTCGACGTCATCTCCAGCCTGCAGAGCCTCCAGATCACCCTTGAACTCGCTGTAATGAAAGAAGATCTCCTTCACCACATCAGCCCTCTCAATGAATCCAAAGGCCTCCTGGAAGACAACACATGGTTCAACATAACGGGTACATCAGCCTGCCAGTCAAAATGGGGAGGGGGCCGTTGAGGGAAAAGTTAATATATCATATTCATGCATATGGGGGAAATCGCTGTGGTATAAAAGCAGATATAAATACCTACAAAACGTATCTAAAGCAGATCTGTTTTTAGCTTCCTTTGCAGGAAAAGCATACAGCTCTGTTCTCAACTCTTCTGGATACTGGATTTGGTTTTGCAAAGTCAGCAATCACAAAAATACTAGTAACTCTGTGTGTAATCTGTTTAATAAGAAAGGGTCATATAATGGTACCAGTGGAGCTTACCTTTGTAGCACACACCACACCCTGGCATCTCATCTGCTTTTTCTTCACAAGCTGAATATTACGAGCACTGACTGCACCGGTACTGAAACACAAGTGACAGCGATGAATATAAAATCTAGAGCAAGCTGGGAACCATTAAGACAGTAATGATATGGTGTGAAGACTTACTGCTTGTTGGTCTCCATGTGAAAGCTGACTTTGTCACCTGTGTCCAGGTGGATATTACCCTCCACATCATCAAGAGTGTAGGTAAGGTAGAACACCTCCTGTGGAAAGTCACACCAGTGTCGGGATACAACTATTAATCCTTTAACTACTTCACAGTCACTGACATACATCACAAATCATACAGTGGACGCAGATGAGTGGAAGGATGATATTTTAATTACATCAACATTCTGAATTTAAATGATCAAGCATGTTGTAATCCATAACACTTCTCTTACCCCATTTCTTTCATAACAAACACTGCCAGTGGGCACCTGCACAGGAGACTTTCCGTCCAAGTGCACTGGAATCGCTGAGACAACCTGCAGAAAAGGAGGAAAATGCAGGTGGAGGCCATTAACACACTGCTTCGCCAATCTTAGACTGAACAGTCATTCTAGTTACAAAGCCCAATTAAAATATCGCTACACACATGATGGATGAAATGACTGAATGTCAAGAGTCACAGTAACAAGTATGTCAAATATCAGATGTGGAGCATCATCTACAGGTTAGCAGAGTTCCATGTGCATGATTGTGTTTCAGTGTAAAACCTGTATACACTGTCAAGCCTCCTAATGGCCTCGAGTGTGCTGATAACCTGACTTAACAAGTCAGTGACTGAATGAACCAGTATGAGTGTGCAGCTTCGTGGAGTCACATTGTGCTCTGCGTGTACAGTTAGGTTTGTTATGTCAATGCATTGCAAGACAAGCGGTGTCACTAGCATGTTATGAATTGTAAATGAGCCAAGCATGACAGTCTGGCATGGCACGCCTATGCCTTTCCCTGCTAAGCTCAACTTAAGGATGAAGCAGTCAGGCCCGCGGTCACGTACCAGAATGGTACACGTCAGATTTGCTTTAGTTTGACAGACTGACCAACTGAGCCACACTAGCTGCTGTGAGCATACAGAGGAATTCATACACCCAGAGGGCATTACAATGATCACTTGTCTATATTCGACACCTCGTGCATGTCATGCATGTCACTGAAAACAAGCCAATCAGAAATTCAAATGTATAAGTCTTGATTTTATGTACTTGAACACACAATGGGCCATTATAAAGGTTAAGTTGACAGACAAGGACAAAACCAAAAATAAAATGGTGTTCCTTAACTGGATGAATATAACCATGCAGCACAGTTAAGGGATAGGCGTGCAGGTCTGGCCCCACCTGGCCCGAGATGCGCTCCTCTGGCAGCACCTCTGGCTTTATCTTAAGCAGCTTCACTGCTATGGGCTTGCCAGTGCGCCTGTCAGAGGATACCTCAAATTCTACATCATCTGAGGAGAGAGAAGCAGGAGAACACCAAAAACACTTAGCACACTTCACACAATCCAGGGACATCTTAAATAATGTAGCTCAAGCATTTTTCTTTTCAACAAGTGAAGACCGAGTCAGATTAAGTGTTCACAATTTGTACACAAGCCCTAGATTTCTCACCTCCTATTTTAAGCTCCTGCAGGTTTCCATTGTACTGAGAGCAGTGGAAGAAGAGACGATCCTGACGTTCGGAGCACTGGATGAATCCGTAGGAAGTCAGGAGCTTCTCCACCACACCAGTCTCTCTAATGCCAGGTCCTGTGCCATTGGCGTACGCAGTGTGCCCATTGTTATGGAGCATGCCTGGGTCAAAACTCATCTACGGAAGAGGAGAGCCAAGTGTTAAAATCCATGCTATAGTGGACCAACATAAAGCAGACAAAAAAAATCTTTTTTGCAATTTAATGCAAAAAAGGGTTTGATGCCAACTTTATATATATGTATATATATAAAAAAAAACACTTCAAACATGCAGGAAGAGCATATTTAAGAGGAAGTGGGGAGGAAAAAAGCAACTGGAGAGCTACATTAGAGCTTTCAGGGACTATCTGTCCAACAAAGGGGAAGATGCCTTGATAATGCCTTGAAAGAAGTTCAGGATAATTTATACCAGTGACTGGAAAAGGTCATTTTAGCAACACACAGCAACACTTCCTGGTTTGCTTGGTGTCATGCACTATTCACTGAGTTTGTCAAGTGATTTTAGTCCCAAATCATCTCAACACTAACAAAACTGTGAAATTTTCATGCACTCCTGGTTATACAGAAAAATATTCAGAAACTCTTCACCTTCCTCTACCAACCAACCAGTGATTATAACGCAATGTCCGTAAAACTCTATTGCCAAAATCTGCAACTACACCCTGGTTGAACTTGTTTTTCCACGCAACTACACACCATGCTGTTAGCGAAAGTTACGTGACACAACAATAGTTGGCAGCACTGTTAAGGCAGTGTTGGCACTACCGAACATGCCCTCTTACTGATCTCTGATACAAGGGAGTCCGCTTATGTTTTTTACTTCCTGGGTGGGGATGGCAAGAGACAGAGGAGGAGCGGGGGATGGGCATGGGACCAGTAGAGGTAGATGGGCCAGAGCCCGTGTTGCGAGCCACTGGAGGTTCAGAGGAGCCTCTTTCCATTTCTGACACTGGGGATAGGACTTGAATATGCTGTTGGGAGGAGGAAACAGCTTTGACAAGGAGCACGGTCATAGTATTAAATGTCTTTTTGTTTATTATTTCAAACTGTTGATAGGTTATCACACAAAAGCAGTTATCATCCAGCATTAGGGTCTAAAATACTGAATCCTCTACATGACCTTGCTAATCTGCCAACATTTCATACAACACGCAGAGTTTGCCCAAGCACCGTTTTTTGTGGGCCGCCCTTATATTCACTTTCACAATATCACAGCAATATTCTGTAAAATACTATACCAGGGGTCTTCAACGTTTTTCAGGCCAAGGAACCTGAAACTGATAGAGAGATGGAACAGGGACCCCCTACCCCACCCCACCCCGCTAATATGTTCATGTCAATTCATGTTAATGTGTTTTTAAAAATGTGGGAAAAAATTGGGGGAAAAAATTGATTAAAACTTGTCTAATCAACCAAACATTTCACGGCCCCCCTGCAGTACTTCCTCGGACCCCCTAGGGGTCACAGACCCCCTTTTGAAGATCTCTGTACTATACTGCTAATGTACAAAAGAATTCTCCAATACCGTTATTATACTTTAGTTCATCAAAACCACCACCAATACTCAACCCGTGCGAGAAATCCTGACACCAAAATAGAAAGCAGAAAAGTATAAGGACCGAGGAACAACGGATATGCAACCGCGACAATCTCACTTCACAGAATCAATCAACAGGACTAATGTCACTAAAGTGGCTGAAAATGCTTGTGCATTCAAACAGGAATGAGGAGGAGGCTTCCTCTACAGAGGAGGCATACTAAGAACTGAAAAGCTCAACCAACTTCTTTGTACAGCCAGTTACAGTAAAGAGGTTTAAGTGACGTGCCACAAATCTTAAGGTCAATTAAAATAAAACTACTGAAAATGAAGAATCAGAAAATGCAAATGGCAAGTCAAATAGCGGTGCATCTACAGTGGACAGAGTTGGTGATGGGTTATGGGTTATGAGCGAGGGGGTCCCAGAGCAGCCTCTTCTGTTCACAACAAGCTACTCTTAGCAGAAGACATAACATATCTGCAGGTCTTTTACCTTCTAATATCCTTTAAGGCAGGGTATTAAAGACCTGAGTACACAGGCAGCATGTCTGAACATTCGGTATTGTTGCCCATACAGTGATTAGTCTCAGACATCCACGTAAAGAAGGTTTTGGTCTAGTTTTGATTCAGTTCTGATGGGTAAGTAGTTTAACCACTTTAAGTTATTTTTCAGTTTTTCCTAGGGACCAACTGGTTTGCACTGCCTTGATTTGAACAAAGTTATGTACCAGCATTAATGTAGCCCAACATGATGTGTCCATGTCACAGCCCGACTAAGGTTTTACATGTTAAAAATTAAAAAAAAAAACGTGGGAAAACATCAAAAAAGGCACTACAGGATTTGTAAAAAAAAAAACAAAAAAAAGTGCTACATTTCTGCAGCCTAATCTGCAGAACACCCCTCACCCTGCAACAACCCTGCAACTGAGTAGAGGCTAGTCTCGGGAGCCCGAAAAGGATGAAAGAGGTTAGGCGATTCACAGCAGAGAGATGCAGGGCAAGGTGGGTGGATGGGTGTTCGATGGGGTGGGGCACGTAGAAAAGAGGTGGGAAGGTGAAACTTACGGATCGGCCATATGGCGACAGGCTGAGTCCGACAGGGGAGGTGCTGCTCAGGTCAGCGCTAACAAATGCGGTGGGTGGCGACGCAGGCAAGGTAAACTCAACAAAGCCTTTCCAGGGGCTGCCCATATTTTCCCATAAACTCGGACCAAACGGCTTGAGCACTTGCTGAACTTGATTACTTGTTTAATTTTTTTTTTTTTGCTTGACTGTTAAGTACTATTTTTTATGTAACCACCCAATGATACACCGCTGGATGTCTGCAAGGGTGAAGAGAGGAACAAACATAAACGGGTAAGGCAGATATGTCAGCCAGTGTGCCAAGTGTCACAAACAAAGGAAAATGATGTGGGCTTTTATCCCCCAGGGAGGGAGTTGAAAAGGCAAAAATCAGGGAGGATATGACTTCAAAACGACAGAATAGGGAAAAAAGGTGCGGGCTGGGTGAGGGAAGGCAATCAAATAATTTCTAACACTAAACTGAATAACCAGTTTAACTGTTTGGAGGTGGTAGCGGCTCAATACAGCTGGCTTATGTCAAGTTACGATTTAAGAAGAGTTATCTTTTCCGAAAACGGCAATGTAGAGGTCAGTGACATAACAATTAAGTATTTAACTCAGTTTCGCAGACATTCCACATTAAGTGTGCTTTCGAGCACAAGTAGCAACATGTGCAATCGTGTGCAAAGAGCAATGAATAAACAGTTTGTTTCTAACCAAGCACTGCAGCAGCTGCTTTCACTGACATTTCCCTGTGGTTGAAGGTGTGCTAATCAGTGAAATCAGCTCCCACAAATAAACAATCAGCGAAGGTACTGCCATTCAAAAATTGAGAACGCCAAACTAACTGATGAGGCCACAACTCCAGATACAAAAGTTTCAATGAAAGCCATTTCTAGTTGCACACGTGTTCATCAAAGTTTGATGTTGTTTGAGCAAACAAGAAGGACAAACTGAACCGTTTTTTGTGTTCAGTGATGAAAAAAGAAAACAACCTCTGCATTGCTGCCAAAATCAGCACAGCTGGCCAAACTGAATCAGAATTCAGAGTGCTACACAGTCTGTGTTTGTACATCTGTAAAATAGAGTAATGTGTATAAGCAGAGAATTTACCAGTTACAGTTTATGAAGTCAATATCAGCTTGCATTATACATTTTAAAAAAAAAATTCTTAAACACATTATAGGGAATCATTTTCAGTATATTGGGGGAATATTCAAAACATAATAAATGAAACCATAGGTGACTAAACAATTAAGAAGCACAGTTGACACTGACATGATAGGTCTCATGTTATGAAAAGTCTACAGTTGAGACCCACCTTTACTTGTTGTCTTGAATCTTGTAATTCTCTGGATCTTGATGACTATGCAGTTCCTGCAGATCTCTTCACGCACACAGTTGAACACACACACTTGTTACAGGTTTCTGGCACAAGTTCTAGATGGTTGCATAAAGCAAAAAAGGGGGGAGAAATCTAGCGCAAAAAAGGCAAACGCAGGTGCAATAACACTGCTTAGAAAAAATTACAATGAAAAACAGAGAGAGGAGAAGAGGGAGGGAGAGATGGGGGGAACTATGGGGGGAAAAAAAATAGCAGATAGCAGCCCCCTCCACACCCCGGCGATGAGTCGGTGGTGTGGTGAGGATGAGGAGGGCTAGGAGCAGCGTTGGGACGTGTGCTTTGTCAAAGCTGTTGAGTAGGCACAAACTTCTGGTTTCAGATCAGTTATTGTCTTCTCAGAATAAGCTTGGGCATAGGATTGCTTCTCTTCTGTGTTTCGGTTGGGCTGATGTGCGTCGTCTTTGGTCGTTTCAGGATTTGGTTACTTCTTGCGTTTTAAACCCTTGAAGTGATCCTTTTTTTCTCCAAGTGTCTTCGGTGTTGCAACTTTGCTTGTTTTGGGAGGTTTATCTTCAGTTTCTGTGTTATGATCTGAACTTGAAGCAGTTGCGGATGGTACAAAAATTCAGTTCCGTTTCACTTCATACTGTTGGGAGAAAAAAAAAAAAGCAGATTTTGTTTGCTGAGAAAAGCCGACCATTCTGACTTCATCTTATGTTGATTAACAGCAGCATCACATAAACTTTTAGACTTAACAGAAAAAAATAAGCTCAAAAGCTCCATGAATCCATCCATGGCAGACAAATTTTATTACTGTCAAGCGATAAGAATTCCATGTTTTCTGTCACACACAAAACAGGAACAACACTGAAGACCAGTGGCCTGAAGTTTTGAGAACACTAGATTCTTTGCCCCCCCAGACTCACAAGTATAAAAATAGGTTTTCCTCAGATGCCTCTGGATACACCCCATAATGCCAGGCAGCTGACCAGCAGACAAGAGCTGTGGATCAACAAGTCCTTGTGCATACCTTCAGCTCAGTCTGTGATATTTATGGCACCATTTCTGACCAGGACCCTCAGTTTTGTCATTCAACGCATAAATGTCTTGCACACCTACTGTACATGTGTGCAATGTACAAACGAGGCTCAACAACCAGCAGAAGAGTAAAATTTCAGTGTTTGTGTTACATGTGTAAATTTTGCTTAATTTAGTTAGAACCTCAGAAACTGATCTCCATCAGTAGGTTAGAGCAGAGCGTTGTTGACCTAAATACACTGGTTTGAAAACAAGCTGGGTGAGCCAACCCAGGACACATGATATCTATTCTGCTGTGACTGTGTTGCAATGACTCCACATGCTTCCTGGAAGGCTAATATATAATGTTGTTGAAATGCTCAAACGGGACTTTGGCAGTTGGGTGGGTGTCTGAAGATACCTCCTTGGTACTCATGTCCAAATGTCAAATTTACATTAAACAACAAGCACCTTTGTATTTTGTCTTCATTTGCCCTGTTTTAAAGCCCGGATAAATACTAGACCCACAGGAACTAAAGCTGTACATTCTAGTGGCAGTACAAAGAAGTCAGTTATCACAAGATGGATTGGGTAAGTGGGTTAAAGGTTATGAGCAACGAACAGAGACAACACTTGAGTGAAAACAACCATAGAGGAGACAGCCTTTTCTGCTCCCCCTTTTCAGCTTTTGGTGACGCAGAAAAAAAAAAACAGTCCACCCACTAAACCACCAGCACCGATTGGCCGTTTCAGCACTTTCTAATGAGTATTAAACGACAGTTTCGCTCGGTAATTATTAAGCAGGAAAGACTGAGAAACATTCAGACTGCCCGAGTTAAGACTGAATGGCTGATAAAATCCACGATAAGGTCTCTAATCTCGCTAGCGTTAACACGGCGATGATACTCAGGTCTGGGCCCGAACTACAGCCCTGACAGGACCACAACCATGTGACTTCCTAGCGATCCGCCATCCTCAGCTGGAACTGCTAATATGGCCGGATCCAACACGTTGCGGCATGCAACGCGATGGAAAACGTCACATCTAGGCTAGGCAGCTAATTTCTAACATGTCAAACTCTAAAACGTGCGCCTAAAACAACTGAATATGGGTCACATTTCACTGGTTTACAGCTCGTTAGTACGAATAACGCACACAATAACAGTTAAGTACAAAAGTAATCGTCTCAATGACCTTGTGTGGACAAACAGAACCAGAGAGATTAGCTTTTTGCTAACGCTAGAGTCGTAAACAGCCAGTACCCCGGGCGTTTCCGACTCTTAAATGGAAATTATTTTAACTGCGACAGTGTTATTAAGCCGCGAGTTAGCTCAACTCGTTAGCACATCCGCCGTTTTGAGTTATTTGGTTGTTATCACAGGCATTTGTCTTGGGAGTCAGATCAGAAAGTTCGCGTTAAGTGAAAACCCTATCATGTTATCCCTGTACACTGAGACAAGCATACCTAGCTCCATCCAAAAAAAAAGTCATTTTAATTTAATGGGTCTATTCTAAAATGTATACACTTGCTAGAAATTTAATCGAGACTTGTTACAATCTGATTTGGTGGCCCGAACGATTCGGTACCAATGTGATAAACGAATATTAACTTGTTTTTAATTAAATCATATTTTCTAGAACAGTGTCGCACCGTTGGCTTCTCCCCGACACCGAGCTTGGAGATCGAAATTAAACTGAACAGACAAAAGCTGAGTTTGGAACAGCGGACATGAAGGTGACGCAAAGACCAGTCATTAACCAGGTAGATATTGTACGAGCTGTGTACTCTTATAGCAAATAGAGGCCAAAATAAATTGTCATTGATTAACAATAACTGAGTTTATACTCTTCCTTCATACATAACGGACAGATAACGTTAAAGCTAACGGCACGAGGACGGGACAACAAAGAAGCTACGCAGGACGACCGATCTGTGACTCGTGTTCAAATCTATTAAATTGCCACGTCTTTCGCTAATATTTCACACAACATTTTCACACAAGTGCTGTCTCTCTGGCACAACGGGCACGTTTTAGAAATACGGGGTTGTTTATTTATCCCGTTCACGATGTGGCTAGGCCGTTCACAATGCTAAGTGGCTAATAGCGGCTAAAGTTAGCTAGCATGCTGCTGAACTACCTAGTCCTTGTGTGTGTGATTTATGGTGAGGAAAAACACGGCTGCCCACACCCAGGCCCGAGCTCTGCGTATGACTAAACGCTGAATAAACCCCTCACTTCTAAGGTCCCACTGGATAAGACAGAGGAAAATATATTTCTTATACATTACAAACAAATATTTGAACTGTTATAAGAGACGAAAAGATTAATAATAAGAACTCACCCCAACAGCTTTCAGCACTGTCACCAGCGCCGCTAGAAGCAGCACGGCACATTACGTAGTGATTATGGAGGCGGCTACCGCGATATTTGACAACGTTAGGCTAACCAAAGACCCTACAGGAAAGAGTGGATACTACCGGAAAGTTGCTGCTGGGCAACCGCCATTGTTATCTCGCAATGATTCATGGGAGACAGGGAATATGTTAGCGTGATAATAATGTAATGTTAAGGTAATGTTTTTAATAGCTTGATACCTGGGCTCGGCAGTAAATATTAATAAAGCCGTTTTACAGGTAATCAGTGTTTCTAATATTAGTTCTAGGCAACTTAACTCAATTTAATTCTCTCGGTGACTACTCTCCCGCTACAGGAGTGTTTCTGAAGTTACACGTTGCAGGTTGGGGATGTATTCAAGAAGGTTGTACATTAAAAAATGGAAAAGTTATTAAAAAAAATACCCTTTGTACCCCCCCCCCCCCCCCCCCCCCCCGACCCACAACGTGTTGATCATACAGTAATGATACCACGACTAACTCGTTGTTAAATCTGGGCATTATCTTTTGAAAAATATCACGTTACTTGGTCTCATTTAAAATAAAGCGCTCAGTTTTCCTTAATTTCCTTTCGTTTCAATTTCTTCCAGGAATGACTTATACAAAGTGACCCTTTTGTCCCCTCCTGTACAGCTGATTTGTTTTGTTTTTAAAGTCACATCCAATCATCAGTTTATGATATTAAACCATTATGACAATTGTTACCACCAAACAAACCCTTGAAACCTAAACTCCCCAGCTGATGGCTGTATCCACTTTGAATTTGGTTTGTGATACATGATAAACATCCAGAGAAGAAGAATCTACGGAAGTGACGTTGTCATTAAGTCTCACACGGAAACGTCAGACAACAAAATAAGGTGGTCTATTTTTTTATTTGGATATACTCCTCTTACTTTTCCTGCTGGCAAATATTTTCGTAGATCCACAATAGCATGCTCGGGTTGCCATAAAGGCACTGGAGCTACCTCAGCTAGCTTAAATTTGACAGCCAACGTAAGCTAGCGCTGCGAGGTGTTTTCACCCCGCTAGTTGTGAGAAGTATATTGTTTACGCTACATACAGGAGTTCGGAGTTAGCAGTAAATGGCCTGCACTTTAGAAAAAGTGTTGGGTGATGCTCGGACTCTACTCGAGAGGCTGAAAGAGCACGACACGGCGGCGGAAGGACTGATAGAACAGTCCGGGGCCCTCAACCAGAGAGTGCAGAGCATGAAAGAGGTGGGAAATGCCCTTCCAGAAAAGGTAAGGACGAGTGTCTTAACACGGTTACAAAGACATTTCATTCAAGTACATGGGCATATAATGCTGCACTGCTCAATGGCACACACACAAACGGTGCAACAGGACCTCGTAGAAACCTAAAAAACCTAATTCACTGCCTCAGTTTCACAGATGTTTCTTACGGCGTTAACAGCAACGTCACATTCATTTATTGTTGAATGGAGTTTGGTATGAAATTGTATTTCAGTAGTCATGATGGACAGGGGTTTAATTTTAGAGTTCAGGTGAATTTGCCCTATTTTTATTGCTTATATATTTATTTGCTTTAACGAACACAAGAAACCTTTTGTTGGTCAACTGGTTCAACCTCTCATTAGTGAAAAAGCATAATGAATTTATGTTATGAATGTCACAGAAACCTCTTCTGTAGCGTTTTAGTGTTCGTTTGATGCTAAGATTACAAAACATGGAATACTGTCCATAAGATGATGAGGTTGCTACTTTAAAATGGAAATTAAGTCTTGCATTTAGAAATGAAACAGTTGCTCTGCACTGTGACATTCTGTTGTAACACCTCTGAAGTCGGGTGTTGTTCATGCATATTCTCATGTGCTTTCAGGTGTTTTTGGTGATTGGTTTTTGATTTGATATTAAAACAGAGAAACAAGTTTTTCTAAGTCTTAACTTCTCTTTACACTCCTCTTAGCACACAGAAGACACTTCAGTTATTCAGGAGCTCACTAAATACAAACCCCATGTCCTCCTGACTCAAGAAAATACTCAAATTAAGGAACTACAGCAAGAGAATAAAGGTAAAAATAAACTGACCATATTCTGTTGATTGTATGGCTGTTTTATATTTTTGCTGACTCTCTTCATGCTTGTCTTCTGCAGAACTATGGTTGTCTCTTGAAGAACACCAGTACGCACTAGAGTTGATCATGGGTCGATACCGTAAGCAGATGCTTCAGCTAATGATGGCAAAGAAGGAGCTGGACACCAAACCTGTGCTCAGCCTCCATGAGGGCCACGCAAAAGTACACTGGCTTTCCCTGTTTGCTCAGTTATTCACAGAATATGATTGCACTAGGCCTGCACAATATGCGTAAAATGTGCGATGTGTGTGTAGGGGAAACACTGCTCTGATAATAATTTCACTTACACCAAATACACTTACCGATAGCAAGATGCAGCCTGTGGCCAAAACACTGCAGTCTGACGCAGTGGATGCATGGCCCATGTGTCCAGGGCTGCATCCGACTGGCCAAATGTCAGCATGAGTGTGAAAACATGGCACATTTAAACAAAACTTATCGCATTCCAGACCAGCTTTTGCGATGTGTTTATCGCACACATTCACATCTCCATGGGTGATGAAAATACGATTGATCGTGCAGGCCTAGATTACACAGTGACATAAGTAGAATTACAATGCACTGATTTTTGGAAATATCTTGGTCATTCTACAGGAGGTGCAGAGCCAGGTGGAGCGGATATGTGAGATGGGCCAAGTGATGAGAAGAGCAGTGCAGGTGGATGATCAGCACTACTGCTCTGTTCGAGAAAGGCTCGCTCAGCTAGAGGTGAGCACAGCAGAACCGAGAACAATAAACTGTAAATGATTATTGTGGCTCAATACAATACATATACACAACTGCACTTTATGTATATATGCATAAAATCAATAGATCTGTGAATTTGGATATGTGTCACTATGCCAACACCTGGACTAATAAAACTGTCTGCATGGCTATATACCACTAGAGATACAATATGTAAGAAAATGTGTCTGTTGTGTGTTTGGATCAACTGAACCTTTAACATTCAACATTACACATGAGCACTGTTTTCCTGAAATGTATGGTTATTGTGCCATATTCAGATTGAGAACAAGGAGCTGCGAGACCTCCTGACCATCAGCAAGAGCTCTGTGAAGACAGCGAGAGAAGAAACCAGCCAGCCAGCAACATCAGCACAAGAACAGTCCCCTCAGTCAGGGTCCAATGAGTGACCACAACAGGTTCAGTGTGAACTGTGAATGGGCAAACAAGTCCTCCAAGACCAGGAGACAGGGTTGAAGATCTCTGCACCTGTGTTCACCACATTCTTCTTTTTACACAAGATGAAATGCAGTCAGACCACAGCATTTGTTTTGTAGTGAAGGCTACACAACATTCTGGCAATCATATGCATTTATCTGTGGGTATATCTGAATGGTAGCTGTTGTAAGCTTTCATATGTAGAGTATACGTATGTACACACACACACACGCACTGGAGTAAAGGCATAAAAGCAAAGGGGATTTATTTTGTTTTTGGCCAAAGACACATTTACTCGTTAAGGACAGTTTCTACCTCTTTGTTGTCCCTTTGCTGTTCATTCACATCACAATGTTTAACATACTCACAACCACCCCGCTATGAATTCACTCAAAGCCCACGAAGAAACCAACTCATAGGGTGCACCAGTTTAACAGGCTGTGCTTAATAATCACTCTTCCAACATGATGACTTGTGGCTGTTTCACACAGTTTGCCTGCTGAGGAGTGACAGTGGATCATTTCTATGTGATTGTCTATAATTTTATGAAATTGATATGTTTGTCGGTTTGTTTGTAGAATTCATATATAACAGGATTTCTTATGTTTAGAGTTTTGATTGTGTGTGTTTACCACCAGTTTTGTAGTTGACAGATTTGGATGCAGAGTAATCAAATGATCCAGCTGATGGCACACCTTTATTGAATGGTAACAATTTCAAAACATGCCAAGTTTTTGTGTAATGGAGTTCAAATGTTTGTGTACTGTATGGTCTCAGAAATTGTATATTGTCATCTCAGGAAATCAGTGGTAAAAGGGTGAACATACTGTAATGACTTCATGACAGTGTACTGATTTGTGTCAAATGAAATTTCATTTAGAAACTTTAAAATAAATTTGCAATAAAATATGTGCCAAAACATCCATACGCTGTTGATGGAGCACTTTATTAGGAACACATGTGCACCTGCTTATTGATGCAGTTTATTAACCGCACGATGGCGACATTAAGCCGCGATGGGTATAACCAAGTGGCAAACCCCACCGTTATGCATTGGTTTGTGAACTAAGGATGCTGACTTCTGACCAGCAACGTCAATCAAACCAGGCAGGTCCCAAATATACCTTCTTTTGGGCCTAATATTTAATTAATTAGGGAATTTACTGACTAAATATTCCACAAGAGAAAACGATGATTTTTGAATTGGAATCTGGGGAGCCGAAGATGATTATTTTATTTTATTTTATTTTATTTTATTTTATTATTTTAATTTTAATTTTAATTTTTATTTTTATTTTTATTTTTATTTTTATTTTTATTTTTATTTTTATTTTTATTGGAGCAGGCCACTAGCGGTCCTCGGAGGCGGTGCACTTTAAGGCACGTCTGCATCAGCTTAATTTTCCAGTCAACGTCTAACACATCGCGAGGTTTGCAGGAGTGGCTTAATGGTGCGTTCCAGTGAAAAGACATAAACGTGCTTTCGTCTGTTTGTGCTCCTTTTGCTGATATACTTTATCAACAACGTCTAGCCGTCTAAATATTATCGTTTAATCTGGCATCATAAAACCCCCAGCACTTCGTCACTTGGTTGTTTCTGTGCATTCAAATTGAAAGTGTACATTTTCCGACAGGCCGTGAAAGCAGCAGCAGAGTCGCGTTTGACATCTCTAGCCCGACACAAGCTAATGTTCAGCATGTCTGAGAAGGAGCTGGGGAAAAAATGGGACAGATGCCTGGCAGACGGTGCCATTAAACTCGGTAAATATCCCTGAGTCTTCCACGTGTAAGGTCATTGTGATGTCCCAGAATAAGGAAAAAATAAGTTGCAGTTTTTTTTCCACTGTACTCCACAACTGTCATTGACTGGGCGAAAGGCTAACTAGCTAGCCATAAAGGGCTTGTAAAGGACAACTGAATGACCAACCAGAAATCTATCACTAATTAACTGTGACTGGCAAAATTATGGTTAACTCTGTAGTTTCATTTAAGAATGCAGCCCTGGGTGCTTTTGCTTTACTGTTATTCATAAATATTAGCGTTTCCCTTAGATTCTGTTATTGAAAAGAACCTAAGTGGAAGCGCCATTTAGAAAATGTTAATTTGATGCTTTCTTGCTTACTCACTCTTTTACGACATTAATTAAAACGTTTTACGAGACAGTATTGCCCACTCCTGAATTCGGCGTATATACAAAACACCAACAAATATTTGTTGTATATTAAAATGTAAACTTTCTATTGACTCGGCTGACAGCTCCACAAGTTTCTAGAAAAAAACATCTAGTTAGACATGGCGGCAGGGAGCAGGGTAAACTTAACTTTATTTCTTACTGTAAGACATTTCTTGATGAATCATTGACGATATAGACCAGTGAATCTTGCAATTTTGCAAAGTCTTCAATAATATTCGTAGGCTGCTGACACTATTCACAGCAAAAAAAGTTAGATGTTTGTCATTGACACTGCATCAGCTATTGGACCGAGTTAACCTGTCCACTTTGTTGTAAGGGGTCTGTGTATTAAGACTACGTGTGCTCTTGATAAGTAAATAACACCCAATAATTATTAGTTATCCGAGGGAAATATGGGGAAAATACTATACGTCCCTCCATCCTTCTGTGTAATTGAAAGTAAAGGTTCAAATGTAGAGCTTCAGGTTTATTATCATATGCCCTAGAAAGTAGTGCATTATTAAGTAACAAAAAGGTTGCCATGGCTACATGAACAATATAGAGCACATGCAACAAATGTCAAGGGCAGGGACAGCATGAGACAACATATTCCCACAATAAATACATAAAGATAAATGACTGGCTATATTAATTAAATAGGAAATTAAAGGTACATTGTCATCTGTTCATCTATGTCATATTTTTTTTCCTCTGTTTTCGCAGGTACTGGTCTGGGGTTAGGAATCGTGTTTTCTGTTCTGTTCTTTAAACGTAAGTAGTTTCAGTGGATTGTTGTTGCAGTACATCTTTAATGTTTAGCTCCAAGGTCATTGATAAGAAGAGCAGAGTCAGGAGTGATGCTCTGTAGCCAGTGTAGCACATCAAAGTAGTTGTTTGCCACTCCTAGTAGTGAAAGGCTTTGTCATTTAACGTTCTTTAGAGTGTTTATTTTGTCAAACAGAACTGAACACATAATTCAAGATAATTTATAATTGAGTATTTAGTTCTTTTGTCGCTAGAAGAGCACCACTAACACTCATCCTTGAAAGCGCAAAGAGGAACGAGAATTTGAAAGTTGCATACAGAGATAAGAGATACAGAGAAATAAAAATACAGACTTGAGCGTGAAAAGGATTTCACACGCCATCTCTAGTATGTTTTAAATCCCACTGTGAAGTGATTCTTTGTGTATTTCAGTGTGTGAGAAGATATAAATTACCTGTTTCATTTGTAGGGCACACATGGCCAATTTCATTCGGCTCTGGAGCGGGACTTGGCATGGCATATGCCAACTGTCAAAATGACCTAAGGTCACATTATCTGCTGCACAGAGGCGAAAAGGTTAGTTTGTGCCATAAAACAAGTTACAGAAATAATTATTTATTTATGACTCAGAATAACAACCATGTGTCATTGTTTATCTAAATCAAGATTTATGTGACTAATTTCTGTTTTCTTTAACAGGAGCAATAGCTGCAAGTCATCGAGGGACTGTCTTTTATATATATATATTTTTTTCTTTTGTTAATTTGTTCTTTTTGTTTTGCCTGTGGGAGAGTCACCATTTGCACTGTTTTACAGTTAGATTCATGTCTCCCTGCTGAACAATCCATCCCTAATATGACTATGTATGTGTATGTGCCTGATCAGGACAGTCTGTGTTTATTTAATAAAATGATCATAACAACAAAAATGACGCCCTGGTGATTCATTTTTCCTCAGATGCTTTATAATGGATGAAAACCATTTTAAATCATACAAATAGTACGAAAAACAGCCGGATCACAATTCATACAATTCAAATAGTAACAGTGGTACTTGAAAGAGTAAAAGGAGTCAAGTGTGAATGCAGCTTTAAAAAGGAGGGTTTTCAGTTTATTTGTGAATGTGAGTGGGAGTGATTTTCTGAAATGTGTCAGGTGGGGGTAGCAATGCAAACGCTGTCCCATAAGGCAGTGGGCTTGGTGTGGGTGAGAGGGGGTCACAAGGTTGGCAGCAGCTGATCTGATGTGGCAGATGACTGGGACAGTGACGGTGGGGATTAGGTATGCAAATCGAGAGCGTTGCATATTATATTTACTATTTGACAAGGCTATTGAAATGTTGGAGGGCACTGGATTTTACCCCATGAATGATGTTGTTTTATGTTTTGTATTCAAGTGCACCGGTCAGGAAATGTATAATTATTATCATGTCATCTCATTGTTTAGCTTGAGAGTGAAGTAGGAACAAGGTGAAGTTCCTCTGTTGTGTTCTGATAATTGGTAGAATGGGGAATGTGGAAAACTGAGCTACAGCGATACTTTTTGACATTGACAGTATTTTTATGTAAAAATGAAAGCAAATCTCTGTCTTTGTATTCACACCTTTTACTCTGGCACCTAAATCATCACAATTGTTATAGCCAATTGGGTCACAGATCTCACAAGCTGTGTATAAATCACATATGTCAAGATGTGACAGGTGATTTGAGGTGAAATGCACCCGTATGGCGAGGGAACAGCAGCTGTCAATAACAACATCAAGTCAAAGTCAAAAATCAAATCCAACCTAAAGTTACTGAGCAAAGACACAAGAACATTTCTAAGGCATGAGTATCCCTCAGAGTGGAGTAAAACAGCATTACTATAACCAGTGTTAATCAGTTTTGTAGTTCATTAAAACAAGCAGAGAGAAAGACCACCCACACCAGTTCCTATGATGCAGAATTAGCATCTCTTGGCTGTGATTGTGCATGGTTATGCATTAACAGCTCAATGCTTTGACACGCTCCTTCTCGGGAGCGCTCAGGCTGGGAGGTACGCTGGAGTGGCCGACACAGGGATTAACAGGAGCGAGAGATATAAAGGAAGCATTACAAGGACCATGATACCTGTAGAGCACTTATGAACGGAGCCTCGCTTACAAATGACTGCTGCACAGTTTTGTGTTGGTTTCTGCGCCCCCACGCTGCTTCCCAGAATGAAAGGACTTGTGAAAAGAAGCGCAGCTCCAGCTCAACAAAGGACTTGCAGAGGCTGTGCAATGCCACTTCTGAGAGGTGAGGAATATTTCTGAGAATTGGTCCTTGTCTTCTTCATCTTCAGTAGCTCCTCTCACTGGCACTGCTCTCATATGTCTAGTTGAGGCTCATCTATGTGTGTGCCCTCCTCCAATGACTATCATCATTGTGACATGCTGCTTCAAAACCCTCCGTTAACCATCGAATGGCTCATTCTGGCTCTTAGCTGTGGATGAGGCAGGGACATGCTGATGGGGACGGAGAGATGAGTGAAACTCTGTTGGTGATTTTGATCACTACACTGGTGGCAGTGAAAGTAAGCCCAGGGTACCTGGATGTATTCCGCCCAAAGGGAGATGGAGATCTCTATTCATGGAGACCAGTCCGACTGACCTTGACAGGGAGAGGACTTCTCAACACCAGACTTTGGCTTCTTTTCTTTTCAACAATGTTCCTGCAAGGAGAGCTTTGGCTGGGAAGGAGGACTTGTTAAAATTGGTAACATTTAATGGTGCCTAAAGAGAAACCTCAGGAGCTAGTTTATTGATCTCTGAGAACCACCACCATGGCTGACTCTCATTTGTCTGGCTCCATAGGAAGCTACAACGGCAGCTTTCCCACCACCAGTGCTTGGAACATCACCGGCAGCGGCCCGTGGTTGTTGGCCTTCATGCTGACTGTCATCATCCTCATGACAGTCTGTGGCAATATGTTGCTTATCGCATTGGTGTTTGCCCATCGCTCTTTGCGTTGCACCTCAAACTGCTTCTTAGTGTCTTTGTTCCTGTCTGACCTAATGGTGGCACTGGTGGTCATGCCTCCAGCCATGCTCAATGTGCTATGTGGGGCGTGGGTGTTGTGGCCTGCCTTTTGCCCAATTTGGCTTTGCTTTGATGTCATGTGCTGCAGTGCGTCTATCCTCAACCTGTGTGTGATCAGCCTGGACCGTTACCTCTTCATCATCTCACCCTTGCGCTACAAGCAAAGGATGACCCCACCTCGGGCGTTACTCCTTGTGGGAGCTGCTTGGGGGTTGGCTGCACTGGCCTCTTTCCTGCCCATTGAGATGAAATGGCACAGCTTAGGCCTCGGGAGTGGACAACCATCCCCTCCTGGGGTCAGCAGTAGCAACATCAGCTCCTACTCCGACACACTGTACCCAGCATCTTACTTTCAGCTGTCACCATCAGGAGGCCTTTCCTTCCAGTGCCGCCTGAGGGTCACCTTGCCCTTTGCTCTCGTGGCATCTGTGCTCACCTTCTTTTTGCCCTCAAGCGCCATTTGCTTCACCTACTGCCGAATCCTTCTAGCAGCACGGAGGCAGGCGAAGAGGGTTGCAGCACTGAGCCACCCACCACATCCGCATCCCTCTCTTGGAGAACCTTCTCGGCCTCCATCACCTGGGATTGCAGCAGTGCAAGCTCAGCAAGGCAGAGATGACTGCGGATACCAGGAGCCTCCTGTGTCACAAAATGTACCGGTAAGAAGGAGAGACATTAAAACAAACCAGCCTTCAAGTGAAGCAGATCTTAAAAGAGAGTGAGACTAAAAAGGTTGATTCTGTAAGTGGAAAAATATAGCACCGAAATAAGAACCAAATTAAATTTGTCTCTTATTTTAAGAGTTCTCAAGCTTGTCGCTTCCTCATACTGTTTATTCTCATGTCATTCCCATAAAATGATAATTATACTGTCATATATACACTGTCATTATAGACCATTGTATGATTCAAACTTTAAAAAAAATAAACTTCAAAAATGCACTTTGAAAGTTTGTTTTTTCACAGCCAAATTATTAATTATTTTTAAACCTTTTCGGGACCTGTGTTCTGAGTCAACACCCACTTTTTGCATGATCGTTTTGATGCTTAGTTATAAAAGTGCTTTTGAATTTGGATGCATATCTGTGGAATTATGGCTGACTTGGCTCGAACATATCTGGGGTTTTATGGAAACTACACTGTGTTCAGGTGGGTGAGAATCACAGAGACATTTTTGTCCACTGATAACCCAAGAGGAATATTGTGCCTCTTCCAGTGAAAAGGACCAGTTGCGAGGTTTATAGACTTTCCCATGAGGCTATTTAGTAATAAGGTAATCTTCTAACATAATGAAGAGTTTGTGGTGATGTAAAAGGCTGATGCTCAGGTGTAGATGTTATTGAACATGAACCTAAACGGAGGAGGGATGTAAACCAGTAGAGGGAATGTGTGTGTATGGTTTACTGGCTATCTACAAGGACAGGGAGATTCTTAAAACATCATTCATCATTTTTGGACTCTTAAATCAGAATTAGTCAAAAGAAATGGAGTCTGAAAAATGGTTTGCTCCTCAGTCGTGGTAATCCAAGAATGTATAAAAGAAAAGCAGAGACCCAGTAAAAGGGAAGAGGTGTAAAACCTGCTCAGAAATCATGGTGAGCAAAATACAAACTGTCAGATCTGCTGCCCCTATCTGCAAGGAACACAGACTATGTCTGTTTTTCTGCAGTAAAATTTCAAACACATATATTTGGATATACAAGCCACATTTTTTTGTTACTATTGAACATAGCCAGGTTAGCTGTATCTCTGTGCCTCCAGTTTTTGTGCTAAACTACCTATCTGCCGACTGGAGCTTCATATTTAGTACACGTACATAAGATTGGTATTGATCTTTTAATCTAGTTCTCAGCAACAAAGCGAATATGCACATTTCCCAAAATAACAAAAAATTCTGCAACTGCAATTTGCTTGTCAGAGGCCATGAAGAGGTATAATTCCAGTGTAACCAAGTGACATTTACATTATATCTGTAAATATAAATTCTTATAAATATAATTAATTCCTATTCTTTCTATTCTCTACTGTCCACAGCCGTCCGTGAACAGTGAGCGGCGTCTGGCTCACAGGCAGGGTCGCAGGGCACTGAAGGCCAGTCTGACTCTGGGAGTTCTCCTGGGACTCTTCTTCAGTGCTTGGCTACCATTTTTCATCACCAACATGGCTCAGGTCAGTAGAAGCTCCACATACTGACTCGACCACAGATACGTCACAGAAATGTTATGTTAAAGATACAAGTAACATGATATATCAGTGTCCATCTGATATGTCAGAGGCAGTCTATTCAGTTTGTCTTTGCCTATATTCTCATGCCAGTGTTCTTTCTTCACCATTTGCAACAATTTCCCTCGCCATTAAAAAAAGTCTGTCTTTTTTAGAATAGCTCTCTTTTATATATCTCAGTGATTCAGAGGTTTTTTCCTTCACAAATTTGTATGTCTGCTGAGCACAAAAGAGTGTGAAATAAATGCAAAAGAAAGAGAAAGAAAAAAAAAAAAAAAAAAAAAAAAAACCTCTTGGATACCGATCTGTTTTTTATTGGCCAGCCTTGGCGTCACAGCCGTGCCAAGCTATCCAACGAGAAAATAGATTGGCATTTCAGCTTCGTGTGGCTGACTCATTCGAAAGCCCAGAAAACAACACAGCAAGTACCATTTATAATTGGTATTCTTTTTAAGTTGTTGATTTTGATTTGATTAGACTGAGCACACACACTCATTACTCAGTGAACAAACAAGGAAACAATTTAATCTAAATTGGTAATGACACTTGCCCTGTTTTTCAAGCTTTCAATGATCCAGTCATTTTGATTTCCCATCTGTGCCCTCTCTCTTCTCCCCTGCATAACACAGAGCACAGAGACTTGACTGTGTCTGCGCTCTCCTTCCTTTTCACACTCAATGTGGTGTGTGAAACTCGCCCCTCCTTTCTGTCCTCTTCCCACCGCCTCCCTGTCTCATCTTGATAGTATTGGAAGCTCTCCTCTAACAGCTGTCTCCTCCTTCACTGTCCCTCTCTAAACATGGTGTTTATGTTCAAGATCAATGTTTTTAACAGTCAGACGCAAATGCATTTGCAAGTTCTATCCAGGGAGAATGATATGTTCTCTTAGCAAGGAAGTGATGGACAGTCCATGTGATTAGTGAGAAAGAAAATCTGCCTTCTCTTTTTTTTTTTTGATGATTTCACAGCTACATCAAATCTATAGGGATTTGGAACGAGAAAAGAGCATGCATAAATAAATGTTCAAAATTTAGCAAAAAGAAATAAACGTTCCTAAAAATGACACATAAATTCATCAATGGGTAATAAACTAATTAGTTTATATTAGAATTAGAACACATGTATTTGTGTGTGTGTATATATATATATATAATATGTATATATATACATATATATATATATACATATATAATATGTGTGTATATATATATATATATATATATATATATATATATATATATATATAGATATATAGATATATACATTTCTTTATACATTTCTTTATTTCAAAAAGGGACACGAGAAGTAACTGTATCAAATAAATAAATATAACTATTGCTCCGTGTGTAAATAGATGAATAGAACATCAATAAATGGACAGACCTATCTATTTGTGTATTCATTATTTATTTATTATTATTTTTATTTGTTTATTATTATTATTATTATTATTTTTTTTTAACCATGAATTAACTTCTGTAAATGAATAGTAAATAAATAAAGAAAATTAAAAAAATAAATGTCCAGCAGAGACATCGGCATCCTGGCATCAGTGTGTAGCAGTGAAACACACTGGACTGTGGCAAGAAATAGCGTAACTTGCAGAAGGAGAAACAATCATTTACTCTGGAAGAGATGAAGAGAGAAGGGGTTGGTATACTGATGTCAAAAAGCGCAGCAAGGGTCTGATGGATTGGACTCCAATTAGTGAGAGGATTATTCAATCCAAGTACCATTCCCACACACTGAGCTAATGATTGTGCACGTCTACACTCACCCACAGAAGATGCAGATGATAAAGTAAAGAACGAGTTCTATACGAGAGGAACACACACGACATGCTGATTGTCACTGGAAGCAGGAATGCTAAAGGAGGAGATGAAAATGAGGACAGGCACGTGGAGGGTGAAGGCCGTGCAGAATGTGCAACATGAATGAGCTACTTATTACAGGCACACTGTTCCTACATAAGAATATACAAGAAGGAGTCAGTTTTAGAAAACTCAGAACATTTATTTTTCAACAAAGCCCCCTCCTACATTTACACACTTACTCCAGAAGTTATGGAGCATACGGCTTCCTTCAGTGTCTTGGACCTCCAGAAAGTGGGCTTCATGAGCAATGACATCATAATCACTGTCAAAATGGTGGCCACTGAGCTCCATCTTCATCCTCGAAGACGTAGTAGTCTGAGGATGCTAGAGCAGGTCAAATCAGCCCAAGGGCCCCTTTGGTTGATAAGCTCTTGAGAGTGAGGTAGCAGATGACTGCACAGAGGCTGATGTTGGACAGTGCTGACTTGCAATTTTCAATTACCCAAAACAGAAATACCATAAAAGTTATTAACTTAACTTCAAGCTTTCTGCATAATCTCTCAAAGAGCTGAACTGCAAGTGCATGTTAGGAGAGCTATACAACTCATCTCCTTCTACCTTCTGCCACTAACTTGGAGACGTGGGTATCTCTGATCAAGAATCAGACAGGCCATGTACTAATTACTAAATAATAAATGTTGGTGCAGTGGTTAGCACTGTCACCTCACAGCAAGAGCGTTCCAGGTTTGAATCCAGGTCTGGGCACTTCTGTGCAGAGTTTGCATGTTCTCCATGTGCCTACAGCTATAAATATACTGATGCCTGCAATTCTTTTCTCCATCTTCGTTCAGGCAGTGTGTGAGTGCGTCCCCCTTGCCCTCTTCGATGCCATCACATGGCTGGGCTACTGCAACAGCACAATGAACCCAATCATCTACCCGCTGTTCATGAGAGACTTCAAGCGGGCTTTGGGGAAGCTCTTGCCCTGCTGCTCTTCGCAGTCGCCCAGAAGACCCTCGCCAGCACTTTCCCTCTCACTGCGCAACTCAGGAGAGCCTAACCTTGCCAGCAGCCCCCCCTCACCCCTGGCCTCTGACCCGACCCATCCCCCTGCCACTGCCACTGATGCCGTCAACCTGCTTGACGCTGAGCATGCTGGGATTGAGTTGCCTCTGCTTCTGCCCAATCAGGTCGACACCCTGGATTGAATAGCAATTACAAAAGTCAGCTAACGTGTTGTGTCAGGATTTAAGGTGGAAGCGTGATTCAAGACTCAAGTATTGAGACTCAATCCAGTTCATGACAACTCATTATTTAGTCATTATGAATTAAAAGTTTTAGGCCGAAGATAAATAATAAAACAATTCAAATTTCTAATACATTTTTTATGATAACAGAAAAATATCTATGGACACAAATTAAATAAGTTCCATCTGATCTTGAATTGTGTTTTCCTTTCCAGTTACTAAATGTGATTGGAAAACCACTATAGATGCATCACTAAAAGAAAAAAGTCAGGGTTAAGGCTATTTCCAGTTATCAGTGCCAGTATACAATTTACGCAATGTAAACTCTACATAAGCTCTATAATAGACAGCAATTCACATTAGTACAGGCTGAACAGACAGAGAGGAAAGGCCTTGATGAAGACATTCACTGAACTGGCCTTGTGGTAATCAAATTACTGTGATAATATCCATAGCAACCAAGCCAACGGATGAAAATAAGAGGGATGAAAGGAACAGATACCACTTATTTTGTGGCATCCACTACAACCTGCAAAACACAAGCAACATACAGGTATTTGATCTCACGTTGCATTTGCAAAATAAATTATGAAACTATTTACAGATTGTAAAAAAAAATTCAGTCACAAAACTCTGAATTGTTATTGAATTAATACATAAGTCTAAAACACCATTCAGTGGTTAACTCTGGGGCTTTTCACTTGAAGCTGCCATATGTGTGCACTCTTGTGCTGTCTCTGGCATGTCAGTGCGCTGCGAATGGAATGAATATTTTCTCCAACAAAGCTTTGATGCTGAGAAAAACTTGAGAAGATGAGAATTTACAAGGAAGCAGCTGGTCCTGTAACATGCCCTTTACGAGTTAGGCCGCCTTTGTTTGTGTGTGTGCTCTGTAGTCCACTGTGTATCCTCCCAACTCCATGATATGTGTTCATTATCTGGGTCGGCCTCTTCTTCACCATCACACTGGGCATTAAAAGCAGTTGCTGCATTTTCATTGTCATTAGTGTCATTCTCCTCAGACCTGAGAGGTAAATTGTTCCCGGCTGTGATTTGATTTTCTGATTCTGTTTCATTCAAAGAGTCCAGCAGGTCTGAAATATCAGGGATATCCCAGCCATCACCCATCTCCTCGTTCTCCGCCCCCTCCTTCATGTGTCCACTGTTTTCTGTACAAGTCTCAGCCTTCTCAGCTGACGGGTGTGTCTCAGTCCCTTGCTGCTCAGCAGGGGCTTGGTCAGGGATGTCCACTGTCCCCTTTGTAACTGTTACAGGCTGAGGAAGAGCAAAGGAGGCCCCTGGGACTTCTTTGGTGGGGACTCCTACTGCCACCAAGATGGTGTCCATCTGACGCATGTAGTCCAAGTGACCTTTCACCTGGGAAGCAGAAACATGTCTTTCATGTCGACTATAAATATGGGTACATATTTCTGTAAATCACAGTGTATGATTTTTAGTACAGTGTTTTTTGTTTCAAGAAAATGTTTATTATTATGATTTATATATATGATTATGATTTTTATTTTTTTATTTTTTTGTACAGCAACTTTTACTATTCTCCAGGTTTATACTGTATGGTGCTTGAGATATGTCAAGTATGTTTTCACTGTTCTTTTTATTATGTTCAGTTGTGTGAAATGTTAAACCGCTGATACTTGGTTCAACAACAACTACCATGATAAATACTAAGTGTTATGTTTCATGTGGAATCATGTTGGTTTAAAGGGTGGCAGAAAGGCATTGCTGTAAACAGAAACAGACCAGCAGGGGCCTTATTTTTATTTTTTTTGTATAATGTAATCTTACACGCAGGGCTGACCTGAATACCATTTTTAGGGCTTCGAAGCTTCATAGTTATTCCAGATGTTTGACTTTTTCTACATCTTACTAATATAGTTATAACTTTAACATTAGATGAGAGCTGTGACGCATAATTAATGTTGATACATAATGAATAATGTTCGATTATTATTTCGTATTTCATGGGATCTTTGTGGTAATGCATTTATGATAATAAAAAAAAATACACCATTCGAATACTGATTTGGACATCGTTTACCGGTAATATGGCAAATGGTAGAAGCTTTCAAGCTTGTAGGCATTCAAGTCAGCCCTAAATACAACTGTTTCTTTTAGAGTGCTATTAAAATCTTTCCAAAAGAAAAAAAAAACATCAAGGTGGGTGTTTGCTTAAAGCTGCACTAATCAATGTTTGTTTGTTAACAATAGGTCAAATTATTTTGTGTAAAGTGAAGAGTTGCTCATAGTGACGAGCCCACAAAGAATCATTATCACCAAACTCTGCAGTTCATTTTAGCTCTTACAGCTTGTTGTTTTGGTTTTTCTGTTTTATTTCTGTTGTGGACCACAGCCTGTTTCCAAAGCCAAAAAAAAGAAATCAACCTATCAGTTGTTTAGTCTAGGTTTGTGTAAGTTTTATTCCATCTTTTCAATTAGTTAAGAACTCTTGTGTTATTTCAAAGACTGTAAACCAACCAACAAACGTGGCACTGAACACCTGAACACAAATTGAGACTTGAACACTGTCAGTTTGAGGTGACTGCTGCGTGTTTTTTTTTCTTAAAAGGTGAAAACCTTTGATGTGAAACAACCTTCAGCTTATATGTAAATGAAAAACTGTCCATTAAGGAAATTTTTGTGGTCCTAATTTAAATCTGACTTAAATCTTAAAGCTCTGACTCACCACGGAGGAAAGATCCACATTGATTATGCGCTGATCCTGGATGTTGATTGGCTGTAGTCCAGCAACAGACAGTTGTGCTGCTGAACTCCGGTACAAGAACCCCAGGAGCCAGTCCCCTCTGATAGGTGGATAGTTTAGAAAGTAATTTATTGGTACAGTACTTATAAAATATATTTAATGTCAATATCAGAGTTTCCAAATCTGATACAGGCAAAACAATGGTACCCACTCATTGAAATATACAATGTTATATACAATGACTAAACAATAAGTATCAAAGTTATAAAAGCAACTGTGAGCATCCACTTCAGGAAAAAGCTCTGTTTTACCTGCAATATCCATTTACTATTTTTCCAGCCACTACCCTGGCCATTCTCTCCCAGGCCTTTTCCGAGCCGTCCACTGGGGCCCCCAGGAGGACCACATCCTCCACTACTCCTTCACTACCTGAGAAATCAATACAACAGAAATCACACTCGTTGGTCAGAACAGTGTAGAATGTAAAAACTGAATTAGGTTATTTACAGTCTGATTACACACAGGATAAGCACATTTAAATTATTTAGGGCCATCAACAATTTAATTCTACTCTGCTTCACCAAGGATTTAGTAGAAAACATGATGTGTAGTTGAACAATGTGGCTTTTCAAAGTCATGACTTTCAGCCCAGGAATATCTCACACAGTATAGCACATTTCAAAGATTAAAATGATTTGAACATTTTGCTAGCACAAGGAAGCTGAATCCAATTCCAGTGCATAAGTCAGGAGTGTTCTTACCTTGGTCATTGGCAAGCTCCTGCAGACAGTAGTAGATAACTCTCGCCCCAAGACTGAAACCTATGAGACTGACAGGACGCTTTCCCTTCAGATACAGAGGGAAAGAAAGGGGAGAGGTGAACAACTCTGAGGTAGCTTTCATCCTTCTACTGTTTACTGAATGTTGCCAAAATATCCTCTCGAAGAATAAGATCAATTTCAAGTTAATAAATGTTGCATTTATCATACTAATGATCTGGGAGTAGCTGCTGAAAGCAACAAAGTACAGAAATATTATAGTTGAGTGACAGCTGACACTATGCTGTGGTACACTACAGTAACGTGTGTATAAAGAGAAGTAAGATGTCGAACCATACCTGTTGTCTGCTTCTCAAAACCTGCGCCAGATGTTTCCCCACCTCAGCTGAACGGTTCAGACAAACACACCAGGGGTTGTCAATGACGCTGGCTGCTGCCAGCAAGGATGCAGGCCACGTCAGAGCCGTCACGATGCCTGTCCCAGCATGAAGGTGTAAAATTCATGAATGTAGTCCCAGAAAATCAATACAACAAGAAGAAGACAATGGTATGGTAAGTTGAAATTGATTTTTTTTAAAAATTCTTTACAGGCAATCACAAGGATGAGTTTTGGTTCCAAAGGTTTTGCTTAATAACCAAAAATATTTTAGCACCACTACAAACACTTGTGTATCCAAACACAGATCCACTGGATGTACTAAGAGCTTCCTGCGTGACCATGCTCCTACCTGAGAGCACTGTGTACTTCAGGGCTTCCTGGGCCACAATGCTGACCAGCCCATCCAACAGAGAGGTCATGGCCGAGCCCAGGTCCCTGAGGAAACGTGACTCCCACACCAGGCAATACTGTTCCCCGCATTCACCCAGGCTGCACCACGGGGCCTGGAACGAACCTGGAAGGCAAGCAGTTGTGTTTTTATGTATCCTAAACAAAGAAGCAGTACTTGTATGTGAAGGGGGTACCAAGCGTATAATGGAGTGTATGTATTAGCGGAGGAAGAGAGCTGCATTGTTTTATGTAAGAGCAAAATTTAAGTGGTTTGTTTGCATAATCTACTGGTTTAGAAAATTATGTGCAGAACTGCAGCAGCGTCACCACATCCATTTTTGTGTTATCAAACGTTTTCTTAAATCTTTCTTTAATGTACTATGTGACTTTATCCATGAAATTTTTCTAGAAATTGTACCATGCCTTACTGCAATCTGGAATTACATACTGTAAGTTGTGATAGAGGATTTTGTCTGAATTGTACATGGTTGTAGTTAGCATAGGCCATACTTACTATATTTACCACTGCAGAGCCAACCAGTCACAGCAATGGTCAGATGAAGATGCTTCCCAGAGCTTAGTGGCAGGAATTCAAATTCCTCTATCGCCCCGACACACTTATTCATCTTATAGCCTGGAGTGACGATGTATGAACATTTAAAAAAGGTGAAAAAAAGCAAAAATCAAGGGGGTGGTGAGAAAAGCTGCACAGTTGGAAATAAGAAAGCAAAAACAAGCTCAATCAAAATTCTAAAGACGATGACTTCTTTCTGCAAACAATCACGTGTCTTCCAGTGCTCTTACCGGTCAATCCAGCTCCTGCGGCTCCAAACAGGGAGGCCATGATTGCAATGCCAGTGGCTGAGCCCAAAGCTGCAGCCCCACCAGCCCCCAGCACAGCACCGGCCCCTGCTGCCACCAAAGGGGCTGCCAGCCCACCTGTCACACCTGGCGAAGGCGCAAAGGTGACAGTCAGTACAGAAAAAAAGCAAGTCAGGGCCAATGAGTAAAGTATATTAAAGTAAAGTCTACAGAAGGAAAAATGCAGCTCTTGAAAGTGCATTGTGAAGCGCTGCAACATGCTATCTTCATTTCATTTAATTATCAGTTGATAATCTCATCAACTGAAGACCATGCTTACATTCAAGATACTAGATGCTTTAAATGTCAGTTTTAAGGTGAAGCAGCAATAATCACCAATCACAGTTCCCCCGCCCACAGTTGCTAGTCCAATGAGGAGGTAACGGCGTAGCTTTCGCCCTCTTTCTCTCTTCAGCCGCCGAGAGGACTCCTCTCTAATGGAAGCAGAGTCAGGCCGATCGCCGGCATTAGCTGAAATATTCATTGGTTCTAGTGCATTCAGGGTGTAATCTTGAACAAAGAGCTGCTTGTTTATGCCGTGTCAGGCACAGTGTTTGTGTTGTTGAAACAGTCTGACACACACCAGATTCAGCAAAATAGAAAATTGTGGACAAAACATACTTTAGAATCATTTACCTCAAAATGCTCCATGTAAACATGGAGTCATCTTTTATCAACCAACCACAACTTACTCGCTCTCCTCTCCTGCTTCCCTCAGTTTCTCTCCCAGTGTTTCCTCAAACTCTTCCAGCTGCTGTGGAGTGACTCGTAGCAAACAGCTGACATGACGGATGAGCACCCTCGATCTGGCATCATACTGACCTGAGGTTATGACAGATCATGAGAGTTATAACAGGCTTATATGAATTTTCATTAAATTTCAGTGTCATTAACGCATCATAAGATACTTACCGTCTTTGACAGAAAAAGACACCAGGTCCTGTGATAAAAAACAAGAGCTGGTTACATCAAGCGTGTTTGTCGAAATCCAGAGACAAAAAAAAAGGACAATACAGTTTAATCAAGCTAAAGCAAAATGCTTAATTGATCTGTTAGCATGATCATGACATGATCATTTTCTTTGGTATATTTGTATTTGCTCTTGCAACAACCCATTTTTCCACAGGAAGCACTACAGTTTAATGTCATCACATTAAGACTGTCAGAGTAACAGACACCTGTATGATGGGAGTGGCACCTGCAGCCAGCAGATGTTCAGCCTGTAAGATGGAGAGGAAGGTGTCTGAGCCCTCGCAGCCCAGGCCTGACAGGAAAGCCCCCATAACCGGCATCACCGACTCATCCAGGTCCAGCCAGCGAACTAAGCCCTGCAGGTACTGTTCCCTGAACACACTGAGAAACACGCAACTCCTCAGCTCCTCAAGCCATGTAACAGTTATTAAATATATTATTTTCACAGTTTATTTAAAAATGTATTAATCCAAATGTTTTTTTAACAAGCTCGAAAATAAATAAAAAGCCAGTATACATGGTTTCTTAGAGTTTCTAACTGGCCACTGCTGTTTTCAAAATTCAAAATAAAACTATTATATTAATGTCAGCCACTGGTCAGGTATCCCTTATCCCGTATACTATGTTAAGTGTAATTTAAGGAAGATGGACGGCAGGTTTTTGGCTTAACAGAACTTCTCTTCAACACCATGATTACATCAGGAAGGACACACTCAGAATGTCGAGATAACATTGTGCTCTGTAGCTCTGTTACCTGTTTTCAGGTCCACTAAACAACTGGCCCAGAGAGACGCCACACAGTGCCGCACAAGCAAACCGGCCTTGTTCAGTCAGCTGCCTGCTGATAATTTTCTTTGGGCTTTGGTCACATGGGGTAACTTGTGTTGTTCCTGCCCCCCCTGGGTCTTTGGTGATAAATGTACAAAGATGAATGATTAACTTTGAGGTAGCAGCTTGATTCAGACGCATCATAGAAGAAACCAAGCACACATGACACATTAGCACATTATAAAGACACATTAAGTTTGGTGGAGTCACACACACACACATGCCGAATTCACCAGAAGATCCTAATGACTGATATGAACTCTTATGTCACGGCCCTCGAGCTCTGTTAATGTGACTTACGAGAAATGCAGCATTAAACTGTCTGATTTTTTTGGAGCAGTCTTGTTTGAGGTTTCGTTGTAGCCTCGCAAGAAGAATAGCAGCACGGAACTAGGTTACATGGAGTCTAACTTTGTGCCTCTCATCATGTCTCTGACGAACTGACCTGAATTCAGCGTACAGACTCTCATAAAATATGACCCACATGATTTTTTTTTAAATATTCCTATCATTTTTTAACTTCAAATAAATTCAGAGTACCCTAAACCAGTGAAACTCAACAACATACAACACTGCATGTTAACGTTAGCAGCTAAAAACAGCTGGCTGTTAGTGGCCGTGCTGTTAACGAGCTAACGGTTCATTGGTAACTTTTCACAGCGTCGTCAATTTCACTATTACCTCTTCTATTATACTGAAAGGGATATTAAACAAAGTCTGTGTGGTACCTGGGGCAAAATCGTTGTCCGGATTGCACTGTTTTTCCTCCATGGCCATAGATGTCACAACTCTGTAGACTGAACTTTTGTTGCCTTCAAGACTTCCTCGTGAGCTTTGACATCTGATAGTTACACCTTAAAAACGACAACTTAAAAACGTTGAAATGCCTCTGATGGCAAATATTCCCGAAACCACCGATTTGACAAACGCATTTTTTTGCGGAAGTTTTAATGTTAGATATCAACCTGCACAGAGCTACTCTGTGCTAGAGTACTAGCTATGGTTTGCGTGGTCGTTCATATTACAATTTCAAAATTTACGACCGTCTTGGAAGGCATCATCACTTATAAACTTTTGAGTGACGTAACTTCCACGTACGCTAAGGCCAGGGCAGGGGTCTATTCACAAGTGAAAATGTTTTGAAAAGTTTTTTGTTAGAGATGTTAGGTGGATGAATAACACGTCACAAAAAACTCCAGCAGTTGAATGTACTGACACTGCTTCATACAGGGAAAAAAGAACAACAGTGAAACCCCTTTGGTGACACTGGATCCCAAAATCAGAGCTAGTACAACCACTGGCCAGCAGGTGTGAGTGTTACATTTATTTTCTCGTCAAATACTATGCAGTTCTTCCCCTACAAACCTGACTGTAGCAAGCGTCATTGCAGTTTACTTCACTTAGCTGAATGATTCCTGTTTATGTCTTGTAGATTATTCTGACATGTAGCAAAGTTTGTCAAACTGAATAAAGAAATAATGTTTTTTTTTCTCTTCACACATTTAGATCATCCGCTCAAAGTTCTTCCATAGTCCATCTATGACTGTCTGTCTGTTCTCTCAGATGCTTGGAGACAGCACTCAATGAAACAGCCTCACATGAGGACTCAGACAAAGAAGCACACTGGCATCATTTGATCAAATGTTGCCAGTGGCTTTGCATCATAGAAAGGCCAGTGTTCAATGGGGTGTGGTTAATAAATGGACTTTAATAGTTTCAGAGTCACACGAAAGAAAGAAGACACTTACAATAAACAAGCTCAGTGCATTTGGAATGATTGGTATTGGTGGGATTCTGTCGCGATCTCGTTTATGTGCAGAGATATGAGCGATGTGTCATGCAGAACTAATTCCAACTTTGTAGTAAGTATAGTAGAGTTATTACAGTGGAGTATGGTAGAGTAGAGTACAGCAGATGTAGCACAGTACACGATGACTTAGCGTTGTATGTGTAGTAGTATGAAATAGTGCAGTATGATGTATTATAATATAGTTTATATAGTATGATATGGTATTATGTAGTGTAGTAAATGTATAGTAACATACTGTATGCATAGTGTAGTGTAGTACAGTACAGTACAGTACATATAGCATAGTACAGTTATCACAGAATAGTACACTATGTGTAATATGGTATAGTACATTATAGCGTAATAAAATATGGCACAATATGTAAAATACAGTATGGTCGCCTATAATATGTATATTATAGTATAATCGCAAAGTACAGTACAATATGTCTAGTACAGTATAGTTCTGTATAATAAAATAATAAAGTAAAATGAAATATAGTAAAACTGAAATAAATGTACCATTAGTGATGATATCTGACAGAATGAGAATATGACTCATTCGTTCAGTTCAGTGTATGTCAAAAACTCCTTTAAGCGAGAGCCGTTCTGCTTCAAGCCGTATGTGGCTATCACTTTATCATGCGCTTTTTTAGTCCAACATTTTATTTCCACACTGTTTGGCTGCTCCTCACCCACTCCCTTCCCATCTGCTTCATCAGCTCTCATTTGCTGTATATACTTGGCACTGCTCTCGTCCCCTTTTTGTTTTCCAGCCTGAAGCTGTGCAGTGACAACAGAGCAAGGTAAGCACCGGAAACATGTGCAAAGGTGTTTTAAACTTCCAGCAGGTCTTCCCGTAGAGGAGCTCTAAGTACAGCGTGAGTCATTTGCTAAAATAATTTCATGGCCTTGAGCAGGAGAAATCCCCAAATCTGCATGTGGTGTATTTGTCTGTCTCTGAAAGGCATCCTGTTTATACTGCCCACTGAGCTGTCTCTAGTGTATCATAAACACAACTTTGTATGTCACAAAGACACAGTTTACTTACAAATGAGATACAAAAGTATGTCTTTATTTGGAATCTGTCTTGCATAATAGAAATGATTTATAAATGTATGATTTATAAAATACAACATGTAAAACTAGCCAATGATGATGTACAGATAACAAATATTGAGAGAGAAGAACTGCAGACTAGGATCCCCTGTGAGTTCTCCTTTTATAGACTTGACCTATCAGCTTGCCTCGACTTGTAATCAGGGAAAAATTGAAACCCACAGTTTGACTCTGAAAAGCGTTAGTGTTGAAAAGCAGTGATAATATGAGGTGAACTCCTGGTGTACCCTGAGTAAAATTCAGACTGTGTATTTGTACACCTGTGCTCAACGTCTTTGGCAAACAGTGCTTACATTTCTACCGTTGCTTGTGGCTTTTGTTTTTTAAAGCTATGGAGGCGTTAAAAGCTTTAGTTTCTACAACCCAACATGCATGTAGTAATAATAATAATAATAATACATTTTATTTATAGGCGCCTTTCTTGACACTCAAGGTCACCTTACATTATAAAAACATACACAACAAATCAAACAAAAGACAATACAGTTTAAGATAGACAATAGACAATGCAGTTGTGGTCAGGGGGAGTAAGCTAATCTGAACAGATGAGTTTTAAGTTTAGATTTGAAATGTGGGAGTGAGTCAGTGTTATGGAGGTCAGGCGGGAGAGAGTTCCAGAGCTGTGGGGCAGAGCGACTGAATGCTCTGCTCCCCATGGTAACAAGGAGGGCTGAGGGGACAGTGAGATGGATAGAGGAAGAGGATCTGAGGGTGCGGACAGATGTGACAGCATGGAGGAGATCGGAGAGTATAGTATAGCTAAAACTATTGGTCAGTTTTCAAAAATGATCAAAAATATTGGCCACTATTACTATAATCACAACTGCCGCTGCTACTATAATTAAATCATCGTTTCAGTAACTTTTCAAGCATAAATGTCAAACATCCACTGGTTACAGCTTCTCAAATATGAGAAGCTGATATGCACTAATGACCTTTCAGGATTTGGACGACTGGTTGGTCAGAAAAAGTATTTGGAAGGTGTCACTTTGGGGTTTGAAAAAATGTGATGGGATTTTTTTTTTCTCCACTTTCTGACAATTTGTAAATTAAATTGGGGAAATAATCACCAGATTCAATAATAATTTGTTGCAGCCCTGCTTATGTTTATCTTAAACATGTCTATATTTCAAGTCAAATTAAAGTCACCGTGTGTAGATTTAGAATATGATTTTGCCTATGCTCAGTAGGTGTAATGTTTCCTATACTCATATTCATATTAGTGAGAAGCACTATTGGGAATGTTATTAGTTTTGCAGGTATTTATTCATAAACCAAAATACTGGTAGATGGTCGCGCTGGACAAAAAAGTCAGGGATCACAAAAGTCAGATTCATCCTCTGGGAAACATGAATATGTGCACAAAATGTCATGGCTGTCCATCCAGCACCTGCTGACATGTTTCAGTTTAAACCAAAGTTGTGGACCAACCAACAAAATGACATTTCCATCTCTGTAGCTACTGTACACTATTAGTGTGGCTAATGAAAGAAAACTGAAGTAGTAGACAATCTGTGAATCTTTGACAATTTTTTGTCACACATTACTGCCTCACTGCAAATACTGTTTACAACCACAGAAGCTTTAGCAGTTTTTTTTCCATTAGAAGAAGACAAACTCTTTAACCTAACCAGCAGCCTCTGTGTCTCACCCATCAACCATCGATCTCCCTTGGGCTAAAACTCCTCTTCCCTCTTGTACATGAGCTATGTCATACAACCTGCCACGGTGTGTGTGTGTGTGTGTGTGTGTGCTCAGTCTTACAATGGATTACTCATTGAAAAACAGACAGGCAGACAGGCACAGCTCAAGCCAGACAAGTTCAAACACAACACTCCCTCCATCTCCCCCATACCATATCACTAACAGACAATGTCAGGCTTCTTCTCCTTTCTGTCACCTTGACACTCGACAGGAGGGGAGCTGAGTGAAAACCAAGGCGGAGTGGATTGTGTGACTCGTGGGGCACTTCGGAGGGTGTGTTATGTGTGCAGGAAGTGGGGGAAACAGATAACAGAGGAAGACTGAAACATGTTCTGAGCATGTGCGGAACGTGCCTGGAAGTGAAATGCACAGACTTAAGTGGAGGGTCAGCGGATGTGGATGACAGGTGATTGTGTTAACAGGCAGGATGGGCCAGACAGCAAGGTTGTCATCTTTCTGTCATTAAAGGACGGGGGGTTGTTCATCACACCTGGTAAGGTATTTGAGTGAAAGTTTGCACCACGGAGGTTCCAGCTCTCTGTTAATCCAGGCCTTGTGTGTCCGAGGTGCAAAATATCAAGAGTTTGACTTGACCTGGAGAGGAGACTGCAGCTTTGGAACAATACACGAGCCTTTGTATATATATTTTTTTCATTTGTGCACTCCTCTGAGCAAGCAGATACGAGAGGGGGCGTTTTGTGTCAGTGATAGCTTTGATAGGTTGCCAGGTCCTCCCCAACTCAACCTGCCCTAACAGATTCCACTGCGGATGCACTTGTAATTACAACACATCCCTGTTTCTTTAAACTTTCAGACATACCACAAAAGTGACTTCAGCTACCTTTTTGTGTGCAAATACATCGCTCTTTATACCTTATGCAGATGCATGTGTGTGCGCCAGTGTACATGTGAGGGCTTGTGTGTGTGCGCACTTGTGTACATGTGTTTGTATAGCATACAGGAGTGTTACTAAGGGTGGAAGGCAGCTGGGACTGCTGAGGAGTGAGTGTGTGTGGGGTGAGGAGAAAATAGGAGGGCGAGGAATCACAAAGGGAGGAGAGAATGGAGAATCCAGCTGCTATGCACTGTGGCCAAAACACTTCGGAGAACCAGCTGAAAGGAAGATAGTGGAAACGAGAATGGACGCACTGATAGGCCAGACATATTAAAAACAGTTGTATTACTGAAGAAAGAATGAAAAGAAAATAAAGAATGAGTAAAGAAATGACCAGAAAACACAAGGTTTATCAGAGTCCTTGTGATGTGAATACAGCCACAAACACTCTTCAGCACAGCACTGGACTGTGGTTGTCTGTGAGTGTGACAAACGCCTGTTACATCCAGCCAGTTCTAGCTTACCATCCTCCTTCCCACGGGCTGCATGAGTGCAACCAGGCCTCAGAGAACTCTGACATCGATGAGTCATTGCCACTGACCTTTCTCATGTGGTTTCTGAATAAGTGGGACTTTAGTATTTCTCGGTTTATAGCGAGCATTAAAAGTTCTTTGAGTAGTTTGTGCTTTTGGATGGAAGCCCTTCATTTCACAGAGTACAAGAGAGCATTTGGGGGGCACACTGAAGCTGTGAATGGAGCTTCCTTTTTGTTTTGCTGAACTATACTCAACAAAGCAGAGTTCTTAGTTCTCTGCTACTCTATTTAGACATTTTGGAAACGACAAGTAAAGCCTTTCCAGAAGACCTTTGGCTCATTGGGGGAGAGAAACCTCTCACATGCCACTGGAGTCAGACCCTTCTGTGCTTTTCCATAAGCTCTTTTGTGAATCTTGGTGTTTTGTTTTTTTTTTTTTTTTACCTCAGGTGATAGTTGTAGTCAAATCTTAGTACCTGCAGTATCAGCCAGCCTTCTTTTCAAAGTGTATCCACCCAGTATCCATACAGAGCCAAGAAGATGAGTTTATTTAGCTTCCATCTATAAATATTGCCCTCCTGCCAATCTCCAACACAATAAGACCATTGTCTGAGCAGACCTCTCCAGAGGAGCTGAGCCAGCTATAGAGAAAACCTCCATCGACGCAACTTGGCAGAACCAGGGGCAGCCTGTGACATTTTACTGTGGAAACTTGCAGTGGGTGTTGGCCTCGCCAATGTGGAGACTCACTGACTGTCGATTATTGCAAAACAGATGTTCTATAGCAGGATGGTTCTAGTTGTGTTCACTTTTACTCTAAGACAGTGCACAGACATGGGTTCTTCTGTCCAAACCTGAATAAACACTCTGATTTATTCTGTGAAAACGTGGTCCTGCCCCGAACTGCACGGTTGCTTGTGTTTAATATAACTTGTCATATTTGTTTAGGAAAGGTGAAGATTGAGGACACCCCTGAATGTACTTAAGCCTCAGATTCTTGGAACACAGCGAGATATCAACAGCATTATCTTGAAGCAGCATCCTGCCGACCCAGTATTCTGATTTTTTTGTCTCAAGCTGCTGGAACAAAACAACATGCTCTAAAACTTAAAAGCTTAGGAAATTCCTCCATAGACACTATTTAAAAGACAAGACCCATCGTGGACATACACAGGATGCTGATTAGTGGAGGCAGGAAAGTACCACTGACGCAGGACTGGAGGGGTCAGTGCTGCTCAGGAAGGCAGTGGGCACTTGACTCATTTCTGGTCTTCTCCTCATCCCATGAATGGGAAGTCCTGCTGACTTCCTCAACTGTATTTTTAGTTTAATGGCTTTTATTTATGTGCCATGTCAAAATCTTCTACGCTGGAGGCAAAGAGCATTCCTGGCTCCGAATTTGAGCCGCTTCCATTTGCCTGACAGGTTCAGATATAAATTCTGCTAAATATTTTGTCTGCGTTTTGCCAGTATCCCTTGAATTTATCTCATTTTTCCAGTACCTTCACACCTCTATCACTGTAGTTTCTCTCCCTAATCTCTTTCTTCTCAAACAGGTTTTCATTTGACCTCTCCTCCTTCATCTTTTATATCACTTTATGATGCCATTTCTTTAGCTGAGAGAGAGAAGCAACATTTCTGCTGTTCTTCCTCAAATCTGCACAAAACCATGGTTTTCTATAAACCCAACCTCTGGCAGAGAGGAGGAAAACACTGGCAAATATAGATCTGTGGAATTCACTCAGCCACTGACAGTGGCATTCCAATATGTGGCCAAAAGCTGTGCAGCCAAAATTTTAATGGGTAATTACAACTGGGCTGCTATTATGGACCAAAGTTACAAGAAACTGTAAAAGAGGCAGTAACTCGGGCTTCTTAAAGAGTGTTTCAGGCTTCAGCACTCTCCCAATGGATGTGTTGTTTTTTTTCTTTATTTCCATGTTATCACACCCTCAATGCTGTGAGCCACAACATGTCATAAACTCTTCCATTGCCTCAATGACATCTTACTGTTTTCGCCGCTCCTCCGGTTCCTCCCAATCCCTCCGCTGCTGCCTTGCCCAGAGCTCAAAGGTCAGGTTTTCTGTGCTGTTGTGCTTTCTCCCTCTCAAAAGTACTTTTAGCTGTCATCCCACCAGGACTGTGATGGTATGTGAAAATGAGCAGAAACAGATCACTGCTCAGGTTGCATAATCTGACATACTGATTGAGACAGTGGAGACAGCGAGCTGACATGAGGCCGTGTTGGGTGGAAACAGCTGGCAATGTCTGTGGATTTCGGGGCAGTGTCACATACTGACATGAGCTTCAGTTTGTGTGCTTGACACAAGTCAGTCAGCTGCATATAATCTGTCATTTCACTTTTTACGCAATGCTTGACATGTTGAAATGCAGAAAGAAATGTATTCATGTTAGTGCACATGCTCATTAAAACAATATGCGCTCACTGTATGCACATGCATGTTCAGCTATTCACTGTTCTCACGATTACACACTGGTGCCAAGTTGTTCTAGGTGGGGGTATACTGTGTGTACCTAACTGATTTACAGCTCACTGACTAGACTATAAAAAAAAAGCACAGGAAGAGAACTCCCATCTGTAGTAATATCCAAACAGCACTGTGCCACTGACCACAGGGTTTTCGGGGCGGCAAATGTGCATGTGCGAACTTGTGTAGCCCTGGAGGGGAGGTACACAAAAACCACAAAGAAATTAATGTTGCATGTCTGTAGTGCAGTAGCAGCAGAGTGTAAATGGATTATGATGCAGCAGGGAACGTGGCTTCTCAGACATTTGTAGTTCAATTTTAGCAACAGAACACAAAATAAAACTTTCAGTAACTGGACACAGATTTAAATTAACATTGCTGCTGAAGTGGTTCTTGTAAATCTATGTAAAATGAACTCAGGGTGACTCGCCAGCCACAAGTATGATTAAGTGCTTGTACTTGTCTCCTGTCTCATAACAAATAGTTTTCTATATGGTAATTACAATGAAATATAGGCCAGACAGAGCTGTCATAATGCTCCCCAATCACTGACTGCACCATAGTGGTGGTGTTTAGTTACTAGGTGTGTATTGGTAAGGGTGTGTTTAATGTCATTGTGTCAGCTGGAACAATAGAAGTATTTGGACATGATGTGTCACAGAGGAATCCAGATTTGTTTGGTCCCCCTTGAATTCCTACATCCTCTCACATCCATTAATTCCCTCCTACCTTCTTTGCCCTTTCTTTGTTTCTGGCAAACAAACACACACACATTCACACAGAGTATCAATACTCTTCGTGCAGCCCCATGCTAAACTGTCTCCTCACTTCACTTTCTGCATGTAAATCTTACTTTATTTTTGCCCAGTGGTTGACCTCAGAGAATGGCCAACATGCAAAGCTGCTGACCTTTTTCCACTCTAAGACTGCGTGCTGTATAATTTCAAAGATGCTCTCCCAGTGGTTTAAATGCTGCAAGTATTTGTGGTCTCTCTTGGTCAGCCAGAGGTTCCTTAATCTCTTGGATAGCTGACATTCTCGGTTGCCTTTACTATGACAACTATTCAGAAAATAAGTCAGGGGTAAAGGTAAAAGGTATAGGTAACAGATTTCTGCAGAAGTAAACCCCAGTTACTACAGATGCCACCAGCTGATTCTTCCCTGTGGTGCCTTTGATTCATTTCAAACACTTGCCAGCAAAAAATGTAAAATACGTTTTTTTTATGGGTTCCCCATTTATATCCCTGGTAATAGGGTAACTTGGAGTCTTAACTCTAATTCTGGCTCATATTCAAGGGGTCGACGCCTGGATAGTGAAGAGAGCCCTATTTACTATTCTGAGTTACTGGGGAGAATGAAGAGAGAAGGGAGGAGTGAGGTCCACAAGCGAGTGAGATGTGTTATGTCAAGCGAAAGTAGCCAGAGGAAAGTAAAAGTAACTTTACCTTCAAAATAAAGGCATTGTATTGTCAGTTCAGTCGCTAGTGGCTTTTTCTGTCTTTATCATCTGTTGTTTGATTTGTCAATGTGCCAATGAGCTACAGTAGTAAGTAGACATTTTTGATGATGTGGCACTATATATATATATATATATATATATATATATATATATATATATATATATATATATATATATATATATATATATATATATATATATATATATATATACACTTTGCTGTAGCAATGTCCCTGCATTTACAATTTGGGTTCATATTTGTGGTACATCTATTGAACACAATAAAATAAGTTAAATATGCTCAATCAAACAGTACTTCAGAGCAAATTTAAGGTACAGTAAGTGTTAAGTATCAATGTCTTTCCATTTGTCTGAAAACTGTGTTTACTTTGCAGATTAATATTTTTCAAACCAAATGTGATTCACTTACAGTTTATTATGCTTTGTCATTTATTACACTAGCCACCACCAGGTGAAGCAGTTAAAACTGGCCCCACTTTGATAACATGACATCAGCAACAACATTAAACTCCAACCTACATGTTGTTAGACTGATGGGGTTATTGTTTTGATAATATAATATATAACAAGGACCATTATTTTAATGCTGCCTAAAGATAATTATAATAATTCTTCTGTACATTGAGTTAAGTAAAAAAAAAAAATCACATTGCAGAATGGCTGTTTTTTGCTAATCTTATTTTTTAAATGCTCTAAATAACTATTCCACCTCTGGACTTATTTCTCTTGTTAGTAGCCTAGCTTTAACCTACAACATACTTTACACTAGTAACTAAACTGTTGTCTTTCTGTAATTGCATAAAGATATAATAAAAACACTGATAATGAAAAAAATGAGACGAAGACCATGAGTGTATTTTGGCTGCCCACGTTGATTTTTTTTTAAACAAAAACAAATGTGCCTTTACAAAAGACGGTTTTATTTTGAAAGTTTTGCCAGGCAAACTTCTCGCGTGCTTGACACCCGCGTCCTGAGCGCAAGTCGAGCGCAGTTGCGTTGGCGAGGAGCGTCCAGACTTTGCGCACACCGACTTAAGTTTTGAGTTCAGTTCAAGTTTAACTTCCAGAGTCTCCAGTTATCGAGTGTTTGATCACGATCAACGAAGAGGAATGAGAAGAAGTAAAATAGAAAGCTGGACTGGATGTGACTCATAAAAGCTATGCTCCTGACTGTGACTTACTGACTGGGAGTGCGCTCCTCCGGGCTGGTGGATTTATGGTTGACTCAAACACCCATAACATTTGTGTTACAATTTGCTTCGGTGGAGCTAATTCATAACCATTGTGATGGAGAGCCACATGTTGTTGACATGGATTCTGTCGTGTTTGCTCCTGCGGCCGTCGGCTACACAGGACCCCGTACCTGAAGGAGGTAAGCTCTCTCAGATGGACATGGGCAATATTCATAGAAGGGAATCCAAATTTTATATTGCAGTTTTGAGCATATAGAAATCAAATTGGAGGGCATGACTAAAAGAATAAAACAAAAGAAAAGAAAAATAAGTATGAAATAAAATAGAATAGACTTAAGCTTGATATCTGTGTGTTTTCAGGGCAAATAACCATTTTTAAAGTCATATTGTGGTGAGCTAAGAACTACCCACACTGACCAAGCATTACACAAGATTTCCCGCCAACATAAGTCAGATTAAAGACATTGCTGGCAAATAATATGAGATGCAGCGACTTTATTAGGGATTGATGCTGCTGCTGCAGGAGGTGGAGGGACTGTCTGGGCTCAGGGTGGATCAGGGTGGGGTTGGTATTACACCAGTGTTCTTAGTGAAATGGCATGACTCCAGGTTTTGAATTGTGAGTTGATGAAACCCCACAGCCTGGGGCCATGATTCCCCATGCAGGGAGCAGGCAGGAGTCCAGTACAAGGACTCCTCCGTGTACAGCACAGATGCTCCACATTTAACACCAAAAAAAAAAAAGAAAGAAAGAAAAAAGGTGGGGTGTGTGTGTGTGTGTGTGTAGGGGGGTGGGGGGTAGGATTCCCAGATATTGTCAGCTGATGAAATCTCTTGGACTTACAGCAGTGCCTAATAAAGCTTTCTCCAGATCATCTGGAGAAAAAGTCACATTTTAATTATTTCATTCATTAATTTAATAGAAAGGTGATAAAAGAAAACTTCATATGTGTGACAAAAAAAAATCACATTACGGATCTTGACTGACACTGACACCCCCTCTGTGAGTTTACAGGCTGCCCTTGATGCTGGTACACGCCTGTACTTGTTGTCAGTTCTGATCAGTAACTATATATCAGTTTTTATGACTTAAACAACAAAACAAACGTTATCAGCTGCTATCATGGCGAAGCCTTTGCGTGCTGTGTGTCTGAGAGGCTAAACTTGGTGCTGGTAACACCAGCGAGTCTGCTGTTAGAGCGAGCAGATCTTTATGGCTGTTTTAACATAGTAGAGAGTGAGATGCTGTCACTTTGCTATTTCCATTAATAGGGACCCGATGAGACTGAACCAACTTAGATTACAGTCATTTGGCTTTTTATAAGTGCATGTGCTGTTATTGCTGTCATCCTTGTTTAGTAAATATCTTCTTCCCACAATTCACACCCACAGAAAAAGGAGATGCATTTTGCCAAATGTATTGGTAATTTATTGGTAATAATTACTATTTTATGCTACATCTCTACACATCCTGCAAAAACCTGCATTGTTCAGGCTTGACTGTGCATGTGTCAGTGTTAGTCTATACAATAATGCACCCATGTGTTCAGCAGGTTTCTGCTTTGCTCCCGCAGTGCTTTACTGGGGCCACGTGATGTTTTACACATAATTTTTCCACCATCACATCACTCAAGCGCTCATAATCCACCAATAAATCTGATTTATTGTGCGTACAATAACAACGGGCTGCATTTAAACATGTCTTCTCTCTAGATAAACAGTGGCATGACTATCTCTGTATGTTTACATACAGTTTTTAGATAAAGACATGCCTGCACAAAGGCGGAGATAGGGGGCCTTGATACAAAGCAGCCCTCACGCTCCAAAGTCCAAACAAGAGAGATGCAAGAAATTCTTTAGGCTGATGGTGAGAAAGACGGCCGGCTGACACATCAGCGTGTGTGCATATATTTGATTTGTGTGTGTGTATATATGTCTCGCTGCCTTCTTGGCTTTCAACACCCCTGAGTCTTATCAGCACCTCATCTCACATGTTAAACATTTAAAGATTAAATAAGAAGGCATCCAAAGAAAATAAGAGCATACAAAGGTGTGAAGGTCTGAGTCGGTGCCTGTACATTAATTGCAGTATTACTGAAATTAGAGTATTCTATAGGCAATCTAACGTCTTCATCTCTCACTATATCTTTCTCTCACATTTATTTTCTATTCTCATTAGCCTTTGCTCTGAGATTTTAACAGTGGTGGCATTATTTTTCTTGGATGTCTCCACAATATTGCTTTTCGATTGCGCCTCTTTTTCCACTGTTGCTGCTGCTTCTGTCTTTCTCTCTTTCTCTGCTCTGTATATGGCCATCCAACATTCCTCTTTGTCTCTCACATGGAACTGCCAGCACACCCACCCCCTCAGCCACACTCCTCTCCTTTTAACGCCTTTTATTTTCCCTCGTCCCACCTCCTTTCTCCACTCCCTCCTTACCACTAATACCCAGCAGCTACTGTTTTCCCTCCCTCCTGTCCTTCACTCTGGGCATTCACTTTTGACTTCTGCTTCTGTTACGAAATATGGAAAATTTGGGGGAAAAACATCCACTCTGTGGCTCAGTGCATGCCTGCCTTTTATCATCCAATTCTGAAGTTATCATAAAGCCAGCATCAGTTTCTAGTTCCTCTGTTTTGATTTCTTCTTATCTTTACTGTAATTTCTTGTATCTAACTTACGAGTTTGAGACTGTGTCCAAGAAGGTGGATGGAGAAAGGGAGGGAGTTTCCAAGTGGGTGTGTAAGTGAAGGATGAGAGGAGACCTATGGAAAAAGTTGTGGGAGTAAAAAAGGAATGATGGTTCTTTCATCAGCATCAAAAGACAACATATACTGCTTTGGACTCTTTGGCACATTAATGACTGTCCTGGTTTGTATTTTTTCCTCCACAGTGCTGAACTGCTGCGAGGGGGATGTCCTCTTCTTACTGGATTCCTCGGGGAGCGTGTCATCCTACGAGCACTCCCGCATGCTGTCCTTCCTTTCTGAGCTCCTCCTCCCCTTCTCGCTGGGAGAGGACCAGGTGAGGGTGGGACTTCTGCAGGTGGGCACCAAACCACGCCTTGAATTTGGCTTCAACACCTTCAGCACCCAAAGTGGCCTCCAGGGGGCTTTGAGGAACACCAAACCTCTCAGGGGAGATACCAACACTGTGGAAGCACTGAGAATTGCAGAGGAGTGGGTGCTCAAACCCGGAACAGCAGATGGGGCCCGGGCGGGGATCCCGAGAGTGCTGGTGTGGTTGACAGATGGGGTAAAACCAGGGGATGTTGTTGGACCAATGTCTAAGCTGCGGGAGGAGGGCGTGGCCGTGCTGGTGGTCTCCACTGGGCATGGCAACTATCAAGTGTTGAGGGAGGTGGTGAGTCCACCTGTGGAAAACCACTTGTACTTTGTGGACATTGATGATATGAGCATCATCACAGGGGACCTGCGGGATGCCATCATTGGTGAGTGTGGTACATTGCTTTTGAATAGAAACATTTTCCACATACTTTTTTTTATGTTTTCAGCAGAACAAACTAAATTCTATTAAGCTCCATTGTATTATGTTAGTGGCAGAAATATCACAGACAAATACTCTAAACACACATCTAAATAACTCTAGGGGTCATTTCTTTAATGATTTGGCCCAGCGTGTTACACGTGTGTCTCAGTAACTTTGACAAACATGCTCAATTCAGACAGCTACAATCACACTAGTTGCCTTCCACTCTTCCACAGATGCATTACATGTCTCTGTGCTTCTCCCTAATGCCACACATGCTCCTGAAGACAGTGAGACTAAGTAGGAAGCTGAGACACCGAGAGTGTCTTTGTGCGTGTGTAAGAGTCACTGTAATGAGATAGGCCGATCTATTAATGGATTAATGATTCAGTTTCTCTCGCTGCATCCTCCAACACTACAGTACACCAGACATGATACGTGTATATACGTATTTATATAAATAGACCAGGGAGGTCACCCATTTCTCTGGCCAGATTAGGTAACAGGATAACACTCACACGGGACACCTCATCAGTGACACAGTATATACTGCAGCTGTAAGACATGATGCACAGTATAAATAAATCTTGTGTACAACAAGAAGAAATGCACCAGTCCTTGCTGAGGGCCTAAAGATCCTATCACACATATCAAGGCCTCTGTGGCATTTCTTATTTTGTTGCAGGGCCTCTCTGACTCTATTTCGAGATATCTTATTGTAAGGGTTATGAATCCATTTGGAAACCCTAGTCTGGCTGTCTACGTGGGTGGCTGTCTGAAGCCAAGGCATTTTTAGCACTCTGTCTTGTCATCTTCCCTGTCACCATCCTTTCTCTGTCTCTTTGCGAAATTATAACTTATTCCTTAATCCTTACAGACGTGTGTGCACATAGTAACTTCAGTCTTTTTCATCCTGCCTCCAACAGAGATAATCCTAGCTAAACGAATCCATGTTCGGGATGTCTCCACCAACTCTGCCACACTCCAGTGGCGACCTGTTCTTTCTGGTTTGACGGGCTACTACGAGATCCGCTTTGGTCCAGTTCCGACAGGAGACACAGGTAGTGGTGGGCAAGGTGGACCTGGGACAAGTCCAAGCACCGGTGTCAGTCATTATCAGAGGCTTACCCAGTCTGCCGATTCCAGCACCGTCAGGCTAACGGGCCTGAAGCCCGACACCACCTATAATGCCACACTGATCCCGGAGTCCAATGAACAAGCGTTTAGGCCTCTCTCTGTCGCCTTCACAACAAAGCCAGGTTGGGTCACATCCTCTTTACACGTTGTGTCATGACCCATAACTGTGCATTTAATTTGCTACTAACATTTAATCTTCTGTCTGGTCTGGTCTAAGCAAAAAGGCAAACATTCACCAGTACCAGCTCCTCCTCAGACCCTTAGTCTCTTTGGACTTTTTATTGGCATTATTTGACATTTTATAGGATAACGTTTTATTTTATTATTATTATTATTTTATTAACATGTTTTTCACATGTAAAATTTTATGCATGTCTGTAGGCAAATTTTGTATGTTCAGGTGACCTTCTGGGCACTCACTAAATGATTTGTACTGCAAGTAATTAACTGGAGTTAATTAATAGCAAGTGTACAGGACGGTCTCTCATCTTCTCTCTCTCTCACTGACCCATAATATTAAGTGTGAGAATTGGAATGGTTTGCAGTCCTAGTTTATTAAGTTATTTCCTTCTTCCTCATCAACTGTTTTTTTTTTTTGGCCTTCCCACACCAGAGGTGCTGAGCCCAACCACAATAACAGTCTCTGAGTCAGGACACACCAGTGTTCGGGTGAGTTGGGGTCCTCTTCAGCCAGAAACGGTCACAAGTTACCACATTGAATACTCTGCCCTGCCCAGGGGCAAGCCCCACGCTGTCACGGTGAGCAGAACGCAAAACTCTACACTCCTCAGAGACCTCCAGCCAGATACCACTTACTTGGTCACTGTAACCGCCCGGCACGCCTCAGGCAAGGAGAAGGCCATGTCCGTCAAAGTGTGTACTCAGGAAGGTGAGAAGTGTGGAAAAAAATGCAGTCAAACATGGCACTCAAGGATCCATTTACTGCATGATAATCCTAATCCTACACAGCGTTTTCCTTTCTGCATCTTAGATTTCAGATAATTACGAGAAGCTCTACTCCAAAGGCAGTTCTGAGCTGTTAGTGGAGCATTTTATTTCTGTACAGGGTCTATCTCTGTCAACCTTTAGTTTTGTCTTTTTTACTCCTCTTCATTCATATCCTCTCTTCTAAAATGCTCTTTTAAGTTCTCTTTCTTTTTGAAATATACCCTGAGTAACTTCTCTGTGGTGTCCATTTCCAGTGACTCCAGCCCTGGCAGACCTCCAGCTGACCACAGTGGGCAGTGACTCAGTGCAGGTCGACTGGAAGAGTAGCATGACTGGTTTGAAGGGCTACTGGCTCACCTGGGAGGGACAGCAAAGCCCCGCCCCTGGCCAACGCTCCTCCCTCTATTTGCCACCTGACTCTTTGTCAACGCGCCTCACACACCTCCCCCCATCAGCTAGAGTATGTGTGTCACCCATTTACCGGACGGCGCGAGGGGAGGGATTGTGTTGCACGGCACAGTTTTATTCAGGTGAGTGGTGAGAGGGTACGCAACCATTTCACTTCATAAGGTCATAGGTTTTAGAATTAGTTGGGTCAGCATCAAGAGAAATAATTTGACAGTTTGAGAAATATGCTTATGCCCATTCTTTCCAAGAGTTTCCAACTCAGTAGTGTTTATGATGGACTCAATGAAAAGATCCAAATTAAACCCATTTGTTATCTGATGGTAGTCATCATGGATGCATGAAAATTCATAGCATAACACTTTGACTTTTGGCCAGAATTTTAAATCTAGATAAACAAATATAAAAATAATGTCTTAACTGCTGTTTGCTCTCTCTGCTCTTTAGATGCATTCGCATATGGCTACCAATCATAGCACCCCTGAACTGCAAGTGCACCTTACCAAACATGGAGGGACAATGGCAAGAAGAATGCTAACTTTCATCCATAATTCTTTTGCGTGCCTCTCCCCTCTGTGCACATCGTCCAGGAGAGATGTGTGGTTTGGCTTACTCAGCACTCACTCATGTGGAAGCTATAACCATTTAAGAGTGGTCTGGGACAATATGGCTACATGTAGACTGTTACACAGAGGACTATTTGCTTTTCAGTTTCTTAATGTCTCATCTGGTTTACACCTGTAGTCAATATATAATGCTTCAGTTTAAAATGCAAGCTTAAGATACAGTTGTGTTTTGGTCTGTTTTGTATATACAGAGCACGGCATGCTGGGAATGTTGGATATCTTATGTGGCTTGTTTTGGAGAAGGGCTTTGCTCCATATGTGGGCCTCATGCCCAAATCAGCTTTTTTTTTTTTTTTTAAATCCTGCTAACGCACAGAAAACATCTGATTTACATTTATAATAAACACTTGTACTTAAATGACTTCTCTTTCAGCACATGCTTGAAAATATTGGATACTTATGCGTGCACACTGGAGTGCTACAAGGGAACATTAACATGCAGTCCCTAATAACAGGATCTTCAGGACTGCTTTGAACTTTCAAGAAATCGCAAACAGACCAGCCATATGCCCTGAAACTACGGAGATGCTGCATATTATACAGATGTGTGTAACTGAGACTAGAGTTGTATTGTTCTCTGGACATAGATCCATCATTCATATTTATCTATTAAGAATCATGTAAGTATGAGAACAAATAGCGTACAGTATTTTTAGAAACATGGTGTTTGCATTTTAAGACTGTTACCTTTTTTTAAGCAAGTCTTTGCTGCCCCCTGCTGAGAGGATCCTTACAGTCTTAAAGCTGATCTTTTACTGTTAACCTTTTACTGTTAACCTGTTAATACTTGTTTTATTTCTTTATTGTAGTAAAATCTTGCATTGTAGACTGAGATTAGGGCAATATCTTGACAAACAGGCTTTATTTTTAGAGTTTGACCCATTGTAATTCTTTTTCCAATCACCTATTGTAAATGAAATGCAAAACTAAACTATTAAAGTGCCCCTTTAAATCCTGACATAACTGTATTTCAGAAATTCTGCTTTTATCGTGAATGAAAACCTCTTTTTAGTGTTATATATAATATAATATATATAATATAATTTATCCCAAATGCTGGGAAAGAGCATTGTGGCTTCATGTGTTGTCTGGTTTGGTAAAAGTAATTTCTGAACACAACCTCTATGATGTGGTGGGTTAGAACATATTGTAAACTACAGTGGTCAAATCTTTCTGTTCCTTTCCTTCTCATCCAATCAGAGTGGGATTCGGCACCAGCTCATGTGGTGAAAGTGGTCTAGCTTGTCTACACCCAAATATTCAGAAGTTCATATGTCAGCTTTCTATAGCAAACCAGTTTGGTTTTCACACTTTCCATTTTGAAAAAACTGGGAAGTGTAAAAACTTTCCAACAGCAGCCAAAGCTGCTTTTTTAAAATTATCTTTTTGTTTCATAATTGTGGAGGAAATTCTATATTTAACATAGCTGACAATATGTCTGTCACTTCACAACACATGAACCAGTGCACCAACTTGTCCACAGTCGTGGTAGCAATAATCAAAAGATTTGAGATTTGAATTCATTTATTTTAGTCTAAATGGTGTCTAAATGTGGCCTTCGTGTACATGGCTTTGTTTAGTTCTTTATCTCACAGACTTAGGCAGTAGTGAGTCTTTTCAAATTTTTCCATTCAGTTGACGTAAGTGATTCCCCCAAAGATTTGTTTGTGTTGCTGGAGTTCTTAAAAATTTTATGTATCTTACCAGAATTACTAAAAGTGTTCTTACAAAGATTTTGAAATTATAGATTTCAACTGAGCATTTATAGTTTTTAATTTCACCCTACCTCAAAAGTTGGGATATTATTTCAGTTTAATGCCTTTGCCAGACTTCATTTATCAGAGAATTCCCTGTAAATTCAAAGAGGGGATTAGTCCATATTAGGCATGATCCAAAAACAGATCATGTGATTCTTCCTCTTCTGCTTCTTCATCATCTTCTTCTTTTTTAAAAACTCTTTTAACAATATAACATGACAATTTGATAAAAATTGCTATCTAGTTTTGTTGGAGAAAAGGGATAGTGCCACAATGATGATAGAGAAGTTGACTTATTACTTTAAGAGGCACTCCTCCAACCAATCCCAGGATCCTTTACTCCTTTCCTGTCCACATCCCCAAATGTAGGAGGAATCTAACATTAAATGCAAGGGAGTACAAATAGACATCTGGTACACCCAAACCCATTTTTATGGTCAATGCTATTTTTTATGCTCTATTATATATAATTGATCTGATTTATTAGATACACTTCATTTGCTATGGGAAATTAACAGCTTGATAACAGCACAGTCATATCACAGTGTTACAGAGAAAAGGTGGTGGCCATTCTTGGTGCACAAATGCAAGTGTATGTGTATATTGTTAGGCTTTGAGAGCAGACTTAAATCATTTAAAATTTTGTACATGATCACAAACTGATTGACACGAGTATACTGTGCACTGATTCTTTAATAAGCTTTTGAATGACAGAACAGGCAACTTTTCTGTATCAAGGCTGCCCCCTACAGGTTAAAGAAAACACCTTCAATTGTCAGCTGAGGTATTAACTGAGAGTTCTGGTTTTTAAAAGCATGGGTGCTTACTTTACCAGTCTATTCTGACTTAGAGATATTCAATGCAGAGTGTCAGTTTCAAGAATTTTAACGTGTTGGTCTTAATACTGGAACAAATATTAACTGTCTTATAGGTCATTTTATATAGGCAAGCCTTCCAAAAATCAAGATATGATCAATATGGATTAAAATCTCATGTTTGTCGATGACTGTAGCTCAGGTGGTCGAGAGTGTCAGCCATTAATTGTAGGTAGGATTAGTTGTTCAATACCCAGCTCCTCCTGTTCACAAGTGGAAGTTTTCCTGAGCAAGGATATTTTCTGGAAATTCAATTTGAGAAACAACATTTACTCAGATGGGAATGTGTGTTGTTTGCCCAGGGAACTAAATGTCTGACAAATGAAGGCACTTCATCACACTGATGAAGTCCTGTAAATCCAGTATTGCCATTAAGCAGTCCTGTTCACTGATCGGCAGCATTTTGTGGATTGTTCTTATTCAACAGGAGACGTTAAAGAGATTGCTACCAAAACAGTCTAGCAACATTTATACAGGAAGCCAAATGGCTTATATTGTCATAGCACCCACATAGCACTCTACAACAGTAAAAAAATAGATATGCATAAATTTGAGATAAATCCATAGAGTGCCTGAGGCCTAACCATCATCTGTAATCATAATATGTGATGTTGCGCTGCCAGTGACTGCCCTCAACTCAAACAGTGTCAGCACTTTAGCTTTGCATTCTCTTCAGTTTTCAAAGTAAGTACAAAAATACATAGTCTTTATTAGTACGTCAGAAACTGCAAAACAAGACAGTGTTGTTTATGTGGCTTTCATATTCTGTTCTTCAATTAAGCTTTCAACCACAATAACATGCAGTACAACTTTGACCATACATTAGAAGCTGAGCTGACAGCTGTAACAATAGTGGTGGGAGCACTGAAGTACACATTACTGACTGGCAGTACGATATAACTCTAAAGATCAGGTGTTAAAGGTTTTGTGCATTCATGTCCTGTTAAACACCAGAGAACATATGTGGTTAGCAGTTAAGTACTTAGCACTGGTGAAAATGAGTTACGAACAATCACATAGGATTTGAAAAAAAAAAATCATCATTGTGATTCAGTAATCCCTCTCAACTCTAAACTCCTCTTCATTTTCAAGAGCTGAGTGGGATTGGATAATAAAATTGAAAACACTTGAATGATAAATACCAAAGCGAACTGTCCATTTTATGGCTCTCCATTTCAGAATGCTGATGTTTTAGCTTTTTCTCACTATTGCAGTTTTGATAAATTCAGCATTTACTGAATTTAGATTTACAGGTGAAGTTATGAGGACATTCTGTTAAACCTGTTCATTAAGAGAACAGAAATATTACTGAAAGAAAAGGTGAGAGGTTGGATTTCGAGTCAGTTCTGATTATTATATCAGCTTGGGAGCTACTCCCAGCTCTGTAGCTCCATGCTGCTGTATGTACAACTATTACAAAAAAAAAAAACAAAAAAAAAACAAAACGCATACCACACGTTGTAGTTTTCTGAGATCAGAATGAAATCTGGTCAGGTTGGAGGCTCAGAGAGACATTTTAGAGACATTTCATTCAGAGGACCTACGGTCAAACTTTTGCTAACTTATTCTACATAACTGATCTTGTCCCACCTCACATTAATTTTGCTTTTAAAAATATTTTTACTTCAGGAACCTTTTTTCACAGGTTGTGTACATCACGAAACCAGGAGCGTCTGAACGCAGCATTGCAGTTGCTGTACCAGACAGTAGGGGGCGTCGATCTACGGATCCCGTTTCCCGTTAGCCCATCCAGCTGCATTATCCAAGGCTTGACATTGCGAAGATGGAGGCTGTTATGGTCTAGAGCAGGATACATAGAAAGCACAAACTGCGAGTTTCAGAGCCCTGTTATGACAACATTTCCAGTTGGTCCAGGTAAATGGAAACCCGCCCGGTTACTTAGCTAGTGAGTAAACGTTTGCGCCTTTCCAAAGTTATGTAGCTAGCACAAATGACAGCTAATGTCAACGAACGGGCTAGCGCAGCGAACATTAGCTAAGCTAGCTAGCAACGTCGGATCAACTACAACGTAGTTTTAGATAACTGATAAGTTAGCATGCAGGACCGCTGGGTTTTCTTTACGACAGCTTCTTGTCTTATGCAGAGAGACAGTCTTGTAACACAGAAGCCAGCCAGCAGCTAACTTCAGCTAATGTCACCAGCAAGACAAGAAAGATGTTTTGATGTCAGTGCTAGCTAACCTTAGCAAGCTAATCATTTTCAGAACCGTTTCCTGGTTTGTCACTCCTCTGCCTGTTACCGACCCGATAGTTAGGATATAAATGGTTTGTATGTTTCATTGCTCGACTATGTTTTAGCTAACGGGGCACAAAAGCGGCCAGTTAATGTTTAGCACACACTTTGTGATGTTAGCCTTGATACTTTTTGTATTCTCTTGACGCAAAGGACGTAACGTTAGTAGGAACATTACAAATCTGGGCTGTTCGATCGGTCCTGTTTACTGGCAAACTGTGCATCAATGAATCCGACATGGTTTTATGATAAGGTATGCTCTTTATTTCGCTATGCATTCGGTGCACCAAATGACAATTGGTGTAATATCCTTTAAGCTTTTGGAGTTGCTTATGTTAAACGCGTTTATCCTGCATTCTCCTCGCACCGAAACACACAAGATAAGTGTAAACTAGTTAAACAAGTTAAGGTTGAACTTCTGCTTTATGGACGTCAGATCTTGATAGTCGTGGAGATCAAAACTTCTATCAAAAAGAGGTGTATGTTTTATTAACAGTAATAACACAGCTTTGACAGAGGTATTCTCACAGCAGAGAGCACAACTGTACGGGCTCTGGATGTTGACTAAATAACCAATACATAGTTTTCTCAACTTACTATTTTAAGTTGACTCTTCTGGATTTGTGTGTTTGCAGGTGGAGGCCGGAGGTGTGAGTAGAGTGCATTAGACATTGGCACCATGTACTCCGAGTGGCGCTCGCTGCAGTTGGTGGTGCAGAGCGACCAGGGCCACCTCAGTGTTCTGCACACCTATCCTACCAGTGTAGGTACCGAGGTGGCAAATGCGGTGGTCAAGCCTCTGGGCACATCTGTTAGCCTTGTCGCCACAGAGAACATCCTCAAAACAGACAAGGAGGTAAGAGAGAGGTCCATGTTGTTGTGTGCACTGTGCAGTGTTTGACTTTTCATTTTAATACTTTAGTAGCCTGCTAAGGTACCAGCTCAGTCACCAAGGTTCAGTAGAGTCTTTCAGCTTGTAAGCTTATTTTCATATGTGTTAAAGGAGGTTGGCCTCATTGATCAATCATAAGATGTATTGTAGGCAACACCAGTTAGCAAAGCTCAGTGTGTGCCACACACTTAAGGGGGTGCTGTCACTATACTAGGATAATTTTTTGATAAACTGCTAACCGTTTGATGAGAAAAAAAGATCAAGCTAAAATACATTAATGTCAAGATAACGTTGTGTGTAGTCATGCAACTTAAGGTGAGATAACAGGCTTAGTGTTTGTAAAAACCCTAGACATCTGATTTCTTTAAATAAGGTTAAACTACTAAGAAATGTTTGAAATTTGATGCATATAATTTTTGTGGACATGCAGTTTAGTGTGACCACAGTGAGAGAATTCAAATTATTTCTCACTCTGCACGATTAGTGTTTGATACATCAGTATGACCAGTAATCAACTTAAGTGAGGATCCTTTACGTCTCTGGCATTGTCTTAAGTGCCATATGTGAGCAGCACTGACTAGATAGATTGTTTCATTGTAGGGATAATAGGATGTGTGTTGACCCTTATTTTAACCAGATGTAATGCTTCACTTTGAGGCCAAAGAGTTAAATTTTTATGTCATGAGATCAGAGTCTCAAAGTGCTGTCAAGGTCCAGTGCAAGTCTAAGTGCCATTATGCAACCTGAGTTGGGCTGTCCTAAGTCTTTTACCAACGAGTGTCTTTGGTATAGCTACTTTAGCATGTCAAGGTCTGACTGATGGAGTGCTACAGAGATAGCTTCTCCTATTTCTGCAGGAGGCATAGCCCTGAAACACAACAGACACTTAATGCTGTTGGTTCAGCTCCGCCTTCACTTCACCTTGCCTATAAATGAAAATGAACATAGTTTAGGTGTCTGTGTTATTTGTATGTTTATTTTATGGATGAAAACATGACAAGAAAAATACTCTGTAAATGGCTATTTTTATATCCTGAATCCTCTGAAGCAAATGCTACATATCCAGAGATGATAAAAAGCCAGATGAATTTTGATCCCTTTGTTTATATGCTGTGTACACCAGCTGTCAAAAAAAGTCTCCCCTGTGCTTTCGCTAAATGCTGGAATGCGCTAATACACACCACTGTCAGCAAGTGAACCACAGAGCTCACAGCAAGCCAGGAGTTTCAGATAATGGTATGACAGCACACATCAGGAAGTGGAAATGTGTTGGGTTAAAAATATTTCAGCAACATTTCTCAGGTGCAGTGTGCATCTGAAGTGCTGCTATTACTTTGAACTTCACTTCATGCTGAGGATGAAGCTTGAGTAAGCTTTCTTGCCACTTCTGATCCACACTGACTCTCCTCTTCACGAATATTACACAAAATACCGTAGAAAATGATACAAAATATTGTAGAAAACTGTCAAGGTGGAGCTGTTATGCAGGCTTTTAATGTAGGACTGACTTTATGCTTGTAGCTCTATTATATAGGAAAAATAATGAGTAGGATTCAGTATTAACAGAAACTGAATGTATGAGAACTTTTATCATGATCATGGGCAAGAAAACATGACTGGGACAGCCTCTGTTGTCTTTTATACATGTATATCAATGAATGTAACATTGAGAGTACAATGATAATGTATTTTTCACTCTTTGTTTGCCTTTTGAATATTCAGTCTGTTTTTGATTTAGCAAGAAACTAAGAAACATATGGCTGAGAGAGGCAGTGTACTGTTATTGCCATCATCATCTTACCATAAACCTTTGGCCGTCCTTACTATGAGACACTAAGTTAGGTATTCTAAACTCCTTATAGTTACTCTGTTCTAGACTGTTCTAAAGATGAAGTGTTATATCAACTGAATGACAACACTTGCAGAGTGTGACCCTGTTGAAAATATGTTTTCAGAGCTGCCATTTTTTTCTGTCAAGTGCAGTGAGATACAGGACTCCTCAACAGCAAAATGCCGCAAATTAATCAATAACTCATAACTTAATACATTAACATAAAGTAATGAGAATGGTTTGGCTCCTAGGTGAAGTGGACTATGGAGGTGCTGTGTTATGGCCTCACCCTGCCCCTAGAAGGGGACACTGTCAAGCTGTGTGTAGATGTGTACACAGACTGGATGATGGCCCTGGTGTCGCCCAGGGACTCGATGCCTCAGCCTGTGGTCAAGGAGCCCAATATGTACGTGCAGACCATCCTCAAACATCTTTACAACGTCTTTGTACCAAGGTATGTTCACAAGTGAACCCTTACCTCCTATTAGCAGTTTTTAAATTGAAATGTATCTTTGGTGCATGTTGTATGTGTCTGTTTTTGCACCGTGTGTGCAGCTCTAAACTTTGAAGAGACTTACAGTCTCATGCACATTTTCTCTCCTTCCTTATTCCCTCATTTCAAATGTTCTGTCTCCACCTCCAGGCCTGAACAGCACGGTCCGAACCATATCAGGCTTTGCCAGCAGGTTCTGACTGCAGTCCAGAAACTGGCTCGAGAGTCTGTTTCCATGGTTAGGGAAACCTGGGAGGTGCTGCTGCTTTTCCTGCTCCGCATCAACGACACATTGCTTGCCCCACCCACGGTTGGAGGTAAGCTACTTGTTGTCCTCTTTAAACCGCTCTTGATGCATTTACTTAGTTAGCAGTGATAATTACTAACAACAATCATCACCTCACATTTCCCCTTTTTCTAGTCGGGGTGGCAGAGAAACTGGCCGAGAAATTAATGGCTGTGTTGTTTGAGGTGTGGCTGCTCGCATGTGCCCGCTGTTTTCCCACGCCTCCATACTGGAAGACAGCAAGGGAAATGCTGGCCAACTGGAGACACCACCCTCCTGTTGTAGAGCAGTGGAGCAGAGTGGCCTGTGCCCTTACCTCCAGGTTAGAAAGACATCAGTTCAGCTTCATGCAGTTTTGGAATTAGTGCTGAAAAAGGTTTTATGCAGTTTGTCACTGTTAGTGAGTTTTGTTTATACTTGCACAGTTTAGTTGTTTGAGGAGAGTTGAGATGGCTGGCTGTGTCCAAAATGGGATAAGCAAACCAAATTTTTAACCAAATAGTGGTATCCTCTGAAGAGGCAAATGTATTGGCTGTTGTAATAATTTCAACAGGAAAAATGATAAGAGACTTCTCTTTTTGGTTAAGGGGTTTCAGGGTCTGTATTCTCTACTGAATGAGACATTTCATTGTGCATTTGTGTCTGTTCCCCCCTTCCAGACTTTTGCGCTTTACCCACGGACCGTCCTTCCCACCTTTTAAAGTTCCTGATGAGGATGCCAACCTGATTCCTTTAGAGATGGACAATGACTGCGTGGCACAGACGTGGTACCGCTTTCTCCACATGCTCAGGTGCATGATTCCTCAATATTATTGCATTGCTCTTGGTTTGTTCATGTGTTTTAAGAGACAAGGAAGTTGTAGTACATAGTGGAACTAAAGCAACTTATATCGTTCCCATCAAATATTTCCCTTCTCGCTGTACTCTACTTCCAGTCTATAAAAAATCGTGTCATGCTGATTGGTGTAATGGTCATATTTCATCCATCCTTTCCTTCCTTCCTTCCTTCTTTCATTACCAGCAGTGACACCATGCCTAGTATTGTTTTCACTGCATGTGTGTGTGTGTGTGTGTGTGTGTGTGTTTGTTTGTCATGTGAAATTCTAGTCTTGGATACACCTACTGTAGTGGGAACCATGACAGAGGCAGTTTTGAGTACTTTGGCAGGTGTTTATATGTCTGTCCGTCCGTCTGTCTGTGTGCAGAGATTATGTCACTGTGATTGCATCAAATGGGTGGGCAAGACACTCATGAAACTTTAAAAGGTGCATGAATTTGCTCTATTTGTTTCCAGCAACCCAGTGGACCTGAGCAACCCTGCGATAGTGAGCACCACTCCAAAGTTTCAGGAACAGTTTCTTAACTCCAGCGGCATCCCTCATGAAGTGGTGCTGCATCCGTGTTTGAAACAGCTACCCCAGATCTTCTTCAGGGCTATGAGGGGTATCAGCTGTCTAGTGGACGCCTTCTTGGGTAAGGGGGACATTTGGGGGAGACCGTTCAGTGGTAGAACTCACAAGGATTTTACATGTGCTTTTCAAGTAAACAAATACACCACAAATGTTTGGGTCCAAAAAAGAAGTCCTGTGAAATATTTTTTGTTCAGTTCTAGTGTTTAAATATATATATATTTTTTGTATTTGCAGAAAAAATAATGATTTATATCATATTATCATATCACCACATATGCAAAAATATCGCTCTTGTTTTTTAATTTTGCACGTTACTGCAAATCTAGATAAATAAAAAGGTGTGTAGTACAAACTTTAAATAGTTTTGACAAACAGAAAACATGTTTAGTCTTTCCTCCAAAGTTTGGTGAGGCTAGGAGCAATACCTGTCAAGATATTAATGCCCAGTCATGACTTCCCAGATAAGGTGTTTTTGAGGCTGTAAAAATGAAGGAGCCTGGTTTTGGCATCCATTCATGATATACAGATGTAAGCAAAATCATTGATGGTGCTGCAATAAGCTTACCTGAATTGACACATAATGAACCATATGTGATATGAGTATTTTTTGCTCCTTTCCAGTTGTTATACAGGCACTGCCCCTGAGTAAAATCAAGATGGAGGATGTCAGTAATACCTGTATAAACATTTGAATAGAAACATGTCAGTGTGTATTTTTCTCTTTACACTGTAGGTATCTCTGTTGAAAAGAGAGATGTACGGGAGAGGGTGTTCTCTTTTTGCCCAGTGCTGCTCTCTCATGGTACAGACATCAGCTGACTCATCATATAATGAGATGGGCATATAATGGTCTGTTTATGGGTGGTGATGAGATTAACAACTGGGATTAGTTTTGCTGTAGCAAAATGATATTTCCCAGACATTCAGACTAAACTACAAGATCATCAACAAAGGGGTCTCCTGCGGGCACAAAAAGTCAATCAAGATGGATGGAGATCAATTACTGGTGATTTGTATCTAACCACTGTCTTGCATGTCTACGAATGAGTGTTGTCTATAATCAATTCACAAGAGACTCTGAAGCCACTTCATTTTCTCCTGTCTTTCATAACATTAGAAATTCGAGAATGATTATATTTACCCAAAGGAAGTCGTGGTAGCTGGAAAATTTAATAAAACTAATCAATCCCGCTCTCTCACTCCCACCCCCATCCCCACTAAGAGGGAGAAATACAGATTTTAGTCCCCGGCTCATTTTACCTTTATGTCGACAGGTATATCACGTCCCAGAGCTGACAGTGCCCCGCCCACCCCAGTCAACAGAATGAGCATGTCTCCGCCCCCCTCCATCGCCAACACCACTCCCCCCCATAGCCGCAAGCAGCGGCATGCAGTGGTCACCAAAACCACAAGCAAGAGTTCAACTGTAAGTCCATTAAACCATAACAAATAGCAAGTGCAGAGTTAGAAAAAGGTTTTATTGAATTTTATTTTCAGTGGATCTATAGACAGAACAAGGCTGCGTTTGTGTGTGTCATGCCCTGCCATTTTTTTCTTGTCGTATTTATGTGAATAGATCTAAAGAAGTATCTTTTTAACTCATCTTTTTTTGTGTAATCTGTTAGTTACACTGATTATTTTGTCGACACCCCAGTCAGATATCTTCCTCTACCCCCTCCCCACCCTGCAGGGCAGTGGTAGTCAACCAACCAAAGCATCCCAGCAGCAACAGCATCAGCAGCAAACTTCGTCCTCTCCGACCCTGCTTTCCAGCCCAAATCAGAGCAGCTGGGAGTCTCGGCCCCTGCCAGCCCCGGCACGGCCAAAGGTCAACAGCATCCTTAACCTGTTTGGGCAGTGGCTTTTCGACGCTGCTCTGGTGCACTGTAAGCTCCACAGCGGCCTCAGCCGAGACCCTAGCATGACCGGTAAGAAGTGAGACGATGGCTATAGCGTTTCCATTAATGCATGGTCAGGTGGGTGTTTTGTTGCTGTTCATTAGTATGTGTTTTGGTGGATTTATTCGTGTTTTTGGTGTCTGTGTTATTTTTTATTGTGTGTCGTTGGGATATCCTTTCCTTTTTTCACCATTTTCTCTGAAACTTCTTTGTGCTTTTCTGTGTGTGGAGGGCTTGGTTAGAAGTGGCCTGGTATGAGATTTCCATCTGATTCTAATTCATTTACATCTACCAACTATTTAAACATGGCTAAAACTGCATATAGACTATAACCATATGCTGAGGACTTCATGTAGACTCATTTTATTGATGAAATCATCGCTAGAGGAGTCAATGACAGCACATACGTACTTAGTATTTGAAAATAAATTTGGCATATCATTGGCTCTCCATTTATTTTTCTCTTTTTGGTGTAGTGTCCTGCACGTGTCTGCCATGTCTGATTAATGTTAAAGAGTTGTATTGGGTCAAAAGTCATGTATTGAGGAGAACAAAAACAACAATTCATGCGTGATATGAATCGATCCCAAAATATTGGATCTGCTTTGATTTTGTGTCTCTCCACTATTTCTGTTATCTTGCAGCCTCTTTTATCCAAATTCTCCTTTCTTATAAATCTTGTAAGTAGGAACGGCAGCTTTTTTTCCTCACTTGATTTGCGTTTCTTGACAAATCTTCCTGCTTTTTAGTTGAGTTCCTCATGGTCATCGCCATTATCACCATTGTTTTCCGTTCCCACTCCTTGTCATATATAAAAGTTCACCAGCGTTCTCTCAGCGTTTCTCCAAAGGTGATGGAATGGGTTTCACCAACTGACCACTTGTCTCGATCATATCGTCGCCAGTTTGTGACGCCACCCCGTTTTAAGTTCTCATTTTCTTTTGTTTGGGTCACACTAATCCTTCTTATTCAGTTTCAGACCCCCCCCTCCCCCAAGTTCAGCATTAATGTTTTGTTTCTTGTATTTTCCTTTTGTATTGTCAGTTCACTTGAGTTTTGATTTTATTGGTTTGGTGCCTCAATGCATGAAGTGAATGTTCTGTATCTTGAGTGACAGTCATATAATTGCAGCAGCGAGGGAGCTGACACAGGGATTTTGCTTAGTGGTCTTGCAGCAGAGAATGACTGACACGTCGGATTAGTAGCACACCACACTTGGTCATGCTTTGTGCCAGTGATAGGTAGAACGTCTATGGCAAACTCTTTGTGTCAGAGTTCCCTTTATTGAATGCTTTTAAATGCTGTGAGTGTGTGTTTGCAGTGTTTAAAGTCTTTGTTTTATCTTTTGGTGATAGTGATTAAATGTCTGCTTTGTGGTGCTTTTGTTTTTCCAATCTTTACTGTTTACTTTTTGTTGTACTACGCATATAGCAGAGACATGTCTATGTTTGCCTGTTTCTCATACATGCATGAACATTAATGACCACATTACAATTCAGCGTCCTTTCATTCTCTGTCTCTTCTCACTCTCTACAGCGATAGCCACTCAAGTAGGCCTGGAGCTGAGAAGGAAGGGTTCTCAAATGTCCACCGACTCCATGGTGTCTAACCCCATGTTTGATGCCAACGAGTTCCCAGAGAGTTATGAGGCAGGACGAGCTGAGGCCTGTGGGACTCTCTGCCGCATCTTCTGTAGCAAGAAAACTGGAGAAGAGATTCTGCCTGTTTATCTGTCCAGGTGACATAGTCAACTTTTTTGTTAATCATTTTATTTTGTTGACATGAAACTAAATGTGGACATGCATATTTGATGTTGGCTATTGAGATTTTAAGCTGTACAAAATTATAAGTGGAATGGCTAATATATTGGTCTTCTTCTGTCTCTTTCTGCAGGTTCTACATGGTCCTGATTCAGGGTCTCCAGATCTCCGATTTCATCTGTAGACCGGTTCTGGCTTCTATCATCCTCAACTCTTCCTCTCTCTTCTGTACTGACCTGAAGGGCATCAATGTGGTGGTGCCCTACTTTATAGCTGCCCTGGAGACTATTGTACCAGACAGGTTAGACAAATTTTGGATCAGTTAGATTGGTGCCTTTTTCTCATTAGATAACATGTTCATGAATGTGCAGCTGCTGATCTAACCAGAAAACCATATGACCATTTTGAGGACATTGTCTTAGGTTTGTCTCTGTGCGATTTGTTGTACTTTTCTAGGGAGCTGTCCAAATTTAAGATGTATGTAAATCCTACCGACCTGAGGAGAGCCTCCATCAACATCCTGTTGGCCATGCTGCCTTTGCCACATCACTTTGGCAACATCAAATCAGAGGTAACAGCTTTGGTATCTGTCTTACTTCTCTTTGAGCTAATACAATCTTGCTTACTTCTGTCATTTCATAGGTGTGTTACCTGCCATTTTAGTGCAGGATTTAGCAGGTTTTGAATCATCTTTTGTTATAGGCACGAGGGTGGAGATGATTCTGTTTTCATATTTACAACTCCATAAGGCCTTTTGATGTTTGCTAGTCTTGTTGCTAGTTTTTATGTTTGCATTGTTTTCAGATAAACCAGGTTGTTAACTGTATTGACTTTGTGTGCTTCAGGTTCTGCTGGAGGGAAAGTTCAATGAGGAGGATGGGTGGCCTCATGACCAGCCTGTGTCTTTCCTGTCCCTGAGGCTACGTCTTGTCAATGTCCTGATAGGAGCACTGCAGACTGAGACTGACCCCACTAACACACAGCTCATCCTGGGTATCTGCTGTGCTTTTCATAGCATCTTTATCCATTTATTTTGCCTTTCTGTATTACTTGTGCTGTATTTATGCTGGAATAAATCATTTTTGAATTCTGTGTGAAAATCTGTATGTTTATCTTTTACATTTAATCTTTTCCCCTCTGTCAGGTGCAATGCTTAATATTGTTCAAGACTCAGCACTGTTGGAGTCCATAGGTGCACAGACTGAGACGGTAAGGCTCAGATCACTGCTATTTCCTACTTCTAAGTAATTCATATTTTATGATGCTAGCAGCGTTGTGCCAGACTGGACATCAAGTTTGCTGTGTTTTTGTGGTGGCAGGGGAGTGTAGATGGGAGCCATGTGACAGTAAGGAGTCAGAGTCACAGCCGTACCAACAGTGGCATTAGTTTCACCAGTGGAGGCAGCACAGAGGCTACCAGCCCAGACTCTGAGCGTCCTGCCCAGGCCCTACTACGAGACTACGGTAAGATGCACAGATATTACTCCATACACTAATATGTTCATGCTTGGTGAATTAACACAACAGCCCCAAATTTTGGCGAGATCCTGTGTAACAAACGCGCTGCAGCATTGTTTCATGTGATCAGTTGAATTAACACGTTCGTTCTTTATAGCTAACGTGGTTAAAGTGGTATGCAGAGTTAAGAAGCGCTGGGTAAAATGTATTTGTAGGTGATACAAAGTTATTTGTTGCTGTGATGCTGTGATGCTGTGCTATTAAATGACATTTAGGCACCGAGACAGATTGAATGCCAGGGCTGATTGCATTTTTTCTCTAACGGATTGATTGCAACAGTGTTGTCTAATCAAAAGAAAAGATTCAAAGATTTTGTCTTTTTTGTGGGAGGGCTGAGCGATGTTTGACTCCAATAATGTGTTTGACACTCCTGTGAGTTTTTTTTTTTTTTTTTTTTTTTTTTATAAATTGATTACAGCAGCTCTCATTTAAATTTAATGTCTGTTTTCACTGAGCATTGTGCTGCTTATAGGCAACGTTGGCCATCAGGATATTGGGGGAGGGGGTGTTCCTGTGGGACGGGGTGGTTACATTGTGTGGCGTGGCTCAGTACTGGACAGGAAAAGCAAAACAAGAGAGCAGGCAGGAATCTGGAGATCATTGTTTTATAAACTGCAACCCATTCATCATGATTTGGGATTTTTTTGTTCTTTATAAATTCACAAAATCAGAGGCCTGGTTAGAGAAGTTGGAGCCAGGTCTGCATCTTGGAGAGGCTCAATGCTGAAACATTGCCATAATCACTTAAAAATGTTAAAGCATTACCTAGTGTGTTTAGTCCTCCTGGATTCTTTAGGTAGAAACTCTGACATGAAGAGATAATCGTTGCATGAGAAATACATGAGAAAAACAGAATTAACAACAAGAAAAGTTATGGGACAGAAGAAAATAGGGGAAGAAATAAAATGGAACCATGCAGAAGAGAAAGAGAGTCACTGCTGTCACAACCTTAACCGAAGTCTCTGTTACTTCCACTGGTTAAACTTTTCTTCTTTTTCTAGTAATCTATTAAAATCGTAGGTTAAACTGAGAAAGTGTGTGGTCCTCATTAATTAATGGTGACTGGTCTGATGTATCTGTATCAGTATCAGTCTGTATAAAGTTGCCTACCTTTTAATGTTACAAATTCATAGTAGTTTATTATTATATCAGAATGACTTGTTAGTTTATTTTTTAAAGCTGAGTCAAAATTATGATTTTAAAATGTTGACATCGCTCAGTCCCATTCCTCAGCAATTTGTTTATTATCTATTCTTCAGTCTGGCCTAATTGTACTCAACTTGGTGTGCTGCTCTGATTTCAAACACTTTACTAAAGCATGTTTTCAATATTTAAACTTGTCTACTATTTGGGCATCCAGGATATTTTTTTCCTGTTGTCTTGTGTTCTCAAGCTTTGTTGCCTGAACTCTGCTGTGCTCTGTTCTTTGCGGTGTTTGGTATTTCGGGGTGTTATATGTTCTAGCTCTTACAGATACGGCGGCAGGCCTGCTGGTGCGCAGCATCCACCTGGTCACTCAGAGGCTCAACTCTCAGTGGAGGCAAGACATGAGCATTTCCCTGGCTGCCCTGGAGCTGCTGGCTGGGCTCGCCAAGGTAAAGCTAGCTCCACAGAGGCTAGCCGTAACAGTCTTCAGTCGTTACTACCAGGCCATATTCATGTCACCCACCCAAGTGTCAACCAGCAGTATCTCTTCTATTGCCACTTCACTCAACACTGTAACTTTATGAAACCACAACAGTTTGACAGTTTTTCTCCTTCAAGGCCAAGGCTCACAGAAAACGATGACCTGAAATTAACCTGTTATCAGGCACATTAACATGATCTGAATCCCTGGTTTGAGTTAACTAGTTCCCTCCCAAATGAGACACTCGAATCAGAAAGCAGTGGTTCTTAACCTGAGGAACCCAGCCCCCAAGGGGCTCACGTTGGGTTTAGACTGAAAAAGGTAGAGAACCACTGCCACAAAGAACAAAACTAGCAGGAAGTTTGTGTGATTCACGTCATGTTCTGAGTCAGAAAATTCCAAGTTCATTACAAGGGAGGTTCCCTCAAAGTACCACAAGGTACCAAAATGAGATGACAAGAGACTGCAATTTCCATGCTGCTATGAGATGTATCACTCTCCAAATAAGGTCATAGTATAGTAAAATAGGCGATAATTGGCTTTAATTTGTGAATATCTGGCACTTTAGCTACACAAATGAAGAGTGAAGGCAACATTGAGGTTGCATGAGATAATTTACATAAGTAGTACTGCTGTTCTAACAACAACAATTTTTAAAAATAATTTTGAATTAAAACCACAACTAATCAAATGTGTCACAATTTAATAAAAGTGTATCTCTCATGCACCAAAGCCTGAATACATGTTTCCAATGGCACAAAATGAGGAATTTTTATAATGTATCTAACACATTACATTTTCATGTACTTTGGGTGTATGTCTGGACCAGGTAAAGGTGGGAGTAGACTCTGCAGACCGTAAACGTGCTGTCAGCTCTATATGTGGGTACATTGTGTACCAGTGTAGCCGTCCAGCTCCTCTTCAGTCCCGAGACCTCCACTCTATGATTGTAGCTGCCTTCCAGTTTCTGTGTGTATGGCTCACAGAACACCCTGACATGCTGGATGAGAAGGTCAGTTTTAAGACTAGATTTAAAATTTCTCCCATATCTGTTGTTTGGTTAGAGACTGTTAGTGATTAGTTAAAATAAACTCGGCTCTTTTTTTTGTGTATCAGGATTGTTTGGTAGAGGTGTTGGAGATTGTGGAGCTGGGAATATCTGGTAGCAAGTCTCGGCAGGAGCAGGAAGTTCGACATAAAGGAGAGAAAGAGCACAACCCAGCTTCAATGAGGGTGAAGGATGCTGCTGAGGCAACTTTGTCCTGGTGAGACTCCTCAAAAGTCTGTACAGAAAGAATCAGAGTTACAATGAGTTGATATAGTTACTCATATTTTATTTTGTTGTTTTAACTGAATATAGCTGATATTAAAATTCTCTTTGCAGACTTCGTATGTAAATTACATGTACAGGGTCATCTTTTCAGACACAAAAACAGCACACAAGGGGGGGTGGGGTGGGGGGGGGGCATTTTTATAAAATGGTCGCTATCACCAGTCCATCACCTGTTCAGTGGTGACAGTGACATCCGGACAGCAGAGTATGATAGTGACTTCAAAGAGCTCTCAACTCTGAACTGCTGTAAAACACTGGCTTTCTGGCCATGAAGTCTCCTGCTTATCTACAAGCACAAGCATTTGTTTTGTCCTGTATTTAGTAAATGTCCACCATGTAAAAGGACATTTGTAGTGATAATATTGCATTGCATGCTAGGTAGCCTGCAAACAGACATTAGTTCAGTTGACTGCTCAGCTGTAGCAGCTACATGTTTGGTATACAGTATATATCCAAACGGCAGAGAACAGAAAATAAAGGAAAACAGAATACTGTCTGAATATTTAGTAAGTGTTTTTCCCCTTTCAACAATAAAATAATATTGAAAATAAAATTAAATATCACTGTTTGTAAAAGAACGTGCTTTGACTTTAAATTTTAGTTCTACTAAATTATTTATTAGTCTATTTTTCTGCTTCTTCAGTGACCTCATTTCTTCAGTTTTTGTGCTGAACCTCCACATGACTGTTAGGAAGTGAAACGTGTACCCATTGACCCACTTACAACATTTTTATGTCCTTGCATTCCTGTGGTGTTCCCCAGCATCATGCAGGTGTTGGGGGCCTTCCCTTCTCCCAGCGGGCCCGCCTCCACCTGCAGCCTCCTGAATGAAGACACCCTGATTCGCTACGCCAGACTCAGTGCCACAGGAGCCAGCAACTTCCGCTATTTTGTCCTGGACAACTCGGTCATCCTCGCCATGCTGGAGCAGCCTCTCGGCAATGAGCAGAGTCAGTAGCTTATCCATCTTTTGATGTAATACTGGTTTGTGGTGATGTTGGGAGAATTAAGGTGTTACTCTGTTCATGCTTAATGTACAAGAAGAAGATGTATAACCCACCATGTAACATGTACCGGTAAATTAAAATAAATAACCAGTAGAACGGTCTCTGTCCTCACAGATCCCAGTCCATCAGTGACAGTGTTGATCCGAGGCACAGCTGGCAGACATGCCTGGACCATGCAGCTCTTCCACCAACCCAGAGGCGCTCGGGCCAATCAGAGGGTGAGATCACACTGTAGATTGCTTGATAATGAAAGGCAACAATGCTAAACCAATATCATCCTAGAAATATTTCAGTGCTAGAGTTGAGGGTTTGTAAAACTTGCAACTCCACATCTGTTTCACTGATAACACATCTCCATTCATGTGTACTTCTCTCTTCCCACAGCAGGTGTTTGTCCCCGAGGGCCGTCCAGTTCCCAACAATGATGTGGGCATCAAGTACAATGTCAAGCAGAGACCCTTCCCTGAAGAGGTGGATAAGATTCCTCTTGTCAAAGCTGATGTTAGTATTCCTGACCTGGATGACATTGTCAGTAAGGAGGTGAGTGAAGATCGTCCCACTGAATCCTGTTATTGATCTCATATCCACATCATGACCAATTACATTCAAATGAATTTATTCTGCTATGGGTAGAATACTAAAAACTGAACCACGGTTGTTTGTTGTCATGGCTAAAATAGAGCCATGAAGTAAATTAATCAATCATATCATTTGTTATTATACAAACTCAGGTATGTTGTTTGGGCTGGCAGGATGATTCAAGAGCTACACATACACTGATGTGTAATTACCCACACGTGAGTTGTTTGAGAGATGAAATTTCACTTGGGTGTCTCTTGGAAAAAACGGGTCAAATCATCTGGTTTGGTGACAAATATGTGATGATTGATTTGTGTGATTTCTCTATTCTTTCCACGACCCATGCAGTAAGAAATGAGCATTAAAAGCTTGGACTGGATTTATTTAAAGGGCTGTTGTACTGGATTGGATTTGATTGTACAGGTCTGGCTAATAAAATGGTGACTTCTTCTCTGTTTTAAATGTTTGATAATGTTTTAAAGCACAGACTCACATTGGTGACTCTTTTCACATCAGCTTTGGGAGGTGACACGTCTATATTTGGACTGTGGGACTTGTCCTCTTTTGGTTAATTCTGAATTTACGCAGTCAAGTGCCATTCATCCGCCACAATCTTTTGAACTGTTCTTTTAAAAAAACGTCCCATTCCCTTCTTCTTTTCAGCTGGAAGTTCAGCATGACAAGCTTCGCATTCTGATGACAAAACAGATAGAGTATGAGAACACCTTGGAGCGGCACAGTGAGGAAATCTGGAAGTCCAAGCCGTTCCCTGATCCACAGACAGACTGCAAACCCCCTCCACCCTCACAGGAGTTCCAGACAGCACGCCTCTTCCTCTCCCACTTTGGCTTCCTGTCTCTGGAGGCGCTCAAGGTTGGTAAACATTTTATTTGTCTGATTTTTTTTTTTTCACGATAAATGAGAAAATCTTTTGGACTGAATGTCTTCTGTCAATATCAGATATTATATACAAGCCTTCCATCTACTTATACTTAACTTTAATTGGTGGTTTTGCATTGTGATTCTATTTAACTCTGTGGAATCGATACTAGCTATAAATTATACTGATACTTCAATGTGTGAACTACTATGTGAAGTCTTATTCTTACGTACATTTATTATACGGTTCTTGTTAATACAGTCTGTTAATGCTTTTATGTTTTTAATTTATTTCCGATAGGAGCCCAACAACAGCCGTCTACCTCCTCATCTGATTGGCCTGGAGTCATCCTTGCCAGGGTTTTTTGATGACATCAGCTACCTGGACCTGCTTCCCTGCCGACCTTTTGACACTGTCTTTATTTTCTACGTGAGAGCTGGACAGAAAAGCAGCCATGAGGTAAGGGAGCGCAGGCTGATTGGTTGTGGCTTGTGATTAAATTCTAACTAGAATGAAAAATGGCTTTAATTTAACTTGAAAATATACAGATAGTACTTACAGAGTAGTAGTACAGAAAAAGGATGGATCTGTGCTTGTTCTTGGTAATCAGATCCTGAGGAATGTGGAGTCATCATCCAGTGTCCAGCCCCACTTCTTGGAGTTCCTGCTGTCCTTGGGCTGGCCTGTGGACGTGGGACGCCACCCAGGGTGGACGGGGCACCTAGATACCAGCTGGTCACTCAACTCCTGCTCCGACAGCAATGATATACAACAAACAGGTCAGCCTCAAAACTAACTCCTGCACTAGATCTGGAGAAGACTCTGGACGAATTCACATCATGGCAACTGTTTATTTATATGTTGAACTCAAGATTTTTTTTCTCTCTGTAGAGGAAGCAGCTACTCCAGAGGACTCAGGAGGTTCTGTGTTCAATGGGGAGAAAAAGGTTTTGTACTATGCTGATGCTCTGACAGAGATTGCCTTCGTTGTTCCATCTTTAACAGAAAATTCTGGTCAGTATTCTCTGCTTTGAATGTGATAGATATTGTGTAGGATGAAAACCCAGTGAGAGAATCAGGACTGACTGAGTTGCCATTTGCCTTTTGTTGTTTCCCAGAGGAGTCATCAGTGCACAGTGACTCCACAGTGGAGGCAGACAGCAACACAGACATCGTGCCTGGTTTACTCAAACAACCCAATCTCACACTGGAGCTGTTCCCCAACCATTCTGAAAACCTGGAGTCTGCCAAGAAGGTAAAGTTTGGCTTACGCTGACTGCTGATTAGAATTTATTTTTAAAGTAGCGTTTACTTAAATGTGCTGCGTGTTGTCCTGTTTCTTTAGCTGAGTCCTTTGGTGAAGACAAAGAGATCATCGACTGGAAAGTCTTTCCCACCACTGGGTCCTGAGACAAAAGTGTTTGTGGTCTGGGTGGAGCGCTTTGATGATATCGGTAGGAACATACTGTTCATACTGCCTCTATGTTCCGTAGTTTGAGACTTCTAGTGGTCTATGTGTTGTCTTCTCAGCCTCTGTAGCCTTAAAAAGATGTCACTGTAAAAAGCTGTTTCTTAAGTATGTGGCCAGTGGATTGAGGTGCATGAATGTTACTGTTTCTCTGTTTTCAGAGAACTTCCCGTTGTCAGATCTCTTGGCGGAAACCAGCACGGGCTTGGAAGCTAGCATGAGCAACAGCACTTCCTGCAGGTATTCAGAAGTTTACACTTGGCTGCCCATACCGAACGCATATGCTTCATGAATTAGTGTCGCTCGGGTACAGAAATGAAGAAAAATAATAGTTCTGCAAAACAGTTTGTGCTCTGACATGCAGCATTAAAAAGGAGCACATAAACACATACAGTTCAAAAGAGGAAGTACAAAATACTGTGTGCAAAAGCAGTCAGAAAAAAAAAGGAACTGTTACAGAGCTGTGGTGACAGGAACGTGAAGTGGCTTAAAGTGTGATTCATGTGTGTTGCTTTTAAGGTGAAAATATAATATACTACTCAGCAGCTTCACTGTAACGATTGTAGATTGACGTCAACTGTGGCCATGAACCACAAGCCTCAAACACATTTAAATGGGTTGTATTTCACCAAAATGTACAGTGCCACTTGTGAGAGGACGTTGTCTGAAGGCGTGTGATCTAATACAGCATAACAACCATTTATTTCATTAGTGACATGAAATTCTAATTTTCTGCTTGCCCAGGTCCCTTGAAAGATTATGGGTGGGTGGCATATTTGAAGATTGCTAAATTGACTTTTTTCTTGTTTTCACAGCGAACATAGAAGCTATTTTAGACCATTAAGATTCTGAAACCAGCAGCAGAGGAGACGACCAGTCAGGCATAGGCACTCTTTCTCTGCTCACATAATTGCTTCATGTGGAGTGAAAACCTATTAGCATTTACACTTATGTTCAGTCAAGTGTTACATGATGGCAGCCTGCTCTGTCAAAATATATGTTAATGCTAGGTATAAATGTGGTCACCGTTTATAAATGGTGACCACATTTGTTTCAGAAATTAGCATTGTGCACGTAGCAACATCATTTCCATTTTCTTGGTAAACACTAAACAAACTCAAAAACAGAGGAGCGAGCAGTGCAGCTGTACAGGTTTAATGGACCTAATGTGTGGTTTTGCCTCATGATGGTAAAATTTCTAGAATGGCTTATTGTAGTTATTTAGCCATGTGTACACTAAGGACAACAAAGGCTCCTGTATATTAAATGCTACATCATACTGTCCTAGGATGCATATTATTTGTGTGATCCTTCTCTGTGTGTTTCTGTTTCACAGTTTAAAACAGTTCAAAACTAAAGTTGCGTCTCTTTTTCATTCTAGTTACTTACAGTATCTTCTTTTCTTTTTGTTGTTCTAACTGTTGTTCCTGCTGCAGGTCAGGGTTACTAGAGAAGGACGTTCCTCTGATCTTCATCCACCCTCTGAAGACGGGACTCTTCAGGATCCGGCTGCATGGAGCTGTGGGCAAGTTTGGCATGGTGATTCCCCTGGTGGATGGCATGGTGGTCAGCCGCAGAGCCTTAGGTAATAGCCCATTTGGCTTGCTGTGATTTAGCTTATCCCTCCCTCCCAACCGCTCGTACGTTTGGTTTGTGTGGTTTGTAATATGAAGAAGGGGTGGGTGTCATTTGCTATGAGCAGTTAAATGGAGAGCGAAAGCCAGTGCAAAAAGAAATCATTTGAAGCATGTATCCCTCCTGTGCTTATACATGACTTTACCTCAAAAAACATAACAAACCTCACTCTGCTTTTCAGTGCATGTAGTGCCACTCTTGGCCAGTAGATGGCATAGTTGGAAACTATGTTTAGACTGTTGCCTTAGTTTTGCAAAACATAAATGTACAAGAGTTCTGTCCCTCAGTTAAGGCAGTAAGTCAGATGTTTTTACACAGAATCACAATATTTGACCACTGATGAGCCGATGTGTTTGTATCCTCCCCTCAGGCTTTCTCGTACGTCAAACAGTCATCAACGTGTGCCGACGGAAGCGTCTGGAAAGTGACTTGTACAACCCGCCTCACGTGAGGCGGAAGCAGAAAATAACTGAGATTGTCCAACGTTACCGCAACAAGCAACTGGAGCCTGAGTTTTACACCTCGCTCTTCCATGAGGTGGGGGAGGGAAAGCCTCACCTCTAATACCCCTGTCCTGTCCTAACACTGGCTCACAAGCGCACACAAGACAGACACACACACACTGTTTACCCACACTCATACACCATTTACAATTGTGCGTGCATACACACACACATACACACAGAATCTTTATATTTATACTGTACTATTTTGTTATTTATATGAATACATATATCAACACTGTCTGCCTTTGACTCTGAGAGCAAAGTGTCAAACACCATGCCAAGGTGGAAAAGCTACATTTCTGTGTCGCGGCCACTCATTGAACATTTTGAATGGCTGAAGTTCAACAGTGACTGTGTCTGCTCATTTAGGTTCATGCTTTGTGGCAAAAGAGTTTCTGCTTGTCTTTAACTGCAATACAATAGTTACACTGTTGGCCTTTCTGAACTTGTAAAAAGTTTGTTCTTTAAACCCTGTGATATGAGTGAATTTCATGATGGTTTGGTAATACAGAGTTGTGTCCAAAATCCAAATCTGTTTTTGTTTTAATCAAACAGATTTATGGTTGGATTTTTGCCAAGGAGATAAACATGTACGCGTCATAAAATGTTTTGTAATATACATCGCTGCTTCTTCAAAGGCAGGTCGCTTCAGCAGAACAAAGAAATGGTGGACCGCATTAACGCGTGATCTGGTTTTACAACAAACTGTCATCTACATCCAGACATCTGCTAAAGTCTTCCTAGTGAGAACACACATTTGGCCATCGCAGCGGCTGACTGAGCACACAAATGCTGCCGTTTATAGTTTATTTTTGTTATTATTTTCCATATGATTTATAGGACTCTTATGTTGTATTACTGTATGTGGATGTCATTTTTGGCGCCTGCACTGTCTCTGTGCCAGTCTGAAAGTCATCTCATCTCACAACAGCCACGGCACTGTTTGTGTGTGTGTGTGTGTGTGTGTGTGTGTGTGTGTGTGTGTACGCAGCCACATGTATTCTTATTCAACCAGTCAAATCAGTGACACTACAAGGAGTCATAGTGACCCCTGAAATCCCCCACAGGTGACATTTAGAGATGAATTATGCCACTTTAATGAAATGGGACTCTCAAGGTAATTCCCTTTTGAAAATGTCAGTTCTCTCGGTCAGGACATAGCCCTAGAATTGGTTTACTCTTCATGCTTGCTAACACTGAGTTTACTGATAACCAGAGCAGTTACAGAGCTCCTGCAGTTTGCACTTGAGGATGGCGAGGCTAATACGAAATGACCACAGAGACATTTTACTTTCAAAGTCTCTGCCAATACCAAACAGACCCATAGCACAGCGGAAGTGTCTTGCTCGTCCAAACAAATCTATGGTGATGGATTCAAAGGCCAAAATACTAAATGTAGCTAACAGCATTATATAACCTACATTTTGGCTGATCAAAGCTGTTTTTTTTTTTTAAATTCTAAACCCAAAAAGAGAATATTTAATTTGTCACTTATGTTCCGTTCGGATTACAGAGCCTTCACCAATGTTTTAGTAACTTTTTTTTTTTCTCTTTTTTGGCTTCACAATTTGTTTCACTTTTGTTTACTCACTGTACTTTGGTTTTTATTCAAGCCCTCTCACTGTCTGCCTGTAACAATGTGAATTTATTTATCACAGAGATGGAACAGGGCAAACACCTCTAGTTTCTTTGTTATATTGGAAAGTCTTAATGCACTGAGCACATTTTATGTTTATTTTCTATTCCCTGTGGTTACCTTACATGTCTTTTGTACTTTTGTGCATTTTGAAAGAAAACCCTGCTGAAGGAAGAGTTTTATCTTGTGAAATATGAATGAAGAAGAGGCGCTGGCGAGTTTTTAACCTATCATGTCTAACTGTGTGACTCACTTTTTACGACAGTGCTTTATGCACATGCCTTTTTTTGGAAGGAAAAAGTACATTAAATATGCTTCAAAGAAACTACATACAATCAGTCATACATTGTATCCTATGTTAATCCTCTGATGTTTGATCATATTTAAGGATTTGCCATGTACAGAAGCGGAGGATAATATGTAAATATATGATAGTGTAAGGCATTTACAAGTTGTCTGTTGCATTCATCTGAGATGGCGAGAAAAGTTATGTATGTATGCAATTATGTGTGGGAGGATCACAATGGGTATTGAATGTAACATGCATCAATTAAAACTATTATTGACCTTTTAATTTCTCCCATTCCTAACTTTTTTGGTTCACAGGATTTCTATGCGGAATAAAATGAAGTTCAACTTTTACTTTTAGTATTTAATTGATAGACTTTTTTTTTTTCTTTCCAGAGGCAACTCAGGCTCTAGATTTAGAGCTCAATGGCTCTGACTACTCAGAGCCAAAATTATATTAGAATAAAACACAGACACTTCAGTTATTCTCTTATGAATATTTGCACCACAAACAAAGTGAAGGTAGACTGAGACGTTAACGATGGTCTGGTATGATGCAGTGAAACAAGCCGGGTATTACTCATAAAACAGCTCTGGGGCAAGACCTGTGACAGTAGGTGTGCCTCAACGCCCCGAAGCTTTATTGAGTGTTCCCTGTAACAGAAAATATGATTTGTTTTGATACAAACTTAATGATTAAAAGTAATTTGCCTTCTTTATTTATAGATGCAACCATGTTAGATGACCAAACCCACATTTAACAGTCCACAGATGTGGTTGAAATTGAAAAGGGACTGTTTGGTTTCGTGTTTATGCAGCAACAGAAACACCATCCATGACCTGATGTTGAGGAGGACAAAGTCCAAATTATATCATTTCGAATTTCTTATTATATAAAAATGATTACAGGTGGGATTCATGTCAGTGCCACAACATATTAGGAAGTAGAGAGCTTTCTAGACCTGAAAGTGAGCTGGATCACTTTCAGGTCCACCTTAAAGCTGCACCTGTATCCAGCAGAGGGCGCCTCTCTCTTAAACTTACCAGCCAGTTACATGTGGTGTCCTGTTGTGACAGGCAGGGGCCTAAATATCAGCTAATTTCCTGAATATACATTATTTTAAATACTTAAAATGCTTCTTTAAATTCTTGGTGTGTTTATTTATTTTTTTTATGAAACCTGTTGGCTAAGTCTTGTCATTCTGACATTTTTTTTTCTATTGCTTGCTTTTGGCAGAAGGAAAACTGCTAACATTTGAATTTCTGTATAAAAATAACATACTACTATGTTTATGTTTTAAACAAATATTTTAAATTATTTCCATTTAGGAGCACATGCTGCCTAAAGGTTCTGAAGAGGGATGTGGATTCAGAAGTAGCCTATATTTTAGCTTTTCCCCCCAAATTTGCTATAAATATATGTAAATAAATGTCCACTTAGCCTGGACAGAGGACCGTGTCCACCTTACAAATTTCATTTTTGGAATTCAAAAAGGCCGAAATGATATGTGTATATGTGACAGGGATACTCTACAGTTTATGGTGACTTTATGATGTGCATTGCAGTGTATTTTTGTGTCATCTCTAATATATTTTTGAGTTTACAGTGTATTTCAGACGTTCTTTAGTGAGCATGCACAGCTCAGTACAGCTGTGGTGACTTGTTTCATTTGGAGCCACTTTACCCCTCCAATGAGGATTAATGTGCCTCTGAATACTGAGTTCACTTTATAATATATTGTGCTTTTTAATCTTCTGTGGTGTACTACAGCAATGAATGTACGCTGCAGTGTTTTACCACAGCTTCGGGTACAGATGTGTGAGAGAACTTGTTTGTTTGTGCGCTCGCTGTTCAGAGCAGAAGTGAGCTGTGGCCCCTGTCTGCGGGTCCCTCCTCCTCGTCCTCCTCTCTGTTGTCTCTCAAGTCTGAGCTGATCCATAGTAGCCCTGCTCGCTCTCAGCTGACGCTGCGCCCCACAGTCAGGCTCTCCGCTTGTTGTTTGGTACTTTTGGTGAACTTTACTTCCACTGTGCCCCATCACTGCTTGTGGGTGGGTTTTGGGAAAAACTCGCTGCTGCAACATGGACTGAAGCAACAACTCGGCAAAGTGTGGATACTTCAGAAAAGAAGAGTGTTTGTGTAGAGAGCAACCTTTCTCAGGGTTGAATTGCCACCATGGAAGAGGACGACGGGCATCTGGAGAACGGTATCCACGCCGTCAAGGACTCGGACCGACAGCAGCGGCTCAGGCTTTGTGTTTTAAATGAAATACTGAACACCGAGAGGGATTATGTTCGGACGTTGCTTTTCCTTCAGTCGGTGAGTGTGACATATTCCTTCACGTTGCTTATACCCACGTTCCGCTTTCTCCTACACAGACCGAACATCACGCCGAACTCCACTCATAAATCTTTGAATTCAAGGTTGCATTTCTTTTTGGTCAACATGTACATCTAGTACATTTTATTAGACTGCTGGTGGCATTTTAGCAAATGACAGGCTATACTTTTTAATTCGGCTTATATACAGTAAATTAAGAGGCACGCGTTGCAAGAAAAAGTTAAATTTAATATTTGCCCCTGCTGTAGTTTACGGGCTGAGTACGAGGATAAAACATCAGTTATTCGTATGGGGTTCGGCTTGACTTTTTGTCCACGAGGACAGCTTCTCTATTAATAGCTTAACTTTTTAATCCCATGCTTTTGTCATGTATATAAACAGGCACAGCTTGGACACACTTTACAGCTGTTGTTTGCTGCACAACGTGTCTTTCTCCACTCAGACTGTTAGTAGTTTTATTCAGAGACGACAGGCTGCTGGAAATGTTATAAACACAGACGTACCTGTCTTACCTGCTGCATCTTAGCCCAACGTTATAAATAGAAATATTCAGCCATTGTCTGGAGCATATTCGGTATTAGATTTGTTACAGGTTGTGTTTTTTTTTCTTTTCATACAGCTTTAACGCCGGAGGCGTCATTCACACCTCTCCATTGTGTGTTATAGCTCAGGTTAAAACAGTCTATGGAGAGCTCCATTGACATCTGCTTTGCAAATAAATAGAAATTCATGAGCACTCAGAACCAGCACGCCTCCTTTTTTCCAGACACAGACAAGAAACCATTTCAGCACAGTAACTCGTTCAGTCATTGTACATCAGCGACCTTTGATGAGTGAATACCCTGGAAATTTCTACACGCTCTTTTCAGCCACCAACATAGTGCCAGTATATATACTGATCCACTGGTTTGGCAGGCTCCCACCTGCAGTTTGTCATTTGACAAATCATTGCCTTGTCATCTGTGGCACAGCGCAGGTAGTTTCAGCGTCAAACTGAGAAGAAAGTGCTGTAAGGTTTCTCTCCAGATTGGCTGCATTTAATGTGAGAGTAATAGTGTGACTGTATGACTATGCTTTATTGCTTACTGAATGGAAACCCCCTCTTTTGTTGCCGGTCCACAACAAGGTCGAAGGTCAGGGTCAGATTCAAACCGTCACCCTTAAGCTGGTAGAGGTTCAGGCTATCTTCTTTCTGGCTTTGCCACCCTGCTGACTCCTGAAAGGGCACCCTTTGATTGTTATCATTTTTACTTGCTGATAAAATGCTGTTTCTTGTGAACATGCTAATGATTCTGTTCATTTTCCAATTTCAGCATCTGGCAAGAATTTGTAAAAAAAAAAGGGTCATGGTTCCCTCTTTCTCTCGCGCTGTCACATGTTTAGAAACTTCCTCAAGGTTCTTGAAATAATGTTGTTCATCTGCACAGGAAGTTTACTACAGCCTATTGTCACGAAGATACAGGCGGGTGTAACCTTCCAAATCATCGACTGGTGGATTCAAACTCTACGCTTGTGTTTTTTTTTTTGTTTTTTTTTTGTTTTTTAAAAAGCATCTTTCAGCGTTTGGGCACCAACCTCTGCAGCCTCTGTGGCACTGCTTTATTTCTCGGTTACACAGGAGGCAGCTAAGGCTTATCTTCTGTTACAAGACAGACCAAGCAGCAGAGGGGACATGTTTGACCACCCCCCACCAGTTCTGGCATAATGATAAAGACGAAGCTCCAATGATTTATCTGAGAAGGCTGGGAGCTTTTTCCTGTGGACATCTGAAAGCTGTCAGTGCCAGAGCCCTCCGCTATGCTCCTCGCCATCATCACATCAATTGGCATCTTGTTATTTAAGCCAGACAGTGTAAATCTGGAGCAGAGTGATCTGCTCGGGCTTGTGGGAAATTCTCTTATCACCTATGTCTTTGCATAGAGTGCTCTTTATACAGCCAAGGCTGTAGTCATATGGAGTGTCAAGGTTTAAGCCCATATTTTTCCCAGTCGTGATGAATCAGTGGGATTTTTGTTAGGATTCATAGTAAGCTGTGTGCTTCCCAGTTCAACTCAAAAAAGCAACTACAACTACTCAGCAGTGAATCACCTTAGTATAAGAAAGGGTATGCCAGTCACGCACCATTGCTCTGTACTGTAAAATCTTTTTTAGCAAGTGTTTCTCCAGGCTGGAATGGATGGATATGATTGCCCTCATTACTAGTCATATTCACATATGGGCACATACAGTACTGTGTCAACAAGCCTTGATGCCAAAGCATACTGCTCTGTACTAATGTACCCTATATGTGACAGTACATATAGGGTACAGTAATTTGTGTGTACATGTGAGACCCTTTCCCAAGCCCACTGAATCTCCATTTGAGGAATGTTGTGGGACGAAGACTGCTAATGCAGGACATGGGCATTTGGACACCATAAACAAAAGGAGAAGAGAAAACATCAGTCCCCACCACCAGTGCCAATCCTCTGCAAATCTCCCTAGTTCTCTCCATCCGGGGTCCAGCTGAGCCTGCTCCCCGTCCCTCAGTGGGAGCCGAGGCTTTGTCACCATGCAGCTCACTGTGGAGCTGATAAGGAAAGTCTGGCTGTGGGAGCTCAGAAACATATGGTTTCAGTAAAGATATAGAGTGGGTCAGGGCGGGGGAAAGGTGGGTCGGGGATGCGTCGTCCCTCACTGTGAAGATGCTAAAGCAGTGATGGGGAGTGAAGGAATGAATAGGCTCTGACTGTCTTCTAAGCGTTCATTGAATTATTTTGGCGATAATAAATGATGTTTTTCACATTTTTGGAGCGTCTGCTCTTTGTCAACCTACCTCATCTAGTGCTGTTAGACAGCTCCTACATTTCCCAGGATGCCCTTTGACAGCTCACTGAGAATGTTTAGGATATTTCCACATCTTCTGTGAGTTATACATGTGCGTGAAGACAGGAGGAGAGACAATGTAGGGGCGAGACAGTGAGAGGTGATTTCTCCAGTCAAGATAAGTGCACTGTGCCTGTGACTGAAAACACAGCCAGTCCTAAGGATGTCTGGACATCATGAGGACATTTTACAGAGTCCAGAATATATCCCCTTGTGTTTCAGTATATTGATCTGTTTTTAAATATAGACTTTCTCAGCTTTCTTCTTATCTGAAGGCACTTGATGCTTTTGTTTCCTTCAGTCTCATTAGGGGTTTTTCCCTCATGTCCATGGTAGAATGGCAGCTCGCTGTTGACCGCCCACATCATTCTCCATCGCCTTATCACTGATTTATTTTCCACGTGTCTTTGTGCTTTTTCTGCAACCTCCTGGATCTTTAGCCCCCGTGCAGCATCGCTTATCAATCGCAATGATTGCAGTGACACACAAAGAGATGGTTATCCGGCTTTGGCATCTCAGTCATTGTGCATGTCACTCATCCCCTGGCAATTACCACTGCCAACGAGCTCATCCAATGTGCTGGAGGGAAGCATGTAGGGATGGTGAGAGGAGAAGAGGTGAGAAGGGGGCTGGGGTGGGGTGGTGTGAAAGGAGGGATTAGAGGATTCATTTTGCACAGTGTTATCATTGCTAATCTCTGAATCTGTTGCCTTTTCAAGCAGAATGGAAGCTGTCTCATTTAAACAAGCTGATTCCTCTTCAGTTTGAATTTAATGGTGGTAACTGCACTTTTCAAGCTTTTGTTGCAGCAAATTCCCTTGTTTGTGTCTGAATTGATAATTTTTTTGGTACCATAGCTTAGTGGGGATTTTCTTCAGGGCAGCGCTTTGTTGATTTAATCCAGGCAACTGGATTTTCCCTGCCATGTTGACCAAAACGTAGGCTATCTATGACAGGAACGCAGTCAGTGGCGTCACACCCGGTAGACTTGAGGGATTTTCCTTCAAAACCATACAGATGGGGGTTTGCCATTTTAAAAGCTGCTGTTTTTTTAGACCACACTGACCCATGTCATAGTGAATCTTGTTCACTGAAGACGGCCGTGGAATTGTGTGGCCAATAAGTTAGTCAGCTTTTGACCTTCGCTCTGAGCAGTGAGAGACGGAGAGAAGGCTGACCAGGAAGGTCTCGTCGGTCCTGCAGGATAATAGGAAACATCTGGAAACTCTGCTCTCTTTGACCCTTGCTTTAGGCCACACACAAGTGTGATCACACACACGTCAAATACTGATGTGTGTTTGTGTGGCTAAATGATGTTGTTGTTTTAGTGTGCGATTGCACGTACACCATATAGCGGCAGTTTTTTCACACCTCTTTCTCTTCTTTTGCTGTTATTGACTTTTCTATACTTCCACCTGTAATTGCCATTGACAAAACTCGCTAAGCAAACAGGATGACAGGAGCACATGCTCACAAACACAGAGGATGCTATGTGTCGGTGCCCAGGAAGCCACCCGTGAGCTTCTTTTCCAATCTTGTGCCTGTGTGTGCCCTCTCTCCTTTCTTTTTCTTTTCTTTTTTTTTCTTTGCTCCATCCCTCCAGCCCCCTCCACTTGGTGGGAAAGACCAGCATCAAGTTTCTCTGGGCTAGGGGGTTATAAATAGCTTCAGATTCTAAGTCTCATCTTGGCCACAACGTTGGTGGTTTCAACTCACTGCAACCTAAGCTCTGCTGAACTCATACAAACACAGACACACATCACATATATAGTGAGAACGAAGGGGGGGAAACAGCCCACAGTCCATCCTGACAGCAGGTAGAACAGTTACAGTGACAGACTGCTGGGGTTTTGTGAGGGTTTTTATTTTTACTGGGCTTTAAAATCTCTGCTGCTTTGTCAGACTTGAGGGACAGGACACTGAATCTCATCATGTAGCTTTTGACTTCCAGATCAAACCTTCAGATGCTGAAGGTTTTGTTCCGTTGGGACAGATGTGCTGGCGATCGAATGAAGCAGAAGAGAGGAAATTTAACAGTCTGGTTTAAAAATATTGTATCCTCTCATTTAATCCGCCATGCTAAATGTTCAATGTGCCATAAACTACAGGCTTTTTTTGTTAACTAGAGTTCATGTTTGCATACTAAGACCAACAGAACTACCTTAACCTGAAGTCAGCTTTTAAACCATTGACCTGCCTTTTGATGTACACTTATGATGTTAGTGTTTTAAGGCGCACCCCTCCATCTCGCTCTGAACAATCGGTACCATGCAGTGCAGCTACTGTTCAGTGCAGTGTGTTGCATAAATGGGGGTAAATGCCAGTTTCCAACTTAATATTGCCCTTTTTTTTTTAGTCATGTGTTTTGATAAGCCATTTCTTTGAGGCATAGGACTGCAGGAATTTTAAGAATTCAAGTTAACAAGTCTAAACCACTGTAACACCCTGAGGCATGATGTCAACACCCCCCCTCCCCCCTTTCCCCTCCACAAGAGATGTTTGCGATTAGCATAGGATAAAAGTTATCTCACATGATCAGCGTGGATGGATGTTTTTTGGAACTTGAATCTGTTCAGCAGTGTGTCCCGTGAAATCTGAGGTTTGTGGAGCTAAGAGAGTCACGAATCAGTGGTCAGTTGGGTATTATTTCAGCTTACTGATTTCTCTGTGTCAGACATCAGCCCATGCAGTGTCAACAATGCAGCCCAAGGGGACTTTTCAGATGCACTGTTTGGGACATTTTTTACGACTGGAGCAAACATCCAACAAGAGACACCGTCACTGTGTGTGAAAAGCTCTGTGAAGCACTTTTCAACAGGCTGATACACGATACAATGGGTGACCTGGACTGAATTGTAAAAGTGCGACAACATGAGCTCTCTGATGTCCCTTTGGAGATCATGACCCGGACAAAGTTAGGACAAGTACTTTCTCAGGGTGGATACTGGGTGCAGTAGCTGTGCAGCATGGTTTGGAGTACGCTCTTGAAGGGTGGATGAATAGGATGGATGGATACCTGCAGAATGTCTTGGCGTAATCTTTCCCCTCTGAGTTTCCCATTTGGTTTACAGACTGTGGCTGCAGGCTTACAATGTTTGTTTGCTTTCTCAAATACGACCAGATGTGTGGCTTCTTTCAGGGGTCAGAGGTCATTTTCCCGATAGGAAACGGCGGAACAAAAAACACAACCACAGAACACCTTTCCACAAAGCTTCTTGAGTTTAGAGAATATGGCAAAGATGTTTGATAAAGCCTGGGTTAGATTACCAGACTGTTGAAGTCTTTCCTGATCAGGGTGGGTCAGAGTAAATGCCTGGCCTGTATGCTGACCAGCCAGGAAGCTGTTCACATGATACAATGGGACAAAGAAGGAGTGTCACACACACATTACACACTAACCCACACACTCCTAAGTAGGTCTTCTATTGTTTTTCTGTACCATGGTGCAAATGCATTTTGAAGTGACATTAACTATTGTCTTTGAAATATAATATAATTGGTGGTATCCATGAAAGTTATGTGGTATCCATGAGAGAGCGATGCTGCTTTGAAGCATTCTTCTTTTTCAGTTCATTGTCGTCTCTTTTGTCCTTCACTTTTGTCTGCAGGCTCAGGTCTTCTCTTTAATGATAACCTAGAATTCCCACTTCCTCTGAAAGACTGTTGACATGTGTGTTGTGACAAACTGAGACCGAAAAGTGCGTCAGAGCGTTGCTGTGTGTGACAACCTGAGTGAGTGGTGCAGTTGTACAGGAGGTGGAAAGATAAGGCAGGGAAAGCAGAACATTGCTGGACTCAACTCTTCTAGCGAATTGCCGCTGCAACAAACAGGGAACATTAGCAGAGCTGAAAACAAGTTGGGCCTATGGTGCAATTGTCTTGTCATGATTGTCACTTTGTTAAACATTAGCTCGAAGGAGAAAAAAAATTCACTTCACCAATTAGTGGAGATCTTTGCCTGTTTATGTTATTAAAGCCCACAAGTTAAAGTGGCTGCCGACCATGTTGTTATAAGTGTTGATGACAGCTGCTGATAAATTCTTGGGCCTGGTTGCTGAAGGGCTTTTATTTTGGCATTCATTCAACGTGATGACATTTTTGCCAACTAACATGGCACGATTAAAGGCTTGAGTCATCGATGCTTGAGCTGTTACAGTGATGATTTTGCCCTCACGTCATGACAGGAAGCCTTTTAGGAAATGGTGCTGCATTTTGACATGAAGAATTGTCACAACTAGTTTTTTTTTTTTGTTTTTTGGGGGTATTATTGCCTCCAGCTGTGATTGACATGACCCTTTACAGGATTGATATGCGACAGAAAAAAACAACAACTCGTAAGTCAATGGAGCCTTTGTTTTAGTAGGGATTTTACCAGGACCGGCTGGATTTTACCGGGACTGACTGTCTCTTTTCATCTTGTGATTACATGTGATTCAGTCTCACAAACAAGCTTATCTCTCCTCTGTACTTTTGCTTGCACAGAGACAGAATATTGTGAATCAGAACTATCCTGGAAACATCACTTTCAGAAGTGGAAATGAATGCGAGTGTTAGTTGCATTAGTGGCTGCTGAAATGAGAAGTTGAATGAATGTAGGTCAGTTGCATCAGTGGTTTCAGAGCTCGAAAAAGACTTTCTCACAAAGAAAAGGCTTTAACTAGCTGCCCTCTGACTGTCTGTTCATTAAACACTGTTCTCTGTCACATTGGTAAATACTGTTTGAGTTAAAACCAGTGGGTGATCTCTATGATCCTCCCTCCTGCTTTTCCAAATCATCATTATTGTCGAGTGTGGGATACTAATTTGTTTCGTTACCACCATCTTTTCTCTGTCTGTGCTCATGTGTTTACGTCTGCCCAGCTGATTTTCAGGTGTGGCATATTGAGTGTGGTTTTTCTTGGTTATGTCCCATATATGAAAGAAACAAACCTGTGTTTTCTCTGAAATACCCATGTGTACAGGTGTTATGAAAAATGTAGGAAATCGTTGTCTGGGTTTAGCTTAAATGATCAGCTGTGTTACACCTTTCTTTTTCTGTAGCTGGTCTCTGGTCTGTTGGAGGCTTCACAGGTCTCTGATGGCTCACTCAACACCACACTCGCCACACTCTGATCCAGTCTGTGATCCCTACGTCTGTCAGCACCAAAAAAAAACACACGTCCAAACGTCCAGATGGCCTCTGCAATCTGGTCCATGTTGTTATCTCCAGATCACCACATGTCACCCCTCAACAGGAAAGCTACATGCAAAAGGTCTTACAGACAAACCTGAGCATCAGCGCTGGTAGAGATGAAATTAGGTGATTATTTAGCAGAAACACTCCCCGTGAGGAGAATATGTTATCTTAGCAGTGTGGACCTAAATATTAATTAACATGACGCTTTGAGATAAAGACCATTTTAACAGATTCACAGGTTGGAGCAGATGTGCAGGTCTGAATTGTTGGCTGTTAACACCCACAGTGTACAAATGGGGAAACAAATACAAAAACATGCCCTCCACACTAATGTTCTTCACAGGCTATTTCCATTCCCATTGTCACAACACAGTATGTGCGAACGAGTGTGGTGTGCTTCTCTGTATTTTGTTCCTGTAGACGTGTAATGAGAGACAGAATTGACAGTGAGTCTGTAATTGTGAGACAGTAGCTGCCTAACAACCTGAAAAAAAGAGGAGATATGCATGGTATTTATAGCACATTAATTACATGCAGCTATGGTGAAAGAGGGAGCATCTAGCAAAATGAGAAGGTGTTAGTTTTAAATGCCTCATGCCATGCCTGATAAAAAAAGGTATGCTTACAATCCCTGTAGTAGTCAAACCTTTGGAAAGTATAATTTTTAACTGACTGAAAAGGCTTGATACAAGCTTTTTACTGCAAGTGTTATCACATCTTTGTATTTCACATATTGATCATGTGCACTATGCGTTCATTAATGCAACAGAGCTGATGTGGGTTTGATGAGTAGGCAGTCTTAAACACAAAGTCCCTGGTCCAGTTCTGTCTGTCTCGCCTCTGTGGTTGAGACACTGTCTCATCCCCTGTAGTGTTTAGTTTCCGCCCATGTGAGCAACTCAAAAAGCCCTAAAGTTTAAAGTTCTTCAAAGCGGAAGTGAGTGAGAGGGGGTGAAAAAAAAACTGGACAAGACTCAAAGAAGACTTTGTGTTTTGGTGACTGGCTCTGCCAAAAAGGGTTTCTCTTAGAAGACAGAGAGGGGACTGGTTGGAGGGTGAAGGGAGAGCTGGAGGATTTTTTAGAGGGTTTGGGAGAGATGTGAATTACGGCTTCAGAGAGAAAGAAGCTTGCTAAGGTTTACTGGGGTCCCTCATTGTGGCAACGCCACGGGCCATTCTCTGGCTCTGCTGCACTCATGCCACAAAGAGGGGATTTCTTCATTTATTTATTCAATTTCATGCCATGTCGACCCCAAAATGGCCCCCGTCCCCTCTCCAAAACTGCCCTGTCCCTCTTTGTGGCTGGCTACCCAAATCCTTTCTCCAGAAAGAGAGACCCTTAATGGATGCATTGTTTTTTAGCTTGTTGTTGTTTTCTCTTAGATGAGGAGGGGGTAGAGGGTTGGAGGCTGGTGAGCTGAGAACTCACACAGAAAAGTCCTGAATCTGTGGATCTGTGATTCTGTTGGAGGGTTGTTTCAGTAGGTGTGGGAACCGCAGCGAATTGAAAAGGGCCTCTCAGGGACCCGCTGGAAAAACCTTGACAAGTGTTAGAGCTTGTTCTTGATATACGGGGTCTCTTGTGATATATCTGAATTGAATGAGATGGCCCAGTGCTGTTGCTGAATGCTGATGGTAGCCATGGGCAAACAGAAAAATGGCCCAGTTGTGTCCCCCATTAACACCGTCTTTGTTTTCATTACGGACAAGCTGTCGGAATGAGACAAATCTGCCCCAAAAGACAATAATACATTTTGATGGTTAAAAATCAAAACAACGTTGTACCTAGGTTGGTGCCATCTGATTGGCCAATATTAATATTGATCTCTTTGTCCAGTGGGTCACTGAGGAGTGTTTTCTGTCCATATTAATGCAGGCTTTCCTTATAGTACAGCCCAGTACAAAACTACCATAGTTCCCAAACTGCCCTTCAAGGTGTCATGTGATCATGTTCTCTCAGACATTCATTTTCCCATTAATCCCTGTTTAATATGGATAACCTTTGCTGAAGGTAAACACACAAATTAAAAGGATCTTCTGTTCCTCACTCTGAGTGACCAGTGAGGCAACATCCCCTGACAGCAACGTGACAGCAGCTCCAACAGCTACGACCCTGACTGTACATCTGACTTACCCTCGTGTCGCAACTGGACAGTCTGGCTATTAGGACATTTCCTTACTTCTTCTAGTTATTTCCCTGCTGGTTTTTACTATTGCAATTATGACCATGCAGAGTTTCTTGTGTTAAGAAATTACTTAGAATTATTAAGATCTGAACATTGTTAAGGAATCGTAGATGAATTCAAGCTTTTTTCACTGTCAGGTTAGTGAACTTTACAGTTTTTTTTTGTGTGTGAATTCTCTGCCAGTCACTTAAAAGTGTTCACTGTGTTACGTGGTTGGTTTAGCGGCAGGTGGGAAACTCTGTTCGGAGGCAGATAAAGCAGACGTCAAGGCAGCAGGCCTCTTACTCACTGTCCAGTGGAGCGAACACTGAGCCCACACCAGCATATGGTCCATCTGTATCTTCACACCTTACTGTCTGGCCCCTCTTCGCTCTGATAAACCTCAACATTTAGCAAACCCCCCCCCCCCCCAACTCACATCTGACCTTTTGGCTGTCGGTCATATGAGATGATGCCGGATGCCTCATACGACACAAGACCAGTTATTGGTGTTAAACAGCGATCGCACTGTCTGAGTTCTGGCTATGATGGATGTTGGGTTAGACATGGCGTGTTTTTTCAGCTTACCCAGTGCTATGATAGGGGGTAAAGTGGTAAAGGAGTAAATAATGAAGACAGCGACCTTGCATTTCTGTTTGTTCCTTTCGATAGCAATAAATAGCTTCATCTTCCACTTATCATTTTATAATTGTTGGTGCCTTAAAAGGTAGACAGCATGGTCTCATTACACTGTGGCTGTCGAACCACAAAGTTAAGGGTTTAAGTCTACAATTTAAATCACTTCTAGGTTTATAGTACACAGTGTGATTTATTTGTTTGTTACAATGTGGTTGTCTGCTAGTACAAACTGTCAGAACAAAGCTGAGGTGGCGGCTAGTCAAACATGTCATGTACTTCCTTTTCGCTAAAGCCACACTTCCTGTCCAGAAATGACATCTGCTGCTTTTGTGTGAAGAGGCACCGCTTCATTCTGCACACTGTTTGTTTTCCTTCCCTGCTGAGTTGTTTAGCCACTGCCTACCTGAGTGGAAAGAAACAAAATTCATGTCAATGAATTCGCTGTCTAAAAAAGTGTCGGCTTTTGTTCTGCGTGATTGCTCTGGTTTCTCTTCCTGTTTGCATACCACACACTCAAAAGCACCGGCAGAGATATGCGTGCACACTTCTTCTGTTGCAGTTTGGGTTTTTTTTTTGTACTTGTCCTCAGTTGCACATAAATAGTTGCAATAAAGTGGACAGTGAGAGTTTACGTCAACTGGTCATGTGCCCATTCAGCAAGTGACATGTTTACAGCTTTCATGTAAACTGCTGTGAGGGCAGTCTCACACTTGAGCACAGCTCCTGGCTGGTTTCTTCAGTTATTTGAGGGAGAGAGTGATGTCTGCTTTGGAATGAAAATCTTTTGAAACTGTGGATAGATTGTGCAACCTGCGTCTATGACAAAACTAGATGCTGTCTTATCTGCATCTAATGTCCCACTTTTGTAACACAGAAGAGGCTTTTTATTACACGCACAGAGGGTGGGACCAGGCCTGCCAGGCTCCATGTCATCACGCAGCAGCACCTTTAAATGAGCTCATAACAGTGCAGACAGAATATTGCTCTTTGCAATTATTTTCACTGTGGAGGTAAAAAAAAAAATTACAGTAGTGAGCAGTCCTGTAAAGGTCCACATTTCCTGTGGCTCTGAAAACGAGGTTTGACACTTCAGTAAATTTACTGAAACTCTTGGGCCCAAACTCTGGGCCCAGAAAAACATCTTGTGTTTCGAGTGTGAAAACACCCTTGCTCCACAGTTTGTAAATGAGGGCAGAGGAAGGGGTGTGGGGTTGTGAAAATTCTAACATGTAGTTCAACTCTTTAACCGATTATGCAGAAAGAAACATTTGTGGTGTTTCTGTTTTGGGTAATTGAAAATTGCAAGTCAGCACTGTCAGAGAAAATGGACAACGTCGGCCTTTGTGCAGTCATCTGCTACCTCAGTGTCAAGGACTTATCACCCTAGAAGGTCCTTGGCCTGATTTGACCTGATCTGGCCCCTCAGACTACTACCTCTTCCCCAAGATGAAGAAGGAGCTCAGTGGTCGCCATTTTGACAGTGATGATGATATTATCACTGCTGTGGACCACTTTCCGAAGGTCTAAGACATTGACTTATACAAAGAAGGGATCTGGATCTTGCTGGATGAAGTATGTAATTGTAGGAGGGGACTATGTTGAAAAATAAACGTCAGAGTTTTCTAAGATTGAGTCCTTCTACCTTAGGCCGCAAACGTATCAATCACACGGGATCAAAGCACACGGGTTTGTTTCTGGGAACACAGGCTGATATGGAACCGTATCCAAGGATTTAACTAGATCAGTCAACCTGTTAAATGTTTCACCATTTTCTCCCGCAGGAAAAATGTCTGACCGCATATGGTCAGGGCCTGGGCCTTCATCTGTTTGGCTTCTGTAGTAAACATCTTGTTTAAACACTTTTAGCTCCAGTCTGGACCATTTGTATAATGAAATGAACAAACGGATTCATGGCTTTCTTGGCTTTGTCAGATCCATGCACTTGACAAGCAAAGAGACGCAGCCAAGAAATTTTAATAACCGGTGACATTTTGCCGATACCTGCATATTGCTGTCAGGATGTAATAATGTGCTGCTGCAGGCCTTTCTGTTATGAATGGAATTAATGGGCACAGGCTTTTTTTTGAGTTAGTAAGTAGGAAATAATTTACAACAATTATTGAGCAACAGAAAGAACATAGTCTTATCAACAAGAGAATGCTTGCAAGAATGAAAACAAGTCTTTGTCCATACATATCTTCAATGAAAACCTGAAAAAAATAAAAGGATGTGGGAGGTGCAAAAGTAAAACAAGTACATTCAGTCTCCTGAACCTGAGAGAAATCATTGTGATTAACAATTAAGATATTTAGCAAAATGTGCAAGAATATAAGGCTTTCCATCATCATGTAACTTTTAACTTTTCTATATCAGAAATAATGTATAACCTTTTTTTGAAAATTTCTAGTATGACTTTTGACTTTTCCTTTAATGCAGTACATTGGACTTTCCTGGCTTTACTACAGTAAAATATGGTATAATTCTGCATTAGTGTTGTACTTGGCAGCTACTTTGTGGTCTGCCAAGGAGCTTCATGGTTATGTTACTACCTTCCTGTGGGACTACATCATGAGCAGTTTCCCCTGAAAGCCATCGCCCCTGTGGCAAAGAGACAATCATGTGCAATATCTTTGTTGTGCTCTGTGCTGCAGCTGAGCCCCCTTCGTGCTGCCTCTCTGGCTCATTATTATCAAAAAATGAATTTGTGTCCCTTCTGACCACCTATTATTAACACATTGATTGATATCATTGCTATTTTTAGGTACTGGAGACTAACTAGGCATCTTATACACACAATCTAATGTGAGCTGCTTAGGGCAGCCTGTTCAGGAAAGGCTTACAGTGTGCGTACACAATTGTGTCTTATCTATCTACGATCTTTATTTTTAAAGACTGCAGTTTGATATAAGCGTTGTGGTTTCAAGACATAATCACCTCTTAGTTCATCTGCATCAAATTCACTCTCAGTGTGGGTCAAGAGCTGACCTGTGGCTGAATCAGATTCCACATAACAACTAATCGGAGACAGATCTGTCTGCCTTGACCAACAAAGACAGAGTTATTGTTATTCATTGTTCGTGTAAATACGATACATCGACGTCTGATCCTCCACTTAACATGATTACACACCCCCGGCTCACTGGTGATGATGTACTGATGTCAGAAAAGAGGCAGAAAGGTCACCTAAGATGGAGATATGAAAGTAAACCATAGCACCATCAGCCACATCCTGCTGCCTCTCAGCCTTCTGATTAAGAAGTAATGAGCTCGACAACTGTGTCTGTGTCCAGTGGGTAGAGTAGAATTACAGTGTTTATCATGACTGCTGTGTTTGTTTTTCATGATTGATCTATTTTTCCAATAACAACTAGCTTAACCACATAGTCTAGGAAGGATGGCTGTTTCAATATTCATCTCATATCTTAATGTCAGTGTGTGTGTGTGTGTGTGTTTGCAAAGCCCTGAGGTATTGGCCTCTCCATGCAAATGATGCATGACTTGTAATATGCTGAGAGTTATCTGAGGGTGCAGTCACATCTGCTTCTTTTCTGTTATCCAAACATGGACGTGTGTATGGTGCAGTGGTGAAATCGAGCACCTGACATGAGAGTTTGGCGAAACAGGTGAACTGTGCCAGATTTATTCAATATTCCTAAGCGCCCTCACAGGGTCAGCTTTTAACCTGTTGGTACTGACGTATGTTTCACTCAAATATAGTTCCTGGTACAGTAGGTATCTCCAGGACCACATTTTGCTATGATGATACACACACAGACTACACAATTGAAAGTGATACCAGTCCCACTGTTGCAGCTGGTAATTCAAATCCAATCAGGACTTGTTAACAGAAGTCTCATGGAATCACTGGTAGCCGTGTGTGAGTACTGGTAACCTGTCATCTTGCCAAGTTATAAACTCCAGCTGTGGAGGAAGTCAAAACAAATCAAATTTGAGTCTCTGTATCTTCTGCTAAGTATGACTGACTTGCCTGTTTTCTTGGCAGGATGTTGCCTGATTTAGTCGTCATTACTGTAAAGTCCTCAAGAAAAAGCTGAATATGAAAATCACTCCAGACTGCAGTCTGTCCAATTACGATGCTAGGCTTCCTAAGCACAATGAACCGCTGTCCATGAGATGTCAACATCCTTCCAATTATACCCATCATACCTTCTTTTGGGCCATTTCCTGTTGTTGATTCTTATGAGGCTCTCAAAATATTACAGTCCAGACTATAAAAATCATGCTTGGTGTGCATGTCCAGTGTATTCTCTGTTTTGTCATCTATTGTGGCTCTGCTGAAGCCAGTGTCTCAGTCAGACAGAGAAAGGTGGACAGAGAGAGCTTCCAGTTTTCTCTCCAAATAAACCTGTGTGCTTTGTGATGGAACAATGAAGACAGCCAATACAACCTTGGTTGAGAATGAGGCGAGACCTGGACTGAAAGGGCCTCTTTGTTGCTCCTTCCCACCATCCTCCCCGCTGATCCCCCTGTCACCACATCTGTGTGGCACATTTTGTTTAAGAAGTGAATCCTGCCTGGATGGTAGCTGTCTGAGATGTCAATAAGCAATGACTTAGAAGTCTGGATATGTGAGTTTTTTCTGTTCCTGTCTTTTTGTTTTCATCCTTTGCCCCCTTTACCGTCTCCCGCACCTGCCCCGCCCTCACCATGCTTTACTTAAATCGAGGAAAAACTGTGTATCCTGTCTCTTCTTGTCTCCTCTGCCAGCGAGCAATCTCTCACATGAGTGACTCCTCCAGTGTGGCCATGGTACAAGTTGCCATATGGGAGATTTAATTAGTGTACGCCTCAAGCACAATCAGCTCCCTCCCAAAACCAGTCGAGAACACGGCAACTACTGCTTCTCTTTAATACTGGTCTTAATTAGGGAGGTGGCAGCTCACTGCTAAGGACCTTTGCTTTCTATTTTGGTAACAACCTACGCAAAAGCTAGTAAATAAGAGAAAAAAACAGGGAAGGGGGGGCAGTCCTCCCAAAGTGTTCGGTCTCTGAGGAAATGATATGATTGCTGCCTGACTGCCGGTTAGCTGGGTTCTATCTTTAGAGCAAATGTGTGATTACAAGTGTCAGTCTTTCATTATAGGCGAGTAACTTACTGCAAGAAATACATGTATTAGGCTGATGTTCTGTGGGGCGTATATATAGAGCATGCAAGGGTTTTCTATAAAGGGGCGGTTGACCAGAATGTCAAATAAATATATTTTCTTTCTTACCTTTCATTCTTGTGGTGTGGAGCCATTGCAGATTGTTTTGGTTGCTCTGAATAATCCACAGAATGCAGTGTCAACAGTTTTTTGCGTAGAAAGTAGTTCCAGTGAAATTCGCTATGGTGGATTTTGGACCTTAGCATTTTCTGAAGGCAGATCAGAAAGAGTAGCATCCAAAAAAGCTTCAAGTCTTTAAAGATGTTAAAGATGAATAGTTTGCATCAAACACATTTTATTAAATAAAAAGGTTCAAAACATGTTTTTATTCCTCAAACTCTGGCTACATATCAGCACAGATATTGACATTGTTTCCACATTGAAGAAGAAGGAGCACCCTCCTCTAGTGTTGCCACCATGTCCACATGACCTGCACGAAGGCCGACATTGTCCATTTTCTCAGACAGTGCTGACATGCAATTTTCCCGAAACAGAAACACGACAGAAGTTACTTCAGACTTTCTGCCTAATCACTCAAAGAGTTGAGCTGCATGTGCATGTACCAAGAGCTGTGTAACTCATCTCCTTCTACCTTTGGCCACGAACTGATCTGTCAGCCCTCGTAGCACCACTGACCTTTTGTACACGAGTGTGCAGGTAGTGTGTCTACAGATCACGCTGCTGCTTGTTTCATCATTGTGACTTTGAAGTGGCAGGTGCAGATCAACCCAGAGGTTAGAACAAGAGCAGTACATTTTCAGCAGTAGATTTTCAGCATCATTGTACATCCATCATTGAACACTAAAAACCTTTTTTCCTTTCTAATAGCCTTCATCCACGTGGCAAGCTATCAATTTTCAGGCTTGAGGCACAGAAATTCAGGCAGACACAACAGTGGGAGCCTGTGAGACGAAGGAGGCTTCAGGAGTAGAGTTTTATTTGGTGGTTTGCGGATACATATCTCCTCTCCTCTATCCTTTTTCTTTTCAAGACACTATTGGTGTCTGGAGATGAGGCAGGCAGACAGACTGAGGCAGGTTAAGCCTTTCAGACACAGTGTGATAGACAGAGAAATGGGGAAGACGGAATAAAAGAGACTGTTTGCAGATTCACTTCCCCTCTCTTTGCCTTTCTTTTTTTTTCTAAGTCAGAACTGATTGGCAGGCTTGCACACACACACACACACACACACACACACACACACACACACACACACACACACACACACACACACACACACACACACACACAAAGCTCAAGCTGACATGAGCCTATTACGGTTGTCTTTGCTGAAGTGGTGTGTGGAGAAGCTGCAACGATGAAGTGGTTATTTTGGCTGATGTCTTACAGCTGAATTCTCAGGTGCATCAGCTTCTATTTGAGTCGATCCAAACAGTGAGCTTCAGGTGTCATGCGACAGTGAAAAAAAAAACCCCATCTTGTCATATAATGGAAAGTTCTGTGGTACCTGAGGGACAGTGAAACAAATGTCACACGTTTGTCTCAAACCATGAGAGGTAATTTTCCGTGAAGTACGCGAGTGGACGTGGGACTACAAGCAGTGTGTGTGTTTATGTTCAGGCATAGTGTTATGACAGACTCCTCTGTGTGGTTTATGAATCTGTTTCCTCAAAACAAAGAGTATACACACACTCTACCTTTAAAATAACCAGTAGAGGGAACCTGGACTTCCACGTCTGGACTTTTTTTTCATCTTGTTGAATCATCCTTGCATGTTTGAATCTTCATATGCTTGCAATGTCCTAGATGCACATTAAATGTTTCAGGCCCAGGCCTTATCAATAATAATGATAAATAACAATGTTTTTTTTTTTTTAACCTTTGTTGTGTCTGTTTCCTCCTCAGGCATTTTTGCAAAGAATCAGACAAACTGCAGATGACCAACAGTGTCTGTCTCCTGAACACGTCAAGGTATGACTGGCTTTTGAATACTTTACTGTGCAGGCAATAGAAAAAGCCTGCAGGTCAAAACATGATTGATATTTTTTTTAATCCTGAGATGCACAGATAAAATATTTATTCTCTGATTTACCTTCTTTTCCCACATCTCTGTCCATCTGTTGGTCACTTCCTTGCCCCCCCTCCCCCCTTCTCTTCCTTCCACCCTGCCCCTTTATCTCTTCCTTCCTCTGTATCCCCTCCCTTTACATCATCCCTCTGTTTATAGATTCTGTTTTCAAATATTGAGGACATCCTGGAGTTGCACAAAGAAGTGTTGTCCGCCGTGGAGGCCGTTCTTCAGCCCGAACCCCAGCCTCAGCATGCACTGGGACACGTATTCCTCCAGTTTGTAAGTGCACGACACACACAAAAAGACACACGAAACAACAGACAGTCACGTGTATATACAAGCACATGGACATGCATGTGGGGGTGCATGCATGCATGAATTCCTCTTCCATGCAAAAACCCACACACACAAACTCTTTTCATGGGCTACCCGTAACCACAGATGCAGGGAAAGCGTGCGGAGCCTGCTGTGAAAATACCCCTTAATTCTGTCTTACTCACATGCACACCCCTCCCATCTCTTGGACTCCCCATTCACACACACACACACCTCCACCCTTTTGCCTTTCCTCCTTTTTTCCAAACAGGCCTGCATCCTGTCAGGCAAAAGACTCTCTCTTCCCTCCATCCCTCTTCATCAGTCTGTGCAAGTCACTGTCTCTGCCATCTCCTTCTTTTGCCCTTCCATCCCTCCATCCAAAGATTCCTCTCCGCTTTGTGACCCGGCCACCTCCAACCCCTCCGCTCCCCTCTGTTTGAACTTGTTTGGCCCCGGGGAACAAACAAAGAAGGGTCTGTGTCCGGGGAGGAAGAGATGGTGTGTCACTCAGCGAGGGCACAATGCTTCTGCTGGTAGCACTCAGTCTCAAGCTCTCTCGCTCTCTCTCTCTCTCTCTCTCTCTCTCTCTTTCTCTCGCTTTCTCTCGCTTTCTCTCTGTTTGTCTCTCTCTGATAAACTATCTTCAATTCACTTTCACTAAGGCACAAAACAGCTGAGGAAGGTATCAGCGTACAGAATAGTATTGTTGCATTGTAAGGAGATCAGAGACAACTCAAATCTAATGTCAGAGCCAAAAGTCTGTGAATCTTTGTCGCTACAGCTAAACTCAATCCCTGACACTATTTCTGCCCCCAGAGCAGGTTTTGCCTCTGAGAAATATTTATATAGCTAAAAAAATTCAACATCCATTTTATGAACCACCCCACCTCTCTGAAGTGAAATGACACGATCAATAAAAATCTATCCACTGCCTGCTTGTAGCATGAATGACATTTAATTCAACAGCTATCGCATCTGGGGATAGCTGTTGAATTAGCTCATCAAATCGTACCTTCACACATGTGCGAGCTGTCATGGTCGTTCAGCTTGTCAGGCCAAGTGTCAGGGAGGAGAATTGATTAAAGGAACCCAGCATGTTTTTTTTTGTTTTTTTTTGCAGTCGGACTGGATGGGCAGCTGGGAAGCTGCAGGTGAAGTGATTTGTTTAAAAAGAACAGCCTCATTCTCTTCATAATCTCAGTTTTCTTCAGACCTGCCTTTTTTCATGACAGGAAACGTAACCTTTGTGACTCAAGCTAGTATTGGATATCGCTTCATGATGAGTCATAGTGATAAAGCAAAACTCAATAAATGTCTCTGTAGCAACTGATATATTTAAGTAATAATTTTGTGCATTTTTATGATTGTGATGTCAAGTGAAAATAGACTTTAAAGCAAAGGCTATATATAGTATTTAATTATATATAAATATTATAATATAGTGAATGTTTCTATGTATCAGACCTGCAACTAATGGCTACTTTCATTATTAATCAGTCAATTATTTTTTTCAATTAATTAATTAGTCATACAGCAATGACAAAATAATATCCCTCACAATTTCACAGAACCCAAGGTGACATCTTCAAATTACTGATTTTATCTGACTGAGATAATCTAAAACCCAAAGATATTTAATTACTATAAAAAGATATATATAAAAAAATGAAAGCAGAAAAACTGCAACCAGATTGGGTTAATGGAATACCTCGCCATTTATAAATTGTTTAAAAATATGTTTTTATGAGGAGTTATGTGCTGGACTTTTTCTTGGCGATGCACCTGCTGGAGTCTTACACTTTGATACCTGTACAGGTTAAACAAATATAACATTTTGTTACCTTTGGACAGAGTTGGGCTAACTGTTTCCCCTTGTTTCCAGTCTTTATGCTAAGCTAAGCTAATTAGCCACTGGCTTCAGCCTCATATTTCCTGTATGGATGTGACAGTGGTGACGATCTTTTCCTCTAACGCTCAGTTCTCCAAAATGTTGAACTGTTCCTTTAAATGACATCAATCAAAATAGTTGAAGACTTTTCAAACAAATGTAAATATAAACACATGCAGTTCTTTTTCACTTTCGTGCTTCTCTTTGTTCAGGTTTGTGTGTTCCTCCATCTTTGTGTGTGTGTGTGTTTCTGATTGTGTGTACTACCATGTTTGTGCATCTTTCTGTTGAAGTATTGAGCTTCCCACACACACCACCTTTGTTGCTGCATATCCATTACACTTCCCTCTCCTACCCCATGACCTTTGTCTCCTTCAATACTGACACCTCTCAGCCAATTGGTTGGCCCCGTCTGGCGCCCTCCAGCCGTAGCCCTTGACCTCGCCCAGAGGTCAAAACCATGACTGGGATTTGATTAACCTCCGGCATTGTTCCACCAGACTGTCTGCCACTCACAGTTTGGGAAGAAAAATGGGAAGATTCATTGCTATTCAAAGTCAGATGTTGCCAAGATGCCTTGGGAGGCTGCAAATGGCTGCACCAGTCTTTGATTTTGAATTAACATAACCAGAATAGTTTGTCATCAAAACTCCTCGTGAACATTATACAGATGCTTCTTCGTCAATATTAATGAATTTAGGGCATTTTGCAGTGTTTACCAAATCAGGTTTATCGTGCTAACTCAGGAGTCTGTTTCCTCTGACCAGACACTCACACATGGATGTGCTTAGGATTATTCCAACTCTGCAAAGGTGAAAAAGTGACTCCTGTTAGAGGAGAAATCAGAGACATCAATATTTGCTCTATTTCTGGATGTGTGTATGTGAGCACTGTGCAAAAAGCAACAGTCATGTCATTATGCACCTTCTGAACTACACCCATTATGCTTTGACTCTGTCAGTGTTTGATACTACCCTCTCATCTAGCCTCCGGAATAACATTCCAATGACGAGCAATTCAGATGAAGACTTATGTTTATCAAAGGGACAGCCCAAGTCGTGGAGTTATTCTGGGCACAAGTGATGTCTTTCAGTCCTTCAGCGTAGTCCCAGTCTTTAGAATGGACTGTGTGGAAATTAAAGGCTCACATTTTGGTCCTGCTTAAACTTCTAAGCTACTCTAAGTAGTGCCTGAATTGACAGTGTACTTGTTGTCACCTGAGGAAAGGAAACACCTTGGAGTGGACTTTGGTTGTAAACATAGCTGCATATAACATTTCTGGATTTCACAGTCTTGGCGTGTTCAGTGTAGACTGTGTCCAGTCGTAGCTAGCTGTGCTTCCTGGTTAAATAATTGGGGAGAGCAGACAGAAGACAAATACACAAATAATTAACTTTCTCTTTTTTTAAATAATTAACAATTTTGCTACTAATAATTAACTTATAATTAACAAATAGTCTAAACTGGTACATGTACATTTACAAATCCCTCCTGTGCTCCCCTCCTTGATCTGTGTAGTATATTAACTCAGTTTGACAGTATCTGGTCCTTCACGCCATATGCCGGCCCAGCTGTTGCTCCCAGTGGTGCTTTGGACTGGGATCCCCTGCCAAACGTGGCTTTGGGTGTGTTTGTCTGCCTGCCTCCCTGTGTGGATAAAAACTGCCCACCGTTTACATTGTGCTGCTCACTTGTGTTACACATCCACAGTCGTCTCCTTCTGGTCAAACGGAACGGGACTGAGCAAAAACTCAGGGCTCTGAAAAAAGAGCTGTAAAGCTTTGTTTTGCCACCTCAGCCTGTAAAACAGGCACATTCACACATGTTTTCAGCCGTATGTAGTTACATTTGTGTGTGTATTCATGTGCGTGTGTGGGAGTATAACCACATGCATAACTCTTTTGCACATCCGTGCCTGCACAGGATGCTGGCTTGGTTACATTTGTGTTTTTAAAGGTGTTGTCCTAGATAATCATTTTATGGATTCCATAACATTACCCAGAGATGCTGTCAAACTCTTTAGCCTGATTAGTCTGAGTGACTGAATATTGATTATTCCTTTGTAATATATATATATGGCCAAGCCAGCTTTAAATGCAAAGCTTTTGGGCAGTAGTATTTCGGTTAAGGTTGAAAGTGGTGTCCGAGCACCTGCAGTTTTGGATTTCACTTACTAGGCTGTTTCAGATGACAGTTTCAGTTTCTAGACCTCAGGCTTAGGCCCCACTCTGCACATGGTTTCACATCCCAATTACTGTAGTATGGTCAGGAATACACAACAGGCTTCAATAGGCCTCAGGGTGTAAATTCAACTGCAGCTGTGATACTGTGTATACATTGTTGTCTACAGTATTCTGCATGAATAATGCATTTCAAGCTAGAGTTTATTCAGTGGCTCAGGTGTTGTGTTACGTGTTGTAAAGACAACTCAATGGCAGCTTGACAAAAGCTTCTGAATTAGTTGTGGGGTTGTTTAGTCTTGTTGCAGTGCGATGCTGTCACCTAGGAAATAGAAAAAGTGCTGTGTGTTGGCATGCTATGTAATTTTTTCCACTATGACGTCAACTACTCTGAAAAACAGAAGTCGTACATAATCTGAAAAACCTGATGAAAGTCAGTATGCTTTTCTCTAATCGTTGTTGCAGTTGCACTCTCACATTATAGCCGGGTATTGCAAATGCTGTGTCTGCTTCTACTGCTACCTCTACTACTAATAACTAATGACTGCTGCAGAGGTGCAGTTATCCACCACTGTCGTTGTACAAATGAATCTCGCTACACTGTAGTAATCAGAGCCTTATCCCCAGTTTCAGTCTTGCTCCTGTCACGTGTCTTAGTAGATTCCTCTGTGCATCCTCAACCTAGCCTGTAGAACATGGTAAATGGGGTATTTTCCATTTGTTTTGCAGAGGGAGAGTTTCTCAGTGTATGGCGAGTACTGCAGCAACCACGAAAAGGCTTTGCGACTTCTCATGGAGCTAAACAAAATCCCAAACATCAGGACCTACCTGCTGGTAAGACACCACAGCTTTTCCCCTCTGCCTCGCTTACGTCGCCTTTTTCTTCGCACTGTTTCTCCACCTGTCAAGTCATCGAATCTGTCTTTGTTCTGCTTTTTTTTATGAGCTTCCTTCCTCTTCTCTCTCTGACTCTGACTTCTTTCTTCTTAACTCCAAGTGTGTATAAAGAAATCTCCACGTTTTCATTATTTCGTGTCACATGAGTCTTATAAATCTTTCCCTCCAGTTGTGGTTGGGTTGAGTTTGTCCACAAAAACCTCTCACTTTGTTTTCTTCCTGTTATCTTTACCACCTTCTTCCTTTGCCCTATATTCCTTTCCTCCTGTAAATTATTTCTTTCTCTGTCATTTATCCATGCTCCTCCTCCTTTTTCCTTCCACTGCATCACCTCCATTTCCATGTTAACATATGAATAAAGGCCAGAAACTGTAACAAGGTCACGGGGTTCTTCCTGCCCGGACAGGATGCAACCACCATCAAGGTCATTTCTGTGTCGCTCTTATAGTGTTTCCGCTACCAGCTGTTTCCGTGTTTTGATACCCAAACCTTTGGGCCCTGGACAATGAACTTGGGGCCTTTGAGTGGGGACTCAACCAGTGAAATCATCTGCAGATTCTGGGCCAGCCAGCTGTGGAGTGTTGGCAGCCTTTCTGGGATTGGCCAAGAGATTTGAGACCCTGCGTTTGTCGCTGCCTGATGGTTTGCTTCCATGGCATTATTCTGACCCACAGGCTTGGAAACAGTGGGACCAGTGTGTTGCTGTGTGCTTTGGCTTTTTGCTTCTCCTGGCCCAGCCATGTAGTGGTTAATTGGTTAGGTCTTATGCGACATTGATGCTTCCAAAATAAAATCACTAACACAACATTTGGTTACGTATCGAAGCAGTTGTCAGGCCTGCTCAGTGTAATGTCAAATATTGGATGAACTCTTGTGTTTTGTGTAGCAACCATCAGCAAAATAGAAACAAGATTGATTCTCAAAAATTTAGAAAATTGTCTATTAAAAGTATGTTGACTTGGCAAAGAAAATATGTGGTGTTTTCTTTAGAAAACCAAGGTTAGAACATACACTAATACAGTAGAATGAAATAAAGTTCAATTCTTAGAGTGGCAACCACTGTGAATCACTGCCATAGTAATTAATGGCTGCATTTCCATTGGTTTCTTCCCAGCTGTGTTTAATTCCGGTGGAATTTCTTTTTCTTGATTAAACAATTTCCATGCTAATTGAATCATATGATGAAGGGAGCTTCTGAAATTGTATGTAGAAATGAAGTGTTAATTACACTGGAAGAGAAGTGAAGTGAAAGCAAAAGGAGGTCAGTTTGAAGAGCAGAGGGAATTCTGGCTTCAGGCTGGCAGATTACAAATAAGCAAAAGATAAAAGAATTGGGGTTTGGGAGAGAAGGAAAGAGAGAGGAGAAATTAATACATTAGTAATATATGAAATTTCAAAGTTGTGTTTTTGCTTTTTTTTTTCCCCCCATCACAAATTCTGCACAACCCCCCCACCATCCTCTCCTTCTCTGCGTCGAGCTGAAGGGAATTGCCATATGATTATAATGCTCTATACTGATCTCCTTCCTTCTTTCCCACTGGAGAACAGTCAAGTAGTTTATCTGCATGGCTGCTTTTGATCTTTCATCCCATCCAATGAGCTCATAGCATACTGACAGGCTGCGTTCCTGCACAATTCAAGGCGCAGAGAAACCACGAGTATAACTGTAAGCCCCCCCCCACCCCCAACTTCTGAAGAAACCCCCTCCTTTCAACTGGTTCTGAGGGCTAGTTTCTGAAGGCACAAATCTTCTGGGGAATGAGGCGACATTTTCGAGGTTTCTCAGTGACCCTTTTGTTGAAAAACATCGATATTTGGGAGGGTTAGTAGATGAAATACAGCATAGTAGAATATAGCCACAGCCATAGAGTTTTGCCTTTAATCAAGCCACCATAAAAAATGACAGTGCTCGTTTTTGTTTTAATCTCTTTTTTTCTTTAAGAGAAGCAGAAGGAGACTGATCTTTTGAGGTCCTAAAAATAAGTGCTGAGTCCATGCAGTCACATGGCTTAAAATATTAAAATAAAGACGTGGCAGACAAGCAATACAGCACACTGCCTATGTAAAAGTATAGTAGTATTTACGTACATTTCAAAAACATGACAGAAACAGAGCAGAAAATACCACTTGCAAATACCTGAAATCACAGAATCACCAATATAAAGCTTTGGTGACAGGATGTGGTCATTAGTCGGAAAGCTTTTCTGCCAACTTCAACTGCTGTGGTTTGGACTGAGGTTGTGCACTGAGGTCACAGAGGCCAAGAAACAATCTAATTAATAGAATAAATAAATGATTAGTTAAAGTAATAGCAGTAGTTCTTTATACAATATGAAACAAAACACATGGGCCTACATGACAATTCATGTTGAAAATCACTCACGATATTGATTTTAAGAGACTAAACAAATACACAAATGCCATTGAAGTGGCAGCCACTGCTCCACCATTGCAGATGTACTTTTTGAGCACGTCTCAATCTGCACACAGGTTTAATAACCTTTTAATGGAAGCTGCAGACATATGGAAAATGTACCACACCTAAGGCTTTGCTTCCATACAGACAGAGACAGATTATTCTTCTGCACCTGGACCTGTTGTAGAGCCACAGACTATGACTGAATGGAAACGACAACAATAGTCAATTAAAGTCTGTTTATTACTGGAAAAAATAGAGAGTTGTGAGGAAGGAATGAAAACAGCTGAAATGCTCTAAAATTGTTTTTCAGACAGGTGCTATCTTAGATAATAAACATTTTAAAAGGTTTTATATAGTAGGTGCAGAACAGTTAAATCAAGTTTTCTACGAAGATGCACTTTGCATAAACAAGAACTATTGAAGAAATATTACATTTTCTTTTCTTCTGATTAATCTTTAATTAATTTCCACTGATAACAAAGTGTCAAAGAGATTTACGTACTGTGGAAACTCACCCTCTAACAGGAAGTAAAGCTAAAGAAAAACACCTTGTTCAGAGATATCTGAACTCACAAGCACTTCTTCATCTCTAACTTTTGTATGGACGAAGCATTTTAAATCTACTGGCTTAGTAAATGTATGTGTGTAATGTGCAGATACTGATGAAATATTAAAGAGGTTTTTTTGGGGGGGTTCATGCCTGTATATCTTGCATTTTAGGCAGAATGTCTTTCTTTTTAACTATATGTACATGATGTTTACTTTTTAAAAAAGTGTGTCTAAGTTTACAATGATGTGTGATTTTGTGTGATTTTGTGTGTGTGTGTGCCTTTCTTCTGCAGCACTGTATGCTGTTGGGAGGGAAGAAAAGCACAGATATTCCCCTGGAGGGCTACCTTCTCACTCCCATTCAGAGGATCTGCAAGTACCCTCTGTTGCTGAAGGTACTGGACAGCTGTCACTGTGCTGTTGTTAAATAATAACACCAGTTTTGTTTTCACTCTGCTTCTGGAAATTCTCCTGTCTACCTAAATTCATCTCACTTCTTCTTTCTCCAACGCAGGAACTGCTGAAGAGAACCCCTAAAAAGCACGCTGACTATCCAGCTGTGGAAGAGGCTCTGCAGGCCATGAAGGCGGTCTGCTTCAACATCAATGAGACCAAGAGGCAGATGGAGAAACTGGAGGCTCTGGAACAGCTGCAGTCCCACATCGAGGGCTGGGAGGTGAGGGGAAGAAGGACACAGTTAGAGAGACTGAGAAAGGGGTCAGGGTGACACTAGTCGTGAGGAGACTAGGATTAGTGCTGTGACGTTTAGAGGGTAACAACTGAAGGAAAGAGAGACATAAAGAGAATTATCTTGATGAATGCACTTTTATTCGAGCATCCTGAAAGGCAACACAAGTGTGATGATTCCCTCAAGGTTTCTGCAAACGTAAGAAAAACTGAGTCCTATAACATAACCATGACAGAAGCAGCCAGACTTATTTTAGACACAACTCAACCACCACAGTCTCCATCGTTCTTAGGAGTTCAGCGCTATTGCAGCCAAATCACTGCTCAGAGCACAGGGGCCACGGATGGGGCTTGGGAGCCGAGCGATGGGTCCAGTGAATTTTTCACGCCTCCCTCACCCACCACAACAGAGGCCTTGTCTTAGTGGGTACCAATGGGACAATCCACCCTTACAGGGTGCCAGGGGGGATGCCAACGGGCATGCTGCCCAATCAGAAGAGACCTAGGAAGCAGAGCGCTAGTCTCACATGCACTGGGAGGGTTACATGAGGGGACCTCTGGAGGAGGGTAGAAGAAGAGAACTGAATGATGGAACCACAGAGCGGGCCCCTCTGGGACATCCTACTATCTGGGTTGCAAAACAGACCCTTTTTCTCCCTGTCCCTCAGAAAAATATCACCATTTGACCCTGATAACAATCCACTGAAACAACAAAAAATAACAAATGTTTATTTAGCTTAGTTTGCATCTTCTTCCTGTGCCTGCGTGGGTTTCCTCTCGGTACTCTGGCTTCCTCCCAGAGTCCAAAGACGACAGGTTATGTTAATTGGCGACTCTAAATTGTCAGTAGGTGTGAATGTGAGTGTGAATGCCTGTGATAGACTCAAGAGTGGGTGCACCCCTTCTCTCCCTGCCTCTTGACCAGTGCCAGCTGGGATTGGCTCCAGCCCCCCAGCGAACCTCAGAAGGATAAACAGAATAGCTAATGGATGGATGGAAAAATAATAATGAATAATTAAAATAATTATTACATGCAACTGTAATAGCAGAAAGTTAGTCCCTTTCAGATTGGTTGAATGACTCTAGCCATTAAACAGATCTCAGTCAGCCAAAGTCTAACTTTGACTTCTAAAAATGAATGCGTTTCTGATCCATTTAGCGGAAAACCTCAGACAGATTGTAATTTTTGCAGTCCAAGACAGGCAATTTCTCTGTTCCTTGTCTCTGAACTACTCAGTAGGAGCTTGGAAAGGCACTTCACCCCAACCCTGCCCCCCTATTGAGCCTTCAACCTAACAGCATTAGTCTCGCCCTTCTTTCCTCTCTCCAGCCACTCTCAGGGATAATCACCTCCAGCCCCTAATGGAAGAGACCGCCAGTAGTGCTGAAGAAGGTCCAGATGCATTACCGCTGCTCGTGTCTGCTGTGCACATGCACACGCATGCACACATGCCACCATGTAGTTGTCCACTGTACGCAAGCTACGCATACATTACAAATGCAGTGAAAGCATAGCCATGTCTGCAGACACACACAGCAGGACGTGCATGCATGTGCACACACAGGTACAAGCATGCTCTCTGAATTCTCTTACACTCAGACTCACACCCACCCCCAGCTCAGCTCAGGGCCGTTTACATGAGGTTGAATTGATCGTCTGAAACACGATCCCCTCCCCAGACCCAGTCGGTATTCACCTTAAGAAAAGCTAACAGAATCATTTTTCTCTCTATGAACTCTGGAGCGATGAACATCCATCATAAATATATACTCGTGGGAATCAATTATGGACGCTTGAGAGTGGGTGTGGCCACTGGGGGGTTTCCACAGGTCTCTGGTCAGAAACATCAAAGACGACAGCGAAGTTCAAATCTGATGTATATGTGTGTGCCTGTGGGGTTGTGGCGGGTACTTGACAAGCCAAAGGGGGGAGGTCGTCCTCTGCCCACACATGGGTGGATTTAGTTCCAGATGATTTGGAGTGGAATGATGCGTTTAACGATGAGTAATGAGATGTCTTTTGACTTTATTGTTTTATTTTTTTGTAGCCCTGTTTTGAGAGCTCAGGTCAACATCATGTTTGCACTGCTCATCCTTTAAAATTCCTTAATCGTTCCAGTTGTGATATTAGGAAATAGTTTAATCTGCAATTTACAGCTCGGGCAGGAACATGTGAGCACATGGTTGCTCGTGCATGTATCCGTATCTGTGAAAGCAAAAGTGGAAATGTGAAAACACTGAAAATGATTTTCTAAAAATAATGATGCCTAGATAATATTAGTAATTGGTCCTGAAGTTTCGCCATTTTGTGAAAAGGTTAATTAGACACCAAGCTGTGGTCAGTCAGCTGGGTCCACATTTCCGGACGGATGTTAGCAACTTCATTAACAAAAGACTGAAAGGTTGCATAGATCACATTTCTAAATATTAATTTTCAGATTTCATTAATATGTTTAAAACGAGGGAAAAAAGTATTCAGATACAGAAAATTTGGCTTTATGTGTTGAATGGAGGAGCGCTGCATTTGTTTCAGCTCTTACAGTCCATTGCATTGATTGCGAAAGACCAATGTCTGTGGTTTGTCTCATTGCTCTTTGCACCGCTTGGTAAAGAAGACGGGTTCTTTCGCTTTTAAGGTTGTGGTGGATTTGATAGCTGACGAGAAATGGGTTTTAAGAAAGACCGGATCACATCCTGTGGAGGTGGTAGGCTGCAGAGTAACACAGAACATCTTGCTGAATGAGTACAGTGAAGTTAATTGGGTTTTTATATTGCAATTTCTAAATTACCCCTTGATATGACAAGGTACAAAGCATTTGATCAGCTTTTCCTGCAGGGATCAGAATAAGGTTTTAGCACTTCCACCCACAATCTGCACTATGTCTTGACTCATGTATTTTCTTTGTATATTCATATACAGATGTATTTTGATGTGTGTGGAGGCAGGAATGTGTCCACAACCCGAGAAGAGAATTAAAAAAGCTTTGTTTGTTCCTAAAACAAGAGTCCCCCCAGGAAATTACATCCTACATACAGGTGACAGTGTTGCAAGGCAGCCACTGCCACTGAAGTTTAGGTCTTACTTGTCACAGGTTCAGTGAGCGAGTAGCGAGAGGCTAACAGGTCTTGGCAGAGAAAAGGGTATAGCTACTGTTTTTGCAGTTTTGAATTGGGTCTAAATTGAAGTTGGGCGTGGGACAGCTGTGTTTACTTTTTCCTATCATTGACGATGGAATGAAAACAAATTGTTCACAGTGTCAAAGTTGAATTTCATATTGTTTCACTGAGGTTGTGAACTCCTCAAGTTTTGAAACAGATAACAATGTCTCCTTTGAAACTCCCCAATTTAGCCTGATAGTGATAGTGCTATCAGAGTTTCCATGCTCTGCTCAAATAAAAGAAGTTGTAGCTGCAGAACATGACCATGAATGATCTTGTAAGTGATGAATGAAGATGACCTCTTTACTTATGTAATGTCTTTATGTTGTAATACTCATGTACTTATGTTTGTTACTGATTTCAGTCTTCTGTTTCAATCTTGATTTCTTCAGGGAACCAACCTGACAGATATCTGCACTGAGTTACTGCTTCATGGAAATCTCCTTAAAATCTCAGCAGGCAACATCCAGGAGCGCGTCTTCTTCCTGTTTGATAACCTTTTGGTTTACTGTAAGAGGAAGTCCAGGTGAGAAATGCAACATCTGGACAACTTGTACAATAGCTACCACAACAGCGTGTCAGAGGAGAAGGAAGAAGAAAGCATTCAACAATATTTTTATTGACTAACTGCTGTAGGAAGCCAGACATTGAAAATTAAAGCAAATCCTGTTTGTATAGACACGTTTTTACTATGCGTGCAAAACAAAAACACCTGCATGTGTCTGCAGCACCCATACCTGTGTCTGTATGAATGTGCGTGTGTTACAAACACAAGTTCTCTTCTTACTACGGCACTGGCATCAACGGATGTTTTCCCTGCCGAGTGTAACCACAGTGTTGTCCCATTTCCTAGGGTTTCAGGAAAGAAGTCCACCAAGAGGACCAAGTCTATCAACGGGCCCCTCTATGTGTTCAGAGGCCGAATCAACACAGAGGTGATGGAGGTGGAAAATGTGGAGGATGGAACAGGTTTGTGTTTGCGCAGCAGCGTTACCTTTGGAGACTGTCTATATGTCCATTCATGCAGCTTTGCAGGGACATTTGTTTAACTTGTCATGAGTCTCTGTTTAGTCCTGATGTAATGTGACATATCCCAAACTTTTAATTTATTCAATCTGATATCTTAGGTAATGCAGAATATTCTATTGTGTAATAGCAATAATAATTACTACTTTCAATTTGCCAACAGTGGTAATCTTTCATGTCACGTCGTAGTTTATGGAACCAACCAGTTTACAAACTGGTGGTTGGATATGAATCAGGTACTTGTTGACAGTTTGGGTGGAGTGTCAAACTTGCACCTAGTTTCAAACAGGATGTAGCTTGCAACCCCATGTACCAGCTTTTAGTGTCAGCTGTTGAAGTGCAACAACCACAGCAAGCTAGGTAATGAACTCGGATGTGCTCCTGTACAGGTCATGGTATTGTGTAAAAAACAAACTGTCCGTCTATGGGCTGGCAGCGATATGGTTGTCACTCAGCTCATTTTGCTCTTGTGGTTTGTTGTGAGGCACTGCACTTGTTGTCCGCTTGTGTAGAAACACTTCGTCTTCCTCTCTCGCTCGTTTCCTCTTTTTTTTTTTTTTTTCCTCCCCTGCACTGGCAGAATATTTTTGCAAGCTCACATGACCCTTTTTTCTGCATGGTGGCTGCTGGCTGTCACATTTAGGCTGCAGAAGGGAAAACCACAAAGAAAAACATGCCTTATTCGCAGAACTCACTGCCATACTGAAAATGCACACATATGTGAACTCTCAGAACGCAGATTATCTGATTACTAGGTGTAAAAGCTGTTAAATGCAGAGGTGAAGGTTTGGGGTTATCTGCTGAAAGCCTGAATGGGCATTGAACTTGGATGTTAAATTGCAAAAGTGATAATAAGCAACAACTGCACACAATGTGCTGCAGACTTCACACAGTTTTGACAAAAGCCAATTTAAGTAGGAAACTGGTTGATTAATTTCTTGTGATCGCAGCTGAAACCTGTTCACGTTTGAATATTTTTTCTTCATAAATGCCACCTTACAGAGCTCAGCACGTACTTACATAAGATTCTACTAGAATCCATCTTTTCCATCCCAGTGGCTAAAAACAGACTCTACACAGTAGTGTGTGTCCGAGCCCAGTTCTCTGCTCTCCGAGAACAGCAGAACCTGCTCCCTGTGGGGTCTGAAGTATCAGATCTATTTATATGACCTTTGAGCATGAGACTAATGTACCCCATTACCAGTGGCCATTCATTATTCAGTAGCTGCTCACCTGCAGCTAAATGGGTGATAAAATTAGAAAGTGGTACGAGGAGAGGTTCTGCTGAGTCAGTGAAACGATGGTCTTTTATTGCTGTCATGGTGCATCGTGTTTATCTTTTTATAATTGCCTTGTAAACCTTTACTTGTGTAGTAAATGCTTGTTAGAGATAACTCTAATTTTAACTTACACAACATCCTCATAAGTGTGATTTGATTGTTCAAATTATTACTTAATATATTTGCCTCTGAGATGTTTACATGACTTGTGTGCCTGTGGCTTTTCTCTCAGTTTGAAATGTTTGAGGAGGAAAAAGACAAACCAGTGAACCATATAGATAATTTGTAGCTGTAAATTTTATTTTAACTGGATGATGGGTTTTAAGTACAGCCATAAACCCTAAAGACCATTCCTGTATAGGATATAGTAAAAAATAATAACAGCTCACTGTACTCTATAAAAATCTCTTTTAATGTTATTCATGATGACCCCTCTCCTATTCTGAAAATGAATTGCTTAATTTATTCTTGCAGCGGACTATCATAGCAACAACTACACAGTGACGAACGGCTGGAAGATCCACAACACGGCTAAAAACAAGTGGTTTGTCTGCATGGCCAAAAATGCAGAGGACAAGCAGAAGTGGCTGGACGCCATCTTGAGGGAACGGGAGCAGAGAGAGAGTAAGTAACACTTCTTTTAAAAGATATTTTTATGGCACTTCTGGTTTAGTGCAAAACCAGAAACGATTCCTTTTTAAACTAGTTTCCCCCCCCAGAGAACCACTCCACCCCAGTTTTGTAATCCTGCTTAGAAAGATATTTCTTTGTAGGGAAATATGCAATTTATTTCATACTTTGTGTGTTTCACAAGTTCATTGTGTATATTATGAAATGTACAAGCTCCTCTCCTCCTCTACACCCGCTGACTCTCTGGCCTCTCTGTTTGCTTTCTTGACCTCAAGATCCTCATTTTTTATTTTGTCTCTGTCTTTTCGGCTGCATGCTCATTGCAGTGATGAGCTGCACTTTCTAGAGATCACTTTTCAATCAAATGGCTGAAAGTGAGATGTCTTTATCTGTCCTTCCTTCTCTGTCCTGCCAACATTGGGCTTTGCTTTCGTGATTTTTAGTTGTGGTCACACAATTGTGAGGTGTATGTTGCCGTGCATGCTGGTGTCACCTCAGATTCACAAGCCATCAGGCCTCCCTCAGCTGGCACAAGGTAATGAATGTGGATGCGCTTATGACCTGGATACAGTGTGTTTGTGCCCTGTGGTTATGTCCCACCTTGAACAAGCTGCCTGCTTTTGTTTTTCGTAAACAGAGGCTTAGGTGACACGACGGTTGGCCTTGGTGACCTGTGCATCAAGCACAGGCTTCTACCATAATCTACTCTTGGCTTTCAAAGAATCAGTGCACTAGAGGGATCTGACTATTTGAAGACCTGAGAAGTGACTTAAATCAAATGACTCATTCACAATCAGCAGATGTGCTAAAAACAGAATTCTGGTCTTAACATAGAAATTTCAAAGAAAAGAGAAGTGCAGTTACAAAATACACATCACCTTTAATAAATCTGGATCTATTTTTACTGTTATAAAAGAGTTTCTCTCTTGCATAGACATTAAATGGAGCTGGATACAGTTCAGCTTGTTTTGCAGCCGTACACACAATGGATGTGGAAACGCTTTGAATTAGTGTGTGAAAAATCAAAAGTGCAGTTAGTCTTATCCAAAAGTCCACCGAGAGATTTGCTTCATGGACTGGTGGTAAATCAAATCCTCAGCGCCACTAATTTGAGATTACTAAAGTAAACTGATATTCTTTCTCCCTAAGCTGTTTTCCCTTCATTGTGCGACTTCCTTCTTTTGCCTTAAAATGTGTCCCCACCTGTTCGGCACTGACCATCTGTCTTTGTTATGCCGCGTGCATTTAACAGTGTGAAAGGCTTTAACCAGATTTGGGTTGGTACACAACAGGCCACCTGATAGCTTTGATGGCTTAAAATCTAAACTGTATGCCTGAAGCTATTTGAAAATGATTTGGCTGATTGTTACCATCGGTTTAGCTTGTGCAACTGTCAACATGCGGTGTGCAACTGTCAGCACGAATATTTTGTATTCCTGTAAGTTAGACATTCTGATTTAGACCTTGTTTGAGTAAGTATTCGCAGCAGAGTTTGATGTAATCAGCATTTGATCCTTTGATGAAAGGGTTTCAGAGTGCAACTAAGTATGAGGGAGTGTGCTGCAGCCTGTGGTGTTAAGTTTCAACCTGGCGGAAATCGACCTGAGGCTAACAGATGCCAGATCAGTCACAGTGCCCAATTTCCTCACACTCTCGCTTTCTATTACCCTCTCTACAGTGCGCTCTGTGCTTACCTTTCTCTCAGCCTCTTTACTCCAGTCTAGACAGCTACATGATAAAGTTTGACTGCAATAAATCCTGGCAAAGATTTTTTTTCCCCCCACTTCTTTATGCATTATTGCTTTGCCTGCCTTGTTTAATGTGACCTTGTCTATGCATTGCTGTGGTCCTTACCCTGTGTTAGACATGTGGCTTTCCTCAATACTCCCAGTAGACTTTAATTGTTCAACAAATGCCAGCTGGAGGTGTTTTGTCTTATCATTGTTTTCATGGAAGTTTGGGGAAAAATGCGTGGGCCAGAGAATGCAATAGGGTATTAGCTCATGCCAGTGAATGCAGGAAGACAAGGAGCAACTCAAGACAAACTCTGACAGCTGGACCAGAAGCTGAGGGGGCCTCTGCGCTGGACAGGCCCCGTCTGTTGTTCAATGACACTCATTGTTTAAGTATACTCCAGCTGCTGTCAAATGTAATATTACCCCACCTCCATCACAGGCTGCCAGCACAGAACACTCAAAGACTCAAAGGGAAAATTGGATTCGAGAGTTAGCCATGTAACTTTCTACATTGTTTGTCCCACCCCACTCCCTTTCAGCTGGTCAGATTCCCACCCCAAACACTTGTCACTCAACTTCCTGCCTTCAAATAGTTCAAATAAAAGACCAAATGATTAATGGTTTGATTGAGAAAAGAACTGGCTGAATATCAGAAATGAAAATAATTGTTTGTGGCTGTCCAACTTGAGAATAAAAAAAAAAACATTGCATCTGGCATTACAAAGAGGCAGCAAGAAAGGGAGAAATCACAAATAGCAACCCGATGGCCAATTTGATGCGTCAGGGCCCATGAGAAAGCCAAGGATGCCAGGTTAGATTTGTTTCCACATGTCACAAATGCATAAGATGTACTTTATCAAGAATTGTGTGCATCTTAAATGAGAATACCTTACAGTCAATTTTAGCAGCTAAATGTGCCTCTCAGCTGAGTTAAGCAGCTTAGGGAGTCACAGTGCAGCAGAGTTGAGTTGCCCAAGTCAGAAAGTGTCACAGTGCAGTTCAGAGGTTCATAAAACCCCACAATGAGGTTAAGCAGCTCAAACAGCAGCGCTCACTGGAGAGGTTTTACTCGGGCAGCAGGCCTTACAATGGGCCCTCACATGTTCTACTTTACAATAGTGGAATAATAGTTCACAAAACAGCACAGAAACAAGATCAAGATCAGTCCGCCCTCCTGAACTTTACTCACTCTAAAGACAACTTGTCTAGGATAGATTAACATCTGGGTTTGTTTCAAAAGGTTGTGGGAGACCCGAGCAGCCGTGCACTGATCCTGGCTTAATTCCATATGCACCATACCAGAACACCACCAGGCCGTCCAGGCAATGGCCCACTTGTCTCTTCTAACAGCACCATGACAGCCTCTGCCTTTTGGGTTAAATACGTGCAGATAACTTTGGAAAGCAAGTTGAAGTTTGTGTCCCTTAATGGACCGGCTGTGTTTTTCTTGGCATTGTGATACAGCCACTGTGTTGGGCTGAGATTTGGTTGATTTGTTTAGTTCCCTTGCCACATCTGTTGTCATCTCTCACCCCATTAGATTTCCATTCCGCTGATGGTAAGGCCATTAAATGTGACACATCACCTGGAATCAGATATTTTTCTCTCTGTTTTTTGTAGGCCTCAAACTGGGAATGGAGCGGGATGCCTATGTAATGATCGCTGAGAAGGGGGAGAAGCTGTACCACATGATGATGACCAAAAGCCGCCACCTGATTAAGGATAGACGCAGGAAGCTCAGCATTGTGCCGAAGTGCTTCATGGGAAAGTGAGTTTCTTTCTTTTCTTTCTTTTTTTGCTTCCTCAGTGCCCAGTTTCCTCAGGATCCAAGAACGTGGCTGCAATGCTGTGCTGTTCACAAGGGGATCTTTACAAATCGTTGTTACATAAGATGCAACAGGATTTCAAAAGAGCTGGTATCCAGTCTCCCTAGGTCCTGGCAAAATGCCTAAACTGTTTTATCCCTGCATCCTCTTGCCTGTAATGAGCCCCCTCTCAGAGTCTCTTCTCACGGGTTATAAAAAGGGTCCAAGTTTCTCCCAGCTCACTCATATCATTTTCATTAACAGAGGACCTTTAACTAAAGCTCTGCAACAAGCCTTTTCCTATTCTGCCCACTTGATATATTGAATGATAATAGTGCATTGATTACTGTCAGATCAGCCACTGCCAATAAGTGAATTTAACGAGTTCCTCAAAAATTTAATGGTGTTTCTGGGAGACGTGTTCCATCCCCATCTGGGTCTTTTCCTCACTATGTGTACTTCACTACATAGTCTGGACCCTGACATCTTCCCAGAATGACATTCTACCATACTGTGTGTGTGTGTCAGCATTCAGCTCTCATCTTCCCCGTCAGAGCTTACTGTTACTAAGAACAGTTCATTATTACTACCCTCACAGGGATGTAATGTTTTATCTTCCCTCATCCACTTGTGGGTCAGAGTTCAGAGTCGGTGCCAGAACAGTAGCAGATGGTTCAGATTCCAGTGTTTGCCAACATGTCACTGACTCCTTCCTTTGCCTCATTCGTGTAGTATCAGTCTACTTTGTCTGCCTCTTTCACTCACTCTGTTTTCACTTTCTACTATCTCTCACTTTCCTCGCTTTATCACTCTGACATTTCCTGCTGATGAGTGCAACCTGCATTAGCTCCACATTTACTGATGAAATTAGCGCCAGGCGTAGTTTGAGTGCTCATTGCATTAAACAGAGACGCTGACTGCCGGTTTGATAGCACCGTGTTGTCTCGATAGCATAATTCCATCATTCGTCTGCCATGTGCATTGGCAAATGATCAGTGTTAACACACTTTACCTTGTCTTATTAGATAATTGCTCCTTTTTTGGTCACACCAGTACTTACAGCATCATTATGGGTATTGACATGTAATGTAATGTGATGACATATCATTTCCTGTTTTCCTTGTATTTTTTGTTCAGTCTCCGTTGCTTCTGTTCCACTAGCTTTTGGTTTAGCCCTCTGTGAAAATACCCCTGTCTCATTTCCATACTACATGATATTTCAAAGCAGGTTTTGAGCATGTAGTGTAAACATGGCAAAATTAAGTGCAAATAAATTGCATGCTGCTGCTGCATTGTCCCACAATGCAGCACACAAAGGAAATGGAGCTGGAACAAATTAAGATAAATGGTGAGTGGTCGTGAGATGGCTCCAGGAAAATCTTAGAAAACAAAAGAGTAAGTGTTTGGAAGAACATTTTGTTTTGTGTTGGTGAAATTTAAAGTGGATGTGGCCTTTTAAGGATACAGTTTAATTGATGACACCCATATTGTATCATTTTCTGTGAGTATAAAACAGTGAAATACGTAGATTTTTCGGGCATACTTGCTGCAAAAACAGTGTATGATAAAGATTAGTATCTAGTATGTTGAAAGGGGTGTAAGTTGTTTACTAACCAATCGTTGGCAAATCTGTTAACCTTGTTTGTGTCCATTTGTCTCTTTCTCTCTCAGAGACACACACACACACTATTCCTGCTCATCATATTAATTTCAATAACAGCTCTGTGTCCAAAATTAACCTGAGTATTACATAACACCCGCACACACACACAAAATACCCCGTCAGTGTCAATTAACAGTCTCCAGCTTTGACATGAACATACAGAGACAATAAACACACACATACACTAATACTGCAGACAAAGAAAACACATTTTCCAGAGTCAGAAAAAAAGTGAAGAGGCCTTTAGGGTTGACCTCCTTCCACACACTTACACAAAGACATACAGCACATACAGGTTAGAGCCTGCACCTGGCAGGTCACAAGAAAAAAAACTCTTTATTAATTATGCTAAAATATTCCTTTTGTGCTTCAGGCAGACAAAAACAACTAGTGGCAGATGGCTCAAGGTGTCCGCAGTTCTGCATGATCATACAGTGCAGTCATACACTTGTGGGTTGCACACACACACACACACACTTGCGCACCTTGTGTGCTTGACATTTATGAAAGCCAAACAATCAGAGACATACACTCATACATCAGTTGAATGACTGGCTAAAAGCAAATCCATGCACAGTGAGAGATTCATACACACACGCTTCAGAATTATTGCCATGCTGGCGTGTTCAGTCTCAGAATGAATGAATACACACACCCACCCACCCACACACACACACCCACACACGCACACACACACACACACACCCACACACACACCCACACACCCACACACACAAACAAACACACAGACAAAACTAGCTCTCTCCAATTCACTTTTCATCATTATCTGGGGAAGTGATTTTACTCAGCAGCATGAAAGACAAAGAAGGGGAGAAAGTAATTTTCTCCTGCAAACATTTGTTCAGCTCACACTGAGTGTGAAAAGACATGGGCAGAGCTGAAGGGCTTAAATTTGGATGGTTGAAACATGAGTCAAAGTGGGTCTGAGGGATATTTGTAACAGAAGAGAAAAGGATAAACTCAGTGGTCAAAGTAGTTCATTGAAACATAACAGTTTTACCTCTCAGACTGACAGAATAAACAGCCTCATGGTTAAAGAGCCGTGCCACAGTGTCAGAATGTTGCATTGCACAACTCTGTCAGAAGAGAACATAAAGGCCAGCTCCGCTTCACTGCATGTGTCATGTAATAGACTCTGCTTGCATAACATGTATGTAAACACTATGTGCATTGCATGCATTGTTAAAATCAAAGCAAACAAGTAATACCTACTTCTGCTGCAATTGGGAATAGTGTAGTGAAAAAATTAGCTTTCCCATATTAGCTCTGCTAAAAGGCTACACTACACTTTTGCAGTTATAGCCACAGTCAGTCATGTGTTATAGTGACTGTCATATACAAACAAAGCACTGGGTTAAAAATCATTTGCTCATTCATCATTACATGTACTCTTACATGTATATGTACTTCTTTATGTCACTTTTTCTTACAGTTAATACTTGAAGAAACTCTTCTCTTGCTTTGGCTTTGACAACAAAATCCAACAAAAAATGAACAGAAAACAGTTAAACTGTGCATCAACTTAGTTTCTAAGAAGGAAACTGCAGTACGTATACTATGCTGTACATAGTGTTTATCGCCTTGGCTAGAGGTGTTGCTGCATTGTTAAAGCAGCTACTTAAACCTTGCATTGTTGTATTTCCTCAGTGGTGAACTCCGGCACATATTAAAACTCAACTACACTATGTTTATCTCCTGTTTATAAACTACAACATAACCCACACTTCTGGTAAACATAGTGTTACTTTATCAGGCTTTCGCATAGTGGTTAGATGGGGTCCCAGTGACTCCATCTGTCATTTGTATGTAAAATTTTGTTTTTGATTGATTGATTGATTGATTTTTGATTGAAAGTACAAATGATTTCATTGACGTAGGACTTTTTGTTGTTTGTTTTTTTTTTTGTTTTTTTTTTGGATGTTCCGTGTGTTAGAGCTAACTTTCTTTGGCACAAGAGAAGTGTTACATGTTAATCAAGTGTGTTATGATCTAAGCATGAATAAATTGTGCATTGGTTGAAGAATATAAAAGAAAATAATGGTACTTTCAGAAATGCCAACTTCACTATCACCTGAAATCCAAAAAAAGGAAACATGTTTTTCAACATCAAAACAGTGCAGAGATTATCACTTTAAGAAACCACGTCTCCTCATGTGCTTCTTTGTCTTGTGTCCTCAGTGAGTTTGTGTCATGGCTGATAGAGAGCGGAGAGATCAGTAAACCTGACGAAGGGGTGAACCTGGGACAAGCATTACTGGAAAACGGCATCATACACCATGGTGAGACAAAACAAAATCCTTTATTTTTCTCTCGGTCTTCTTCTTATTCTCTCTCTATTTTTATCTGAGTCTTACACCTCTGTCAACCACCGTTCCTTTACAGTTTTGACTCACATTTTGATGGTCTGTGTAAATCCCCCTGTCGTGTTTTTATTGTTTTAACTTTCTTTTGTTATCTCATCCTCTGTTTCGTGGCTTGTTGTTTACCGACTTTCCCTTTCTCTGATTCACATTCTCTGTCTATGATTGTTTGACTCACACATTCACGTCATTAATCTGTCCCTCACTTCCTACTTGTCCTCGTGTTTTCGAGGAGAAACATTCAAAGAGAGTGACGGGTAATAATTCTTAAAAGGTGTCTCACATTATTTCCTCTTCCCTGATTTTGTCTGGAGTGTGACATTCACAGTTCCACTAACCTGAATTATGCATTGAGAAATGAAGCACACACACACATACACACACACACAAACAGCTATAAATAATGTATGAACACAGTTGTCCAGAGTGTTGCTGAAGGGGCTCTTGTACATAGCAAGTGCAAACCACTGTCATGATTTATACCCACCACCCTCCCAGGGTAATTTGCTGAGACCCAACGTTCATATTCTTTAATACCTGTGGAAAATCCCCTGAAATCCTCCCTTACAGTAGCCCACAACCACAGAGAGTTACAATGAGGACATGCAGGGCTCTGTGGGATAGCAATAAGGCTTTGTGGGCAAACTGGAGAGGCTCGTGCCCTGCAGGCAAAGCGTAGGTATCACCTGTTAGCCAGTGAAAAGAAATCAGACACAGAGAGGTGATGTGACAGAGCGGCAAATTGAAGCTGTCCATCTGCCACCACTGAATTGTGAATCGGTTTTGTGAAGGGACACGTGAAAGGAGAGACAGTCAACCACATGCATTTTAGAGTACAAAATGCAAACTTTATCCAAACTGCAGTACATGTTTGAGCCACTAAAACACAGCAGTACATACTTGAATGTTTGCAGCTTTGACATCTCCCTCGCTCCCATAATAATCCATCTGTCATTCTCATGTACTTTAAAATTCCACGTTTGACAGTTTATAATGGCTGATTTTGTGGTGCATTCTTTTGGTTTTATGAGGGCATTTTAAGTCTAGACTGAGAAAACCAGCAGCTTGTTTGAGCCCGTGCCAACTTGTTGTGGTGGAACCAAACTGCCTCTGTTTGGCAGATTTCACTGTTCGCTTCTCCAACAGGCATCTGTTGGTTTATGTATTAGTCATTTTCCATTTTCTGTGTTGGATTGATCATAAGGAAGAACTTGTGTTTGGATGTTTCTGGGTTTATTAATGCTGGTTGGGAAATTTTTATGAGAATTGGCAGCTGTCTGCTATGTTAAATATTTGAATGTCAAGGCTTACCCAACCCAAACATGGATTTACAACTTCAGTGTTTCCCCCAAACGTTTTCTTTTTGCTTCTTGCATCTTGCCTCTTTCCTGTACTTACCCCCAAAACAGTTGGCAGCTCCACTGTACTCCAAACTATATGAAACCTGTGTGTTTGGGGACAAATTACTGGCAGCCTGAGCTGTCCCTCACTTTCTTAGGGAGGTGGACTGAATACGAGTATGATTCAACTCTTACAACAAATATTGAGTAATTTGTACTGCGTCTGTGTAAATTCAGACGTTTTTTTGGTGGCTGAACCATATGCCGTTCTCTTCTGAGTACAGAACTTTACTGACGCATGCTCAGCCTGTCAGAACTAGAGGGACGAAAACAAAACTGGGGTGTGGCTCCTCAGTTGTTGATGTCTGAATACATCAAAGGCAAACTACTAATACAGTGATACCAGAGAGCACTGGCAAGTATTATAGACGTAGATATAACATCTATGTAAATTTGAGCATGGATGTTCATATCAGTCTTTTCTAAGTAAATGTATCTGTAATCTGAAAGTAAAGATGTGAAAGGCACAGTTTTATTTTGCTTAGATATTCCACAGTAAAGAGTGAGGAGGGAGAGCACTTAAAGCTTTATGGACTGTTAATCCTGAATCCCCCATTATTGTAACCGGAGCCCAGCTGAGCTGACATTTTCTCCTTCTGGTGATGTTTCAGTGTCAGACAAGCACCAGTTCAAGAACGAGCAGGTGTTGTACCGCTTCCGCTATGACGATGGCACCTACAAGGCCCGCAGTGAGATGGAGGACATCATGTCTAAGGTAACTGTAATTCGTAATTAGTTTGAGCTGTAAATGTGCAAATTGGCTGTAATTAGAAGGGTAAATATCAGTGAGATAGAAAGAGAGAATAAAAAGAGAGATACAGTAGTACATCTGCACAAGCTGTGTTGAATGTTGTTGAATGCTGGGTTTGTATATTGAGTCATAGGAATTACTCTACAAATTGCAGGTAGAAATATAAGTGAAATAAAAAAGATTTTATTTCTGCACATCAGTCCTTCATACGAGGAAAACACCAAAAATGTCTGATTCATTTATTCGGTTCATTTAAGAAATAACCTTGGTGGCTGGTGTCTAACGGTTTGTGTAGAGATTCAAATACAGTCCCTGGAGGCACTAATCCCTTCCCACTGAAAACTCAATCAGAAACCTAAAGGTAAAAAATAATTTAAGGTGGTCTTTAACAGTGGCCTACATCTGTTCTCAGACACCATTTTGACACTGTACTTTTGAAATTTCTGTCCTAAAGCTATAGCCTTTAGTGTAACTCTTTTCACAGTCAGCAGTGAAATCTCTTGCCCTGAGGCCATGCTTGTACTTGTTTACCTAAGGTGTGTATGTTCTGTGACTCAGCGCCTCAGTTTTTCTTCTCTTTCAGGGCGTCAGGCTGTACTGCCGCCTTCACAGCCTCCACACGCCTGTCATCAAGTAAGTGCCTGCCCTACTCTCCTCTCTCTCCTCCTTCTACCCCCCCCAATACGCGTATGTTCCTACTCTCCAGGTGCATGAATGCATATTCATGAAGGGTTCACATTCGGCCCACATCATCTTTTCTGTAATGACTGAACAAACAGTAGTACTGCCAGGAATGGCAGCCCTCAAACCTCTTTCCTTTCCAACTTGGACAGGGAGCCATGTTTGAGCTGCTGTAGGTTCATGTGTTCAAGATTTGGTTCAGCTTGAAGATGACAGGGTTTTTTTTTTTTGTTTTTTTTTTTTGACTGGAGGTTTATCTGAGGTAGCTCAAAGGATTAAGGGGAATCACTTATTGTGAGCATTTGTCTCCTAATCTTTGGTGTAGTGGGTTAGTTGAATATATGTTGGTTCATTTTAAAATTTTCATGACCTAAGTGGGAGTTCAAATGATGACTGCCAACATTTTTTAATGTTTATTACCGTCAATCACTTTTTATTTGTTCTTCAACACACACACTCACTGTCTGACGTGCATATGCAGAACACATGCTCAGAAATATAAGCACTACAGTATAGAATTTATATATACACACAAAAACACATATCAACCCCTGAATGTTAGGCCCCCTATACGTACCTACAAATACAGCACACCAGCATTACTTAATTGTTCTTTTAAACCAACTCTAATTATAATTCTAGTCCTAATTCCTTGACTTAAAACTAAGAGTTACATTGCTATCATCTTTAACTGGAAGTTATTTGTATTGTAATCCTGAAACCAGATTTAGTGCACTGAGGTGCAAGAATGATTTCACTTCACAAAAAAAAAGATTCCTATATAAAGGGTCTACGTCAGAATGTAAGTACAAATTTATATAGAAGCACAGGAAACACCCCACATCTACCTCTGACACACACACACACACACACACACACACACTCACTGCCTGCCACAGCCGCTCCCTTCATACTCTTCCCCCTCCATGTCTCTATCTGTCCCTCCATCACTCACCCGCTGATTGAAGTGCCCAGGGTTGCCATCGGTGCAAACAAAGAGCTTTTGGTCTGGGGACAAATCCTATTAACATACAAAGACAATCCCTCTGCCTGCCAGCAAGTTATTATGTAATATGGTCTGGCTTTTTTTAAATCCATCACTAACGTGGCATTGTAAGTAGCAGCCATTAATTACAGTGTTTGAGTGATGGATGTACAGCATTTTATGAATCATAAATAATCATAAATTGCGCTTCTGTTTTATTAAACTTTGTTGAGTGACAAAGTGCCCGCTGCTTTCATAAGATCAAAATGCTGTGAATAAGAATAATAACATGAGATAAAACAGATATAAACCAAATGAAATCAATCATGGTAAGGCCACAGATGTGTTATTCTGGGCAGGATGATGCCATTACTGATTCAGACAATAACAGCAAATTATGTCTGGATGTAGCTCACTTTTCATGTTTGTTTCATGTTGTTTTGTCAGTCAGTGCGCATGTTGTCCACATGAGCACTTAATGGGTTTGGCGTTTGTTCTGAATGTGGCAGTTGGCATTATGGGTGGTCTAGATACAGCAAATGCTGCTCACAATGCCGAGGTGTTAAATCAAGTAGAAGATACTGTTCATATTTATCGGATGTGATACACCCACTGAGTCACACAACCAACCACACATCCTCCGTACCGTTTCCTGTTTGACATGTTTACATGTTGAGCAGACTGATCTACCATCAGTGTTTGTGTAATCTCTCCAAAGCTCAAAGGATCCAAAATTTAAAGGACAACAAATGTGAAATGTTGTTAATTTGGCCTGATTTAGAAAACCGGTTCAACAGTGCTGTACCTAGAACATAAGAATTATAAGGTGGATGCTGTTTATGGCTGGTTTCTCTGAGTGGAGACAATGTTCTCTTTAGTTATTTGAGAAATTCAACACAACAGTTAGTGTTGACACTGTTAACCACAAAGAGGTTATCTATTAAACACATACACAAAGCCGGTGACTGTGATCAGTTTTTTTTTTCTCTCCACTTTCATTGTAATGTAAAAACTTTTTTGGTTTTGCTCCTTCAGGGACAGAGACCACCATCTGAAAACCTTTAAATCTGTGGTGCCTGCTAGCAAACTGGTGGACTGGCTACTCTCACAGGTAAAATCAGGGTCCATTATACTTAAGTTTAATCAAAACACCACAAAGTACTACACAAGGCTCCAAGAGTGTATTAGATCTTGTCATTACTGTAATTGAATGTTTTTGTGTAGTGGTACTGTTTGAGTGCACACTTTATGTCATTGTTGTCCTTGTATTTTGCAGTCCTTCCATTAGCTGCTAAAAATGTCTCAAATTACTGTTATATGCACGTGGAAAGAAACAAACTATGGGTTTTTCACACTGTTTTGCTTCTGGAAAGATAGAGATTTTACAGGTCTAAAATTATTTGAATTTTAAAAAATTGTTTTTTCACTTATTATTTATTATAGTCAAAATGTGGCTTGTTAAAAAGATAAATGTGCATTGTCATATGTTCATCTGCACTCTCTTCCTTTCTTGAGGTGCAGTTCATGAACATATACAATCAGTCTCCTAATCTATCATTTTATATTCTTCAGCACATATATGTTAACACGTGCTGGCTCACAAATCACCATCTTCACGGCCACAATCACACAGATAACTCAGGCCAGCAGTGCTGTAGTCTCCTGTGTATGAGAAGGTGTAAACAGGCATTGTAACTGACCGGCTGTGTGCGTCATTGATTTGGTTTCCCAGGGAGACTGCTCGACCCGAGAGGACGCTGTGACGCTGGGCGTGGGGCTCTGCAACAATGGCTTCATGCACCACGGTCAGTTAAATTCTCTCTCACACATGCATACATGAAGGATGGATGAACACACACACACAGGCAGAGGCAAGGATTTTCAGTGCAAGTTAAAAGGAGTTCAGTTGTACTGTGACATGGTGCAGTAATGTCTTTTGTCTGTTTCTAATTATTAATAGTAATTATTAATAGTGATCTCAACAGCAACATTTATTAATGTCGTTATACTGTGGCCTCTTCATTCTTTCCCTCTTGCCTTTTTATTCTCTTTTCTGTGCTGCTCCGTCACCTTGTCATGTTTGTCCCCCCAGTCTGTCTTTCTCTCTACCCGCAAAAAATTAATATTAGCCTCTCCTCTGTCATCACAGGTTGAACACAGAGGCATCGTAAATTAGCATACCCACATACCCAGTCTATCCAAGTCTCAGTAACCTCCCTGACCGCACTGTAGTGGAGTGGCTTTGGTTCAAGCCCAGTATGTTGAACGTAAACAGCATTAGCAGTGTACCCTAACCAGAGCTGTTTGGCTTTGCTACATGGGTGTCTGGGTCATTCAGCTGAACCGTGACAACTGGTTTAGGCCTGAAATTGAATTGGACATCTTCCTTGGCAGTTTATGTTTGAAGTGAGAACCACTTCAAAGAAGTAGTCAGTGTCCTGACTACTTTGACTGCTATCTGACTACTATCCTGAAGAAACTTTGACCACCACCATATTGTTTTGCTAGCAGCGAAACACATTACGTTACACTATGATACAGATGATGCTGTACAGGCTTCTTATTGGCATGTAAGTACAACTGATAAATCAGAATGTAAACAGCTCACAAATCTCTGCTGTAAATACAAACATTTATATTTTGCTCTCATTTAAACGCACATAGCCGCTCCACAGAGCTGCTCTCCCTTCACTTCTCCCTCGCCTCATTGATACTCACACTTACACCCACCTCCTACTACCATCTGTTTGGAGGTGTCACCTGTTCCCTTTTATCTCTCCCTCTCCTCTGCCCCTCTTCAGGGTCACAACCTCTCTCTTTGCAGCCTGTCTGCACACCTCACCTCTCCTCAAGTCATTCTCTTCAGTCCTTAGTCAGCACATCTGCTGCTCTTCACCTGGTTCCTGCTGAACCTTCCTTCTTCCTCTTTTCTGTCCTTTTCTGTCTGGTGGGAAGATCACTGTTAACAGATAACACAGTTAATATGCCTTTCATCTGTCCTTACCTGCTTACATCATTCATCTGCATGTCTGTCATGAACACCTGTTGCATTTTGCCCTACAGGCAGCTCAACGTACAGAGCACAACAATAATGAACAAGAATGACTAACATTAACAGTTTTGCAAATCAAAACAAAACAAAAAAAAAAACAGAAATAATGGTCTTCTGATTATTCTCTCTGGTACAAAGCGTCTCCTGTGGGACTTTCCACAGGGAATTTTTCAGTGTGTGTGTGTACGTTTGGTGATTATTGACGTTAATTGTTTTCAAATCAAAGGTGGAGGCTGTGGTCAAAGGTGCCACTTCACTCAAACCTGTGGAGTGCACCCGTGTTCCTGTGAATGAACGTCTCTCAGAATGAGTCTTAACAGTGTTTTCTTGACCCTTGGATGTTGTGAACTGTCCTTAACCTGTAAATCATGATTTAACAGAGTGTGTGTGTGTAACTTTTTTGTGTGTTGCTAGGGTATGACTGAGTTTCCGGAATAGCACACCCTCTAGTTGAATAGGCAGTGTGAAGGCACTACATGACCACAGCCTCCCTGACTCAGAGGAAATAACTCACGTTTGAATTGGCGTAAGGCCAGTGTAAGTGGGTGTGGCGTGTGCGTGCAATCGGTTTGTGAAGGCTTTTGTTCATCTGAGGGTGCCAGATGCTCTCCAAATCTCTGAACAGCTGGGTACCTTTAGATCTCTGTGTTGCCCGTACAAGCCCCAATTCTACAGTGGCCTTACAGTCGTACACACATACACACACTTTTGTAAGATTGGGATATATACTTGGTTGGACGTCTGTGATGAGATCTGTGAATGTGTATGTGAGCTTTGGACCTCATGCCGCTAATGGCAGCTCCTCCATGACATAACCAAGGTGGATATTTTCTTAATTCTGTTCAACGCAATAAAATCTCTCGCCCACATCATGGCTGAAGTCCAAATGTGAACATCAAAGGCGAGGCGATGTCAGTGCCAGCTGTTAGAGCGCATACAGTATATTAGTGCGTGTCTTGTCATTTTAGCCATACTTGTGTGTTTGCACCTGTTCCAGTTGTATCCAATACTTGTGCTTCGACTTCCGGCCAACACATCACAAATGGAAAATTATTGTTAAAGGACAGTATGTTCACTCCTTGCTTCCAGTGTCCAAAGAAGGTAACAAAATTAAGGTTAAATTGGCAGGACCTTTCACTCCGGAAAATAAGATGCTGAGCAGAGTAATACTCACATACAGTAACTTAGGGCCTGGTTCCAGAGGCTTAGCTCCTTGTCAGAGAAACATTAAAAACATTGATCGTGAGATGATTGTAGTGCATTTCGGTTCAGGTCCCAAAAAATGCTGTGACTAGAGAAGCATCCATAATGTGCCTCTCACCTGTTTGAAGTGCCCCATGTGTTGGAGTGAGGCTCAGTCCAACAGTGGGATTTACAGACACACTCAGACACACACAACAGACTGTTTCTTGTGTTCTCCGGAGAGCAGTCCTATCCCTGGCCTGTGCTGGCAACGACCCAGATGTGGTTTGGCTCCAGATGTTTCTGCTAGCATCATTAGCTAATGAGCTAATTAACCGTTAGCTTGTTTGTGTGAAGATGTCCGCACATTTTAAGTGGAAGCTTCTTTTGATTCTGCTCGGGCAAACACGTGTATCTCCACAGGTCTTTGAAGTTGCACATGACCGGCAAACAGTGCTTGTGCCTTCATGTAACATACGTCACTTTTACAAGGCCCAGTCTTCCCAACAGGAACATCAATTTAGCCAGTATGAGCTCAAAGAAACCTCTTGATTATTAATGGACAAATGGACGTGGACATGTATGATGATAAATGTCTTTCACTTAGCATCACAACCTTTTTTCAGCTTTTAACTGGACAGACTGAGATGTGACCCATTGATATTTGTCTCAGTATTGCTTTCTGTACATGGTTTCTGATTACATGGTGTTGTGTGTGTGTGTGTGTGTGTGTGTGTGTGTGTGTGTGTGTGTGTGTGTGTTTATGTGTGTTTTTCTTCTTCAGTCTTGGAGAAGAGTGAGTTCAAAGATGAGTCCCAGTTCTTCCGTTTCTATGCGGATGAGGAGACAGAGGGAACCAGCACCAAGAGCAAGCAGCTCCAGCGCAATGACTTCAAACTCATTGAAAACATCTTGGCCAAGTCTCTGGTGGTGAGTTTGAACATACACACACACACAAACACCTACATTTCCACATTCTCTAAAACTAATTCTAATAATAAAGAGAATGTGTTTGTGTTTCGCTGAGACAAGCACACTAAATATGGCAAAGGATGGGAGACAATGGCTTATAACATGGATGGATGCACACCATGGAGAGATACTCCATGTGTGTACACAGTAATGTTACAGGACTGTATTGTATCGCTAATTGAACTGACAAACTGGCATCTACTATATCCTTCACTCCAGTTTGCTTAGACATGTGTGTGTGCACACATATGTGTTCTTCTTTGTTATCTCTGCAGGTAGACGTAATTAGCATCACTATGCACACAGAGACACCTCCCCCACCCCCACCCCCAGTCCCCACCCCCTCCCTCTCCTGGGGAGTGGAGGCCGCTTTGATGACAATAAGGGCCTGAATTTGCTCTGATCAGTATGCATCTTAATCAGTGTTGTCCTGTGGAAATATAATCAGCTGTATTGGCTGGGATGAAGTCCCTGTTGTGTTGCTGCTGACAGCAGATAAAACTGTGAGAGGTGACAGGAGATTGTTGTTGCAGTCTGATATATACTGGCAAAAACATTTCATTTTAACACACAGGCATGAAATAGGGCCGAGTAAGTGATAGTGATTTTGTTTTTGTCATTTAAAATGGCTTGCCAGTCAGAACTTGTGACCTTCCATGCCACTCCAGTCTTAGATCCCAGAACTTTTTTCACTAAAATGCTGCCTAGTACCCTTATCTAAAAACACAGGGCCTTATTAAAATGAAAATGCAACAGTATCTCAGTTTTCCCTCCTCATAGATGCTCTCTTTTACTGCATGCATATTTACATTCCTTCTTTCTTTCTAACCTTGGTGATACATTGACATTTAACAATCCTCATGGGTGACATGAGACAACAGGTGCTGGGACAACTGAGCGAAGATGAGAAACCCCCAGAAGGGGAAAAAAAACAAAAGGCCTGTTCAAGCACTGCCTACGTTGTCTACAATAAAAATCTGATTTCACTGTTTGCACCACGTAAAAAGCATTAAAACTAATACAGGGTGGATTCATGTTAGATAAAAATTGTCCCACTCTGTATATTGGATCTTTTTTTTTTAATGTGATGAGCAGGAAATTAGCTTCTGTGAAGTTTTTGAAATGTGTAGGTCCACATGTACAAACACACTAAGAAACCACTGATGGACGTAACAGACTTGCAGAAAGGTAGTTGTGTGCACGGTCCTGTTCTATATTTAGGTGAGGGACAAGATAAGAGATTCAGTGAAGGACAAAATGGACAGTATGTGCTCACTGGACAAAAGCTCCCAAAACTTGATTGGACTAAAAAAACCAAACAACATTTCAGTCGTACCAAGTTGTTGTGTACGTGTTCATGGGATGAACAGAGACTTTTATTGTAATTAGGTTTTCTACAGTAAAAGCAGCTACATGGTCAGAATGTCACTTTGTCTGTGTGCAATAGGTCATGTAGCACATTCATTATTAAAACAAAATATCAGTAACACATATTTATTTGGAACATGAAATAAGGTCAGTGTACACTGTTCTGGCTCCAGCGGGCAGTGTTTTCCGGTGGCTTAAACTGAAAGTCAACTGTTTGGTTAAGTCCATTATCTTTGGGGAAACCTAATAGCATCACTAGCATTCTTTTTCATATCAGAGTGGGATGCCATGCTATCTGGCTTTCCACAAGAAGTGGAAAAGGCTTTTTTCCTTGATTAGCAGAACTAATCCTCCCTCATGGCTATTACTGAAGTGAAGTGCAGGAACTCTTTATTTACCGCAGCAATCTCCTCTGATGTAACAGCAGAGATCCCCATCTTATCAGGGCCGTGCAGCAGGAAGATGGCCCCTGCAGCTTACCTAATGGAAGCCAGCTAATGTGCTTGGTGATGACAGCGCTTAACTAAGCCTCGCCCCACTGGGGAATACAATATGAGAAGCAGAGAACATCATCAGATGCAAGACACCTGACGTGCGATGAAAATCACAAATTGCAAATGCGCAGGGTTTGAAAAGTGTGGATAGTTTGAAGACCACCCAGAAACAGAGGCATATATCACCTTTTTTTTTTTTTAAACCAAACATACGCCAGTGATTCCTCTGAAGAAGTTGCATCACTGCAGAAAAGACAATTGCCGTTTATATATGTGATGTAATCACAAGATATTTCCAGAGTGTTTAAAAATAGCAGCAGAGTTTAGTGAGCCAGATAAAATGAATGAATATGAATTAAGCATATCTCTGACATATCATGACAGTTATTCTGCTACTTGTTTACTCATGACAGACGCAATGAAAGATATTTAACTGTGACAATCAGTCACCAGTGTAAATGTGCCAGTAATGAGGTGATTTTCTCTGTGCTAGATTCACCCTGAGGAGGAAGACTACGGCTTTGAAATTGAGGAGAAAAACAAGGCCATTGTGGTGAAATCTGTCACCAGGGGCTCACATGCTGAGGTAATGGTCAACACACACACACACATACACACACACACACACACACACACACACACACACACACACACACACAACATGCTATATCTCCTTCCTGCCCCAGGGTATTAGTTCCAGTAGGTAATGGCTGTCTACTGTTTGGACGGCTGCTGTCAATCTGCCTCCGTTCCCTTTGGAAGGACTGTGTTCTGATTGGCTGTGGAGCCATTAGACATGCTTACCCACATCACCTCCACAAAAAATACACACACGCACACCATTTTATGCTTTCAGAGCAATTTAAAATGCAGATGAGACTGTGACAAAACATTTAAAACGTATGTGATAATTGAGATTTTTTTCAATAAAGCATGTTGTAGTATTTTATATATATAGCACATAGGATTAAATTGTATTTAGGAACAGGCAATAAAAATAGCATTGTCACATCTGTGGCTTCTGTGTCAGTAGTCACAGACATCTTGTTTTTCAGCCTGACAAAAAACACTCAGTGTTGCCCTAACTCCAGGTCTGATGCGAGGCTATTTCCCTTTCTTTTCCTGTGATTTCACCTTTGTGTCATGTCACCACACTCTGGTCAGACAGGTGACATGCTTCTGGAAAATTTGTCCTGCAACCAAAGCCTGTCTATATGATCTTTCAAGCATCTTCTTACTTGAAGCTACAGGATGATGCCCTGGTTGTTTGTGAAATCCTCCTTTTCCACAGGTTCAGAGATTTTTTCAGAGCAACTGCTGAACTTGCTCCCTGCCATTTCATTTTACCCTCATTTCTCTTGTGTCCCTCCCTGGTTCGAGTTCAGCCTCTGCTTTCTGTTATTTTACTTATTGCAGTTTTTTCCCACATTGCTCTTCTCTTCAGTCACTCTCCGGATAATCTTTCTTTTTCTCCTTTGCCTGCCTCCACCACAGTAAACCCTCACTCTTTTACTCCCTCCTCTACCTTTTTCTCCGTTTCCCCTCTCTCCCTCTTACTCTGTTATTCATCCCCTATGTCCCCCATTTGCCACAATAACAGGATTGCTAGTTGTGACACAGCCTGTGTGCCAGCACAGTGAATGAAGCTCAGCTGATTCCCATGGGGCTCTGAAAAGGGCTGGGAGACTCACCCACACACAGGGCTCTTTCACTATATGATACTATTATAGAAAGTCACGTGCAGACAGGCACCCATGCTGTATAATCACACACACACACACACACACACGCACACATACATCCTTCCACATTCAGATGGCTGCGACTCCTCCCAGTCGTTCCTACATCCATCCTGGGCTGTTATCCAGAGTCAGGGCCCGACTCAGCCAAGGCCACCCCACCGGATCTGTGCCCAGGACACTGGACTCACACAGCGAACATACAGAGGCAGCATTATTCTCACAACGTGACTGAAGATGTTCAAGATGACTGCATTTAATGGTGTGCAGCGGGCTGTGGTGCAGTGTGTCTGTCATATGAGAAAGGATTTTAGAAGCTGATATCTGACTGTGCAAAGCTGAGGGTGTTTGATATTCTATGATCATGTCAAGTATATTTCTTTGCGAAACTGTCACTGTATTTCAACATACTGTATGTGCATGCACTGGTCAGATGATCAGATTGCATTCAGCTGAAGGAAAGAGACAAGATCTGATAACTCAAACCACCGCTGATTGAAAACATAAACACGTGGCTGCATTAGAAAGAGAGAGAAATGTAAATAAAGTGCATCTCTGTATTCATATGAGCATAACTGTGGAAACTGAAAGTAGCCCTTCCATCTTAAAATGTGTGCAAATCCAACAGGCAGCAGGCAGGAGACTTAGGTAGAAATACCATGCAACTCGCATGCAGCATATCTAGTGGCCAATCTTGATATGCATTCCCTCCATAAAAGGCATATTCAGATGCAATAACAAGACTCAACAGGCTTTGAAGATATTGAGCAGTACGCACTGATTTTCTCTCTCTTGGTTTGTTTTTGCTTTGTTCTTTGGAGGCTCATATACTGCACAGGGACTTGACTTCTGAGGAATACACGCAAGTCAGATAAAAACTTGAATTATGCTTCATCGGAGACTAATTTTGCACACAGTGTAGGTCTCATTGTGACACGTGGAACTGAATGCGACCTCCACCTAAAAATCTTACGGTGCCAATGGGGGCTTTAGATAGAGCCGAAACAAGGTGCAGCCTAAAAATAACAGCATTTTGTCTCCTGTCTGTCCGTCTGTCCGTCCAGATGGCTGGCCTGCAGGTGGGCAGGAAGATCTACACCATCAACGAGGACCTGCTGTTCCTCAGGCCTTTCTCCGAGGTGGAAACCATGATCAGCCAGGCCTTCTGCATGCGACGCTCCCTGCGGCTGCTGGTCGCCACCAAGGCCAAGGAGTGAGGGAACACACACAAACACATACACACACACATGGGCGCGCCATACAGATACACACACACGCGCACACACACAATGTACACTGGTCTCACTGGTCTTTACTCTTCCAGGATTGTGAAGATCCCTGACAACCCAGACAGCCTGTCCTTCAGACTTTGTGGCTCTGCCCCTCCTCACGTCCACGCTGTCAGGAAAGGTGAGTGACAGATTCGACTGACTTCTTCAGACAGTTCAATCACCACATTACTTCAGGGATGGCGAATGAATTTCAGTATTACTGCTTCATGTGGGGAATAATAAGCGTGATAAGAGCTTACTCCTGAAGAATATTCCTGCAGTTTAGTTTTGCATCGTCAGACTTGTGATGGACAGTTTATAAAAGGATCAAAATCAGTGCAGCAGAACCAGAGATGTTGTCTCTTGTCAAAATCTACAGTACTCAAATTGCAACTCGACTATTTACAGTTCAGTTAGAGCCATCTGGATCTGGATGTGTTTATGTCAGCTGATGTAGCCTCGTGCTCCTAACCTCAAACGGATATGAGGAATTGGCAGCAGAGGTCTGGTCAGCTCACTTCTTTCAAACTTCACAGCCCCAGTTTTTTTTTTTTTTCATGTGATGTTCTGACCCCACTGATTGCCCCAATCAAGTGACATTACTTAAGACAATTTATCAGATGATGCATTATTATATTATATTATGAAAAGTAAGAGTTCAGTTACAAGATATAACCCACACTGGATATCTGTGAAAAGATCTGTAAGAATCTGACCTTGTTGTTTCAGCATCAGTGTCAGTAAATGCTTTGAAAATGTTTACAGTGTCAGAAAGACGAATAATTCCAGGCAAATTCAAGGGAAAGATGAGGTAACTCTAGCCTCTAACCACCTGTTACATCCTGCTTTTAGTGAGCCTCTGTTAGGTTTTTATGGCCACCTGTCAGCCAGACTGCCTGCGGTCAGGGTTCAGACCCCTAATAGACCAAAGTCTACTTTTAAAACACACACACACACACACACACACACAAGGCTGTGTGATCAGAGCTAATAGTGCAAAAGTTGACTAAAAAACATCCATATTTTTGTTCTACCTTCTCATTCTTTCCCCTCTCTCCTTACAACCTCCTAACCAGATGTTTGTACTGCCTAAACTGACTTGAAATAGAAAAATTTGAGATTTATGACAAGTTGAATAAGGGATGAATCCCAATGTGTAAACCAGACAGGAGGAGGAGAGGACACACACAAAAACAGTGAGGAGAGGAGCTGCTGGTTTGCCAAGGAATGTGATTTCATGGTTTTACTTTTTTTTATAATGGCAGAGGGACTTCTTCACTTTCTCTCCTCTTCTTTCCTTTCCATTCTCCCTCTCCTTTTTCTTTCTTTCCTAGTGTCCTGTATCACTTCTGGCTCTCTGCTGGTGTTTGAGGAGCTCTTTTTTCCATCTGAATTTCATAGTCTCCAGTTGTTTTTCTCTGTTCCTAAATCAGTCCCCCTGTGCGCTATCCAATCATGGGTCAAGTAGCCCCGGAGTTAGGTAATTGCTAGAACCATGGCTGGAAGTGATGCCAGCCCTGGTATTTTTAGATAGGAGAGGAAGATGATGGAGGTGTTGATTGGACTTCCAGGCCGTAAAGCCATCAGTAGCTTGGGACAGCGTGTTACAGCACTGAGCCAAGTAATTTCCTATTTTCCTGGAGGAATAAAAGGGGCGAGGTTATGTTCAGAAATGGGAATTGAGTTTGGAGGGTTTTTTTAATTTCCACAGAAAAAAATAGTTTACTTTGATTTGAACATTTTGGAATTTTTTTTTCCATGGATGTGGGAGACACATGTTTTAAGCTTTTTTTTTTTTGCCTCCTCCATTTCTCCCCCTTGAACTTCATGTTTTTATGAAAGCACAGTGTGTTGTATACAGTTCCATTGTATTTATACCACCCTGTGACCCTTTACCTCTGACCATCTGTTGACACATTGCAGGCTGGGAGGCGGTAGGGGCAGGCCTGCAGCCCAGCCAGGTCATCCTAAAAGTCAACGGCAACAACGTCAACCACAGCGACTACCAAGAGGTTCTGGAGCACTTCACTGCACAGAATACACACCAGGAGCCTCTACAAATGGTGAGGGGACACAGCAAAACAAACACTGACACAAGCTTTTCCTCATCAGAGCAGGGTTTGAAGTGCAATTGGGGCATTTATTTAGATTATTTTTTGAAAGAAATCTAATTTCTGACTCAAACATTTCCCAACAGGCCACATTATTCCACTCTACACATCATGCACAGTCAGGTTTTACAGTCCTTGTGTGTGTTGTCGTAGCACTCACTGCAACAGTACACTCCCTTAGTGCTTTATTTATAATACAAACTATATAATCCCTCAAGGTAGCACAATTGGTATCAGTAGTAGCCTTGGTTAATTAACCAAATCTTTCAACAATGTGGGACAGTTCACCAAACTCACATTTGACAAGCTGACAGACCAGAGAGCCCCAGTGACCCGGACATTCCTGCTTTGAGACGGTACATAAAACATAATTAGAGCTAGAGTAAGTTACAGCAACTTAGTGTCTGAAAAGAAAAAAACTTATTGAAGACTTTTTTTTACTGACTGCAACAGATTTGCTCTTTTAAGTGTTCATCTGTATGACACATAAAGTTGTGTTGCACAGCAAGTGAGTTTCTTCATTCTACCAGCGCTCTCTTGGCTTCAACACTGGGTGGCCTAGTAATCTCCAGCATAAATTACTGGCTGTCACTGTCGCTGCAGGCTACGCGTAGCGAGAGGTGAACATTTTTCAGCTCCAAAATACAATACAATCCTTCCCAGAGTGAAGAAGAAGCCCAAAGCTACAAATACACAAACAGAATTTTGAATGTCTCCAGGCAATATTTCACAAGGCAGTAGACAGAATAGGATGTCCTCCTTACTGTATTAAGCACAGTGTTTTGTTTTGTTTTGTTTTGTTTTGTTTTGTTTTGTTTTGTTTTGTTTTGTTTTGTTTTGTTTTATTTTATTTAGCGTGGCATACTCTTGTAATAAATCCCCTTTGCTTAAAGCCAGTGAACCGGCTCAGCTGAGCCGCCTTATTTTGGCCTTATTCCAGTAAATGTTTGCTGGTTCATTTAACAGCAGGATAAATTATCAGGATGTTGTTGATGTGGCTGAGTGCACTGCTGAGTTTAGGGTGGTGCAGTCAGCCCTGACTGCTTTGTCAGGTGAAAAGTGTCCATGTCCTCGGGGCATAAATTCTTCAGATTGTTTCCTTTAAATTCTGTCTATACCATGCACCCACATCTGCATAGATAAGTATAATCTCTTTCACGCTCGGTCCCTTCATCTTTGTAAGATTTTATATCTTTGTCTTTTTTCCTGCTCACTTCGCACCCACTTCCTGCTTCACCTAGTTCCTCATTTTAACTCCAATAATGATGTATCTCACATGAAATATGTCTCATATGCCTCAAATCTGTTTCCTGCAGTGTCAGTGGGTGTACCGCGCTTTTGAGGATGTGGAGGACCTACAGAGAGAAAGAGGTGCAGGTGAAAAAGAGGAGAGTCCTTTCAGTCCTTATCCAGTGGAGAATGGCTCTGACCACGAGGAGGGGAACGGCACCAATGGAACAGGTGAAACCTGATATCACATCCTCTGAATCTGTTCATTGTAGTTACAGCCTTTACATTATACTTCTCTTCAATTAAAGGTTTTATGCATAAAGCAGGAGTCAGTGCTCAGTTGTTAAAAAACAGAACCATAATGCATCTGTACTATAGCAGATGTAAGGTTAATAACTACAAACAGAAAGCATCATTTGTGGCCCATGTGTCGCCAAAACATACCTAAACAACATGAGCGTTACTTGGGAGTGTACTGTGTTATAATCTGTAGCTGCTTTGTGTGTGCTTATAGATTGATTGCAGACTTGATGTTAAAAAAAAAAAACATCTGTCACTGCCAAAACCACTACATCAAAACATTATGTTCCACCTAAATGACTATTTTCAGATGACCTCTGAATTGGGTCATAGTTACTGTGGCAGTAAACAGTGGCTTCAACAATAGGTCATTTGCTCTGGATATAGAAAACTCTCTGTTTGAAAACTACATATGCTCACGCCACAGTCATAGCACGTCATCTAGTAACATTCGGCTGTATTTAGACTAAGTGGCCAGTTTTTCCTGCAGTGCTGGCAGGGTGAGCACACTTGACACATGAGCAGTACACGGTGTACCTTTATATGTGTCATTACTGAAGGGATTTATAAAATCATTGTATTTCTGTCCAAAGCTGATGAGGTTTTGATAATGAGGATGTGCTAACAACATTTAAGGCGTGACTCTACTTGTAGAAAATCCATTTCAGCTTTGGTTTTTTGATCAAATATGTTTTTCCAACCTTATTTCACAATGCAAAATGTTTTTTTTTAAATGATATCAAATAATATGAAAATTGTGATCCACAGACTGCCGGCTGGGCAGGCTTTCCCTCTCCGATGAGCTGCCTCTGGTCAGTCTGACGGTGGATAACGTCCACCTGGAGCACGGCGTGGTCTATGAATACGTCAGCACCGCCGGCATCAAGAGCCACGTGCTGGAGAAGATAGTGGAGCCCAAAGGTTGCTTCAGCCTCACTGCCAAGGTAGTTATGGAAGGATGAGGTGACGTTTGGTTAAAGTTTTTGGGTTAGTTGGCAGGTTTGGCAGAAAATACTCCTCAGTCATAACATGTTTCATGGAAGATCCCAACCTGGCTGTTCACCAGTTTGTAGGTCACTGATATTTGTTAAAGTTGCATTGTTATGACAGGATCTGAAAGCAGCAAAAGGGTTTTTGGCAACACGTCATTTCAGTTGTTAGTATTGGAAAGCTGAACGTTTAGCTCGATGAAAAACGCAGTGGCCTTATGTTTCCACTGCTAGGAATGGTATCTTCACTCTCGATTGCGACTGACTAAACTCGAGTCATGCATCCTTACCAATATTTCTTGTCTCCACAGATCCTGGAGGCATTTTCTGGTGATGACAGCCTCTTTGTTCATAACTGCAGCCTGCTCATCTCCCAGAGCGACCGAGTAGTTACCATGCCTCAGTACGAGTTCAGACAAATCTGTGACACCAAGCTGGAGAGTATCCGACGGCGTATCAGCAGCTATCAGCAGGTACTTAGACACACTTCTGCTTTCTCTTGAAGTCTTAGAAGAGTATGTACATACCTACAGTGCATATATACACAACTGTTACACATACAGATGTCCCCTGTTCATTCATAATTACTTTGAAAACACAGTTTTGTTACTGAATAACTGAAATACGCTGAAATACAAGTGAGCTAACTTAAAATCATCTCCCCTACCACCGTCCTCACATGTAAACAAATCAGATGTATTATCTCTCTCTTCTGCTCGGTACATTTCATACTGGCTCTTATTTTCCAGACACATTAAGGCACTCATGCTTTTTAAAGCTAAGAGAGGCTTTTCAATGTAATGTGAAAGTGGGTCAAACACTGCCTTTCTTGTGTTTTTGCTGTCAACACACACACACTACAATTTCAAATGCATGGGTGCCAGCTGAGCACACTCAAATGTTATCAAATATCTGTAAACACTTTTAAAACTTTAACAATAAATTTGATATTAAGACTGGTTATACACAAACTCTTTTCCTTAACCTTAAATTTTTATTTTTCCATTACTCGAGACAGCAAGAACTCTCTTCAGCAAATGGGAGGACTGTAATAAACAGGAAGATTACATTACACTATTCATCTTCATATTGTCTGTCATGATGTGTTGCTTCTTGCTGTCACATTTTCTGCTACAGTGATCATATATTAGAGCTGTCAATCACACAGCTTGCACTTTTACTAAACTTAGTCTGTGCCTTTTTCACCCAGTTTGCCCTGGAGCTGAGGAACAAGGTGTGGCCCTCCTTCAGGCAGGCCGGCATTCGCCCTCATCCCCTGGGCTGCATGGACTTTGTTCCCACCAACTGCCACGTCAACTTGATGCAGGTTTCCTACCCCAAAAGCACCACTACTGCTGGCAGGACTTTCAGCATCCGCTTTGGGCGCAAAAACTCCCTGTTTGGCATGGACCCTGACCAGGGTAGAGGCAATACACACATTCACACACCTCAGTCCAAGGAGACTTGAACATTAGTGTAATTTCTATCACATATCCACTGCATAATCTAAGCTGCACTGTGATCCAACCCCTTCATGATATTACACCTTTGACCCACTTAACACCGACTCAGTGATCATTTTGACTAATTACCCTCTATGACCACTTAAATCCTGGAGCACAAGAAGGGAACAGCAACCCCCGCCTCCCACAGTAGCCATTAGGTCTGAACAAGCATTCTCATAGTAAATTAGATGAGTGGTTTACCATTAAGACTCCATTAGCTTCAGGCCATACTCATGTTATTGACATGAAAAGTGAATGAATGATGTCAGCAAAGATGGCGCCTCAGGGCAGCATAGGAATGTGTGCCATTCACTTGCAGCTGCTGCAGAGGTCAGAGGGGAGGGAAAAAAGAGAGAGCAAGAAATTGAGTGGAAATGGAAAGTAGCTTCCCCTCGGAAAAAAATTCAAGAGGAGAAAAAAAACATTTTATTTATTTATTGTTTATCCATTCATACAAAAGCTGCTCAACACCCTCCCTCACCCTCTACTCTCAGCAAAGATGAAAATACAATACAGCTGCCTTAGACAGCAGACAGTTAGCATTGCTTGCATTGTTCCAGGGAGGCTCGTCCTCGTCTTTCCTCTCAGCACCAGCTGCCAGTCAGACATCTGCCTAGCAGTTGCACTGATGAGATGTTCAGCTCTTGTGCTTTTCAGTATGCGGTCTGCCCACAGCCACGGCGATGATGTTTTCTTCAGTGAGAGTAGCTAGCCTTTAGTGCTGCAGTCAGAAACAGAATGAAATTAGGAGGTTTATTACCTGAGTGGATGAAAAAATTCCCTCCTCCAGCTTAATACCCTGGGTTTTAAAAGAATGTGTGGAATCTACATAAAATGTATAAGGGCTTCTCTACTTAATGCTAGTCTTTGCTGTGTGCTAATAGTACACACGCTCTGGGCTCGTTGGGAGAATTTAATCTGTCTGCAGTTTTGGGACGTCTCAGGTTATTGCAGCTTAGTTTGGCATTCAACCCAGCTAAACAGTTCTGCATCGTGCTCTCGCTGTGCATATCAGTTGCATAAGTGCCCTTTAAGAAGTTGTTTTTCATCAGGTCCAAATGAAGAACAGACAAGAGTTTGACTTCACAAGATTTGAACATCTGGGGTAGATATAATTGTCAGAGTGAAGTCTTTTTCATTCAGCCACCTAACATGTTGTTTATCCCCTCTTCTCCTCTCCTCTCCTCTCATGTCCTGTAGCACAACTGAACCCTATGTCCCACACCCAGCACTGTGTGACCAGCATGGGAGCTCCCTCCTGGAACTGCTCCGGCCTGGAAGGGGATGAGGCGGATGGCAATGGGGACGTGACCCTGGACGGAGGCGACGGGCAGACGGATGGTCGACTGGGCAGCCATGGAGAAGGCGGGCTGAGCTTCCTGCTCAAACAGGAAGACACAGAGACCCAGGACGCATACATTCACTTGTATAGCCGCCTGGATGTTGCTGTGAGGGAAATGAGGCAGTATGTCGCTCAAATTGATGTGTAAGTGTTACAGTTTATACAAACACATTGATCCTGTGCAACTGAAAAGCTTTGAACCTGTTTTTGATACACATCTGGATATAATTGTTCTCTGTTTAAGTGACATTTCTTTGGGCCTATTCCATATCTGTCTCCCATCTCTAACCCTGTTAACAAGTGCCATCTATCAAACAGAAAGAAAAGTGTTTACTCATATCCAGAAAGCCTTTGCATCAATGGATAAAAGTTTTTTCAGAAAATATTTTCAGCTCCAACACCTGGTGCTGTTATCAAATATTGGCATTCCACTGGTGTTTATATCTGAGTAGACTATTTTTGTAGCCTTCACTGTGACATTTAGAGATCTCTGCATAAAAAGCTAGGAGCTGTTATCCCCACACCGGCCTCCGGAGGCTGTTCGTCGGCCTCCCTTTGTCAGTCTGCCCTTTGCCTTGTTTAAAGCGGAGGATTTACAAAAGGAACATTCTTCAGGCCCAAAATATTTACGGGGCTGGGCCCAGTACAGGAACAGGGAGTGAGGCCAGGATAACATCAAGAGAAAGAGACACATATTGTGTGTCTGGGCCGAGGAAAGGACGTGACAGCGTGAATGAATAGATGTGTATGTTTGATTGTGAAGGCGTCTATGCAGTGTATTATAATACCCTATAAATATAACTCAATATAACCATAATAGTGTCTTGATGCTCAGGATACAATTCCACTGTGCTTTCTGTCCCTAAAGCTATATATACATTTTAAGATATTTAAAAATCCTTTAAATGCAGTGCACAGATATATATGCTCTGTATCTCATTTTTGGAATGGAATTCCTTTTTTCTGTAGCCTCTTGTCCTCTATCACCGAGCCCACGCAACTCCAAGGGGAAAGCGTGGAGCCTTTGGTCTACGAGCCAAGTCAGCCCTCTCTGGCCCCCTGCGAGGATGGATGTGACCAGGACAAAGTAGAGCAAGGCGGCATTAAAAGAGTCTGCTTTAAGGTGAACGAGGAGGACCAGGAGGACTCGGGTCACGACACAATGAGCTACAGGGACTCCTACAGGTAAGTGTTTAAAGACTGGGTCACTAAAAAAAAATCACACAGACTTTCTGAAGTTGCTTAAGTTGAAATTAAAATGTAAACCTGGTCATGAGATCTGAGTCTTAGAAACTGGGCCCCGAGGAGCTTCATAAAAGAGGGATGACTCCTCTGATGTTTGCATCCATTTGAATTTATAATTAAGAGTCATATTGTCATTCTTCTTTTCTCAATATGCTGCCTGATATAAATTACAATGAACTGTTTATGCTGGGGAGAAAAAAAAACATATTTACACATATTTACCTGGTAAAGCAGCTTCTTTATAAAACACCAGAAAGGAGACATGGGACACCCTTGTCTCACACCTAGATTTCTAACTGTGGACTCTATAAAACATGAACAGCATTCAGACTCCCTCTTTACTCCACAAACCTATAATGCTGCTCATTTCCCCCCTTTGGAGGCTGCAACTCATTCCAGATGTTGGCATTTTAACCGAGATGGAGGGCTAAAAATTACTTCAAAATGTTTTGGTCAGATCTGGTTATGTCATTTGCTTGTTGTGAGTTCATTCAGATGTTTCTGTGTGTGTGTGTGTGTGTGTGAGAGAGAGAGAGAGAGAGAGAGAGAGAGAGAGTGCGTGTGTGTGTGTGCATGGTTCACTGGGCAGTGCTCCACTGAGCCCCACCCTCCACCACCCACTAAGATGTAGTTATTGGTTGTTGGTGCGGTGGGCTGGTGTATAATACAGCCAAATGTTTGGGGCGCGGCCTCCTCACCCACTCTGTCATTAGGGCCCGGCCACGGCATGTGAAACGCAACTACCTCATCTCAATAAAATGTAAAGGAAAATGTAGGCTGTTGTATGTGTGGTACACACACACACACACACACACACACACACACACACACACACACACACACACACAGTGAGGTGTTTACTCAGGATTTTGAAGCCTAGTGGAAAAAAAAAACACAGTTCAAGCAGCACAAGGCTGAATAGTGAATGTGGATGAATCATCCCACTTGTGAAATTTTAGATGCGATGAAAAGTGCTACTGTGTTTTACAGGTGGGTGGTGGATCCCTTTTTTTTTGAGTCCTGCTGAGATAATCAGACATTAAAGCCTGAGGTGGTGACAGACCACAGCAAAGCTCAACAGTCGGAGGTCACGGGCCGAGGACAGCCTGTGTGGAACATAATGTGAGAACAAGGACAGGAGAAACAGGCTTTTACTCAGAGACACACGGGGCGTCAAAGACAGAAATATACAGAAAGAACAAAGGAGAGAAGACTGTGTGAAGAAAATGTAGTCAAATAGCATCTGTTCCAAACTCTGGTACACTGTGTCTATCATAAATCTTTGGCTCTTAAGTGTGCGTCTGTGTGTGTGTGTGTGTGGCCCTGTGAAGACCTTTTGTCTGGTATGTGGTCATATCTAGAATGTGTCCAGATCCAGACCGAGCAAAGACAGATTGCATCTCGCTTCCGGCATCAGAATGTATCTCAGCATGCCAGATAGTGCTGTACATCACTTCTGTTTCCCCAGGGAAAAGCACACTCAAAATCGATCCAATACTTCCTTAAGTTATACTGACTGTGCACTGCATTGTGGGACAGCATGTCCATTAACGCCACACTCAGAATTCAAGTGGTTTTACTGGCATTTTTAGTATTAACATGTTTTTCCATTGTGAATACTCCAGAAAGCAGCAGGCAGAATGCAAATGGGACATGGCAACGATTTAAGAAGAAACCTCAGAGGAAGCTGTTAATGAGTTATTCACCAGGATCCCAGTGTGTTCTCAGTGTGTGTGTATGAATGTGTTCTCACCTGTGTCTCAAGCCGTGAATACACCAACCTGCATATATCTTAATGTTAGTGTGAACAGGACCCGTGTGTGTGTGTGTGTTTGGTTTAGGTTTAGGCCATATCCGCTACTACAAGCAGGATAATTGTCACAGTGGTGCTCACACTTTTGGCAGGAGGTGTGTGAAGCTAAATTTGGAAATCGGCTCTTGTGTATGTGTTTATTTGTTTGTGTGTGTGAGAGAGAGAGACAGAGTGTGTGTATGTCTCTGAATTCAGCTGGAAAAAACAACTCCCCATGCAGAAGCTGAAAGCCAGAAGGGAAATAATACGGGACCCAATCGTTACATGTTTGTATGAGTGTGTGTGAGTAAAACCTGTGATAGAATTCAAGCCAAACTACTAAAAGATAGTTACACTAACTCTCTGCCTGTAATTGTTGCAGCTCTGATGCAGCCAGTTTCCCTCACTTCCAGCACAAACACGTATTCACCCACATTAGGGACCACAGAATAACCCGGCAGGTGATATCCACCCCGGACTCCCCCCACTGTGTCATGCATCCAGGCCGGATAATTGTAAAGAAAGACAAAGCTGGTGTTGTCGTTCTGTAGCTCGTAGTCGCTCGTAGGCCATTTGTCATGGTAATTCACGCTGTGAATCATTCAGAGCTCCTCTGAGGGGATCTCGAGCGTGCTCACTTGAAGCGATGTATAATTTGGGCCTCGTAAATCTTCCACATGCTCCCGGTAATCATGTCGATTCACGTAGACGTATGACTATAAATACCAGACTAAGTCATTTGGTTAAACTGTCCTAGGCAGGCAGAAGTTCTCCTCACACACCATCATGAAGACGTACCTCTGATAACAGAGCACATCGGCAGCACTGATACGAAACATGTGTTCATAAAAGTATCTGTGTACTTAGGTGAGCTGCGTTTCAGCGTTTAAGTCTAATGTTTTGGAGTCTAATGTGTTTACGGTGGACTGAATTCTCCTCTGTGTAAACCAGAGGCGGTTATTACTGTGAGAAACATTTAATTACCTTTGGTCTCACATACTGTAAATCAGAAAAGGCATTTACAATCAGAAGGATTATTTGGCAGCATAATTACAAGACGTTGCTTTCCAAATCCCCTCTGTGGTTTAAGAGCAGAATGAACCCCTCTCTGTAGAATGCATTTTAACTCTGTTTGTTTGTTTGTGTGTGTGTGTGTTTGTGTGTGTGCGTTATTGCAGCGAATGCAACAGCAACAGAGATTCAGTCCTGTCCTACACCAGTGTGCGAAGTAACAGCTCATACCTGGGGAGTGATGAGATGGGATCAGGTAATGGATGGCGTGACAAGGAATTTGTTTTTTCTATCCGTCTGTAAATGTAATTTTTATGCAGAGCTGTAAAGATTTGATATTATTCGAGAAGACGTCTCACTGCAGTATCTCTCCTTTTATTTACAGTAGACATATTTAGTTAGTTACACATTTTATACTGTTTTGGCTCTGTACATTGGATTCCATGTGGAACAATGATTATTTCAGATCCAATGCATGAGAAAAAATATGCGTCACCGTTCAAACAGGCAGCTCTGTCGCTAAGTAAATTCAACATAAACAACATAAGCTGGGCTGAGGCAAATATATGTTTCCTGAGTGTCAAACAAAGACAAAAAAAATAATGGATGTTTGCATAAGAAACAGAAGATCAGTGGTTGCCTACTTGTTATTGCTCTATATTTCGTGATAATGTTGATCATATGTCATGCTTTCAGAATACCAAAGTGGTGAAATACTCTAGATATTTCTTGGAGGTGACTGTGGTCAGATATCTTAGACACAACATTTCATAACTCCGTTCACAGCCACATTTTTTTGGTGCAGTGAGCCAAGTATGTGTCCACTGTTGTTTATCACTTTGTTTTTATCAGTATTAAGTCTTAAACAGCCCACAATGAAACTCTGGTGAAATAAGTTATTAGCCTCAAATCATCCTCTCTAAATTTGATGCATGAGAATTTACATTGGCAGATGGATAGAACTTGTTTAATACACACAGATGGTCCAATAAAAATCAACGCTGGTGTCCAAAAGTGTGATCTCTCCTCAACTTTTTGTTTGGTGTTTTTTGTTTTTTGGCTGCTAGGGGACGAGCTGCCGTGTGACATGAGGATTCCCTCAGACAAACAGGACAAGCTGCACGGCTGCCTCGAGCACCTTTTCAACCAGGTAAGTTCTGGGGTTTCAATTTGGAGTAAAAGCTGAATTTATGACAGCAGGAGCCGTCGCACTCCTGTTGTAGAACCTTAACCTTTGTCTAATCCCCCCCCCCCCCCCCCCCCCCCCCCCATTTGGACCAACCATTTGGAACAGATGATTGTGATGGTAATCAGTAAACATCTGGGCTGAGTTACCTCTGTTCTCTCTGTCCTCTGGTCAGGATCCTGGTTTTCTCTCTCATCTTTCACTTGACTTCCTTTCTTCCTTTTCTTTCCCCCTACATTTCCCTCCTCCTCCTCACACACACACACATAGGCTTTCACTGATATGTGGATTCAGTTAAAGACATCCATACCTCTTCTCTTCTCCTCTTACCAGCATTTGATATTGTCTGACTCCACGTGGGGTGCACCCTCTTTGGCTGCTTTAGTTTTTTCCACATGGAAACATCAGCTTAGGGGGCTTGCAAACACAAACCTTGTTGTTGTTGCTAATGCTAAAAGACCAGTGTCAGAAGTTATTGCAGAGTTGTGTGTTTGTGTATGTTTGAACAGAAGAAAATGAGTTAGTTGAAGAAAAAAGTTACAGAGAAAGCTGGATTGATTACCTGACAAATTTCTTTGTGTGTGCGCGTGCGTGTGCGTGCTTTCATTTCTACACAAAGGTTGACTCCATCAACAGCCTACTCAAAGGACCTGTTATGACCAAGGCCTGTGAGGAGACCAAGCACTTTTACTCTGACCATAACCAACCAGGTACATACTGTATTTGTCTCTGTGTGCGTGTGTGCGTGTGTGTGTGTGTGTGTGTGTGTGTGTGTGTGTGTGTGTGTGTGTGTGTGTGTGTGTGTGTGTGTGTGTGTTTGCTGCTTGAAAGGTGAAGGGGTGTGTCGACATGTTACACAGCAGACACACTCACGTATTTCCTGGCTTTTACGTGAACAGAGTTTCGCCAAACAGAGGATTGGACGGTTCGTTGTCGTCACATTATCCACAAGAACATCCAGGAGGACCCTTGGAACCTACCAAACTCTATCAAAACCCTGGTGGAGAGCCTGCAGAGATTTGTGGACGGTTAGTGGAACACACACACACACACACACGCACACACACACACACAAGCATACACATGCACATACAGACATATACACATATACTCTGCCATCTGGTTGTATATCGTTACAATCAGTCAATCCACCTTGTTTTCCTTCTCCCTCTACAGATGGAAAGAACCAGCTTCTCCTGGCTCTGCTCAAGTGCACAGGTAGAGTAACATGTCAGTGTTAGACAGAAACCAGCTCATATTTAGAACAAGATGGTGGCAAATAAACTTGAAATAGACCAGCTCTAATTTTCCATAAAATTACCAGAAGAGATGTCAAGATGGGCTGTGCACTCACTCAGCAGAGCTCAGTCTGAAGCAGCTGGAAAGGTCTCATAACTGGAGTATTTTAAATGATTCCAACAGTTAAGAGCTCTTTGCAAATGAGATCATCCATCATATGAAATTACAGCCGGTTCTACATCAGGACATCTGCAGGTCCTAAAAACATCTTCAAAGATGATTCAATTTAGCTGATTTATTTAAAACGTCAAGAATACAGTTTCTCTGGAATTCTTCATCATTTAATGAGGTGATATTTTTTTAATATATGTCTTTTATTTCCTAACATTAGCTTTGCAAACATGCATGTCCACGTTTACATTAATAAAAAACTTTTGTGAATATAAAAGCCCCATATCAGCTTTATCATGTTTTAATTTCACCATATCTGCTTTATTACCAAAGATATAGCAGATGTTTAAATTGACTTAGTTTCCAGTATAATTAAATCATTCTAAAAAAAAAAAAAAAAGTCAGAGCAGGGTCATATCCAGTTTGATGCCAGTTTTTTGGGATGTTTGTACAGATCAGAGGTTTGGTGTCGAAGCACATGATGCTCCAGTCACTTTGAACTGTGCACAGTAGCATATGGTGTTAGTTAATGGGAGATATCCTCTCAGGGGATCTAGGCTAATGGAATAAAGTATATGTGTTGGAGCAAATCCAAGACGTGTAATGAGGAAGGTTAGAGTGGGAGGTTGGGATGCCTTACCCTCTGCTGCCCACTGACCTCACCTTTTTCTCCTTTGCTGTCTTTCCTTTTACCCTCCATTTCCATACTGCTGCTTTCACATTCTTCAACTCTCTGCTCCTGTCCATGACCTCCCTCCTTTTTCTTACACCTCTAAACATGAAAATTTCTCGCTGTCCAACACCAGACACGTCTCTGCAGCTGCGACGGGATGTGATCTTCTGCCAGGCAGCGACAGGCGCCCTGTGCACGCTGGCCGAGCAGTTGCTGGCTGCGTTCCGGTCGCGCTTCAACAACGCCGGCGAGTATCAGGAAGACAGCAAGGAGACGAGCCGCAAGTGGCTGGAGCAGATCTCCGTCATTGGTGTTCTGCTGCACTTCCAGTCCGCGCTAGCGCCACATGTGGTGAGGACAGATTTGGTAGTTTCACTCGATGAGTAGCGAAAACCAACAAGATTTCTAATTTATGATACAGGTTCATCAGTTGGTTGTATTTTAAAAAATAGAAATCTTACCGGATGCACCAAAATGGTGTGCATGTCCTGTTGTAAACACATTTGCAGTGTGTGCGGGGGGGCAACCTCTGAGCCATCTTTCTCTCCTCTGACAGAAAGAGGAGCGGACCATGCTGGAAGATACCAAGGCGGCCCTTTTGGACTTGGACAAAGTCACTGTGTTCTTCAGGCAACTGGAGGATGAGTGTCTAGTCGCAAGTAAGAGACTTCATCAACAAAGACTGACTTGGCCCATTCAAACCACACTGCTGCTAATGAGCAGCTGTATGGTTTGACCAACTCTGAATAAAGTTCCATTATGTGGATGTATGGTTTCTTTTGAGGGTGAAATTGTCATTTTGCCATTGCAGATTTAATTTTCTTTTCAGTGAAGAGCGACTGAATAGGGAGCTAAAACAACAGTATAATGGCTCCATAAATCATCTTAAACAAGGCCAGAGCATGCAGTCTCTTAAAGTCCTCTTTGTCCTTGGATTACAGATAACATGGGTCCTTCTGACAGACTGTGAAGGGTTTCATTTAAACACGTGTGCTGTTCTGAGACACACGAAATACTAACACACATGTGGGCCAATAGATATACACAAACATTACAGTTAAGTTCACATAAACATATGTAATATTCTTGCATCAGCATACAGTATGTGCTGCAGCAGAGAAATATTCTTGTGGAGCATGAAAATGACAAATTGATTTTGTGGCTTTCGTTGCCTCCGTCCTCCCAAAAAGCTCAAGGTCGGAACATTTATTTCAGCGTTTGAATACACTGGTGTACTGCAGTAGTTCGAGGATGCACCTAGGTTGTTCAAAGCAGGCATTGTGAGAATCTTGACATGAGCGTGTGTATAAAGTTTAAGACCTGGGCGTATTTGTGCCTTTAATAACCTCAGTATCTGTATTCACTGAAAGTGCTGCAGGCTACCAGGAGCCTTAAAGCCGGCAGATACAAATGATGACTGCATCCTGAATCAGTTCTCTTTTCAGCTGCCTCAATATGGCCAGCGGAGATTGCCGCTGAAAGGAAAAGCACAACATGCACTTACCATTTTAGGAGGCACAGCTATGGATGAGACAGGGATTTAATATTCTAGGTTCACGCTCAGCAGCAGAAAGTATTTAGTGTACACATGCATATATTGTGCACAAACATGAAAACGAATGCATATACATATGACGTATATTGACTTTCACTGTCATTTACACTGTACTTCTATTCATACAACAGGCATGTAGAGATAAACACAGAGTGCAGACTCAGTCTTCTATACTCTAATGGAAAAAGAACAGTTTTTAACCAAACTGCTTTCCTGAAGTTGCATATTCAGCTCAGATTGCTGCAGTGCTTGCAGACGGTTTGTGGCGGCAGCGTCCATTGGACGGTATTGATTTGCTAATGGCATGTTCAGCAAGCTGGGAGCTATAGGTAAGGTAGAGTCATGTAAGCTCCACAGAGTCTCTAGCGCCTGAGCTCAGCCTGAAGCATCACAGCCAATTCCACAGGATTATGGCTTGATGGGTTCTCTAGGAACGAGCGCTGACCCTAGAGGTCGCTCAGTAAAGGTCATCCTTTCCATTTTATGAGAACTGCTCGTGTCGTCTTGTACTCGGAAAATGTTAGGAGGAATCAGCACAAGCCCCTGTCAGACCTACAATTTATTACTAGTCATATATTGTTTGTAGAATAAGAAAAGGTTACTGCTCTGCATGCAAGTGATACAGGAATGACAAATGCTTTTAAACTGTAATTGTTTTAGTTGCATAAAGATAGACAATGACATAAATATCTAAATTATATCTATATATCTATATCTCTCTCTCTCTCTCTCTCTCTCTCTCTCTCTCTATATATATATATATATATATATATATATATATATATATATATATATATATATATATATATATATATATATATATATAAATCGTTGGCATGTTGGATGAAATCAAGGGGCAGCCTCTGTCCATTTGTCCTGCACAATCATTTGAACACCATTGATTAGAAAAGATGTTTATTCTGTTGCTTTTGAAGTTATTAAAATTTCATTAAAAGATTTCAAATTTTCTAGACATGGCTAATACCCAGTAAAATACACATTATTAGAAATGGATGATGGTCACCAGTGCAACAGTGCTGTCTTTAGTGGCATTTGGGAACCTGCACTAAAACGGAGTATGAGATTCTGTGGCAAATGTAGACTTCAGTACACATTAAGTGACAGAGGACAACACCCAGATGTCTTCTTCTGTTCACTATAAAACCTCACTATTAATTGACTTTCATTTAATCTGTTATTAATGTGGAATTTTGTGTATGTGAAGTGGTTTGCAAAACAATATCATTTGGAGTTCAGTTTGTAAACATCTATAACAAAATATCTGAAGGTAACAAACTCACAATTCTCCCGTCTTTATTTACTGAGTTGCTCAAACAGCCGAAACTGCAGTACCACAGTCTTATTAACTTCTCTCCTGTCTGTGTATGTGTGTTGCAGACACACCAGTGTGTTACCAAGTGGAGGGCAGCCGACAGGCCCTGAGGGTCACCCTGTACCTGGACAGCTGTCACTTCAGTGAGCTGCCTAGCCGGTTGCAGAACGGAGGCAGCCTCAAGCTCCACACCGTCCTCTTCACCAAGGGTAAGACTGGGCCGACTGGGACAGAGGAACAGGAGAAAGTGAGAAAACTGCAGGGGAATAGATCCAGGGTGTAAATGGAAAGACATGGGTTTTTTTTTTTCTCAAAACCTTACTGAATATAAATGCGTTTTTCTACAAAAGATTTTTGTGTATTTTCGCCTCAAAAGCATCTCAAAAGCATGGTTGTTGGCTTAACACAAAATCAGGAAATGACTTATCACTCATCTAGAATTGAATCATTTAAACACACTCAATGCTTTATGCAGCCTCTCAGCCTCTCACACATGTACATTTCCTGACAGCGTTATATGCTTTTATTAAGTTAGATTGAAGCCTTTTATTGCCCATTTAAAACACTCCACCTTCACATTCTTCTTCGCTGCCTTGCGTCTTCTGGTTCTCCATCAGTCTCAGACGACCCAGTATGAGTGGATACCATAATGCATCATGCCTGTCTGCCAGATAGCCATTAATTTTCCAAATACACGTTCCAGTTGGAAAACTAACCCAATGAGAGAGCCCATATTGTTCTCATATGATGTTGAAGAAAGTGCTACAGCACAGCTTCAGTACTGCAGATATTTGGATCAACATCACCACCTACTGGAAACGAGTCTTGGCTACAGGTTGAGGAGAAGTATGGGGCACCTTGTGACACTGCAGATGCTAAAGTGTGTGAGAGTGTGTGTGTGTGACCATATCTATGAGCACTATATATATGTCTTCATGTGGATAAAAAACTCCTGTAAAGTAACAAGATTTTAGGCAATTCTCACTTTTTCAAAATTAGGTTAGGATTATGTTTCAGGTTGGTTGGATTGGATGGATTTGATTTTTAGAGTTAACATAAAAATTATGCTCATGTTAGACTAATGATGAGGTTTGATGAAGTGAGGGGGTTAAAGTTCGAGGATGTGAAATAATGTGATCATATGAATGTGTGCCCATGGGTGTTGATCTAAACGCCTCCTGCCTGTTTTATCCAGCGCTGGAGCGTCCAGAGGGAGTGTCCCAGCAGGACTACGCTGCCATGGAGGAGTTCCAGCAGCGCATCAACGCTGTCTCACTAGAGAAGGTCAAGGCCTACTACCGCAGACTCAGGTACGCTATGCTACACTGCATCACAGCCCTCCAGTGGTTTACTTACTAGCACTCTGGATATATTTCACCTTAAAGGGAGAGTTCACCCTGTGGTGTTGCATAAGCAAGCATAAACTACGCTTCGATTGCTGTTTTACTTTACATTTAACAATTTTCAATTTTCAAGGTGAGAGCTGTATCATTTATTCAGGCCTGTCCTGAACAGAGTCCCACATCAGCTAACAGGATTTTTTTTTGCTTTGTTCGTTTAATAATCCAAAATAACTCCTTCACATCTGTTGTCTATCAAAGATTATTATGTGGAATTTACAAAATGCTCGGCTGACTTATTAAACTATATATTTATATGAATTTGGTTAACAGGTCATATTACAGTGAATGTTGTTCATTTCTGAAAATCTCTGAAATAAATGTTTCTAAGCATGTATGTGCTTATTTAGATTTGAATTCTGCTTTTTTAATAGCCCGTTAATAGGATTGTGATTTCTGATGTGCATTCTAATTCCCAGCAAATGACTCGAGCGGCATCAATAAATGATGAAATATGTACTGTAGCAGATGCACATTCTATATAGTGAAGTACTCTAGATGCTTGATGACTCAGCTCTCTCAAAGTGAGTCAGAGGAGAAACTTCTGTAGATTTCCCATGAAGAGGTTTTTTAAAAAAAAGCGAAATAGAGATGTTCTTGTCTCAACAGGGCTTTCTATTTGGAGAAGTCCAATCTCCCTACAGACTCAAACACCACAGCTATGAAGATTGACCAGGTAAATATACACTTAATCTGATATATTTTCCATTTACTGCGTTTGCTGTGCTCACTTATATCATGTTCTTGTAAAATAAGTCCATTTGTATATAATGTTGTGACTGAATATAAATGCAAGCACAGATACTGGGCCTTGAAGTTAGAGACCTTCAACCAAGCATTTCAAAAGTAAGATGAACTGGTGTCCCCTGTTCCCTCCACTGGAAACCCTCACTAGCCTGTCAAGATTCCCCTATTAACTCCAACTAACCTCAACATATCAGCACTATAAACTGTTTCCATTTGAACTTCAGCAATGATTAGATTAGAAGGAAACTTCTAGTGTCTCAAACTGACAGTAGCTGAAATAGATTCAAGTGATTAAAACTTAACAGAACATAGTTTCCGTGTATAGAGCCTTGTTCTCAGGTTTTCACTGTCTTTCAAAAGAAAGAAAGACTGCAGAGTTACAGCTTTGATTTACTTTTGATGGTTTTTCCTCCTGTTTCTGCTGGTGTACCGTCTTAACAAGTCAGTTACTTAACTTAGTCTAGTATTGAATACTGAAATATATCAAGTGGTGTGAGATAATCTCACTTGTTTATAATACAAATCAGTGCTTTCACTTTTTTTTGTCAAATTGAAGTGATATCACTGGATTATTTTGGAGTATATTGCTATTTTCAGTCACTCGTCCTGAGGTTGAAATTGCCAGATTTTGTGAATCTAAATCAGAAACAAGTGGCTTTTTCCTCCACTTGGTTTTATGAAATACAAATTTTAAAACTCAGTAGTTGCCCAAATGACTTGGTAAGATGTGATATTGTATTTCATCATCTTGTCAGTAGTCCATTTAACCACTGAACCTCTGAACTGACCTTCACTTCTTCCCCCCTCATAGCTGCTGCGGCCTCTCAACACACTGGATGACCTCTGTCGACTAATGCAGTCCTACATCAACGTGCGCCCGAGTGCCCAAGGCCACCCGTCAGGTGTCAGCGTGCTGTGTGTGTCCTCTGAGCTGTGTAACCGCCTGGGAGCCTGCCACATCACCATGTGTGGCACAGGAATGCAGAGGTCAGCCTGGCACCACACCGACATTATTATACTGCTTGTGTGGTATCACTGGACTGTCAGCTGGAATGAAGATTAACACCGTGCAGAGCGGATGACATGCACCGCTGAACCTCAAAAGTGCAGCCTTTGCCTCACTGTCTGAATTAATTTCTTCTTCGAAGTGACCAGCAGATGCACACAGGGACAGCCCCATCAGGGTGTGTTTGTTACAGAGCACTAAATTTTGGCTTTTTTTTTGGCACCTCTTTGCAGATGTACCCTAAGCGTGACACTGGAGCAGTCGATGATCTTGGCCAGGAACCACGGCCTCATGCCGCGATGCACCATGCAGACCATGGACATTATGCGTAAACAGGTAAACCTCAGGGGCTGTTGATCTCAGCCTGGGGTTGGCAGGCATCCCTCATGGGGTCATATATCCAAAATAAGTGTAGTTTCTTTTTATGGTTGAACGATATCAATATTTTTCCCACATTGACTTATAGTATATCACAATTTCAATGTGATTTTTTTTGTAGATTTTAAATACAGTTTCCGTGAAATTATTTATTTGGACATCAAATAGTAAAATGATAACAGGATATGATCATGTTGTCACAGTAAAACATCTGAAAGTCAAAAATAATTAAGTACAAATGACTGACTTAACCACTGTGGTCATGCATTTCTCTCACCTGCTCTATACCCCAAGCACAAAATCTTACAGCATGAATGCCTGAGATAAAATCATACAGGAAATAGTTTATTCATTCAATGAAAACACATCTCATTTCCTTACTTACAAGTATTTCTACACATTTTAAGTTTTTTGATGTTTAGCCATTCACGGAAATTAAATCAACTGCGAAGTGAGAACCATAGAGCTTATAACATATGTTCTGTCTTCCACCAGGGGGCAAGAGTTGAGCTCTCTGCCAGAAATCTCAAGGTAATGGACCAGATGCCTCCATCAGCCCCAAGGTATTGTATAAAACCACTATCAGCAGGCAGCTCTGCCCATGCCATTACTACACTGTGCCATTAATGTTCTTAGATAAGGCGGATCCTCTCATTAGAAGTTTTTCCTTTTTCAACAGGCTCTTCAAGCTGTGTTTGCCGCCCTCAGATGGAGAACTCTAAGAAGGTTCACTTCAGAGAACTCATCAGAGAGACAGTGACTGTGGGAGAGGAAGATATGATAAGAGACTATGGTAACAAAAGAGGGCGAGTCTCACTGGATTTCCTCCAAGAGACACTGCTGATGGAAACACCTTTTCCCCCCATTGCCCAAGTTACACAGGGATCATTCCAGCCTGGATACCACTAGAGTCTTCAGTGCAACATACAGACTAAACAAGACTGTACAGATGACTAATGTCAATTACCTTGGAGCACCTACAGTGACATTGACACAGCCTGAAGCTCAAGACTACTGTAGTACTGGGAGACAACCCAGATAAAGTATTACTACTTTGGCTGTCTGTCTACGCATAGCTGACGTGAATGACTTGACAACTGGTGCAAAATCTTCTCTCAACATAAGCGAAAGGGAGATGTCAGTTTGAGGCCTCACAAAGACAACATCCACAGTGATAGCCAAGCTCTTATTATTAACTGGATTAACCAAACTACCTGTAGCTGACTGTCATCCTAAATGCAGATGTTATCCATTTTGCCTTGGACTGCAAGTCCAGAGAGCCGTCTCTTTCTCTGCTCGGGCTGGTGTTCCCCAGGGCTCAGTGTTTGGACCCCAAGTGAAGTAGAATACTTGAATACCGTGGTATTCATGTATGATGATGACTGAATAGATGCAGAAAGTCAAAGAATAGACAGAGAGATGGAAGTAGGGATTGAGGGACAGATCAGAAGACGGATGATAGACTGGGCTGTTCTTTCCTCAGCCCGTTGCATGTGGTTACTGTGCAATTACTGTAGGTTTAGTGTGAGTACTGTATTACTGCACTATATGAAGGATAGTTATTTATTGTGTCTGGAAGGAGTGTTTTTATCCCTCACTTAAACTATATCAGGTATTAAAGTATCTAAAAGCATTCCAGCCTGCATATTGAACAATATTTAAAGGACCAATGGCATGCCATTTTTTAGACGTAACTGCTTGTGTATTTCATTTTATTTATGTGTCTGGAATTTGATTATGTCAAGAAGTGTTACATAAATCTTCAGGGAGCTCAAGGGAGGGAAGATAAACAGAAGCTAGCTAATCAGAATCAGGACATAGGAAGCTAAAACAAACTATACAAGGCTGTTTGTTTGTCGATAAGCAGCCAAGTCAACAGGTTAGGGTATTGAATCGTTGTTAAATTATTAATATATTAATAAAAATAGTTGAAGGATTGCCTTCTGTTAAGACGTGTTCATTTTTAAATTGGCTTTTATGTTGTCTTGGGACTGTCGTATTTACTGTAGGTATTAAAAGAAGCACAATGATTGGTCCAAACAAGTTGCAGTGTTAGCAAAAAGTACTGTAAGCAGTTTGTGGATGATGTAAACAAAGGGATCTTTCCAGAACTTAATCACAGTAACATTATTTTACTGAAGATTTTAATTTCTTGTACATACAAACTGTAACTATGTCAGAGGAAAAGATAGGATATGTCTTACAGCAGCAGAGTAATGCTATAAATTAAAATGCATTATTTTTATGGAAATAATATAGTATATAAAACATTTTGTATTCGTGACTGTGCATTTGAAGAGGTTTTTTTTTCTTTTCTCTTTGCTGAGCGTAACCTCACTGACAACTTGTAGTTTTTGACTGTTAAAAAGGTTTTAAATGCATTTCAAGAATCTGACATGAGCCTTGACATGCTGCATTCATTAGGCAGATCACTTAGTCCTTTTTATTTATTTAAAAACGGTGTGGTTCCAGATGAGCATGTTGGAATCGTCTCTACATCCTTTGGCAGTAGTGTTACCACTGTAAATGTCCATCCATAGGTTAGTTTACAATACTTAGTGGATATTCACATTATCATCATTTCCCATATCAAATTTGGTCTTAGTGTACCTTGTATAAACTCCTGGTCTTAAGTGTGTGTTACCAGTTTAAACTAGCTAATGACTGCAGCATGTTGGTGTAGCTGGAGAAAGAAATATGTCACTGATTACGCATTTATTTACATTATTCTAATGTTTCATTACTGTATATACTTTATTTGCAATATTATGTTGCTTGAAGATAACTGTACAAAGGATCTTTGTTGAATCTTTCTAAAATGATCATTGTAAATGCAATCTTAACAAGCTAGTAAATAAAATCTTCACAGTATGACAATGTTGTTCAGTGTAGCCGCAGTGTTGGCCCGTGGTGATCCAACAGAGAACCTGATGTTCAGCATAAAAATGCTAACACACAAAGCTGAAGTGGTTTCCCTCTGGTTTGGACTTTTGGCCTCACATTAATCTTGTAATTTCCCTGTTCTACAACGTGTCCCACCGATGTTTGTGTTACCTTTGGTCTGCTCCATGTTACTGCAGTTTCACACCAGTGACTCAAAAGCAGTGAACACTGAAAACGATTTGCCAGTACAGACCATATCAGCAGGCTGTGACTAAGTGCTACTGGAAGTGAGCAATAAGACTTGAGACTGAAGTACTTTCTTTTTTCAGTCCACTTATAGCTTTGCTTTATGTCACAGTACTTATAGGATCTTTGCTGGTATCAAACCTCGACTTAAAAAGCCTTCTCTTGACCCTGCGCTTTAGCAAACTATAGACCTATATCCATCCTCCCCCTATACTTCTAACCTGAGCACCTGAGTAATATCGTTAAGATTAGGAACATTCTGTCTCAGAGTGATGCTGAAAAACTAGTCCATGCATTTGTTACTTCTAGGCTGAACTGCTGTACCTCCCTATCATCAGGATGTCCAAAGAACTCTAAAAAGCCTCCAGCTGACCCAAAATGCTGCAGCAAGAATACTGACTGGAATTAGCAAGAGACATCATATTACTCCCGTACTAGCTTATCTTCATTGCGGAATAGATTTTTAAAATCCTTCTCCTTACATATAAGGCCCTCAATGAGCTGATAGTACCATATTATCCCAACAGATTGCTTCGTTCCCATAATGCAGGTTTGCTTATGGTTCCCAGAGTCTCTGAAGCTATCAGGCTCTTCTCCTGTGGAACCAACTGCCAGTCTGGGTTCAGGAAGCTATAGTTAGTTGTAGTTATAGTTTTAGTTATTATGACTAAACCTATAGTTAGTCACTTCAATTATGGCAGTCTTTTGCTTCTGTGCTCTGTTTCCTATCATAACTGTAATCTGCTGAGCACACAGTATCCACTACCTGTTCTGTAATCTGAATGTTGGCCCTCTAACATTGTTCACTTCCAACCCTGTTTGTATCATGTTTTATATGCTGCATGTCCTTCTCCTCCTCTCCTACATTCCCCTCCTTTACCTCCTTTCACCCAGCCCGGCCATCGGCAGGAGGGTCCCCCATGTGAACCAGGTTCTGCTCAAGGTTTCTTCCTGTTAAAGGGAATTTTTCCTCGCCACTGTCGCCTTAATTTCTTGCTCTGGGGTCAGGCTCTGAGACAATTTTGATTGTGGAAGGCGCTGTATAAATAACATTGAATTGAATCATGCTCTCCAGCTAACATGATGCTTATCATAGGGAACTTAGAGACACTCAGAACACGATACATCATTTAGTCCTCATCTCTCACTTCCAGTTTGCTACAAATTGATCTGCATCGCTTCATTGTCTTCACATTGGAACGTGAAGCAAAGTGTTTGCAGAGTAGGCTGAGATTTGTTACTTTTATTTATTACTGATATTGATAGATGCTTTCACATTTTGGCAGGAACTGTTAGGCAAACCTAAAAAACATAGCTTGACATAGTTTTAGGTGTCCATTACCCTGACTGAGGAAAGCTGCACATATGAATATTGCATGCACCTGCATCATGGAATGAAAGCCTTCCCTGCTGCTTCTCTCATGGGCTAGACTTAAGTGGTGAGGATTAAAGGTTATCTCGGGGTAATGTTTTTTTTTTTTTTTTTTTTTAGAAACAAGACACGTTTGTTTTCCCAAAACACAGTAACGATCCTCTCCTCCCAGTCAGCAACTTGTTATTGTTTTGAGAGAATGGTCCAATTTAACAAATCACATCAGATGTTATTGCACCAGAACACGGCTGCTTGCGTGTTCAGTTTAACTTTACAGTATAAAATGATGGGTCATTAAATGATTGCAGATAACCACTAATTTGCTGATTGGATTGAGCTGGAGTGAAATTCATGTGCATTTCCATCCTTGCTGTGTCTGTCAAATGGCCGGAAGGCGCTAATGTAAAAGCATACACTGTGCAGTTTCGCGTGGATATTGCAATTGGTTTTCTAGGGGGACCGACACCGACTGCATTCACCACCAGCACACACCCCTCAGCGCCGGTGATGCATCCCCGCGGCAAGGGCACGGACAACTCCTCCTTAGAGTCGTCTCGACTTTAGAATGGTGCAGAAATCTCTCAACGGCGGGGTTTACCCAACTCAAGCCGGAGAGAAGAAGCACAAAGTCGGGTTTGTTGGATTGGACCCCGGGGCTCCTGAATCCAGCAGGGATGGGGCGCTGCTCATTGCGGGTTCGGAAAGCACCAAGCGGAGCAGCATCCTCTGCAGACCGAGGTCCAGCATCTCCGCCGGGAGACCCAGACCGTCGAAGAAAAATGCCAGCTATCGGAAACTACAGAATTTCCTCTATAATGCGCTGGAAAGACCGCGGGGATGGGCGTTCATCTACCACGCTTATGTGTAAGTGATGGGCTTCAACCAAGTATGTTGATTCTGTCATTATGGCCTGTTACTTTGGCACACACTGCTACTACTGAGTCATGATTTTGGGGGAGCTGTTACGGAGTTTTGCGGCTCGTGTGTCTCGTTCCACACTGATGATCATGTTCAGATGGCGCATTAAAGGGTTAAATGTTGTCATGCTGCCAAACTGCTATAGCCTGACAACAGGATCACCTGCATAACTCCTGCTCTAACTCTTGATATGGGCTATTGCGACTCATGCTTATGTCATCTTGACATTTTGGGTTGATGGGTCTGTTTAACTGTTCATGATGATGATGTTCCCGCAGCCTGTGTTTGACATGCGCCCACGTTTTTACACACTATTGTTTTGCATTGATCGGAGTTACCATATGTTGCGGCAGCATTGTGTTTCAGCACCGTGGACAGTGGACAGCTCCGCGCCGCGTCAGTACTTTCACTAATTAACGTTGCAGTCCAGCCCTACACAGGGATGTGGACTCAACTACATACACTCTGTATGTGTGTGCAGGCAAAGGGAGTGTTCTGGATACTACAGCCAGTGACTAGACAGTCTGGGAGAATCTGTACACTCCAGAGACGCCGCCATAAATATGCAGGTTGATGATCTGTGACCTCTGGTGAATGGTCAGCAGTGAATTCCTTGGTTCTGACACATTAAAGGGATACTGCAGGAATTTAGCGATGCACTTTCATAAAGTTGGATGATTTACAAGACACAGATTAAAACAGAAGGGTCTGAATTTGTGCAACAGAGGCTGAGATATTGTGATTTGAATCCTTCATTTCTCATAAAACAACCAGTGGTATCTTCACACAGTCACTGATTGTGATTGATAAAGCTTCTCCACGGCCACAGAAGCAGCACAGCACTTTCTTTTAGTACGTGTAGTTTAGTGCATCATACTAAGGAGAAAGACCATAGTTACAGTACATTAGCCTGCAAATATAAGCTTTTATAAAGAAAAGGTGGATGAAGTATGTTCTGTAGTTTGCCCTCCAGCCATGCCTGAATCCTTCTGGTTCAGTGATACTGCATGCTTGATAGTGAGGAGTTGAAATGGCCACAGCATTAAGGAATTCACTGTGCACAGCGTATTGACTCCCCTGAGACGGCTGGATGCCCAGAAGTAAGCCTGTGCTTTAATGTGAAACCACACACACACACACACACACACACACACAGTCACAGAGCCCCTCTAGGTACTTTTGAAATATTAATTGAATACTATAACAGCCAGCTAAAACCCCTTCTTTGCCATTTGTTTTGCTTTTTGGGGGATCTTCATTGACCAGTGTCAGTCTTAAGGGGTAGTGCTATCATCATAGCTGAATCTAGTTCAGCCATCTAGTTTTTGGGAGGATAATACAGCATTTGGAGCCAAAGTACTTCAGGCAACCTAGTTAGAAGAGGGCCAGTAGCATGTGCTGTCTAAAATCAGAATCCTTTGGAAAGCAAGCTATAAATTAGTGTACAACTGTGTCTTAACAACAAGGAAATCTGGTTTGGAGAAAGATGACAGAACACATGATCATAATGATTAAAGTCACTTTGACACACACACAGTTACATTAAATTCCTGCATAGTTCAGAGTATAACATCCAATCTGCAGAAGAGTATCTGCGTAGAACAACCACGACTCTGCCTCTTTTACATTTCTCTGTTCTATACATTATTCATAGTCACCACACTTCATTTAATCTCCCAACTCTTTTTACTTCCAGCCAGCTGATTTATAAAACTATCATGTGCTGACTACGGTCAAATCATCCCCGTCCTCCTTCATTCTTCTTTTTATCTCTGCTCCAGGAGACAGCATTTGGCAAACAAAATGACTCCGCTGCCTTGAACTGAGGAGCTTTGCAAAACACGCTCGTGCTTAGACAACATCTATTTCTTTCTGATGGGTTTCCTGTGGAAATGTTCGGCAGGTGTTTTGTTCCATGGTCTCGTTTGTAATGCATGCATCAATGATCGATGTGTGGAACATGAGTACCTATATCCAGAGTACTCTCTGTCTTGCTGCCTCTATGTCTCTCTCACCTACTCTTTTTCTCCCTCTTTGTCAAGCTGCCTGAGCTCAAGGCCACCCTTCTCCTTCAGTGCTGTCTCTGTTCCAAGATCAGTTAAAGGGGAGAGACACAGTGATCCTCATTTTTCTTAAATTTGTCCAGTTTGTCCAATTTCCAGTCGAGGACCTAAATCCTTAGCCTCCTGTAAAATGCAGCACACTGCAACTGGGTTTCAACATTCTGAGTTCTTATGAGTGAAAGGTAAAAGTGTGAAAATCCTTTTACAGCAAAGGCTTCTTTCAACAGCCTGCTGTCAGAAGAACATCTGCGGTCTGTCTATGCCATTTGCTGGCACAACTTTTGTTAGGAGGAACAATTTGACAGTTCTTTTTGTCCGATACTCATCTCGATCTACAGCTTAGCATCCTGATCTGATCTGTCCAATACAATGGTGTGTTCATGCATTGGTACAGTAGCCGTAGTTCTGATATGTCTGCCGATCTGGCTTCAACAGGAGCCTCATACAGGAAACACCAGCTGTGGGAGAAACTTGAAAGGCCTCCGCAGATGTTAGACGACAAAATGTCTTCAGTCCCGCACCAAAGTGGAACACAGCAATGTACACAGGCCTGAACACACAGGGAAAGATGGCAAAAAGAGGAGGACAAACTCAGAGTTAAGAGGGTGCTCAAACAGTGAAAAAATAAAATGTAATCTTCTGTTAAACCTTCTTAAAGTGATTCACAGAGGCAGATTGAGGATGTGGTCCAGTTATTCTTTCTTCTGCTGAGCTGGCCAGCTGAAGAAAAACTGGGGAAGAAATAAGGCGAGGACAGTAGCAGATGGGTGTTAGCTGCCAAGCCGCTGAGATGTGATTGAGTGGTCTGGTTTAGGAGAGGAGGGGGTGGAAGTCTGGATGCAGAGTCCTATAGGTGGGTTATGGCTCGGAATGGATTGTGTCCCACTGATATTTTAATATTTATTAATGTCGACCCTTGTGTTGTTGAAGCAAGAGCTCCACCTCAGAAAAAGCACCCTCAGTTAATTCAGCACGCTCAGGTGTTTTGCCTCTGCAGCCTTACTTGGTTCGGTTATGACCAGTTAGCATATGGTTGTCAAGTGCGATAAATATTCCTATGAAACTGAAAGTACGAGGTCAGTTTGTTGAATTTTCTCTGTCAGATTTTGATTGTTTCTGTGGCTTATGTAACCTTTTAATGTGCTTTTAATATGGAATCAATGAAGCTGTAAACTCTGTTGCTAAAAGCTGTGATCCAGTATAGTCAGTTCCCAATGAATTTAGGGTTAGTATTATTATCCAACGCTGCAGCTCACACTCAGTATTGTCTTCAGCTCATTGTTTTCACCGAACTGCCCGCAATGTCGTCACAGGCACTATTTGCTTAGTGAAAATCTTTTCTTCCTTATTTGCTCTCCCCGAGTTCATCGCAGTCTAAATTTAGCGTGACGAGTATGTCTGGGTACAGGCGGTGTCGTGCTGAGCGGGGCAAATCAATGTTTCTTTATCTGCAGCTCAGGAGGAAATGCAGGCCTTTCTGCTTCCAACAACAGCCCCCTCAACTTGACTGATCAATAGTCACATTCCTACCGATGCCATCTGGACCGCACTGGCAACAGGTGGACGTATGTGTGTGCGTTTATCAGGAGCAAGTTCTTTTTTTTATTGGGGACAGAGATGACAACCCAGATGACATGGTGTAAAAATAGAGCTCTACGGTCATGTGTGTGTTAATGTGTGTGTGTGTGTGTGTGTGTGTGTGTGTGTGTATGATGCACGTGTAATCAGAATGTGACTTTATCAATAGCTGAAACATCTGTCTATCTAACTGACATGGAATCAGAGACTACTGTCAAGCTCATAGAATAGAAACTGTTTATTAACAGTAATATAATAATAGACCAGTACCCTACTGGAAATTTAACAGTATTAGTCGATTTTGTTAGTTTGATTTAAGATGTAAATCTGAAATATTGTGCATGTAATTAAAGAAATACATCAACATTTTGGGGACATACTCTTATCTGCTGGTCATATTCGGCTGACAGATATGTGAGTGGTATCTCTCTTGTCATCTCACTTTCTGTAAGGAAGCAAATATGAGTCAAACTATTTCTTTAGCAGAGAACAGGCACTTCAGACTAACTAGGCTTCACACTAACACTCACATTGTCAGACACTGTAAATTATGTCTAGGCTTGATCTTGTGCCCAAACACGTGAAGATAACGTTCATTCATTTTTTGAGAGCTTTACATGTTTATTGCCCTCTTTGTACTGTCCTGACTTCGTGTATAATTTATCAGGTTTCCCATCCAGACCTTCTTATACCCATAAGCTGCGATGTGTGTCCACAGACAGTATGGTGGAGAGGTATTAGTGAATCATTGGAGGCTTCACTCTGGTCGTGGTGAAAGGAAGAATAAATGAGTAGCTGTAGAATGTAATTGTTTTACTGCTTCAGGAGGCAGGTTCTTTCCCCCCTCCTTTATCAGCAAGTGTTCTTATTAGTAGGTACTGATGAGCTTGGCAAGGTCGAGTCAGGAAAGTTACATAAACTGATGTCTAATTAGACTCTCAGCCAGCCAGCTTCTTCATCCCCAACATTTCCTCTCAGTGTTTATATGTATTTAAAGAATGAAAGATCTTCTTCTCTGTAATCTTTTTGGTGCGACATGGAGCTGATGTCTGGCTTACCTCTTTTCTAAAATGGCGAAAAGGTCCCATCACATTGCAAAATATGTGATTAACATAAACTGAATGTGTGCAGTCTTGTGGCGTATTTTGTAGATTTGTAGGCTTCACAAACTCGCTATAGGTCATATTAATCATATTGTTAAAGGAATAGTTCAAAATTTTGGAAACATCTGTCCTTAGGTTATAGCCAGATGTTAGCTTAGCTTAGCATTAAGACTGTAAGCAGGTTGAAAAAGCTCACTGGGTTCTGTCCAAAGTTAACAAAAATCCTCTTCAGCTCACTAATTAAAACCTCATATCTGCTTCTTTAATTTGCACAAGAACCAAAGTGTAAAAAGGACAATTTTGTGGTTTTGCTGGGGTTTATGTACTGGACTGTGTCCTGGCAGGGTGAATTGATGTTCTGGAGTCTCTGCTGGTTCCTTGACAACCTTCCCGGTTGTCCTTACAACAGGACTCCAGGAACAATTTCCTTGAGGTATCAGTGTGAGTAACACCAAGTTGTGAAGTCTGACCAAGAAATCCCATTTGTAGATGGGTTTCCAGTACACACACAGAGAAAATGTCGGTCTTCAGATGGTGAAATGACAAGTCAATGTGACAAGTCAAAGTGCTGTAAATGACAAGACATGAAGTTTCTGACTCTTTGACTGACTGACCTTAATACGCCTCACGGCTACTCTGCAGGGGATGAGACAGGACCACTAGACGTCTCAGAAAGCATACCCATGTTGTTCTCTACTTGGGAAAAACAGGTACCTAAATGGACACAATTTCTTTTCCCTAAAGCATCCCTCTTTTCCCTAAATCTGTTCAGTGACAAACTGTGCACACGTCATTTGCACATTCTCTCTTGCAGGATGAGGTGATAGATGTGATTATTAGGGCATCAAATGGGTGCTAAGAGGAGGAAGGAAGGAATTCGGGTTTTTGCCATTCCTGGCATATCAGGCACCTGTCAAACAAAAAGACTGAAACTTTTAGTGGCCTAGAATACAAGAAAGCAAAATCTGACTGAGAATGATCCAGTGTTGTTACTTTAAATCAATCAAATCCACACTGACTGTACTTCCAATGTGCCAGAGAATGTAATAAAAGCTTTCTCAGTGCATGAGGAGCTCATTTTTACCAAGCAAGCTGCTGTAGTCATTACTGATGTATGAGATGCCAAAAACACACATATGTGGTAGATGTAAGTGCGAATGACCAAAGTGAAATCCACAGAACTGGTGCAGCTACAGCCGTGTGTGCTAAGAGCTCGCTTTGGTTTTTGTTGGCATGTTTTTATGCCTCTGATGAAGACTAATAAAGACTATCATAAAGAATCATCTTGTCCACTGACTTTTTTTTTTCACCACTGCTACACGCCATTGATCTCTGTCGCTTCATTCTGATTGGCTGACAGCCAGCAGCCACCGCCAAGAGTTTGACATGACTAAACTGAAACTGCAGCAGCAGAAAACGGGAAATCAGGTGAGAAGCAGTAAGAAGTTGAAATACATTCTAGTGAATAAGATAAACTACTGTTTTCTTCGTATTATTTTTATTATCATTATCATCTCTAAAAAAATACTTAAGGAATCCATGGAGGATTGATGAGGAGTGATAAAGGCTGGATTAAGCATAATGGTGTCATGACGAGCCCCTAATGGGGCTGTTTTTCTGAACACTTTTGTGGACATTGGGACCTTTTCAGTCTTGTTTAGTTTAAGTTTAGTTTATAGTTCCTGTTTTATTTTTGAAACCATAGCCCTTGTGTATCTTGTCTTGTTCTACTTCCTGTCTTTGTCTTGTTTCCCGCCTTTGTGATTGTCTGCCCCGCCCTAATTGGTGTCACCTGTTTCCCATTACCTTGAGTGTATATATTGTCTGCGTCTCCCTCTGTTCTTGTCAGTTCATCTTGTGTCTTGTCTCTCACCTTGTCTCACGTCTTTCACCTTGTCTCTCATCTTGCCTCTTGTCATGGTATCCCTAGTCAGGTTCTGTATTTATTTGTTACTTGTTTGTTTTTTTTTCTCCTTGTGCAATCCTGTTTCCTCTCTAGAGTGATTGCATTTTGTATTTTTGTTTCATTGGCTTTTTCCCCATTTGGGTGGTTATTGTTTGATACTTAAATACTGAATGGTGAAAATTAACTCTGAATTAATGCAGCGAGTCAGGACTTGGCGGTAAAAGCTTACTCTAAGTGAAGGTTCAGAGGTGGACACATTCGTTTTTATCTTGTTCTATTTGTATTTTCAGAGTTAAGCTTTTGAGTTTTGCTTCTGAGCTGCTGAACAAATCATTAGAACAAAAACACATTAACATATGAACATTTCAAGCCAGGTTTATGTTTTGTTTCAAGTCTGAAGTGTGAGCCTTAGCATTATGTTGTAGCTGAAGAGTTTGAATGCACTTACAGTGTAAAAGATTCAGTCAATCCAGGGTCAATCCATTTTTGCCTCTTCTAGCTTTTAGCTTATTGTTTTGCTTTTTTGGCCTGTATCTTGGAGTGTATATTGGGTCTGTACGTGATGTAGCGTGCGCTTTAAAGTATGAAACCTGATCTTGTGGCCAGGAGATACTTGATGTTATTTCACAGTGTACTAAGATTAATGATGATTGCACATGTTTCTTTTAAAACCCTTTGTTGTCCCAGTATCGGGTTTCACCAGGTACTCTCCATTAGATCTGCTCTGGATTCTTTCCAGAAGATCTTTTCTAAAGAAAGTCCCTTAGGTCTGGCCCTGTTGTGCCGCTTCCTCTACGAATCCTATCTTCCATCCAATAAAGCATTCGTCTGATGGTCTCCCCTGGAGGTCTGGCTGCTGGATTGATTTTGAATGTCGAAAAAAAGCTAATGTAATAAACACCACTGATGACTTCCACGGAAGGCAGACAATGTGGCTTGGTACTGGAAGGAGGAGGTCGAGAAGTCTGGGTCAGACTGACATAGCCTGTGAACACACCAAGTCTCTCTAATGACTTTTGGCATGCAGAGGCAGGTTGAAGACAACGTCAGCTGATGTCAGTCCATATTCCACACTGACAGGTTATTGGATTTCCAGTACACATTTGTGCGACCATGTTTGCTTGAGGTTTCTTAAGTGAAACTCTAATATGACTGAGTTAGATTAATTTAATGCATTCATGGAAAATACCTAATTGTAACTCATCTGACTTCAGTTCTTATTTTAAACATTCTTTATCTATGTTATACTTCACTCATTCTAATACAGCTGCTGCTGCTGATGCAGTTTGGCTTCTTTCCGCCCATTAAGGCACCTCCCTTGGTTTGCAGCTGTCATTCCTCATTCAGTCCCCAACTGTACCCACTCACACGGAAGAAACTGTCCCAATGGTAACAGTTGACATAGGTCTGTGGTTTATCCAGATCAGATGATTCTGTTACATTGTTCAACTGATCAGTTACAGTTTTTCACATTATAGTATGACAGTGGCTTTTCTTCTAGATATTGCTGTTCTAATATTAAGACATGTTTGCAGGTCTTGGGTTGTTTGTATTTGCTGCACTGACAAGTGTCTTGACCAATACCACTGAAGGTGTTTGCCACCTGATACCAAAACCCAAACTTTGGATGTTAGGGTTTAAATGGTAAGCATAGCAGTGAGCAGTAAATGTGCCCTAAGAGAAACTTTTCACTGAAATCACAGATGCTATATTCACAGTGCTTCTGTAGTCTGGGGTTATAAATCAAACTGGCTGTTTCACTGGCTATACTATACTTCCTGTCTAAAACAGGATTTATCGAGTGACACATGTTAAAAAGGAAAAAAACAATAACTTCTTTTGCACCCTGTCATATCTCTTCCAGATTCCTCTTGGTCTTCTCCTGTCTCATACTCTCAGTCTTTGCCACCATCAGAGAGTTCAAAAAGAGCTCAGAGAGTGCCTTGTACATCCTGGTAGGTGTCATTTTATTTGCTGTAACACTCTGTTACACATACATTCATGTTGCAGGGTTAACTCCACCATTTTGCTTCATTCCACAGGAAATTGTGACCATCGTGGTGTTTGGGGTGGAGTACATCGTAAGGATATGGGCTGCTGGCTGCTGCTGTCGATACAGAGGATGGAGAGGGAGGCTGAAATTTGCCAGAAAGCCTTTCTGTGTCATAGGTGAGAAAACAGGGTCGGCTCGTGTTTTGCCGGCTGTCATTTCTCTCACCTTGCTCTGTCAGGAGAACATAACACAGTAACATTAATGTGTTTTTCCATTCCTTTCATTTCCAAATGCTGGAGGGTTTGAGTGAGGATAGGATAACCATCTTTGTCAGGATTTCATGGGATTTTCAGCTTTTTTATATATATATATATCTCAAGGTTATGCTAAAGACAAGGTGAAATTTAATGTGTAAGTGTAGAACCTCTTTGAAAATGTAACACTTCTAACACAAAGTACTTGGGATAGCCTACAGATTAGAAGAAAAATGATCCTCATTGTTCACGGTACACTGTTGTTAATTTAGTCTGATTTGATCAAAGATATACTATCTCAGGCTTCCACTGCTTCCCAGTGTGCGTAGTAGTTGACTGTGACTGTGTGTTGCTTCTTTCTCTCCAGACATTATGGTGCTGATTGCCTCAGTATCTGTACTAGCAGCTGGATCTCAGGGCAATGTTTTTGCCACCTCGGCCATCAGGAGTTTGAGATTCCTGCAGATCCTGCGCATGCTGCGTATGGACCGCCGTGGAGGCACCTGGAAGCTGCTCGGATCTGTAGTTTATGCCCACAGCAAGGTGATCCTACCATCATTTCATTCCTTCTTTTTCTGTAGAGGTTATTTAGGAATTGACTTTTTGAAAATTGAAATTCTCAGTTTTCAAAGATTAAAGGCTGAGTATTATTGGCTAATCATATGTGGTATCTAAAACCATAGCTGATGTCCACTGAATTCAGATTGATATTGGACAGTTTGAACCAGATATCTGATTGGAAACCTCTTTTACGAGGCAAAGACATTCACTGGATCACATTCAATGGGAATGTGTTTGATTATTCAGAACCGATGTTTTTTTTTTCATTATTTCTTAACTATAGAGGGCTTATGGTATGTTTGTGGTCAGACAAGTAAAGCAATTGGTTAAGGTCTGAGAAAGATAGTGTTACTGTTAAGTGAATAAACCTTTCCGTACTTTTGTACGACATGTTTTACCAAGAAAAGCACTCTTTTCCATTCTGAGTAGTTTTTTCCCCTCAGGCTGTGTAAAGCCCCGACAGCCTCTGTAAACAAGCTAGGGCCACCTGAATATTGCCCGAGACACAAAACCCAGGGTCTACATAGGATTTCAAGAAGTTCACAGTGGATATGATTTTCCTTGGCTATATTCGAATACCAATTTAATACATTTTAGTGACTTAGCAAAGTGTCTGTATGATTGTAAGTGTAATAATATGAAAAAATAATGGTTGCTGCCGTTTTGTTTCTTCGAGGCTTCTTCTTCAAGCTTGCCATATGTCCTGTCACCACCTTCATCTGTCACCTTCTTTAGCAGCTTTCTCTTTCTCTCAGATCACCCAGATGTTACTAAATACATTTTGTCTTTGCCCACATGAAGAACTGAATTGTTAGATCAGGTACAAATATAGTGTAACAGGTTTTAGTCCACTGCACAAATTGAAATCTAAGTCTGCGTCAGTTGCATTCAATTGTAATGCAGGTCAGGAGTGAAACTGAATTCCATTCAGTGGCTCAAGTAGCTTATATTTAAGACTTAAAACTGAAATTTAAAAAAACTTCAAATGTGGTTTGCTGAGCTCAAGACTGCTGCAGCCCTTTATTTTCCACTGTGACATCCTATTTCCAACTGTGCCTCTTCCAAGTAATTCTGTCACGGTGAGGACACATGTTTTTCTGTTTTTATTTTAATGAGCTTTGAAATAGAATTATTTGCTTGCACTAATAAGATGTGGAAAATTTGCAACTGTGTGTGATGGGTGAGAGGGGATGGGTGTGTGTGTGTGTGTGTGTGTGTGTGTGTGTGTGTGTGTGTGTGTGTGTGTGTGTGTGTGTGTGTGTGTGTGTGTGTGTGTGTGTGTGTGTGTGTGTGTGTGTGTGTGTGTGTGTGTGTGTGTGTGTGTGTGTGTGTGTGTGTGTGTGTGTGTGTGTGTGTGTGGAGCTGAGGGAAATAAAGACGTTTATGAAACACTTGGTTTGCCACAGAGGGCGTGTGAATCACAGAGCCATAGCCAATATGATTACAGAATTACAGTTTTTACCAATTCACAGGGGTTATATCGCCACTCTGAGAGGCACTGCAGATGACACTTTATTACTTTCGATTCCCTGGTGCTTACTGTATTGGTTATCTCTGTAGGAGCTCATCACAGCATGGTACATAGGCTTCCTGTGCCTCATCCTGGCTTCATTCCTGGTCTACTCTGTGGAAAAGGAGTTAAATGATGAGTTTGAGACGTATGCTGATGCTCTTTGGTGGGGACTGGTAAGACTAAAGACTACTCCCCCAATCTTCTATTACAAAATCTCTATATCCTGCACCACCAAGTAGTGACTTTGATTTATCTTTTCACTAGATCACTCTCACCACCATTGGTTATGGTGATAAGGTTCCCAAGACCTGGTATGGACGCTTGCTGGCAGCCACATTCAGCATGATCGGGGTTGCCTTCTTTGCACTTCCCGCTGTAAGTATGAGGGCAGATCGGGAGTACTTTGAACCCAGTATCATTAGTAAAAGAGTACGCTTAAAGTGCTTTGTCAAGAGCCTCATTTGTATTAGTTTAGTTTCTGTCCATCATGGTGTTAAGTGCCCACTGATGCGGTGTCCCTGCTCTGCACCTCTCTAAGACACAGAGTGTCCATTTCTGTGATGGATTTCTATAGATGTTGCTCTTTGTCTGTTCTGTTTACCACTTCTCATGATAATTGCTCAGTTTTCCTTTTGTAATTCCAAACAATCAGAACACGTAACATATCACTTTTGTCATGAAAGACCCATCAGACTGAATGTTTGGATGAGCAGATGTAAAAGCTCTGATTAATTGAATACAACTGGTTTGGATTATATCATTGTCATTGGTCTGTGCTTGAGAGTGGCACATTCATGCTAATTTATATTATCTGTAGCAAATAATTTCTTTAGAGCTGAACTAATCAATATTCCTATGTTAACAACAGATCAAATTGATCTATGTGTTATAAGTGTTGCTCAAAGAGACAAACAAACAGGGACTCTTCACTCCACAGTTCCTATTGTGAAGCGTTTTGGCATCTTTGAGCTTATTGTTTTGATTTTGCAGCCTCAGTTCAATCTCGCAGCTCTCATCCACCCTGTTTCCATCAGCCCAGCGCCAACTGGCAAAGATTAGCTTCTAGCTGGAGAACATAGTGGAGCCTTTAGTAACAAAAGAGACAACTATTTTCTGGAAACCAAAACAGAGCTAAAAGAAGATGTAACATTAGATTTACCTTTGTAAGGCAGACAGTTGCACAACTCCAAATGGATGCTAATGTTGCCCTGTATCTACATATATACTTATGTAACTGTTGGTTAACACATTCACCATATCAGAGTTAAGATAATAAGATGTCAATGCTGCATTTACAGCTTCTGTGCAACAAGAAACAACAATAATCATAATCACAATAATTAAAACAGTGAAGAATCAAAAAGTAAGTCACTGCATGTAACATGTTGCCATGGAGACAAAACATGGCTCAGGGAGACGAAACATGAAGGAGGAGAAAGTTGGATAAACTAAATTTTAAGTGTATTAAGTACATTAAAAGAAAACAAACAGTGTTGTAGGGAGACACTGCTCCTGCTCAGAGTCTGCTGGCTGAGAGGGAGTGAGGAGGTGAAGGGACGGTCTTTTTTTAGGATAATCAGGTGCCACTGATTGGAGACAGGAGGATTGATTGGTTGAGTTGAAAGCTTCTTGAAACAAAGTGCAGGTAGACAGAAACATGCTGCACAGCACGAGTGCCCAGTAAAGATGCGGAGCAATATTAGTCATTTTTCACAGCAAACTGTTTGAGTTGTCATAGCAGAAAAAGCAGTTAGAACTAATAATATCAGCAGTCATGGCTCAGTTACATGTAATTGTTTCAGTCAACCAGCATCCTGGGGCCTACATGTAAAACACTACTGTTAATGTTGTTAGTTACATCTGTGCTTTTCCTTCTGTGAAAAATCTGCTGTGACAAATATGTATATATTGGAAAAGCATCTATACAGTTTGGTACATCAGCCACTTAAATTTTCAGGCTTTTATGATTCTACTCTGGTCACTCAGAAAAGACAGCACTCTAAAAGAGCCATTCTGTGACATTACATCTGTCCTCTGTGGTATTCAGATTGCAGCAATAAGCTAAAAGCTTCCTCTGAATCTACAAAAAACTCAGCTTTTTTTCCATTTACATTCATAAAGCTCTCGTCTCATGGTGTTGTGACTCCAGTCACTGACTAATTTGTCAGCATTTCACCTGAGATCTGAAGCTGTCAGACTCAGCAGCAAGCTTTGAGTTAGCAGCTAAGACCTGTTCAGTCTATCACACATCAAAAAATCTGTGTCAGCACTCAGTTGAAAGGAAACAGCCACTTTTTTTTGCCACATTGACTTGTGACGGATGAGGAGGAAAATCAGCATTTCTATTAGCTGGAGGCTTTACAGACATGTGAAAATCTGTGATATTACCACTTCATGGGATGTTTTCTTGAATCGGTTCACTGGCCTCTACAATGTTGTTTGCTGTTGTTGCAATTGCAACTTTGGGCCAGTAGAGGTCAATAAAAGTCGCTGATAATTTCATGGGCTTTCTATACTTCCTGTTGCTTACTTATTCTGACTCTGTGTAGGGCATCCTGGGTTCTGGCTTTGCCCTGAAGGTCCAAGAGCAACACAGGCAAAAACATTTTGAGAAGAGACGCAACCCTGCAGCAGGACTCATCCAGGTATATGTTTAGGAAAAACTGTATGATAACATCACTATTTCTAATCTCTGTCCTTTCAAAAAGCTAAAAAGATTTCTCCATCTCTCCATCCAGGCTGCTTGGAGGTTTTATGCTACCAACCTTTCCCGCACAGATCTGCTGTGCACTTGGGATTTTTATGAGCAGACTGTAGCAATTCCAATGTACAGGTAAGTGGTAAAACTGCCTAAGCAATGCTGAACATTATTCAGCATTTCCAATAAATACAACCGTGTTCTCCATATCACATTTTGCCATGTTTCTTAAAACTGGGAATCCCAGTGGACAACTGAACCTACAGAATATCCTCAGGTTACTGTGTTCCAAACTCCTTTGTTGTATCAGATACTACTGTCTGTTGTGAAGAATCACACACTGGTGTGGCTTTTCACTTTCTGCTTTAATAAGGGTAATTTTACAGGAGTCTTGGCAGTGAAATGCTGTTCAAAAGACAAACACTGCCAGTGGCTACTTTGTAAAATTAACCACTTATTTTGCTGTTCAGCTGTATGAATCAGCAAATAAGCTATCGTACTTCACTTTGACAATGCAGATTTCTGCCTTTTATGTGTCTAGAAGTAGAAAATTGCTGTTCGTCTGTTCTATTTGGAAATGACTTCATGTTCGGTTTAATTCCAGTCGTAATTTGAGGTGAAAAGTTGATGACCAGCAGAACAGATAACTGCCAAACTAAATGGAATTAGCTTTAAAGGGCCCCACGGCAAGCTTTAACCTTTTAACACTGGGTTTGGTGAAAAGGTCTTGACAGAATGACAAAATGCTTTTTGTCTTTTCTCAGAATTATTCCACCCCTGAATCAGCTGGACCTGCTGAGGAATCTGAAGGGCAAGTCATTCAGGTATAAACATGGCAGTCAGTGACACAGCTGATGATCAACAAGCATGACCTCATGATGATAATGATATCAGGATGCTGATAATGGGGATAAGGGTGATGGTAACAGTGATCTAAGAGTGAAGCAATAATTGTGAAATAAAAGAAGATAGATTTGAAAAAGGAAGACAGTTTGCCATTGTCATTGAAATTAAAGCTCCACTAATCAATATTAATAGATTAACAAGGCTCAATAAATCTGGGTAATGTGATGAAGGTCAGAGAGAGCTGTCACTCAACAGGCAGCAGGCAACCAATCAAAGCACCAACGACAAGACGCTGATTATGCAGCTTTAAAGCAGCTCTGATTTTAATTATGATTTTGATTTTATCTAATGTATAATGATAAAGTGGTTGTTCTAAGTGACAAGCCCACAGAGAGTTATCACCTGATTCTCCAGTTCCCCTCAGGTCTACAGAGCTTTACAGCATCTTCCATTGTTTTGGTTTTCCAGCACTCAACTTTACCGTTTGGGTTCACTCTCACAGCTCTCACAGCACTGAATGCAGCAGATGGCTGTTTTCAGCATAAAGGTTCTCATGAATGTATACTGCCTGTTCAGCACCAAAGCATCAAACAGAGCTGGCTCTCAGCTGTGAACATTAGTAGAGCATTTAGCTGCCAAAGAGCCAGGTATTTTTCAAGAGTCTGAGGAGACCAAAAATAGAGTTTAAAGAGAGTGAATATTGAACTTATGTTCATTAGATTAAGCCTTCGCCGCTGCCGCCCCAACCCTCTGGAACTCTCTCCCTCAGCAAATCAGAAACTCAGGCTCACTACCGACCTTCAAATCCCAGCTCAAAACCCACCTGTTTCTTCTGGCATTCCCCTGAACCACGTCATCTCTCCACCACTTCTCATTTCTGTTAACGTTTTCATTTGTTGTCTACTGCTTGTTGTTATTTGCTTGTTGTCCAGCGTCTTTGAGCACCCGGAAAAGCGCTATATAAATTTGATGTATTATTATTATTATTATTATTATTATATTGAACTTATGTTCATTAGATTAAACTCAATATTAAATGAATGCTGTTTGCTAAAACGGTCACCATTTCATCCTAGAAAGTGAAAATAATATATGTTCACACCTTGTTTCCACTGCCCCCAAGTGGCCAAAAAAATGAGTTATTGCAGGTTTAAACCGATAACCATTTTTAATACATATCCATATCTTGTGATATAAGTGACTTAATACTTTTCCCTGTTTTCTCTCTTGCTTGGAAAGTGATCCTCAATGGTAATCCAGCTCAAACCTAAAAACACGGAGCAGTGTTGATAATAACATACAGTATAATACATGACTGATTTGCACTATGTAACAGTATATGTCTTCTCTCCTCACAGGAAGGAGTCTCAGACAGAAACCTCTCCCAGGTCTGTGGTCTGATTGCTTTTTTATTTCTCTTCACCTCCCTTTGGCTTCTCTTCAATTCTGCTCTTAGCTGCTGCTAAGTCACTCTTCTTGGGGGAGTGTGTGTCTAATCTATTTGCGTGCGAGTGTGTGTCTGTGTGTTGGGGGGTTACTGTAAGTCCTGATGTGTGCCAGACATGGACGTGGCTGTGTGTTAAGTGCCTCCTTCAAGAACGGTCATGCTGCATTTGCTCACATGGTGCTCAAAGATCAGCTCACTTTGGCCTCACTCCCAACTGGTGGCTTTATTAAATATTCACCTATAAGCTGTTCTTTGATACTCTAGCTTTCAGCATCACCTCAGGAAAAACTGATTTTGATCACTTTAAGAGCCTTGCTTGATTTTGATCACACTGTTTTTGACAAAAGAAACAAGTGTAATTATTGACAATGTGGTAACACTTTATCATGACTTAGTCCTTTGTAAGCCATTTTGTGTTAAACTATGAGATGAAAAATCAGCACTAAAACATCATTTGAAAGATATTCAGAAGCATTTAAATTCATTCTACACATAAAAGACAAAGACATTCAACCATGGATATGTCTTTATCTATGATATGATTGACAACCAGATTTTGAATGGAAAAACTACAAAATATAGTTAGAATAAAGTGTTACTGGCATCACACTATGGCACACTCTGCTGTTTTTGTGACTGTATCCACTGCTATTTTACCTTTTTGTGTCTCCTCTACTGCCCACCACTCCAGTAATGAAAATGCACACAAAGACAGACTTTGCGGGTGCTGTCCGAGAACTATTAGGTATAGTTGCTGCACAGATACTAACAACTGCACTGCAAGTCTGTGTGTCTCCTTCCATTCCCACCTCTGTTCCTCTTCCTCTTTAAACAGAAGTAAGGTAGAGGAATCTCAGAACAAGAACATTTTGAGATGTCACTCAGTGGAGGATAAAATCTGACTAGTTTACTTTTTATAGATTAGTATAGCTCTCTCAGTGATGTCTACATATGCTTAAAATAAACACAAGAGCTGATCTGCCCACACCTTTTACCTTTCACTCAGAGAAAAGGCAGATTTCTTTGTTTACCGCCCTGTCACAGTTGATTTATGGTTTCTGTTTAGTAATGTCTTTATGCAGTTGATTTGCTTGCTGCCTTTTTTTTTGCCTAATCAGCCCTTATAAACTTCTGTTCAGCAGCCAGCCGGTACATATTGCTGAATACCTAACAATGTGTTTCCTTTGACCGATTCCCGTGTATTGGGCAGAGCATACAGTACGATGTTGAATTATTTTGCATGATTTGTGTTCACTTTTTGCATAGAATGAGACCACAGTTCTTCCTTTCGAGACGTGCAGTGTCACTTTGCTTCCCATGCATGCTTGCTTGTAGCTTCCTGCTGCTTGCCTGACCCACTGAATGCTCTACTATGTTCGTATGTGGACATGGCTCCTTCTGCTGTAGGACATTGCCCATTTTGCGTTTCTGCTGAGGTAAGATTTATTATCACATCACTGCTGAATTCTACAAATTCCCAAGATTACTCTCAAAACAACAAACAGTAGTAGGATAAAGACGTTTAGTGACAGATAGTTCTTTATTTTAATTTACAAACAAAAAAACCCAAACAACTTAGATAAATTAGATAAATTTACTTTCTCATTACTTGTTCTCTGTAGTCGGAAGGCCAGCCTGAAGGACAAGGTGTTTCCCAGTCCTTCCAAGGCTCCCATGGCCAAGGGGAAGGCCCAGTCTCCGGGTGCCGAGGAGGGGGCTGAGGCAAGCCCCAGCAAGGTCACCAAGAGCTGGAACTTCTCTGAGAAGAGCCGAGGGCCGAAGCACGCCTTCAGAGTCCGGGGCAGCACTTCACGCCAAAACTCAGAGGGTGAGTACACACAGTACAGAGTAACATCTGAAAAGGTTAACAATGAGCGTCAGGGTACAGACCAGGGTTAGACAAATATGCACTTTTGAAGGACAGCACCACTACCAATAGTTTTTTTTACCTTCTGAGGATAGCAAATAGCCAGTTGTCCATTGTAACAGTATTTAAACCATCAATCATGAAACAATAAACTCTGCAGAGAAACTCAGACTTCTGTTTAAGTAGTGTTTAAGATGTCTAGAGGTTTGGAGCAGGGGTAAACAACTGCCTTTAAGATTGTGTTTTTACCCTGGACAGATTCAGGCTAGCTGACTAACTCTCAGGAAGAACGCAAATAAGCATGTTCCTCAAAATGTATTTAGACTGTACTTGTAAGCCAGTAGTTCAGATGTTGGTAAATTCAATTAGAAATCAGATTTTCGGAAATGATGAGCAGATATAAAATTTAACTGCTGTTTTATTGTTAGTTTTCTTGCAACTGCTGCTATTAATGAGACTGTATACAGCACAGTTGCTTATTTAAAATTCAAATTGTGGACAGTGGATCTTTCCACAGTTGAACATAGCTGATGTGGAAAAATATGCACTAGCTTCTTGCCATCTCAACACTCATGTGTATTTTTAGAAGAAGGGTGTTGATGGCATTTAATTAATAGCAATCAAGCTTCTTTAAGATGCAGTAACTGTGTAGACTGTGCAGTCACTGTCATGCAGGTGAAGTTGCTATACAGTTTGTCCTGCATTTATTCAAACTAATTAGGAAGAAAGGGAGACTTTTGTAAACATCCTGAAGCCAACAGTTCAGCATTAGCTGAGGAGCCAGAGGGCTGTTGGTCTGGATGTTGGTGAAGAGCTATCATTTATTGGTCGACAGCCCAACTGCATCCATGTCATCCAGGCCGCTGTATCACTATCAACAGATATATTTCTCTTCTTCACCATTTCGTTGCCTTTTTGTTAAACAATTTAAACCAATTCTCATTAGCTGTTTTTCTTCTTCCGCTTCATGGCATGTTAAAGTGCTGATTGAAATGCAGGACGAAGACTTTGGACTGAAGAGTTCTCCAGGTTAGACAAGTCATCATGACTTCAATTTAGACTGTACTATACTCTATAATGTTTAGATGTATAGTTTATCGTATATATATAATGAATCTGGCTTGATAGTATACGCAGCTGCTAGTGTAAATGTAAGAGAAGAGAGACCAGCCTTTTCAAACATGAACTAGAAACCATTCAGTGGATTCCACAAGTTCCCATGTTTGGAATTGATTTGTCTGCCATTGTCATCCAGCTAGAATCCATAACAAATCTTTTTCCATGTCTCTCCTCTCTCTCTTTTTGCAGCAATTGAAGGTTTAATAAGTAAGACATTGGGATATTTTGTTGGTTGGCTTCTGTGGGGAAATAATCAAAAGACAAGTCAGCTTCACCAGTCTGAGAAACCTGCATGCTGAAATCTGCTGAGATTTGTTCACTTGACATGAACCCTTTTTATATGGATTTTGTTCTTATATGGGCCCCCCCTCCCCCAACCCCCAACCCCACCCCCCACCCGCTCCGTGATGACTGATGGCTCTAAAGCATGAATATACAGCCAAGAACAAGCATGTAAGGACTTAAGTATTCATTAGGATTGTTAGTGCGCCATGCAAATGATTATACAGAGGTACTGTAGACGTTAACCCTGGGTTCAAGTCAAGTGGTGCCAATTTAATCCAAAATTGACCCAGAGCAAAACAAATGCCCCAAATCCCTGCTTTATGTTGCATGAAGAGACCTCACTTTCCCTACCAGATTCTCATCTAATATCTGATCAGCAGTGATTAGGCCTTGACACCTTTGCCTGTATGCACTATGCTTCAAAATCCATAGATCAGCCTTCTGGCTAAACTAAACATGCTAGTTATGATGCTAATCTACACTATAATTGGTGGTGGGAAGAGAGTACTTCTCATTTCAAGGTTTCAGTAAAGCTTTGTCCCATCAGCACTATCCTTCAATTCTGCACCAAGTCTATTTTTTTTTTTCCGTTGTTCCACAAAGCTCGCTCACTACGCTCACAAACCGGCTAACTGGCTTAAAACCAACTTGGTAATTGAATTTTGCACCTTCAAAGCTCAAAGCAACAGCTCCGCTTTGCTTCTGTTGTTGACGCTGGTCGCGTGGAGGCCGATGAATTATTCTTTAAGAGTGTCCTTGTCTTTGCTCCGTAGAGGCGAGCCTCCCAGGAGAGGAAATTGGTGACGATAAGAGCTGCCACTGTGAGTTTCTCACTCAAGAATTACCTCCAGGATTGAAGGTTACAATAAGGGCAATCTGGTAAGGGTTTGCTTTACTGCACAGTTTTTATGGTTGTCCAATGTTTATGTCTCTAATGGGGGTAATTATGGTTTGTTTTATGACTTTTTCTTTACTCTGTGGTCATTTATGTTGCAGGCTTCACTAGCTTTGATAGTTTTAATAGAATAGGATAATTATTTTACATTTGGGTTTGATTTTTCTTATTCCAATTTGTATTAATGACATTGTACATTGTTTATTTTATTACTGAGATCTGGGAACATGTTGAGATCTCTAAAAAACAAAAATGAACCCCCAGGTTATCTCCAAACAGGTTGGTTTAGATAATCTGACTAAACATATTTACAAGCGGTATTATTTTTTTGTAGCATTTGTTGCAATAGGCTTTTTTTTCTCAGAAGACACTTTGACACTTTGTCACAGTAGGAAAAACACAGGTTTGGACAAGAAAACCCTGCTGTGCGTTGTATGTGAAAATAATGTGTCCTCCCTCAGCATCATGAAGTTTCTGGTGTCAAAGCGGAGGTTCAAAGAGAGCCTGCGGCCTTACGACGTCATGGATGTGATCGAGCAGTACTCTGCAGGTCACCTGGACATGTTGTCTCGCATTAAGAACCTGCAGTCCAGGCAAGTGCACATTCACTACACAGTATATTTGAGCTATGTTGAATCTGAGCCACATTAGTTTTTTTTAAGGTAGTTTCAGAGTGAATAACCTCTGTGTGGCTGTTGCTTTCACTGTGAGTGAATGTCAGGATGGATATGGAGGATACATGGAGGCATTTCAAAAGTTTTTTTTTTTTTTTTTGCTGCAATAATTAGTTAAAATTCAGCACAGTATCAGAGATGTGTGATGTTTGTGGTGTCACTGGATACACACATGTTTTTGACCCACAAGTCACTGATTTGCCTGTTTCATTTGTCCAGCTACATGTGTTGTATTCAGATCTCAGCTTTATGTCACTAAACTTTATCTATCAAAATATGATTCACTCCTTCAGCTCTGAATGCGTTGCAGATTCATTTTATATCTAGCATTGATGTGTAATTCACATTGTTTTCAATATCAGTTTTCCCTCCCACAAATAAGTTCCTCCCATCTTGATCCCCTGAAGGTCTAACATGTAGGATAAATATATTCCAACAGTGAAACGCATTTCATCCACGAAGCAAGTCAGACTCACTGTATGTCTTGGGTGTGTGGAATATATTGACACTTGTTGTCCATAGCTGATGTGACTCCCACGTTGCTTCATTTTGCATTGCACTCATATCGTCTCTGTGTGCCTTGCCAGGATAGATATGATTGTGGGGCCCCCTCCCCCATCAACACCTCGCCATAAGAAGTCCACAGAAGGTCCTAGGTTAGGTTAATAGACTGCTCCTCTAGAATGACCATTTTACCAGCATTATGCTCCTTATACCATAGACCAAACAATGAAGCAGTTACATGCTACCTTATTATTTTCATTGACGGGACCCCTTTTGAGTTAAAGCCAAGTGACCTGTCTCATTGAACTGGAGGGAATGTGAGACATGAAAGCAGTGTTAAGGATTTCATATGAAATCAAGAAAATGTTTTTTGTGCTACATTTTCAGGATGTTATGTCCCTGTTTTAGCTCTTATGTCACATATCAGCTGCTATCAAGAAAAGGCCAAGAAAAAAGAAAAACAGAAAGGAAAAAAAGTGAGACATCCCGTTGCTTTCTCACTGAATATTAATGAGCCATGTCATATGGCCTCACTCAACAGGGGTTTGACAGTGCTAGATGCTTGCTCTCATACTGGAGAGACGTAGGGAGAGCTCCCCCGGTAGGATGCAATGGAAATGAAGCATGAAGCACAACAAAAGCATGCCAAGTGATGCATTTTGACACTCAACAAAATGACCCCTCTATTCAAACTTTGTTTTGTTAAAGTCTGCCTAGTCTCATAATGCATGAATCCACACCATCCACATGAAGTCACTTTTTTTTGTAGCTTGATGAGTATTAGCAGCATAACTGCTTTCTTTACTTATTTTCCATGTAAAAGTAATTCACATTTTGGCATCATGAACATTGTTAAATGTTTGTGGCAGAGCAGCATGTTTTTTTAATCTCAGATATTACCTTTCTCACATGCTAGAGTTGACCAGATAGTTGGTAAAGGTCCTAAAGCTGAAGGAGAGGCTGCAGAGGATCAGAGCATGATGGGACGACTGGTCAAAGTAGAAAAACAGGTAGGAATGTCACCCAGGTCTGTAAAAGTTGTACAAGTTGCTTTCCACTGAGATCAGATCTTTTGTTTTCATGTGATTTCTGTTATTCTGGTAAAGGAACGCCATTTCTTCATTGTGTGATTTTCTTTTTCCCTGCAGGTGGTGTGTATGGACAGGAAACTCGATTTCCTGGTCAATGTGTATTTGCAGCGTATGGGCATCCCTCGTTCTGAAACGGAGGCCTTTTTCAACTCCAAAGAGCCGTATCCAGCCCCGCCTTACCACAGCCCAGAGGAAAGCAAGGAGGTGAAGGAGGGAAAAGAGGAGGTGAAGGAGGAAAAGGAGGTGAAGACATGCTCAGCTGCAGATGTCCCGTGCTCTGACGGGTCTTTGGAAAAGAAAGACCCTTTGCTGGGTCGGTCTGTGGCGAGATCGGTGGGTACTCCCTCCAGCAACAGCCGCCCCTCTACCTCTTGGCAGCACCAACTGCAACACCCCCTCAGCCAGCCTGCCTGGAACAGCAGCGTGGCCAACACCCCGTCACCGGTCGGTGGCAGCGGCGAGCACTCGCCCACCCTGTTCCGACTTCCGCCTCCACCTGCTCCGGTCCACGACCGTTCCTCCTCCGGCCTCGGTGGCAACAGCAGAGAGAGCGGCTCCCAGAGCAGGAGGCGCCACAGGAGGCAGAGGTGTCAGCAGGATGCCACTGCTGTGGAGAGCGACACATCTCTCTCCATCCCATCTGTTGACCACGAAGAGCTGGAGCGCTCTTTCAGCGGCTTCAGCATCTCCCAGGCCAAGGAGGACTTCTTTGGGCCTTCTTTCTTTACAGGCTCAGGAGGAGGAGGGGCTGGAGTAGGGACTGAAGCTGGAGCTGGACCTTCACTCTGTGCCAGAGTCAGGCCCTTCATAGCAGAGGGCGAATCAGACACAGACTCTGACCTCTACGCTCCATCACCTCTGTCCTTCACTGGAGAGGTCTCCTGTGGAGAGAGGGGATGGCCAGGACTGAAGTAGGTTAGGAGGGACTGCTCTGCCTGGCAGAGAGATTCATGGTGAGAGAGATCGGTGCTTCAGTTGCCAACAAGAGAACCTGTCATGAGGCTGTTTAGCCTGACTGTTGTTACTGATGATGCAATTGTAGGCTGTTTTAGGTGAAGTGAATGGTTATGATCAGCTATGGGGTTGTCCTTTATCACCTTTTACGTTTGTGATGTTACACTTTTCAAGCAAAGCTTAACACAGTTACAGTTGCGTTGTATTCATCAAGAACTCGACTGAATCGAAAAATAGCTGTTTAGAGACACTTCTGTAACTTAGTTGGGAACATTTTTTGTTGCATTTGCTGATGATGAACGACACATGTCTGAAAGTGTGATGTTTGGCACTTGATTTTGCATTGCACTTGACCTTGATTTGTATCAAACAAAACAAGAACGTCACTTTGCTTTCTTTTATGAGTAGTGAGTGCATTTCAGCACTTCTGTTAAACACTGACCACTTTAACTTTGAAAACAGTGGCAGTTAGTAATGCAAGATTGTTAAAGTCTTATGTGGTTAGCGTAGTGTCTTGATAACTTCTATACCTTTGAATGACTTGAGGTGTTATGATGCCAAAATCTTAGCTATGATAATCAATTAGATTCTTGCAGAGTTAAAAAAAAAAGAAATGCTCGCTTTTCGGCATCATTAATTCAGCCTGGTGTTTACTGAATACTACATTAAAATTCCCCTCAAAGTATTGCAGATACTTTCCCATCAGTAAACCTGTGAACCTCCTGCATGGCATGTTAAATGGTTGATTTAAGGACTTGTGCTAAGCAGGCTACAAAACCAAACAACAGTGGCAAAAGTCAGTACAAACACTGAGTGTTTTTCTTCTGTGCAGACAAACAGAGCAGTGAATAAAACATGAAAATGTGCACGCATGACTGGTTTCAAGCTACACGTGTTAATTTTTAAGGAGCGTTGCTTGAATTCCTATCATGCAAATTTAGCCTGAGCTTGCTAATTTCAATGGCTCTTCTTTTCTGTCCTTACATTATGTACACATGATATACAAAATCAGATGTTTGTTACCACATTCTGTATGTATGGAAACAATAATGGCTCATACATTTTATATTGCTATCAACACAACATGCAGTGCTGAATTTGGTCTTAGTAAATTATATGGGACACTTGTTTCTCAAACATGATGCACTGCATAGGCCAATCATTTAAATTCTCTGCAGCCATGTCAGTTCTGCACAAAGTGAGGAAATGCAATAAAAAGCAAGCAAGGCAATCAAGAACCATGCTTTACAAACATCAACATGGCCTTATTTTTCACACCAAACTCAATTGTTTTATAAGTAAACAAATCAACAGTTTCATTCTTAACATTTCAGAAAAGTAGTGCAAGCACTATTTCAGGTGTTGTATAGCATTGATAATGCTAAAAGCATGGTATTCATAGGGACATCTGAAGCATGAACAGTTCTTGTTAAAACTAACCTGAGATATACACACATAGCAAATAAACATCAATATTTTAACATTAACACTAAAATATGGAGATGATAACAGGGGAAATATCATTTAGTAAAGACACACTGTCCATATTTTTCAGAAAAGAAGAAAACCTGCTGACATTTTTTCCACAGCCCAAAGAAAGGGCCTGTAAGTTTTACATGTTATAGTAGCTCTTAGTTCAGCACCATCATGTAACTGCACCTTCTTCCTCTTCAATAATAAAACTTTGTACATCACTGAAAAGCTTCTCTGTGGTCTTCTTCTTCTGTTTTTTTCCCTCATTTTGTGTCAATAAAGCAATACTGAGAGATGTCCAGCTGTGAGAAATGCATTAGCAGTGTGGTGTAATGGTGGCCATTTTTCACTAGATGGCAATCATGAACTTTATTTGACTGGGTACTTGTTAAAATAGGTATGAGAGAGGTTTAAGAGATTGATAGATAGATAGGTAGGTAGATAGATAGATAGACAGATAGACAGATAGATGGCAAGATTTTAATCCTCCAGCAGAACACTTTAGAACACATTTCAGAACACGTTTTTAGTTCTTCAGTCCATGAGTATGACCTTGTAATGGATCACTGGCCATCTGGAAAAGCCTGCAGAGAATATGGTTAAAAACCCCTTTATTTACACTTCAGGAACATGTACACTCAAGGAACATTAACTACCAACTTGGTAGCTTATAAGAAAGTGAGAAACCCACATGTTTTAACTGATAAATGATGCAAACATTTATATGAATATTTATATATTTTTTATAATATATATATTTTCATTCAAGTTTCATACACCTAAAGATGCCCAGCGCACATGAGCTTATAAGACACTACTTCGATTACCTTCAGATGTGAGAGAAAAGAAAAAGAATATTTGCACTCATCATTAATTAGAAAAGAGACACATCACTAACTGGCTGTTCAAGCCCTTTTTTTATTTATGGCTTATAACAGATTTGTAACTGATCTCTAAAACATTAGCAAACGATACATTGACCATTTATAACCCTATTAGTTATAACTTATAAACATTTTATAAAGTGTGACCCATCAGGATATGGTACATGGAAAAGCTTTCCACAAGATTTGCAAACCTGCAAGGATTTGCTTTCATTCAGCTACAAGTGCATCAGTGAGGCTGGCCAATAAAAATGGACAATAAGACATGGTTCACAGTCTGCGTCCCACTTCATTGTAAAGGTTTTGGATGAGGTTACGTTTCAGGACTGTACAGAAAAGGTCCTCCACACCAAACTGGGCAAATCACTTCTTTTCAGACCTTTCTTAGGAAAGGGCCATTGAAAGTGTTACAGCAAAACTGAAAGAACTCTATTAATCTACAGTATAACTTTTTTCTGTAACATAAATATTTCCTTTATCCCTTTTAAACCTGCCATAGAACCAAATCCTCCAGAACATATTTTACATTTTTACCTGCTGTGGTGCCACATATTTTTCTAAATACAGAGATGTCTTAGCTGTATCCCTCAAAATTAGAAATATAAAAAAGTTGCACAAAATAACTTTAAACCACAATAAATTTGAGTGTATTCACTGGCTAGTCTTTGAGATACACTCAAATTTATAAACTAAGACAAAAACAAAACGAACACCCGCTATCTGGATTATACTAGTTTTATTGTGTGCGCTGTTTATGGATTTTTTGCGACTTTTTACTGGTTTTCTGCACACCCACTCGTGGAAGAGAACAGCTCTCTGAGACGTGTTTAAAGTTTGATATGTAAGTGTTACTCCTCCGGTTTAATATGCAAAAAGAATTATTGCTCTATCTTATGTGGTTGCAGTTTTACCGGCATTAAAAATTGATATGCAAAAGAGATCGCCGGCGCTCCCGTCGGTTTAAACCCCTTAAAGATCGCCGGCGCTCCCGTAGGTTTAACAGGGTTATTTACACAAATGCACATGGTCTGTCTGCATACATTTGGCTATACGTGTCCATTATTCCACTCTCTCTTTAGAAGTGTGTACATGTCAGCAAAAAGTTGATTTATTCATTGCTATTGCCTGACAGATTTTATTTAACAACCTATTTAACAACCATTGGTGATTGTAAATGAAACAGCAGTGGAGCGTCTCCACGCCTCACGCCTAGGTCAGCCAATTTGTTAAGTGTTGTGAGGCCAGGATTTTAGTTGAAAGGGTGATACAAATAAGAATTGATTAGCTCATTAATAAAAGTCAGATGATGGCGACACAGCACGTATGGCTTATTTACTCTCTGCAGCACCTGGGGAATTGCAGATATCTTGACCACCCAAAGCACAGGTCAGAGGACAAACAACCAGCAGCGACAAGCATTTGAAATTGAATCTATATGGCAGCGAATCCATGCATATGGTCCTTTATTTCAATGGCTGGTTGGAAAATGTACGCTTGTGTAATTTATCAAGGACAGACTCTGGGTTTTGCTGTAAATTATGTTTTGCTGTGAAAAACATTGTTTGAGCAATGTAAACCAAACTCACTTAGTGCAGTTTGAATGTTTCCTCAAGGTTGCCACTTTTCCTCATGAGCACGGTGATAATGCCATTCAATTCTTTAAGCCCGTGTGCGTGGGACATTTATTCAAAGGTGAGAGATTTGTGTTTAAACAGTGCCATTAGATAGAGGTGAGGACATTGACCCTTTGGTGATGAATGATAAGAGCCAACAATCAATGAAACCATTAGTGATCTGACTCTTATGAGAGAACATCTGAAAGAGAGGCCAAAAACAGGACTGTATGCATATTGGTAATGGTATGCGTGCTGACATGTTTCACCATTAAGTGTAATGACCGGATTAAGATAAAAAAACATAGCTCTTCCAGCAGCCTTTCTGTACACTTTAATTACTTTTCAGCCTTTTCAGAAGAGCAAATGACATCAATACCCTCTGAACTGATTGTACTTCAAATGTACAAATACATGTAGTTTCTCTAAACGAGCTCAGATCAGATTTAAAGCCTTAATTTGCTGGAGATGACTTTCTACTTTTACAGCTGAGAGGGGAAAATGACTGTGTCCTTGGCACCATCTGTGCTTGTGTACAGGTTTGGTGGTCTCCATGTAAACATTTTATTTATGTACAGTGTTAGTTGACATCAGCAAAACACCATCAATGTTCACCAAGGGCAGACACAGATGACCTTCCTTCTTCTCTCTCTCTCTGTAGCACACAAGCATATACACACACAAAGACACATGGGTCCATCATGACAATGGGGGTGGGGATTAACGGTTGTGTAAATAATACTGGTGAACACATATCACAGTTTAGAGTCATCACACATTGGCTGCATTTCAGACAAAGGCTTTGCAAATTGACCAGGGTGATCTGTATTGGTTTACCGCTTCATGGCTGGGTTGTCATCGTAACTGGTTGTTATTCTCATAAATCCAATGGAAAAGTATGGCAAATATAAATATATTCAGATGTAAATGGATGAAATCCATATACATCTGCATGAAAAAACTAATTAGAGCAACATGCAATATACAAGGCAGTGGGATTTATAACTGCAGTGAATATAAGTATATGAGGTAAGACTTAATCTGATTTTTGTGGCAATATTCCAGTACTGGGCCTCCAATAGGAAAAACCAGATACTGTTTCCTTCAGGAGAATAATACCTTAGACCTAACTGAGAACACACAGCTCATCATTAATCATCAGACAATTACCAAATTGCATTGATCTTAATTCCCTTTAGACATTTGCCTGAAGCAAATCTAGTCATCCATTTATCAGGATGGAGGAAGGATATAATGATTTTATTGATGTATAACCTGACTTGACTAATTAGTTTGATATACTAGTTATTAGACAGCGAAGTCACAACTGTTTATGGTTGCTTGTGAACACACATAGGAAAAACAATCGGCTGTGTATCTACACGAATAATAAATATTATCTTTGAATTATGATAATTATTGTGTGGCACTATTGATAGTTTTATAGAGTTTAAGCAATCACATAACAGCAGACATTTAAGATACATCATGAAAGATGTTTTATTTTGAATACACAGGACTGTATTTGCCACATTTAACTGTGGTTTGAATTTCATCTTCAGGAACTTAACAAGACTAAGAACCTGCAGCTCTGCTAGCAGCTCTGTGGCAATCCATCCAATAGATATTTCAGTCTATGCCAAAGTGGTGGACCAACAGAGGAATGTAACCATCCCAAGAGCCACAGTACTAATGTGGATAAAAATGTAAAAACATTTACTGTAAAACCACAACAAGCAAACATAAAATGATAATGTGCATGAAGTTGCTTTGCGGATGAATTTGTCCAAAATGTTTTAACTGTATGTGCTGCAGTGAACCACTTACATAGGTATGTAACAATGATACACTGCAATGATCTGAACACCAGTGAACACATTAATGGATGCAAATACTGTGCCAGTAAGATCTTTTTTTGCTACCAACAAAACATGTTGGTTGGCTTCATTATTAATACACAAAAAAACAAACCAAAAGTCAGGTTGGTGCACAAATAAATGATTCAAGAGTAAAACGGTTTTTAGTTGACTCCCATCAACAAACCGGGAGAAGAGTCTTAACTTACTGCAGAGCTCAACACACACACTGCTTCAAACACACCTTCATGTGAAATATAGATGTACAGAAGGTCAACATAATGGTTCAGTAACAGAGTATATTACCCATCGGTATATTCTCTTCAGTCTATTATAAATACTCTGCCAGCAGCCAACACGCAAGTAAATATAATGTGTTCACCATTACTTTGCGACCCCTGTTTTCCACTGCCCAACCTTCCCTCTACCTCAAGCATCTGTATTTATTATGAAACTCTCCAGATCTTGTTGTCCCTCACCTGTCCACTAGATGTCCTCAGTGGTTCTTGCCTTTTCTAGTCACCTGATTCTACTTCACCCAGCACACCTGTGCCTCCTTAGCTAAATTAGCTCCATAGCTATAAATAGCAGCCATTTTCAACTTCTGCCTGTTGATTGCAACTGAGTTTAAAGATCCTCTGCCTTTCCCCTGTTGCTTCAGATTGCCTCTTTGTACCATGTCCATGTTGCCAAATGTAAGTCTGATTTTTTTTTTTTTTCTGGATTCTACCTGCTAGTGTCTGTTTGGGTTCAGCAAAATGATGTGCAAAAGAAAAACAAAGGAGTAACTGATATTATAAAGCTTCATGAAGCTGAGGGGAAGTACAGAATAAACCACAGTGGGGTTGTCTCTAGATTACGTGTAATCATCTGACTCGTGTAAAAATATGAATTAGAGCAGCTTTAAAATGCTTTCATAATCACACAAAAAGAAAAGTACTAAATATTAGCATACTCGAGATCCTCCTGTTCTTCTAAGTCCAATGCTAAGCTGGAGAAAAATAGGACATGTAAGGATATAAATGTTCTTAAAGAGCAACACTTGAGTCTGTTTGTAACATGTTTGGTATTTTCATGTTTTTTGAGGACCTGTGCACATACAAACAGAAACAGAAAACTGAAGTGAGAAAATGCACCCATTATCTGTGGCTCACTGTTTGTGATGTTTACCAGCTTTACCTGTCTGCAATGTTGTTCATAACACCAAGGCAGCTTCTTTGAGATCAGTCTGATTTGAGGAACACAAAGCAAAGGCAGGTGGGGGTTGAAGCTAAAGCAGACTTGGTTGAATAAATAGTCCTTGATGTGACGGCAGCAGATTCCTTTTGAACACAGGAAATGACAAACACTCATTTATCTTTCAGCAGTGAAGTGGTGTGGATTTTCAAGGAGTAAGAAAGTCCCTCATCTGTGATCTACGGAGGTGTTAGAGAAAATAGTTTACATTTGAAGTGATGCATCATTTGTTCCTTAAAAGCCAGTGAGGTTCACAGGTTTCATGGAAATATTTAGTTATTGTTGGTTTAAACATAAAACAGATGTTTGCTAACTGTTGATGTCTTTACTGTCAAGGCCTTGTTGTACGAGGAACAGTTGCCTAAAGCTGTCATTTAAACGTACCTGTCAACACTGAACACCACAAATTGAAGTTGACAGATCTTCATTTCATACTTTAGGAGTGATGGAGATTTATGCCAGTCATAATTAGTCTCCAGAGTCTAGAACACCCCACATAAATCAGTGATTGGTCAAGAACATTGAATTGGATAATATGACACACTGATACTGAATATTCAGTGAGATTTCTTCGTGTCTCATCAGATGGACGTCAGTTTTCTGCTGCTCTGGTTTACTGTATTGCAGTTATTTTCAACCAAGCTGTCAGCTGGTTTGTGCTCTGAAGATGTGTGTAGGACAAAGAAACACCTGTCACAAGAAATGATAAATATATTTGGTTACATATTTAAGTTTGAGCATTGACTGTTACCAATATAATACTACTTCCACAAACGTAACTTCAAGCACCACAGTACTCATTCCACTACTATTAGTATTGCAACCAGATAAGAACTGCACTCACTTGTCCTAGCAAAGCTTTTAAATTAATGGAGATATAACAGAAATCGGTTGAACAATGGAAAGATTTGCTGAGTCCATTAAGGTCGCTGTGTGTAGCTCAATAAATCCTTCCCAGCTAAATGAACAAAACATAATTGAACTCCAAGCAGACAAAGAAACAATGCTGCTGAAGCACAATAAAATTAAAAAGTTTTCAGCTCATTCCTTGTTTATAAGAGGAGTGTAAATTAACATTGTTCAAGTTCAGCTTGAGCACACATCATCAAGCTGTGGCTGGAGAAATAATGCCAAAGTCTGCACTGAGCATGCTCAGTAGAATGGAGCTGACATGACTGTCCAGTCTGTCTAAAAATGGACTTAGGAGGACGATGACCTTCATGACTGTCTGACCTAGACAGGTACATAGATTTTTATCGTGATCAACAGATTGCCAAACCAGATATAGATAACACATCATAAAATATTTCTGACTCTCAAACTGCCTCAGCTGATGCAGACTGTTTTTGACACACGTTACAACTGCTTGATATAACAAATTATCACTATGTAGATATCAGCAGAACCTTGACACTACAATCAGTAAATTCTAACTTCGAGACAGTTAAAATGTTCAATTTGTTTTGAAACTGGCTCACAGAGACTGTTGATACAACTTTATGATCATTTTGGAGGCTGCAGTTTGTGGTGCTGTTGAATTAAAACGCATTATACCAACAGCTGTTTCTACTATTTTGTCCAGTAACAGATTTATGACGGGCCTGTCATGTTAGACTGCATTAATTTATGAGTGTATGGAAAAATGCTAGAGTAAAGTGATGCACCTTATTTCCTTGTGGAAAAAGAAATGAGTTTGTCTGTCAGCTCCACATGGAGGCCAGAGCACAGGAGTTGGCCACAGAGCAGCCCTCTGGAGCGGATGAAGATGTAGCTGTCAGTGTGATTACATTCATTCATTAGTATTCAGTGGGGGCAGCATGGCTGATCTCTCACAGCCTTGGGGGAAGCCTCACTGATGATCTTAGACTCAGATAAGAGCCTCATTCACGTCTGTACTTTCGCATATGAATGAATGGTACTGCCTGATTGCAGCTACAGGAAGGGTTTAAATAGTAATCACTGACTATAGGATGCCTCGGTTGGGAAATGATTCAACAGTTGAAACCACTCATTCATGAATTCGGAGATCTGAATGTGATGGGGTTGTCAAATGTATGGAAATTGGTGGCAGGGATGCACTCGTTGTGAGGGCTTCATCTATCCTCTTGAGTATTAAGGCTCTATCTTTGTGGAAACGGACAATGAATGACAAGTTGGGGAAACACACCAAGAGTGAAGCTGAGCAGCATAAATATGGTAGTCTGATGACTGAGGTGAATAACTTGGTGGCAAGTGTATAGTCTTGTTCCTCCCCACGCTTCAAATAGGAAATAAATTGATAATTTGACGCCTTGATCATTGCAATGGCAATATGCCAGCTCTAATTAACAACTTGGCAGAAGTTAAAGTGTGTGTTGACCTGCCCTGATTAAGAGGGGATCCTGGAGAGAGCCATGATTGGCATGTGTTGATTTCATGTCTCACCGAGGCTAAAATGAGCTGCAAAGCTCCCAAAGTCAAATAACATGAGCTCATTAGTAACATTTGTGGTGACGGACAGTGTTTGAATGAAGCCAGTGATTTCTGAAGTGATAAATATACTGTAAGCCGTAGGGTGGAAGTGGAGGTTCTGAGATTAACTTCCCAGTGAGGTGTGAGATCAGTCGGAGGCTGAGCAGCCACACAAACACACAGATACACTTTTACTCGTGCTAGCTAGTGTCCAGCTAATGTCACTAGGTATGGATGGCATAAACTCTCCAGCAGTCACATCTGTGCAGATAGCTTTTCTATTTATCTGTTTCTTTAGCAACTTAGTCCTACTATACTGATTTTTTTAATGTCTGCTAAGCTGCACATTATACTGGTAAGCTATATATTTCAGTAGAAATAATTCAACAATATTGTTTTGGTAAAACTAAGTTTATTATTATATGCAGCAGTTATTTCATTATCAGTTACAGCACTCTATTTTTTTTCTATACTGTAAGACTTAAGTTGCTTGTTGGTATCCCCTTGCCATAGAGTAATTGAGTTGCTAGCTGCCACTGTGTGTGTAACAGACTGAATGTAACAGTCACAGAGTAACATGTGCAGCAGTAGAGTGGAGAGTATGCTGTGAACGCTGAGAGTAAAGTGGGGTGTGCACTATCTTCCCATGTTGGTGTTGATTTAAAAAAGATTATTCAGTGAGATGCTGCTTATTACCCACAGCCCCAGAGTGACTGGAGAATGCTATACACACCAAGAAATCAGGGTCGCATAGAGGGTAGTCATGCTGTCTGAGTGTAGAAAAAAAAGACTTGTAGACACAAAGGTCGGCTCTGAAAACAGAACATGAGAGGAGAGTGTGGCTGAGGGAGGAGAATTTGAACAGCCGTGTGGAGGAAAGCTGCCTGCTCCTTATCTTCCTCAAATCTGAAAGGAAGGTGCTCGTCAGTGAAAACCTGAACACCAGCAGACTGGTTGACAAAGCTGTCACATATGAACACAGACAGCATTGTGGCTTTTATGGTTAGGCACGTCAGTGATTTGAGTTGAGAGTTTAATGGTTGAACCAGCAACTCTGTATCAGCTGAATGGATGGGAGGTAAAGGTGTGAACTCATTACTGACCTGTGATGTGATGTGTTACTAACCTGGACTCTTGGGCCCTGATTTGTGGAGGTGGAGCTAAGGTGAGGTAAAATGCACAATGCTGAGGACGTCATTATTGCCTTATTTGTACTTGAATGAGAAAAAAGTAGGACCCGATACTGTTGTTTCACATGAACACCATTTGTTCAGGAGCAAATAGAACTCAGTCTGCAATCTCTTATACAAATGTACCTTTTATACACTTTATATTGCATTTATTCTTTATCATTCAGTTGTATTTTGTAAGTTAATACCATATGATTCACCAGAAGTTGGACAAGATAAAATTAGGGTCCTCTTGCTAGATTTTACCAAAACTTTTAGCTGCATCTTTAGTAGTGAATGGCATTTGCTCAGTAGTTTGCTAATAGTGTAAAAACCTCAGTCATGTTGTAACAGCTGGTCGTAAATGGACAAAAGAACGTACCCTCTGTCTCTGTTTTAAGATTGTCCAGCGTTGCATGTGAGTGTCTGCCTTGATCTTTCTTTCATCTGATTCACCTGTAGTTTCTTTGGCTTAACAGGTGCAGTGTTCAGAGTTTAAAGGTGTACCCCAGAAATGTAGTACTGCACTTGTCTTAACACTGGGAGGCTTGGGAAAAAAAGGATTAAATAGAAATGGTTAAAATCCTTACAGCAGGGGATGAGATATCCTGACATCTTATGGGTCGAGCTCCAAAACCTTCCCATAATGCAATGTGATTGTGTCTTTCTACAGACCTTTCCTGTCTGGTTAACACCGATGTCTTTCCACCCCCAGGTTTGTTAGGCAGGCAAGACCACTCCCAGTTCACCCTGGCGACATCTGTAGAGGACACGGAGCCACTTACTTGTCTTGTTTTTGGGTGAGTAAAGAGTTACTGACCTTTCTTCACAGAATACAACCTCTGTTTGGAGTCAACAGACCTTAGATAATGATGAGAATAATAATATCCATCCATCCATCCATCTTCTATACCACTTAATCCGTCAGGGTCATGGGGGAGCTGGAGCCTATCCCAGCTGACTATGGGTGAGAAGCGGGGTACACCCTGGACTGGTCGCCAGCCAATCGCAGGGCTGACATACAAAGACAGACAACGACACACCGACACACGCACACACTCACACCTACGGACAATTTAGAGTAGCCAATTTGCCTAATGTGCATGTTCCTTTTTGTGATTGTGGGAGGAAGCCGGAGTACCCGGAGAGAACCCACGCAGGCACAGGGAGAACATGCAAACTCCACACAGAAGAGCCCAGACCGGGGTTCGAACCTGGAACCCTCTTGCTGTGAGGCGACAGTGCTAACCACTGCACCTGCCACCCTAATAATAATCAATAATAATTTAGCTTGCTCTCAGTGGTTCAATTGCTTTTCATACACCTTTCTGTCACAAAGTCAGTGTAGCTCCAGTAATGTGGACACTGAATCCCAGTCCAGTGTGTTGTTAATCCTCCTTAGCTTAGTGCAGACTTTTCGTGATGATTTCAGTTGTGGTTGACTGATACCTTTGGGAATCCTACAATACAAGATGTATAGATAAAATCTATATATTTTTGTTGTCTAAACAAGGTAAACCAGTTCTTCTGTGTCATTTATCAATACCAGATATTCTGAAAAGGAATAATCAACATATTGTCCCTCAACTTTTCAAGGTCTGGACTGATTCCAGTGGAGCAGTTCCAAGCTTTTGGCTCACAATCAAAAAGGAGAATAGGGACAAATTGCTTGGCCACATTTGGTTGTCCATTGGGCTGCATTAAAAAGCAATTTTATACACCAAGGATGAATGACTTTAAAGTTAAGTTTTCAAATGTCATGGATAACATTAGGAATGGTTGGAAATGAGGGTATTTAACTCAGCAATTTTTTTTTAGCTTCTCTGCAATTTCTTCTAGACAGTCATCACTGTTGGATTGGAAATGATTTATGACACACTCTCAGAACACAAGTGAGATGTACTCTGACCTCTGATGCATTAGAGTTATTTGGGAGCACTGTGAGTTACTGTATGATATAAAAATCTTGAGGCTTAAGGTGGGGTGCCATATAATCATGGCAATTCGTCATTGTGGAAAGGCTGTATGCTTAAAAAGCATTAATGTGTTCAAAGGACTCTTCAGAAACTGCTGCGTCGCTGAAACATTTTTGCTATAGCTTGTTGGGATAGTCCGACATAGACTGTTGGGCCCCATTCATAACACCAAAAGAAGGAAGGACAAATGCCATGGACAATTTTTTTTTTCCGTTTTCCAGAAATTTCAGTGAAAACGTCAAATATGAAGCAACTTGTAAATGTCAATGGTTAAAACAATGGATAGCTCATTATATCTGTTGAATATAATCTAAAAGAAAACTTTAGGAACTTTACCACATTCTACCGGGCAGATAATGGCAGTGCTGTGAAGTGCGCCTCAGACCACAGTGGGTGGTGAGGGACAACATGATGGGGAACCCCAGGAAGTCTTGTCAAGCTCTGCAACACAATTATCGCTCATCCATCTTTAATATATCATCCATCTTCTCCATCTCCACTGACATGGCGGTACTCACCTTTGCAATTATTATCACAGCTGGCATCCAAATTGGAGGAATCAGATCTGCTGCCCACCAAAAATGACTGATGTTGTCAGGAAAAAAAGGAAAGAAACAAATGTATTTTGATTGTTTATTGTGCTCCAGAGGGGTGGGCTAGTTAAAGATTGACACACCTCAGTGGTGACTATGAGAACTGACTTGAGTGCAGCTTTTTCTGAAAGCATCAACAGCTCATCCTCTGATCCCATTTCATCTGTCTGTAATGTGAAACATTTTTCATGATGTGTTGTAGTTTGTTATTTTTGAAGAACCTAACCTACCTTGTGCTTCTTTGATTTCCTCCATTTTTACCAGGATGTTGTGAACCTAATTGTTTTTCTCAAAAATTAAACTGCAATAAACAAAATAAGCTAGTAAACGTGTTTCTCTGTTAGGGTGTCATGGAGACTGCATTTGGCAGCCCTGCCAGAAGTACTGCCGGAGCTGTAACTATGCATCATGCATCCAGAGGCTGTGGAGACCACAAGAACTGTAAGTGCTCAGCCTGGGCTGCTTGTATTTTTCTACTTAATGTTTCTGTTGCAAGTAGAGACTGTTAATAGTAATGACAACATTGAACAAATATGGGGAAAAAAAAGGTTGAGTGATCTTTTTCAGTGTGGATCACATCTATATTTTCAGATAGAGTAAATACCTTTCCAGTGCTTCGTCCTTGCTGCAACTGTCACTTTCTGTGACAAAGTGAAGGAAGGACCACACACTTGATTACTTCTGGCATATAAGGAATGCGTGGACAATGCATCACATCTCATGTTGCAGTGGTGCTAAATCACAATCAACAAGTGAGGGTATATGCAGAACTATAAATTAAATCGTGGAATGGAGGCATCTTGGTTGGGAACACCTTGACTAAGAAGCATAAATCTGACTCTACTTACATTTATTAGGAGGCACTTGTCATTAGTGCAGCAACAAGGACATGAACCCTGGCATCCCACCTATGAACACATGCACCCATTTTGTATAGCGTTGGTTGCACGTAGGATAAATCTAACAGGAGAATCTCACCTTTGTCCTTGTTCACAGTTTGGTCTATGGCAGTTTAAAAGATGTGTGTGTGTGTGTGTGTGTGTGTTTCCACCCCCTTAGTCCAACGTTCTGTTACTATTGAAGCATAAATTTAGATTATTCCCTATTTAATATCTTATTGTATTTGTAGAGATTTCTCACAAGGTTACCTTCAGTATTATTTCAAAACCATTTCTGGCTCCTACTTTGAGCACCAAAGATTAAACTTTTGTCATAAGCCTTTGAACCGGAATGTAAGGCTGGTTAGTCTTTCCCCTGTGAGAATAAGACAGGCGTAAAAGAGCTGGCCCTTCAATTTGGACACCGTTGAAACAACTTCCATTAAATTAAAAGTGCCACTGGATAAGAGCCTGAAGGCATGAGTGCCCAAGTCTCATCAAATGAATTAAGAGGTGTATATAAAGACCAAAGGCTTTGGTTAAACAGCACTCTAAATTAACTGCATTGTAAAGTAACTTTGCATGACTAAAAATGGACTGACTGGCTAAAGCTAATTGCCATTTGCATTAAACACTTGTCTTTCCTGGGCAAAGAGGCCAGGATGGGTTGGAACTGTTGCATGTACTCATCGTGTGGTCATTTGTCATGTTTCTGTGTCTCAGGGGAGCACAAACTAGCTCTTATCTATTGAGAATATGTTGAGTTATTGATGCGAGCCAACCCCCAGATGCTGCCCTTAACATCAGGGGAACAGTATTAGTCACTCAGGCTGCACTTAAGTATTCCCCATTTAATTAAAGCTATCAAAATGGGATGCTCTTTAAACTGGGCAATCAGTAGGCATTAGTGAAAGACTCATAATAATAGGCAAATGAAAGATTAAGCATTGAAAAGGTGCAGTACCATAGCAATTTACCTTTTTTTTTTTTTTAATGATTTGTATTATGCAGAAAGGAATATTAATGTTATTTTATCAGGAAAACCTTTTTGCTGTTTACTCCTCTGCAATGCAACAACTGTGTTTCCATTGACAGGAAAAACTTAATCAGTTTGGGTAAATTTAAAGATCTTCAAGAGAACATCACCAAACAGGTGAATTACTCATGCTGTGGTGTGAAAAGTAATTTACTTTTAAAAGTAATTTAAAGTACAGATCATATTTAATGTGTCTTTTCTCAGTCATTCAAGACTGTAGCCTCTCTGTGATAATATGCACTCAAGACAAAATTCTGATAGTATACATACCAGCAGGCTTTCCTGAGCTGTTCTGAACCTTAATGAATTAATTAATTTCCTGTAGATGCACTGAGAGTATATGAAATATACACTATGTGAAGTCTCTATGACTCAGTTCATTTAACTTATCAGAGTAACATGGGTCTCCTGCAAAGTGAGCTGCATGAATTTGAAGTTTAAGAGTTTTAGTTACACCTGGGTTCATTGGTGTGTTGATTTTGTGAAGTGAAAAAAAAATAATTACAAAAACAAATTAAATGTAAGCCTTAAAGTTCCACAAAATTATTATAATGAAGAACAAGCTGAGGAAAAAAGTGTTCATTCCATTTATCTGTTGAACACAATGGAATTGAGTGCAGCAGCAACGCTTACACATAACACCAGCAGCATCCTCTTAACTTTAATTGGTTTGGTAGCACACAGGGAATTTAGAGTGTTGATTTTTTTTTTCAGAGTCAGGATAGTTTGTCTTTTTTTTTGTTTGTTTGTTTTTACTTTATTGCCATTAACACATTAACAGGCAATGAACACTGCAAAACAAAATCACCTTGAGGCTGGGCTTCGCTTGACATGCATGGACATATAGAAGTAATAGCACTGTATGGGAGTAGAGCACACACACACATCGACATACTTATAGACCTACAAAAATGGCACATCTAAATAATAAAGTGTGAGATTCCTAACTATGGCAGACAATAACTGTGTCCATCTCCTTATGAAAACAGGTAGTTTTAGCTGGGCAGTAATGCTCCATCACATAAATATGCTTGATTTTTTGTATACATTGAAGAGTCATATTAGCGGTAGGCTTCATCTGATTAATAGTAATAATTCTAATTACAACCATTAAAAAAAAAAAAAAAAAATTCTGCTTGGAGCTGGGCAGCCCAGTAGTACAACTTTAGGTTGGGTAAACCAGACCCTTGAAACACCATCAATATTTTCAATCCCTGATCTCCTGTTTTTCCAGGTAAATTTTGATATTACTTTTTTTTTTTTTTTCTTTTTTTTTTAAGCAATTGATGTGTGGACTGTGGTCCTAGTACAGGCTGGGATTGAAATAAGAAAAGTAGTCTTGGTAGAATATTGATTCTCACTGACTCCATCCTGCCAAAATGTAGCAGGGGCAGCACATCCCATCTGCTAAGATCCTTTTCTATTTCTCTAATCAATCTGTCGTAGTGTGAAGAGAATAACTGTGTAGAATAATTTTAGGTGCAAGAACAACACCAAACTATCAGAGTCCTTGTTTGGATCTTCTGAAAGTGACCAGTTCATTTAACTAGGAAGACCAGTTCCTGTCTATCATCATAGCAGTGATTTTGCTTGTATTGACCTTGTGTCCCGGCACAGTACTATATTGATTAAGGCTATGTAGGATAATATAGGATAATATCTAAGAATAATAGTATATCATCTGCTAATCAGATATTCCCTGTGTGAGGGGATTAGTTCATATCAATTCACCCAGCCTCCAGATAAAGCTGGAGTGTGCCACGCCCCAGAAGTCATGGTGAACAGGAGCTCACTCTGACTTATAAAACTTATTAAACCTTTGATGCTGCTGAAGCTTAATTTCCGTCAGTAAAACTGATCAAAACACATATTTAAAAACGATTACTTACATGTATAACAACCATCTTAAAATTGCATAATATTATACAATGCTTATGGTGTACAACAGAACAGACCACTTGGCGTTATTGTTTCAAGTCTCCTTTTCCTGTAAACTGCTAAAAATAACATGAGATGACTTTTAGTAGCTCCCCCTGTCTGACATCCTCAGTAACATAACAATGAAGGACAAGCTGGTTCACTCTCTGTGGATGTTTCTCAAAGTGAAGGAAACACTGCTTCAATTATCAGCAAGCTATTTAAATATTAGCTAACCAGCCCTGTTGCATACCAGTATCAGGACATTCTGAAACACTACTAACAATATGTGTTCACAAGACGTATATCTTAGCTGCTTTCCCCAAGATAGATTCCTCTCTTTTCTCTTTCAGTAACCTCAATTTACTTTTAAAGAACACTGACATGATTGCTTCAAAGTTCACCTGAAGCCCTCACCATCAGCATCAACTGCAGTTGGTGCTTGGAGACAAACTATTTTTGTCCACTCTGCTGCAGGAGTGGACTAAACCATCGGCACCTTTCAGAGGGGGAGAGGCCCCTCAGAAGTTCTGATATCATTTTTAGATGCAAGAAATAGTCAAAATATTTAATCAGTCAAAAGTAATATGTTATTGGTTCATTATTTCTGCTTCCTCTACGACAGTTTTCCTTCTCTGATGTTTGGAGCAAATTGATGATTCCAAAAAAGCCTTTACTCTTCAGTTGTTTTTGACTAGCACCAAAGTCTCAAATCTACCATGTCTTTATATAGATTATCTGAAACAACTGATCCTTTTAAGCAAGGGCATACCAGCGTACTCTTAGGGCTTAATTTTTGTGCAGCTTTGCAATGAAAACAGTCTTTTATGATGAGTGGCAGTTAATCAGCCTTGCTTCTACAACAAGTGCAAGTGTTTGTGTCATTGCTGCAAGCAGAATTATTAGTAGAGTCTTCCAAAACATCAGCTGTTGGTTTTACACTACATTGTTATATATGACAGTATTCACCTCAGTGAAGTGTGGTAAAACTTTCTGAAACAACTTGCTCTCTTTAAGTTTTTGAAATATCTAAGACTTACCTCAGTTTACCTTCCAGCACACACTAATGACTGGACAGTCAACAGCGGGTGATGTTGCCAGCAGTTGGAGACATCTATACATTGTTTAAAAAAAAAAAAAAAAAAAATCAGGTCACACAAGCACACTCAGACACACAAACACACACACGAACACACTCCCCTGACCCTCCTTATACTGAGCAGACGACAGTAGGTGGATTTGGGGAGACAGATTGAGATGGATAGTGACCCAAAGAGGGACAGAGAGTCAAAGTAAGAGAGAGTGAGAGGGGTGGGTAAAAGTTAGGAGAAGAGTGGGAGGCAAAAAAAAAAGGAAGAGAGGAACAAGGACAACAGCAGGACACATACCATTACTTCTGTAGCCAGCACACACGTTTTCTCATTTTGAGTTGATGTAGCTTTGGTTATTGTTGTTAAAGTTGTCTGTATGGGTGTTCAAGAACAATAAGGTGTTGGATCACTGTTTCTGAATAACTCACTGTGTGCAGTCAGTAATCAGTGGTCAAGGTCTCAGTGTTGGAAGTATTTTATTCAGAGGAAGACTATTCATGCTGTTTACTTTGGCTGAGTTACAGCTTTTAGGAATCTAATTCATGAAGACGGAAGTAGGATCTTTCTTTTTTGGTAATACACAGTATGTTCAGCTGCTTTTTAAGAATACAAAGATGCTTCAAATGATGATGAGGCTCTGTACGTGCTTTGCTGAACTTGCATCACTGTCTTCAACTGTTGAATAAAGTGGATATGCAAACTGCAGACAACAAACCCCCTGGCTGTTGACACCCCAAAAAGCTGAGTAGCGCAAATGACTTCCTTGTCAATCTCTGAGGAGCCTTGGTGCCTGGAGTCAGACAGCCCTCTTCCCCCTCCATTATTACGGAGGACGAGAAAATGAGATGGGCTCCATTATGTTTATTGTTGCTCCAGCTGGTGGGCACCTACTTGAGCTACATGTCTGGTAATAAGAGTAGTGCTGAATATTATTATTTTTCATGTTTTGGTGGAGCAGGAGGTGAGGCTGTGATGGGGCAACAATATAATATTATCATTGGACTAACTTGGTGCCTCCTGCCTTTACCTCCATACAACAAATACACAAAGTCAGGGAAAGCACAGTTGGCAATAATAACATAAAGAATGACTCGAGTGTCCCAGTAAACTGCCAGTGTGTCAATGAGTCAGCATGCACAATATCACGACCCTGAAACCACAGCTACCTGCAATTCAACCAACATTGATTTTATTTCCTTTTCCAACTGTGACATGTCAAAACATCTTTTGTGAAAAATACCTGCTGTGCTTCATTTTCAGAAAGGCAGCATTTTACTGCCCTCTGTGGTTGAAATCTGTTTCACCTCTGACCACAGCCACAGAGCTTACTAATAATGCTTATGGTAATAATCATGACACAGCATTAGAGAGGATATTAGAGGGAGAAGATGTAGTTTTCTTTTGGACCCCAAGTTTTAGTGAAGTCCTATAATCTATTTTGCAAAGTAGAGTTTTTCCAAATTGATATATCAGTTGTTGATCCTGTCTTCACAGACTGGTACAACAGAACCAGCCCAGTTGTTCAGGATAAACTTTTTTTGTTGTCATACAAATGGACAGTTTTTCCAGTTTTTTTTCTAAGTTGGTACAGTAGATAGCTGTACAGATCTCACTGTATACATGTTTTTATGGGTTAGGTGTCTATTTCGCAGTGGATCAATACTTGCTTTGAGATTCCAAGCCACACATCTTTGATTTTGTTTCATCCCCACATAAGGTGTAGAAAATAAGGATCAGTAGCTGCACATTTTGTGGAATTATTTTCTCACACATTTTAAGTTGAAAGGAAAAGGTTTTCCAGACATTAGTCAATGTAATTTCAATGTGTTTCATGTCAGTATCCTTAGCCCAATTTTAAGCGCAGTTGTTTAACTGTTTATCTCTTTTCTCATCAAATTTTTCTCATAATTTTTACTGGGAATGGGACTAAACAGCTAGCATAGCTTTCTCAAAACCATTTGGTCAGTATTTACATGTGCAAACACATAACCATGATATTCATATGTAAATGTAAATGGACAGAAGATCAGTTTAACAAGCTGATTCTGCCCTTTACAGCCCCAAACCGCACTGATAGTGTGTTAGAAATAGGTTGATGACATACAGTTGGCTACAGTAGCAGCAATTTAACATTTGTTCTCTAAAATAAACTGAGGAGTTGAACAAAGACTGAATTAGGAATTTGATAATATCTCCACACACAAGATGTGAGCACAGTTGCCCTACAGCAGGCTTCTAATGGAGAGGTGAGTTAAACATGGGTGCCAGCATGGTGAAATGTTACCTGTACTAATAATGTCATTGATGGATCACCATTTGTATGGAGAAAAAAAAAAAAAACACACACACACACACACACGGACACATGGCTTGCTGAGAAACACAGTGGAATGGGCAAAGAGGGATCAAGGGCTAATAGTCATAGAAGTCATCCAAGCACATCGTGTGCTGTCAAGTTGACTCGTGATGGATGAGGGAACCTATTGCTGCATCTTAGAGACAGCCAAGAATGTTCAGGATCCTGGTGTCACCATGTGGGCTGCTCACTGCGGCCGAGACAAATGACTCTTAATATGCATTGGAGATTTCCCCTAATTCACTTGACATTTTAGAGATGTCTCGTTAATTCCTCCCCATCTCCTATGAATTACATTCATATGCAACAGTCGTGCAATACCAATTTACGCCTGGTGAAAGAGTTCAGTGCAAATAGGAAGTAGCATTTTTGTATAGTATGTATAGTCGTATTTTCAATTTTCATACAGTGAAGCTATAAGTAAGAATATCTGAGCATATAATGATATGAAAAAAATCAAAGGTGTGTAATCTTCACTACCATTATTCAGGTGGTGTCATGGACTGTAGTCACAACAATATGATCTATTTATCTACAATACCTTCGTATGTACGATGCTGCTTGATAATAGTGCTAATATCAGATGATTCTCACTGTTGATGAGGTTGGAATCTCTTGGATCTTGGATCTTGAAAGATGTTAAAAGCCAAATATACTTCCATGCCTATAGAATTTTTCAGAATCAACAAGCTCAACTCAAGCCACCGAATGACATGTCATGATTTGGGGTCCCTGGACATTTGGCAAGCATAGCACCCCCTAAATTTCCAAAATGGAAGCTTCTCTTTCATTGTATGCCATCTGTATATTACCTTTAAATCTTAAACCTTTAGAACAAGAAGGAAGTGGTGTCAATTTTTCTGTATCCTTTGGGCTTTGTTAAATGTTTTTTACGTCTTGTATAACAGCTGGTGAACTGATGGGAAATTTTAAGAACGCAAAGAGCTGTGAGAGTGCAATATTGGATGCAGCATTGATGACAATGGCAAATGAAGCTGATGCATGATCCAGACTTTCCCATAAATCTTAGAAACTTGTCCTCATCAGGTTGTTTCCATGGGAACACTCTGTGTTTCCTTCCTGTCTCAGAGTAGTAGTTAAAGCTGACTGTTTTTATTGTTTGTCATTTGTGTTTACATACTTTGCACAAGATATTGTTTTAATTATTGTATTCATCATCAGAAGGAGGAAATCACAGTACACAGGGCTAATAATAAGGGGATAGTCTTGTGCAGTCTGCCCCACATGCGCTAAATTAAAATCTTGAAGTCATGTTGGTTGTAAATAATGTTTACCATGTAGATTTCAATTATCAAAAGATCTCAATTATCAAAAAGCATTTCTACTGACATATGTATACATAAAAATACTCAAAGTGAAACTGGGGGAAAAAAATCCTCTCTCCTCACTCTTTCCCTGAGGAGCCTCCTCTTCTCCTTCTTCTGCTTATGTTGCTGACACACCAGGGACTTCACACCATACTCCCCCACATACAGCACTATCCTCTATAGACATCCTCCAGATATATCACATTCTGCAGCCATATCACTGAGATGATGCATGGAGCAAATGTTCATCATCGCTTATTTAGTGTGTGAACATCATTGCAAGTTGATTTATGGCCACATTGTTGGCTAATGCTAGGTTTTATTAAATTCCAAGGCAATAGAAAGAACATGAGAGAAACATGAGAGAAACATGCAAAATATCTCCCCACATATCAAAACATGTAAGCAAACTTGACCCACATTGTATTCTTCTCTCTTCCTCTGTTGCTTTTGTAATCATTTCATCTGGATTCCGCTTCAAATCAAAGAGGAGCTTTCAGAGTTGTATATCAATGCCCCTCTCTTTACAAGTTTTTCGAATGAGATTTGCTCTGATAAATGCTCTGGTAAACAAAGGATGCACTCACATTAAGCAGAATTTTTCATCAGATAAATGTATGAAAAGGATGGACTTGTGTAAATTATCTATTTCAGAAGGAATCAGTTTGAGCTGATCAAGGTGATTCCTGCCAGTATTATTTTATTTTTTTTTTAACTATTTCAGCTTTTATTCTGAATTTTCTGAATGATTTCTCTGGAAATCCAGGAATACAGGCCTGGTGTGTGTGAGTTAAAGATAAACACAATGAGCCAGCAAGATGCCTCCATCACTCAAAGAGTTAAAGTCAAATCAGCGTTGTAGTGGGTGGTCCTCTACTAAGGCGGATGAACACGCACCTTTGGGATAACAACAAATGATGGCACACTTACAGCTGCCTCTTATTTCCCATTTGTAATTATGTTAAGCCCCAAGTGTTCACATACTCACCATGATGCAAACATGTGCCATTTAAAGCAATGTTTCTGGACAGATTATCCCCCCCAAGGGCCTCACCGATACCTGAAGCCTCAAAGAAAGAGAGAGAGAGAAACTAAGAGAGAGGAAGCAGGAAGGGCATGAGGAGATGAATATTGTAATTAAGCTCATTCAACAGTAAACAAGAAAAGTTAACCAACGATGTTGCTGAGGTCGTCTTCAAACTTAAATTGTAGCTTTGTCTTTTACACACATCTTGTCCCTCTATGTGCAGTTCAACCGAAATTAAGAGCACATACATGCCCTTTCATGGGAAACACTGAGTCAGCAGTGGCATCAGAGAATTGCAGGGCTCAAATCTTTTGTGTGTAGTAATTAAACTGTAATTGAATTTTGCTGCACCCTGTGTACCAACTGATTTTACTGTATTAGCTTAAACCTCAGGTGGCGGTTGAGTTAATGAAGTCCAATATGGATACTGCATAATCTCAGCAAAACCACTGAAAGCCAGGGTTCCAATTACAATGTGTTCAACACAACTTTGTCAATAATTATGGTTTACATGATGATTTTCCCACTAGTTCGATAAAACCCACTATTGCATGGGGCAGCAGTAGATGTGCTCCTTTGATTAGTTTGTTTTTATTGTGTTTATGTTTTTAATTGCAATTGAATTATTTATTGGTGTGTATGGCATACATATAGAAGATATTGTGTTTACTATAGAAATGAAATGCACTGTTAACACTTGCTATTGCTTACTTTAGTATTAAGATTTAATTTGTCTGAACTGATCCATCCTTGTTTAAAGAATAGTTCGAGTTTAACTCAGACCATCTTTGGTTTGCTTTGTTTTGATTTCAGAACCTCAGAGTCATTGATGGCTCTAAGTGTTTCATTGCTTACTTCACTGTGGAGCTTCCACACTATGTCCCTAAGTGTTAATTAGCCATCTCCAACAGTGGATCTGAAAGGTATTTAAAGGAAATCCAACACCCAGTTATTTAGAGACATGGACACTTTGGGAAATACTACACTTTACTTTAGTGTCAAAATGTATGTCCGTTTCAGGCATGTACTCCTTTTTGTTAACCTGAGGGTAATGTACTGTAACATGTGTGTCTCATGTCTGAATCAGAACACTGGTCACTTCAACACAAACGTCACTCTGGCCATTAGATTGGACCTAGTAACATTTATGTATCACTTCCTACTTCAGATTAATGTAAAGGCTGCAGCACAAAGTGAGACACTGCAGAGAGAGAGAGATTAAATTAAATGAAAGGGGGAGAGAGAAATGTGTGACTTGTTCTGCCTTCTGAGATTCAGATTACTTCATTGTAATCTATTTATTATCTCAATCATTTTCTCTGAAGGACATTATCAGTTTAATAAACTAAGAAACCATCTGAAGGAGACAGTTTTAAAGTACAACTGAAATCCAATTGAGTCATCCCTTTTTACGGACTAAAATATAGTTAATGTGTGTTTTTTTTTTTTTTTTTGTAAGTATTGTTAATAGTCTTGTATTATTAAAAGGAAGAGAAAATGTATTTGCTGAAATATAAAAACTAAAATTTTAGTTTCTCCCTTATGGTTTGTGATTTATTTCTCAAAGGAGTACCCAGGACGTGTTGTATAGAGCAGATATTTATGTTGTAGCAGACAAAAAAAGAAAAAGAAAAGCAAATTAATTTCACTTGAACTTTTAATTGTTTAGGTTAGAAGAACAGAACAGTATAAAAACCATTCCCCACACTGTGGTGAGACCAAGGCCATATTAAAAAGAGAAAACCAGTGCAGTTATAGAAATAAGCAGGACTGTTTCTCACTGTCTTTCATCCATGCCAAATGCATGACTGAATGAAATAATATCCAGCAAAACGCTCTACATACAGCATGTGAGCCAAGAGGCAATAAACGAGAGTCCCAACACAACATTGTCATGAGCTTGTGCACTGTCAGATATTAAAAAAAGCAAAACAAAAGGGCAGCAGAGTTCGCTCTCCATTTGTTGAAAGATGAAGTTGACGCAGTGGATTCAATATGAGCAGCAGTAGCAGCGTCCCTCACGCTCACAGTGGTCATTAATGCTTCAACAGCAAGATAGGTTGTAAATTCCATCCTTTCATGAAAATAAAAAACAGTTATCCTCCTTCATATCACAACATTTTAAACTCAGCACTTCACTTTAGTTTTTTATGGATTAAACAAACAATATGGAAGTTAATGAAGGAGCTTTAAATCCACTGGTTGGGAGGATTTTGTGTCTACTTGTAGTACTTTTGTATCTCTTTAAGATTATTTTGTGTCTCTTTGTGGTTGTTTTGCGTCTTGCCTTAGTCACTTGATTGACTTTCCAATGAGAAATTTTCCACTTCAAACAGAAACTCTGGTCCTGGGCTTGTGCCCCACAGACCCATCCAGTAATCCATCCATGCCCAAAAGTCACATTCATTTAATTTATAAAGCACATTTAATGTCAGGCAGACACTGTATGGACTAAGACCAATTTTAACCCTGAATGGGTCGCCCCCAATTATTTCAGGATCAAGCCAAATTTCTCAAAACTACTTTTAACAGGGACAGACAGGGAGGAAAAGGAAAGGCTGGCGTAGGGGATCAGAGTATGGACTTGAATTTTAAAAGCATATCAGATTCCCGAATATCCATGAAAGTCCAAAAAAGGCTGAGGATGGGGTTAGGGGTGTAGGTGGGTTGGGTGGAGGCCAGTTAGAGGCTGAAGGAGGCCCTGTGCCCCTAGCTGTTTTTTTATTTTTTTTCAATATTGAGAACAGCAAGGACACCTTGATTCTGCTAGGCATGTTTGAATATGTTCATAGAGAATAAGTGTGTGCTAAATGGACGTGCAAGGCAATTTAATGCTTTAGAAATACTGCATATTACTAGCAGTGTGTTTGTCGGTTCACAGTATGAAATGTGTGAGTTGACTGGGGTGAGGACCGGGTCAGAGGGATTCATGTAACAGAGATAAACCCTGCTGAGACTGTTAGAATATGTGGATCATGCAGAGTTTGTGAACTTGTGTCTTCCATTGTCAAAATGAAGATGATTAAAACATTACAGAAGTGCCATTTTGAATGAAAAACATTTTTCACTGCTTTTACAAAAAAATCCTTTATTTTGATTGGTCTCAATTGTTTTGGAAACGTAAAACAAACATGCAAACCTGGCAACGTGAAAGTAATTGGGAAAGTAGCTGATCATTTATCCAAAAATGTCAATTGTCAAACACAAATATGACACTAAAATATAAAGATCTCTCTTCAGCCTCGGCTTATGCCAGTGAAATATTATGTTTTTTGTATTTTTTAATTGCAAGGCATATATTTTGTTTAATAAGTGAGTGGCACAAAAGGCACAATTCTGATATTCTGATATGTGATGAAAATGCTGAATACAAGTTTGGCAGCTTCTGGCTTTTGTTCTGTTCTTCCGTCAGTGTTTGGCCACTGTTGAGGAACTACAGTTTTTTTATGTGATAAAGAAATTGATTTCCTTTCCATATCAAAAATGAATTTATGGTTCATTGCAATATTGTGCTGTAACTGTAGCTCTCATCACTTTTACTAACTTGTGACATTGATGAACATGATTGTCATGTGTTTCTAATGGGCGTGTAATATCATGTCAGTGATCAATCTATTAACGACCGACAGTCAATGGAATACAACACCGGAAGGCAGGACTACTTTTGTTCCTGGACATAGCATCATTTTGTTTAATGGTGGTTGTGCCTATTGATTTTCACTGTAATCAAAATAATATTGATCTCAAACAGCGGTGATACCATCATCTGGCTTCAGCATGAAAGAAAGGACGGAACTGAAGAAGTGCCATCACTGTTTCAAAAAAAAAAAAAAAAAAAAAAAATTAAATAATAATCTTGTGCCCCTTTCCAGAGAAATCAGCAGAGATGGTCCACTCTGTGATATTTTGTTAAGGTTGTGTGGATGTGGCTAACAGATGGCGTTCACCCCACAGATGCTGCAGGTGCCCCATCTTTGCTGGTGCCTGATCAGCGGCCATCTCAGCTCAGCCCTGGGCTGCTGCAGGTGGATTCACAGTTGGCATTCAACTATGTCAATATGTGCCTTTGCCCACAGCATTCAGGATGGCTTCAGTATCTGTCCACTGCTGCTAGTTCCATCCAATCTGACTCCATTCTAAAAGCACATTTGACTGGACTATGTGACAGCAAAGGCAACAACACTATTATTATTTAAACCTGGAAGATCTACCTTTTGTTTCATATCCCTACAAGGTATTCTCAGAGAAATAACTGTGAAGTGCCTTTATTTTACGCAGATAACCCAGGAAAAGTGCAGAGGAGTTTTTCTCTCTTCTTTAAAGAAGCAGTAGTTATGATTGACAGGTGATCTTGGCAACCCTAGTAGGCTGGGTGTTTATGCATGCATGGGATGAATCCCTGCTTCTGTGTGGGTTTGTGTGTCTGAAGGTGGATGCATGTTAGTGTGAGTGTAACAAAGAAAGCTATGTGAATCACTGAGGCAAAACATGTGCTGTTGAGTGTGAGCTGACCAGGTGATCTTGGACCCTGGGGCTGTTCCAGGAAGCTTTCCTCACAGGGGCTGGCTTCAGTGGGAACACACAGGGCCGCTGTATGGTCTCCAAGGACTTGTGAGTGACAGAGGCCCAAGCAGATTATTAGAACAATATCTATTTTTTTTTATCAACAATAAATTATTAATCCATTTTCATTAATAGAACATTTTATTTATACGAAATTTATTGGTTTCTTTTTCTTTTCTTGCTTTTGGCACAAAGTAAATATCCAGAAAGCCTCTGTGCACAGAGCATATCTGCACAGGATTATATTTTGTGGGCCTGTGGTGGGGGTTGAGGGGGGGGTGTTGTGATATCTTTTCATAGGGCCCAAAATCACTAGCAGTGCCCCTGGGAACACACTCTGTGATCTGATCAATACTACAGATGCTTCACTGGGTTTTGGGAGCCCATCAATAATGCTATTATTCAACTGTATGATTTAATCCCATCATGTCTTCTGACAGTCATCTGATTAACATGAAATCTATAGCTCACACTTCCACATATATGTATGCATCCCTGCTAACAGGGCTCTGTTGATGTAAGGCATCTATTTTATATCAGTTTTAATGACTATATCGTAAGTCTTTTTTTCCCGAAAGGTCAGTAAGTGGTGGCCCATAGTTAGAGCAACAAGGCTTGGGAAGGCACATCACTCCCCTGCCTAAATCATTGTATAAACAATGAGAAAGTTCATTTAAAAAAAAAAATCAAAGGTTTGAGAATGTTTAATAATGTTTGGATGAATAAAGTCAACTACAAGAAGCACTGTGTTAAGAAATATTGTCCAAACTGTTTCTGCATGTGAAGATTAGCAGTGGAGTAGCACTGAAATTATTTATTTTATCACTCATTCTCTCACTATCTCTCATTAACTCTGAGTAAAAATGAAATCGTATCATTTCAAATCCTCATTTTTGTAGGTGATCCCTAAAAGCCACATTCAAGTCCTCTGCTCATTGATAGACATTTTTGTTATTCAGTTAAAAAAAAAACAAAAAACAAAAAAAACCCAAAACAATGAAGAAATCGGGCTTTGTACTGTAGAAGGTGTGACAGTCAGTTAAGAACTTTACTGTCCACATTTTGGGAAATTATTTTTGGCTTCACCAAAGACAAGCCCACATAATCCCACATGTGAGGCTGAATAAAGTTTTGGGAACAACCCTTTAAAAGCTTGATGGAAAAAATAAAAATACAATATAGTAAAATATATTTTCAGCTAAGGCAGTGGAATTTATTTTTTAGGTTATTTACCTTGTAGCAATATCATCACCTGACCCTGGTGAAACCAGCATCAGTAAAGCCCACAATGGGACATGAGTCTCAAGTGTTGTCCAAGTCCCAAATTGTGATTTCAGTTTTAAATTATGCAGTTTCAATATGTACTGTTTACAAAATTGAATGCTACTTTACTTTTTTTATCAGCAGAATCATAATAATAATAATAAATTATTAAACATGATAAACTTGGTTGAATAATTTATTTCCCCTCTGCCAGCCCTGAACAGCCTGACAAAGGATAATCTACATTAGTCCTTTATCAGTTTCAGGATATAGAACAACATGCACAGACCGACAGTGGCTGCACTACAGCCCAAAGCATAGTATTTCTTGTGAGGGTACATTGTGTATTTTCCCCTCCTGTCTCTCACAACTCCCTGTCTCTCTCCAACAAATTCTCCCCATGAGTACAACAGGCTTGTGAGAGAATGACAAGCCACAACACATTATCACAATTCCTAATTTAAGTTTGGCGGTTTGGCAGGCTAAAGCCTAGTTCTAAGTTTGTTTGTTTTTTTCTTTTTTTGGCTTTTTCAGTCAGTGAGTCGAGTCTGAATACAGCTATGGTACAGCCACACAAAAAGAAAACATACATATAACATCACAACAAACCAATGAAAGAGGTTTCTATCTTTGTATGGGAGTTTTTTTGACTGCAGATAGAGACATTTAAAGCGACTGTGGGCAAAAAAGTACCTTTGACGGGCAACAAAGCACGCCACTAACCTCCTCCAACCTGGGCACACTGAGACTGGGCTGAAAGCAACTAATAGACTGTACTTGCCACCGTTGATGCCAGAAACACAGGGGAGAGGACCCAAATGCAGACGCCAGAGGCAGAGCTAATTAGGGCCTGAGCACGAAATTCGTGCGAAGCCTTATTGTAACTGAAGGGATTATTCTCCTCTTTTATTTTTCTTCCGCCGCTTTGTCAGCTAATTTGACCCCCTGAATGTGCTCAGAAAGTCACCAAACTTTGCTCAAAATTGTCCCCTGACAAAAATTCTTGTTTGACACTGTCCGTGCGACCGGGCATGGCCAAACGGCTATGCAGCGCCCCCTAGAGTGTGAAAATGTTCACTGTAAGACCTACGGACTTGAAAATCAGTACACAGATGCATCAAGTCGAGACGAGAAAAAAAGCCTCTTGGAGAAAAATTCCATGATGTACAAGAAGTCGGCCAATTTGGAAAGACTGTACAATTTTGCCTTTCGCACTCGCCGTACTTTGACGAACTCCTCCTAGGGGAATTGTCCGATTGCGCTGAATTTTGGTCAGATTGCTCAGAAGGCATTAGGGACAAAAATTTATCAAATGTTTTGATGTGGGTTACACGGTCTGCCCTTGGCGCCGCCACGAAAATGACCTTTAGCCAACACACAGGAAATGGATGTATTTGTGGCTGTATCTCAAACATACTTCATCCAATGTGGATGAAAAAAATCAGGCATGATGAGCGTGTGATTCTGAACAGATTGATATGCTAACATGATGATATCGTCACAGGGCCACCTAATGGCAGTGGTTAATTTTGTTCTTTAATGAACTCCTCCTAGGGGAATCATCGGATGGGGCTGAAATTTTGTCATGTTGTTAAGACACTAGTGTCCAAAAGTGATAAAAAGCTTTTCTTTACTTAACACGATGTGGGCGGAGCATCACCGCAAACTCACCCTCCAATTTGTGAAAATGAGAATTTGGGGTTTTTCCCACTTATCATCCACAAAAACCGATTTTGAAGCCTTACTATACTATGATGTTTTGAGGTATTATTAAAATAGACTCTTTTTTTTTGCATATTTTGAAGCCTTACGGCCGTATGACTTTTTTTTGGCATATTTTGAAGCCTTACGGCCATATGACATTTTTTATTATATTTTGAGGTCTTACTAAAGTATGACTTTTTTTGGCATATTTTGAAGCCTTACTATGCTATGACGTTTTTTATGATATTTTGAGACTTTACTAAAGTAAAAATTTTAAGGGTTGATGCCTTTTTTGGTGCCAGATATCATTTGTTTGATTGCAGGTACAACCCCCCCAGCTGCTTAAAATATGGCCACAAAGGGTCAGCAGTGTGTTTAGGTTGTGATCATCTGAGGCAGAGGTCAAAGTGTCTGTCTGTGGATCACCAAAGCCTTTCCAGTCTAAGGACAAGTTGAATTATTAAGGAGGCTGCTTCAAGACGTGAATACTGCCCTTACTTCCTTACCACTGGAAAAGCAAGAACACACAGATGGTCCGCTTCATCAGCTGAGGTGTCCACAGAGGGAGCTTACTGTATATGTGTCTATACTGTTTGTGGGTGTGAGATAAACTAATGTATATGTCAGCCACCAGGCTGTAACTGGCCCATTTGTACACCCTGCCCCTTCACTGAAAGTGAAATTTCCTCATCCAGAGCCCCCCTGCTGCTGCACTGTCCCACTTACAAATCCCTGCTGGACTCCTGTCAACAACCCAATCTAAATAATCGGCTATCAAATCTCTGATGGTAAAGACGTTCATCTGTGCTTGTGACGGCACACCGGTGAGAGGAATCTCTTCATCTGTCAAGTCAGTGTTAGTCATCACCAGATCAAGAGAGCAGTGTTTTTGATTAGAAAAAATCAATGTGTGCACTGCGGAGGCTTTTCTCTGTGGGCTCATAGTGTATTGAAAAGAATCATATCTGACAGAGACATCTACAGCAGCAAAATATATCTCCGCCTGGACCTCTTTTGTTGCACTCTATCATATAACACAGTCCAAAAGAACTGTTGGAATGCCAAAAGTCTCAAGTAAACATGACTCTTAAATCAAGGCCTTTTAAGTGTCTCCGGATGTTCTCTCTGTCTTTGTGTCATCAAAACAGGACATGTGGGCATTGCTTGGGAAAAGTAAAAAATGATGTATGACAACAGTTAACACACCTCAAGCAAATGCAGCTGTCTCAATAGATGGCCAACCTTGACTCTGAGCTCTGCTGACATATAAAAGCTGCAAAGGAGACCGGCAGCAAAGCACAGGGAGGTTGCAGAGAAAGAGAAATCTCTGTCTGTGTGTCTGTGGCATTAGGTGAAAAAAACAAAAAAGACAGCTGATGAGGGTCAGAGGTGTTTAAAAGAGAGGAGAAAAGAAGGGGTAGGATAAAGGGAGGGGAGGATGATATGCTCCTGGGAAACAGGGCAGAGAGGAGATTGAAGAGTATCCAGAGGTCCGATGACTCACCAGTACTTTTACCAGGTTGGACTTTGACAGGCGTCTACACAAAGGCTGCAAACACAGCTGTATGTAACACAGCTCACATACAAATAACTGGTCCTCAAAAACACACTCACAAACACACATAGCACTGCTCATGTATACTGCATCTGCCGGGGAGAAAATCTCAAAAGATACATTCTCTCTTTCTCTCCCTTACACACACACACACACACACACACAGACAAAAAGTTCAGTTTTTCGTGGTAAAAAGTGAGGGAGAGACAGAAAACTGGAACAGGGGAAAAGAAAATAAGTGGGAGGGAAAGAGAGAGTGCAAAGAGAGGAATGAAGTGTGTGTGTGTGTGAGAGAGAGAGAGAGAGAGAGAGAGAGAGAGAGAGAGAGAAACGAGGAGAGGAGGCGGAGAGATGAGAGGCAAGGGAGGGAGTAATGTAGACAGGGAGGGTGGAGAAGAGAGGGATAAGTCACACTTGGATGAAGGATTCCAGTGGAGCGAGGAGGGACTTTCAAGTGTTGGATCAGGAAAACGGGACTACAGGTCTGAAGTCCCTCATACTGACACTTGGACTGGACAGGAGAGCAAGTGAAGAGATGGATCGATGGAACCGGGACAAAGACCAGGCTCAGGGCTGACATGACCTCTCCATCTGGCTGTTTAGCTTGAACCTCCTGAAGACTTGAAGGACAGAATTTATAGGCTTCTTCAGTTCCAGGGATGACTGACCACCAGGTCTGAAGACCAGAAGAAGCTGGTGGGCGTTCACTCATAGAGTTGGATATAACTGGAGGCGCTATGGATATATACAAATGCTTAAATGTACTTTTCTTCGCTCTTCTACCACAAGGTAAATCACTTCCCTTCTTGTCAGTTACAGTTGCTTCGTCTCTCATTTTCTTCATCAGCCTTAGAGACTGTATGAAAAGTACAAGGGTGGGAGATCAGAAAAGGCGGAGGGCAATGTATTTTTAATTTTTGCTGTATTTTTTTTAATTTTCACTTTTTTTGCAGAGCAAAACTTTGACATCTCAATTTGTATTTTTTAAATTCATTCTGAGGGGAAAATATACAGTGAAGTCCATCAGCACAAACAGAGTCACTATTTTGTTATGCCATATTATTTTGAGTATTTATAATATAATATTAAAAAGGTAGCTGGAGAGTTGTTTTTTTTTTTTTTTTTTAATAAAATATGATTCAGGCCAGTCATTTTTGTAAAGTCCCTGATGAAGCTCCAATTCCATTATTCATTAGAGTAATCACTGACAAAAACACAACCTTCGGGACACATACACACACAAAAGTTGTATTTATTGCATAAATGCCTCGGTTGCTTAGTGACCTGGTAACAAGCTTTGTCTGCCTTGTTCAGGAGCAGGATTCACTTGAATGAAAAAAAGTGCAATATTTGCTGCTCATGCATTATTGGCCTATGAGAATACATTGATCAAATGAAGACAGAACTGGGTCCAGTAGCTCTGACACATTTAGATAACCAGGATGAAACTGTTGGGCTTGTGCTTTACATAAGTGAAAATACCTCAAAATAATTGTTACTAGAACTGATAATTGCCATAACTTTTGTATTGGATTTTACATAATTTAAATAGTGAGAGAACAAGGAAAAGCATCCAGGAGAACAGCATGAGTTAAAGGAGGAACTGGATATCCTCAACTCACAATTTCCCGTGGATTTGAGGATATCATATGTAAACTGAATTTTCTCCATTCAAAGTAAGTAGTAACACTACAGTTTGCAACAGTGGTATTCATAGTGTCCTGTAACACTGTACAGGGGTAAACTCATCCAACAGTTACCCACTTCCTCCTGCACCCACACATTGTCAAAGTCAAGACACCCTGCAAGCTCCCCCATCGAAACCCATTAGCTGCAAGGCTTCTTTAGAATCCACTGCATTAAACGTATATCACTCTGAGCTGATGTGATGAAACAAAGGCACCTGGGCCATTTTCTCTCTGAGAACGTAGAGACATTTCAAGGTTGTCCAGTGTCTGGACATGTCAAAGAGATTCAGGTGGAAACAGGAAGAGAGGACGTGGGGAGAAGAAAAAGAAACTGTATCCATTTAATAAGATATTGATCCCAAGCCTTTAAAAATTGTGGATGCCAGTTTTCAGGCAACTGAAGGACAGCCTATCAGCTTTGATTGAGTGGGCAAGGCGACCTGAGAGGAAGGCCAGCAGCATTACAACAACACCTGTGTCCCTATTTTAAGAATACACGTTAAAACAGCAGAGCATCTTCGTCTCAGAAAGAAAGACAGATATCTAGACAACCAACTAGATAGTTAGAGCACTCCTGAAACACTACACCAGAAATTAATTACTTTAAACTTTTTGTCCTTTCTGTGCAATCATTTGACTCAAGTTATAATGAGGTAATAAAAAAACACCCTGTAGCTCCTGTATAATTAGTATTTTGTACAATAAGCAATATGCAATATATACAACATAATGTTCCACAGGCAGGAAAGACACTGAAACAAGCAGGAGTGCCAGGCATAATGAAATATCAGTTACTCCAGTTAAATAAATCACAACCTGTGATGTATTGCTGTGCCAGTGAAGTACCTGAACAGATGCACAGTGTCCAGAATAGACAAAAAGGCCTAATCGAATATGAAAAAAAGGACTGGAATACAAAGGACATTGTACTGTACAGGCCTCGGGACGATCCCCGTCTCTTTAATTGTTCCCAGACCTCGTTAGGTCATCCTCAGTGCTATGTGAGCTGATTCTAAAAAGGGGGGTGATGGGAAGATAGAGATGCTACATCAGAGCGGCCATGGCAAAGAGACACAGAGGGAGAGAGGGCAAGAGGGATTGAGTGGGTGAGGGGAGGGATGAGGCGTCTCAACAGATCGCTCCATCAGCACGTCTGTTCCGAGACACAACGGATGTCCTCAGAATCATATTCATCCTTCCTCTTTTTCGTTCTCTCATCTCCTGCCCTCCCTCCCCTCCCCAGCCCCCATTTGTCTCATCTCTCAGATACAGTCTCATGTAACCACAGGCCACCTGTATAATAGAGGTCACCCTTCTTTTAGATTACACTCTGTATCAACAACAGTGGATTCTTTGCGGTGGCATGGCCGCATCAGCGAAATCCATTTTGGATGAGTGCGTTATAGATGGTGGCAAATGTATTCAATATTAATGTCATGCATCTGAAATCATATTTGCCATTTCATACGTACATGTACAAAACAAAGACTGGTTATAAGGATAAAAAAGGTCAGTGCAAAGTTGCACAAAAGCAACTGATGTAAATGAGCACAAATGATGCATGTGCAAATATATGTTTCTAATTTCTTATTTCTTTCTCAGTTTGTTCCGAAGTCGGACCTCGCGCCCATGCTGAAGAGAGGCTGCTCCAGGATCTGTTTGCACATTACAATAAGCTCTCCAGGCCTGTAGAAAACTCGTCAGACACAGTGCTAGTCCACTTTGGATTGTCTATTGCCCAGCTTATTGATGTGGTAAGTAAAACCTCACAGCTTTGTTTCTCCAACAGCAGAAACATGGAACGTCTTTCTTAAAGGATGATTTATTATTATGCTGGGTTGGTACAATGTGTAAATGATACATTTTCAATTGTTCCCTTTCTGTTTTATGTATCATATTCATTATGATCACAATGGCAACCAGCTCAAAGCTACACCAGGCAAGAGAGATAAATTCAAATATACAGATCACTTATCAGCGGAAATGAAACCACAACAGGAGAGATTGAATTATTTTCCCAAATTAAATTCAGTTGTCAAGTATCCTAACACTGGCAGTAAATATTCAAGTCCTGAATAGCAATCCAGACACAGCTGGTCTCAACAGAATTACAGTGGTATCAGTGGTACAGTTTCAAACACGTGCATTTTACACAAATTATATTGCAGGGTTTCTGTTGACTAAAGTAAAACCGCGTTAGAACACCTCTAACTGCGAGTTGGAGCCAGGTAAAGTTGCCTGGGTTGGATTTAAGACTGAATATATGCAGCTGCAGGGATGATTCTCCAGGTTTTTTGACACACAATTAGGTAACTGTGCTTGCTTCACCTGACTGGTAGTGAGAGTCAGCTCTGGGTGAAGTTTTCTTATCCTACTGACTGCTGTGTCTTAGATGTTGCCGGGGAAGAGCTGGAGAGAGCAGCCTGGCAACAATGCAACAGACACAATACAGAGAGGGTGTTTTTTTTCTTTTTTTTGCATGAAGCACTGCATAAACTTTTCTTTTTCCTGCTGTATTGCAAAACTCATCTGTCTTTATAAATATAAGTTATGTATGTTGATTTGTTTTATAACTGATTCATGAGTGCACATGGCAGAAAATGAGATGTTCAAAGACATTATGAAGTCCAGAGTAATATACAGCACAATTCATCTGAAAGAAGATAAATGTCACCATAGTTTTCTCTTCTCTGTTTACATGAAATAAGGATGAGAAGAACCAGATGATGACCACAAATGTCTGGGTCAAGCAGGTATGAAATGATAAAACACAAGCTAAATGAGACAGTCCAGTATGAAGCTGCTGTATATTAATATGATTAATGTTCTCCTACAGGAATGGAACGATTACAAACTCCGCTGGAACCCAGAGGAATACGAAAATGTCACCTCTATCCGTATTCCGTCAGAGATCATCTGGAGGCCTGACATTGTCCTCTACAACAAGTGAGGATCAGTAGTTTGTATGTTTTTTCAGTTTTCGAGAAATTGTAAGACACTACTTTCACAATCACCCAGGCGGTTTCTGGGATCTTAAATGTAGCCCTTTTCAAAACAAAAATCATCATACAGCAACCAATGTTCAGTTTCTGATGATTTAATTCCAGCAGATGGTATGACTGGAGGGAAAACATGGAGATTCTGTTGTGCCAAACATCTTGTCCCGTGCCAATGTCATAAAGTAATTTAGCTGAAATAAATGTGAACAAGGTCAGCCTTAATGGATATGGTTACAAACAAAGCTTGGTACAATGTAAAAAGCAATACATTAAACAGGAAATTAGAAGATGACATGTAATTGGATGTGTTTCAGAGGGTCTCAGATAAAATTCATCCAGTGTGAGTGCCTCAGGTAGAACTGTATTTATTTCACTCTAAATAAGGGAAATTGGCTAATACAAGAAAATCAGAAAGAGGAAGACTGAATTAGCTCAGTGCTCAGTCTGTGGCTGAGTCGTTTATTTGTAGGGACTAAGATGGCAAGGTGCAGCATGGCTATTTTTTTTGTAAAGCACAGTTTATCCTCAGGGTATTTCAAAGGTCTCCGTATAAGACACTGAGACTTAAACAGCAAAATGACATGAAATTTAAAAACTTGCATGTAAAGAGAACAACAAAGAACAGAGAGACTGTTTGATCCTAACCCACTTTCTGATTTAAAAAATGAGTAGCAGAACTCAATTCAATCAATTATTTGACAGACTGGAAGCCAGAGCAGAGATTTGAGAGGCGAAGTGATATGCTCACCTGTCTGAGACTTTGTGAAGACTTGAGCACTAAAGTTCTGAATGAGCTGTAGATATATGAGAGCTTTTTAAAATAGACTCAAACCTATAGGTAAGGCATCTTGTGATTTTTTTTTTTTTAAATCTAATTTATGACTTCACTAATATTTGATCTGGGACAACTTTATTGTAAAACTAGATCAGGCTAAAGGGCAATGTGTGTGTGTGTGTGTGTGTGTGTGTCTCCCTTCAGTGGTGTTTACTCGGTCAAAATGCAGGCTTACATTTAGTGAGAGGAATCCAGGGGGATATGTCAGGCAGGCAGATGTTAATCAGACCAGATACAAGCAGAACAGAATGAAGTCAGCTGTCATTTGTTAGTCATATGTAGTAAAGCTAATTGCAACTAGGTGGGCAGATGACTGGGTCAGATGGTAGGCGTAGGCAGGAAGTAATGGGGGGGCTAAGGTGTATAATGACAGAGCTGGAATGATGTAAGAGGTTTAGTATGTACAACAAAGATTAATCAGATCAAGTAAGGACTGAGGAGGAAACAGGGACAAGATGAGGCAGCTGTCATCACTGACAGTTTTCAGAGACAGTGATTAGAGCACTGACTTTCAACAGCTGATTTGGTTTTATTATTATTTATTCATGGGAAATGTTACTACATCCAATCTTGTATTTGCTTGGTGATACGGACACTTAAATGTCAGTGTCACTGGCAAACATAAGTGAACAAATAATGCTTCTTTGAGCTAATACAAGCATGTAGAGGGTGAATGAGGAAGGTAAAAATGGAATCAGTAAACAGTTCTCCAAGGAGGTTCTTCCATTAAAATAGTTCTTTTTTGAAAGGACATCAGTGATGTGTCATTTTGTATGATTTGCACTTGTCACACTGTTTTTAATCAGTTTCAGTAATGAGAACTGATTACTACACTTACTTTGACACTTCAGTGAATGGTCAAAAACAGTCACGATTCAGACAAAGATAAGGAAGTATTAGACATGAACATTTATTCTTGACCTTAGAAGCAGTAGTTTAAAAAAAAAATCTTAACTCAAGCACCAGTTACTAGCTTTTTCTGGAGCTTTCCACTGCAAATAACTGAGCTTTCTCCATGACAATAAAGCAAACCACACCTGCTAAGAAAAAGCTAGGAAGTAGACCTTGATCAATCTAAAAACTGTAACTGCTTGAAGAAATCACACAAAATTAAACTTTGAATGAAGGCAAATGTACATTTAATAAATGGGTTTCCACCTATTTTATGTCTTATTCCTCATCTGCAGCGCTGATGGCGACTTTGCGGTGACTCACCTCACGAAAGCACATCTGTTTCATGATGGTCGGATAAAGTGGATGCCACCAGCAATTTATAAGTCTTCATGCAGCATAGATGTTACCTTTTTCCCTTTCGACCAGCAAAGCTGCAAGATGAAGTTTGGCTCGTGGACTTATGACCGCGCTAAGATCGATCTGATCAGCATGGATAGTGATGTGGACCAGATGGACTACTGGGAGAGCGGCGAGTGGGTAATCATTAATGCAGTGGGCAAGTACAATACCAAAAAGTACGAGTGCTGCACAGAGATCTATGCAGATATCACTTACTACTTCATCATCCGGAGGCTTCCGTTGTTCTACACTATCAACCTTATCATCCCTTGTTTGCTTATCTCCTGTTTGACTGTGCTGGTATTTTATTTGCCATCTCAGTGTGGAGAGAAGATTACCTTGTGTATCTCAGTGTTACTGTCTCTAACAGTGTTCCTCCTGCTGATCACAGAAATTATACCGTCCACATCGCTGGTGATTCCACTAATCGGTGAATACCTGCTGTTCACCATGGTCTTTGTCACGCTCTCCATCATCATAACTGTCTTTGTGTTAAATGTACATCACCGCTCGCCACAAACCCACGGCATGCCTCACTGGGTGAGGAGAGTATTCTTGGACTTGGTGCCTCGAGTCCTCTTCATGAAGCGTCCTCCAGGCACAGCAAAGCAGCACTGCAAGAAGCTTATCGAGATGATGCACCGTCCAGCCACGATATCTGCAACAGGCAACTCGCAGGCCTTTTGGACGGGGCTAGAGACAGGATTGAGACAAATGGGACAGGTAGGGAATTCACTCCCAAAGACTCCATCTGACAGTCCAAGTATCCTTGTGTGCTCACCTTCTCCACCGTCTTCCCCTCTTGAAGACCACACCGGGGAAGATCACCCACTGAAGGCCAATATTTTCTGCCGGTCCACATCCAGTCAATATTCAGTTGTCTCGGACAAACAGCCCCTTCGGGGACACAACTCAGCAGCCTCATCTTCTTCCCAGGTGTCCATGCCCCCGTCTTTGCCACTAGGCCCACTTCGCAGCTTATCCAGGGAAGAACAAGATACACTGGCCCCAAACGGCCGCTCCCTCAGTGCTGAGCAAATGTGCGACCAACAGAAGGAGCTTCCTCAGAGAGCTGGGCATCGGTGTCGCTCCCGCAGTTTCCAGTACTGCTGTCTGCAAGATGAAGGGCCTGGGGTCATCGGGATCACAGGGCGGGTGAAGAAAGTCCTTACAGATCACCTAGCAGAAACCCTCACAGCAGAGTCCACTAAAGATGCAGGTACCCAACAGGATACCATGTTTCCAACTATTTCCCCGGCGATGCAACGGGCCATAGAAGGAGTTCAGTACATCGCTGATCATCTCAGGGCAGAGGACGCAGACTTTTCAGTGAGTTGACAGTATTATTCAAGTAATCACTAAAGTCTTCGAAATGAAATAACAATGTTTATGTTGTATAGTGTGGCTTAAATTAGTTTTTTTTTTTAGATTCCATTCACTATTTCTGGATACCATTAAAATGCCAATAGGCCTGTCACTTTTTGTTCGAAATTCAAGCTACCATTTGAGAGCAGGAAAAAGTTCAGTGTTTGGTCTCTAATTGTCTGTTTGAATAGAAAATTCTCAGTGCACGAGAACATGGAGCTATGCCTTGTAATCCAACAGGCAGTGTTCTTACAGCTGTGTAAAACACAATTGCCCTGAAACTTTAGCTTCAGATTCACTCAGATTCAAAGGGCTTTTCTCAGTTGGGGCAGCAGAGCATTGCAAATGAACGAAGCACATCAGACCAGATTTTGCTTCTGGTCAAAAAGCAAGCAGGGCAGAAAAAATCATGGGTATGGTTTTAGGAGCTATTGTGCATAGGGAGTTAACAATAGCATTTCACAGGTTTTGAATTATGCATTTTGTAATTAAGTTAGTTTGAATTTGTTAAAAATTTAATGTAATTTTATGTAGTAACTTTATGTATTTATTTATTGCTGGAATTCAAGCAGCATATAGTTCTGTCATGGCAACAGTAACAGTAAACGGTTTCTTCTGATGATAAAAGAACACTTTATGGCTTTGATTTGCCATCCTGAACTATTATACATGTGACCACAAATGCAACATTTGCAACATCATTCTAAAACATATCAGTAACGACTGGAAACCTGCCAAACAGCAAAAAGTTTGTGATTCAGTATTGGTTTCTGAGTCTCTGAAAATGCCTCTGTGGAATGGAAGAAGTTCAGAATATGTGCAGTTATTCTAAAACCAGAGGTGGAAGTTATTGTATTCTTTGACATCGGTCATTGTCAATACTACAATGAAAGGCCTGTCTTTGAAACAATGGGCCCTCAGTAATTTGACCTTGAATTTTTCATAAGACACACAAGCAAGGATTGACTGACATTTAGGAGATAGCTCTGGCTCATAATGAAAAAATCAGCCATTCGAGAGAAATCAATCAAGGGTAAAAACTGACAGCTGGTAAAAAGAAAGGTGGTCTGAAATTTGAAATGTCCCTCTCCGCTGTTTCTCCTCTCTGCTAGGTGAAGGAGGACTGGAAGTATGTGGCCATGGTCATTGACAGGATATTCCTCTGGATGTTTGTACTGGTGTGTATACTGGGATCTGTGGGACTCTTTCTTCCTCCTTGGATGGCTGGAATGATCTAGAATCTCGCCTGCAAAGAAAAAGTCAATAACACTGACAGGAGGACTTGCTGTCTTATATTATGAAAAAAAGTTTATCATTTATCTTTTTATTTTCTGTTTTTCAAAGAAGCTACAAGTCATACTCCTTTCTCTTGCCCCAGGTTAACAAAAGGTTATTCACGGAGATACAAGATGAAATATCTATCATTGATTCCAGTGGGCATATAAATTCTTTATGAGGGCAAAAAGGCCAAGAGCAAAAATATCCTTCCGCACCACTCCATTTTGACATTGAGCTATATCGCTCAAGCTGTCACCTTTGTGAAAAACAGAGAAGAATAGACTTTGACCCACTGATGACTGTGGATAACACCACAGAAAGACCAAGACATTGTGAGCTCTTAATAAGACTGTTTCAAGTTTGGTTTCAATCTCAGTTTTAACATTCCAGTAATGTCAACAACAACGCGGGTGACAGGTGCAGTGCTCTCACCAAATACTCGTGAAATTATCATATTTTTGTGCAACCTGATTTGTCAACATTCAGAGCTGGGAAGGAGTCTGTGTGTGTGTGTGTGTGTGTGTGTGTGTGTGTGTGTGTGTGTGTGTGTGTGTGTGTGTGTGTGTGTGTATTCAGGTGTAGCACATTTTGCAATGGTCACTGCTTAGGCAAGGACACATACAGCTCTGTGATTTTTCCAATCCTAGCAGTTAAAGAGAACACATTTATTCAATATTTCTTTCAGCCATTCTCTTTTGTTACTACCGCAGCATTTTGATGTTCACATGGAGGGTTTTTGTTACTCTCTCCGGTCCTGCATAGTTCTCCCCTCAACCTCAGCCACAATAAATAAATAAATAAATAAATTTTTAAAATGCAAGGGCATATTTAGTTCTTTCTATTACTGGATACACGAGTAGAATAGGAGTGGGATGATTAGCCTGAATATCTTTTTTTTTTCTTTTTGTCAAGCATGATTTTTTCAGGTCAAAATCATTCATTTTAGGCATTGTTATTTAAAGTCAAAGGTGATAATCAAAAAAACATCTGGAACATGAATTTTGGACATATTTGTATTATTATCTTAAATAAAGAAAAGAAGCCTCTATGCTGCATTTTACACAGAGTGCCTGCGCAGTCAGACCTGACAGGAAATCTAATGCCTTTTATAGAGCAAAACAAAAAAGAGAGCTGAAAATGAGTTGAAGGTTTCTGGAAAAGGCAGAGGGTGGAAGGAGAGACAGGCTGATGATGAACTCACTTCTGAATGTTTTCTTTAGTGAAACAGTGACAAACACATAGAAGCAACAGTGTTTATGGGAAATATTAATTAATAACACTTAACAGCAAAGTATCGCATATTTTGACACTGAAAAATATGGCAGACCAATTTCCATAAAGAAAAGTATTATTATTATCATACCTGATGATAATTTTAATGTGACTTTATAACTGAATAGTTCCAAAATGTTGTTAATAACATCACATTCTCATTTTGAAACTGACCAAATGTTTGCAGCTTTGCTTAATGGCTCCATTCAGTATTTGCAACAGCTAAAAATTATTGTAGTTTCAGCTGATTGATGATTAAACCATTAGTTCTGCACAAAAGTGTTAATAACTATTAAGCAAAGGTTAATTGTGCTTCAAGGTATTGAAAGAACTTGGCAGGGAAGGGTGCACTGCAAGCAGTATGAAATACTGTGTGGTGTGTGTAAGGATGCTGACCGTGGTGGTGTGGCTGCTGGTCTGACTAAAATATCTCAACAAATTTTGGATGGATGGCCAATAAATTTTGTACAGACATTCATAGTCCTCCGAGGATAAACCCTGACCTTTCCACCAGCACCACTAGCAGGTCAAATGTTTAACTGATCCAATGAAACATTTCACGATAGGTTGTTACAAACAGTCATTTCATAGCAGTCATTTCATGGTGGCTATGCTGAAGTATATTTATTTCCTTTCTGAGCACTATTTTCAGTTTTTAATAATTTATTTCAAGTTGTATGCAAATATGAATCCCTGTACGTTTTATACAGTCTGTCAACCAAACATGAACCATACAAGAAAATATTTGTTTTTGAAATGTACATACCGTATTTATCTATGAAAGTTGAAAACTTATAAATTTTGGTATTTTTTATTTTAGATGTATCTTGAATATAATTGTTTTTTCCCCCTTTTCTTCTGCCATGAGATGTGAAAGCCTCCCTGAGATTTTTTGCCTCACTTTAACAGTTATACGGTATGTTTTGCCATTTTTCTGCTTTCACTTAATTTTATGTACAATAAAATAAAGCTAAACCGGTGAGGGTTTTTAAATTGTTCATTTTAAAATTCAAATTTTGTCCTAAAAAGCGGTCTGTACTTCAGTCTTGATGTAGATCTCAATGTCAAACAGATGAATGGATGGAGAATGAAACAATGAAACTACGATGATGAAACATGAATGTTAGTCTGAAATATACTTTCAATTTCTGTAGTCCAATTACCAGTGAAAAATGAAAAGATAGAACCTTTCCTAATTTGTTTGGGCATGTATTGTAGTTTATTTTTCTTGTATCTTGGCGTAGTCCCTTCTTATTAAAAATATTACATTCTGTAAAACAAAATGTGCATAAAGGAGTGCACTAACAGAATCAAAGAGAATCAAAGCTTTTGTTTAACACATCCAATCATTTGCATAGTTTCTCTGAATTGCATCCACCAAAAGCAAAACATATTAAATTACTGTTTCCCAGCAAGTCATCAAATCTTTTCCACTCTAATCCCGTTCCCATGTATGTTCATCCTGTGGTTCCACCCCAGTAAAACCGCAGATTTGATTGGATTTGAAAGCATCTATCGTTACACCTGGATGCCCAAGTGATGACCTCAATTTTGACCTCAGCCAACACACTATTATATTTCTACTGGGTCAGCAGAGGACCAACCATTGATCCTTATGTAAAATCACAGACAGAGAAAATGTTAATTTAGCATAATATGGAAACACAGCACTCTAAACAAGGTGAAATACCTGCAGTGCTGTGTATTTATTCACTCATTTTAGCACATAATCTGCAGAATGATGGACTCTGGCTTTTCTCGCAACTTCAGAGGAGTTAAAAACACAGCTTTGTTAAAGAAAAAAAAAAAGCTTAAGTGAGTCTTTTGTCTGTGTCCACAGAGTCATATATGAATGGATATTAATTTCCATTTGTCCTTCCAGTTTTGTATGGAAACTCAATACCGTGGTATATTGTCAATTGAATTCTGAAATGAAATGAAGATGGTCTTTATGAAACTAAACTAATTTCCATTATGTGATAAGGCACACCTTTTCAGCAGGATTTCATATGCATAATTTCAGTATCAAATACCTGTACAAAGGCAAATTACAAATGAAGTCAGATGGTAGCGCTCCATAAAGGTCCTCTATATTGACTGCCTCAAGAAAGCAATGCAAAATGCCATGCAAGTATGCAAAGTCATTAATTACAACCAAAGATTCAATTCTTAATAATAATTAAAATATTAAATTTACCTTGATTAAAAATTGACCTTCATTGCTAACTTCAATCAAGTGATTATCTTTACGTACCCCAGCGCTTTATTAATTAATTCACACAAGGAGAGGTATTTTAATTTAATAACTCTGGCTAAATGATAAGATGCTTGGTATATGATGAACTTCATGCTAATGCTGCTAGCTTCTTCCTGATAACCCATCTTTGAGACCTCAAAGCACCCTGCGGTCCCAGAATGCAGGCTTACCTGTGGGTTCCTACTCTCCAAAAGTAGAACAGGAGGCAGAGCCTTCAGCTATCAGGCTCCTCCACTGTGAAACCTGTGAGGCAGACACCCTCTCCACATTTAAGATTAGGCTTTAAACTTTCTTTTTTGATAACTTTTACAGTTAGAGCTGGCTCAGGCTTGCCTGAACCATCCCCTAGTTATGATGCTATAGGCCTAGCCTGCCGGGGGACTTCCAGTGATTCACCGCCCCTCCCTCTCCATCTGTACGCATTCATATCCCATTTATACGTGTTACTAACTTGGATTTTGCTCTCTCTTGTAGTTTGGTTCTTTCTCCTCTCTCTCCACTCTCCTCCTGTCACCTTCTGCAGGTACTTCTGCCTCTGGAGCTGTCGAGTCTGGACCTGTGATTGCAAACCAACATCCACTGTAAAATTATCATCGTTAGTCCTATTATTATTTTTATCATAATTATTATTATTGTTATTATTATTATTATTATTATACTTCCTTATACTTCCATTGTGCTATGTTCTCTATCCTCCTCCTCCTCTCTCTCTCTCCTTTTCATCCCCTTGACTTCACTTTAAATTCCTCTTTATCTACAGTCCCATGCACACCCACATACATCCACCTACAGGAGGGAGTCAAATTACAACCAACTGACAGCCAAGGTAAAAATGTTTCATCATAGGATAAAGCTGATCACTCAGAACAACTGTGTATTGATTTGCAGTGGCACTTCCCTCTAAGGGGGAACAAGAGACCTACACCATGCCAGCAAAGTGAACCCCAGCACAACAGAGGCACCAGATTCCATCAAAGTAAGGGTCAAGCATTCAGACCTGTACCGTTCTCTTGGTGTGCACCACACATGCACTCGCCCACTTATGGTGGAGAATATGGTGAAGAATGACTCATCTGACCATATCACTGTTTTCCACATCTCTGAAGACCAGTGCCTGTGGTTTGTGCAACACTGAACTCTCAAATGTGCATTCATCTTAGAAATATCAGTCGGTTGAGCTGTCTTTGTGACTGAAGCTCCTGCCATCCGTGCCCCAGCAATGAACCTGCTTTTAAAGGCACTTGATACAAAATCAGAATCAACTGGGCCTAATCAGAATTTTTACACATGCCACAGAGCATGATTGGTTAAGGTTAGGGATGTTAATTGCTTCATTGCATGGTTTTGTTTCTCCTCTCATTTATTCAGGCTGTTCCATTAATTTGTCACCCGTCCGTAGTTGCAGTGGGAACAGTACAAGGCATGCTGGAGAGATTTTCACAAAGTCATTTTCATTTAAAGTAAAACTCGCAATTTGAAAACCCCTACATCAAGCCAACATTTTTAAAAGAGAACAGCATCTGCATCCAAGATTCAAAGCCAACTGGGCAAAGAGCACCCTGCTCCTATTATGACAATTTAGTTCACAGATGACTGGTTAACTAATGTGTTAATTAACTATTTTTTCCAAAACAGAAGGACTATAAACATAAATCTGACTGAAGAAAGAGTGAAAATTTAAACATCTGAAATAACCTGAAACTGAAAGACAGTCATGTTTCTATATCAGTGCGTGGACATTATACTGTATTATATTATAATCTGAGATCATAAGTGAGATGGTCGCTGTGTGTGAGTCAAAGTGTCGACAGTCAAACGTGGTGGGGGATGTATTCAATTGTGTGGATATTTACTAGAAAGCCACATTTTATTTCCTGTTTACACACAAACCTTTGTACATCTTTACACACATTCCTTATCTTCTGTATGAGCTCAGACAGAAGACAGAAATAAAAATTCAAGCTGGAGGGTCTGCTGAGGTTGGGGCCAGGGCTTGGAACTCAGCTCTGGGGCTTTAAGATCAGCCAGGGCAGGTGCAGGTGCCTGTAGCCTTTGGCAATGCTCTGCTAGCACTTTTCCTATCTCAGTTAGTTGGCAATCACCACTGAGGGGGAAAAAGAGGGATACTCCAAGTTTATGATTACCTGAACAATCTCAGTGTGTTGAGACAGAAGTCACTTTGGAAAATATCTGACTCAATTCTGATTCATTTCAACATACGAAACAATCAAAATCCTTGTGCGTTTCTTCTACTATCCACCTGATTTGTCCTACACAACCAAAAATTCAGAATAGCTTGGCAAAGTACATGTATTCAAACCTTAAAGAAAATGGACTGATACATGAAGTAGAAACTAAATTTCTTTTTTTCTTTTCTTGAACCCTGCTAGCGGTGTTGCTCTAAGGACAGAAATGTCACATGACTGGCCCATCACTTTCCTCCAGAGTGAAATATCTCAACTCCTGAATGGATGGCCATGGAATTTGGTACATTCGTGGCTCCCAGATTCCTCCTCTAGTGGCACCAACAGGTCAGAGTTTTCAATATTTTCACCTTTGCACTACTGCACAGTTATTCATGGATCTCAGATGAAGTATTCTGATGACTTCGGTGAAGTCCTGATGTTTCCTCTAGTGCTTTTCTGCCTTTGAGGGAGTATCTCGACCACTACTGGAATGACTGCCATTAAATTTTGCACAAACATTAATCAGGATGAATCTTGTTACTTTCCATCTGGCACCATCAAGTCAAAAGCATTTGACTAGTTTTCACTTGTCAAACAGTTTTGCTTATGACCAAATCCCTGAAAAAAACAATGACACATCACTATTCATGTCTTTGCCTTTAGGATAAGCATTAATTGGCAAATATTAGCATGCTGACACACTTATCTAAAATGGTAAACATAGCAAACATTGTACCTGATCAGCACTGCAAATTTGTACCATAGAGAGCCAGATAAACATCATTAGAAAGCTCACCCTGCTCCCCACATTCAGAGGCCAACCCTTGTAGCCTGGTAGCTGCTTGTTCAACAGCTTAACATGAATTCCTAAGTAAGACATCTGTCTCTGTGGCCTCCCAATCGATTCTCCTATCACACATTCTTAATAACATAATCCAGGCTTTGATGAAGTGCCAGTTAGCAGCGAAAACTCCCCTAATAGGCCAATCTGAATCCATACATGAGACAGGTGTCTGCAGGAGTGTGCGCATACCTAGACCTGAAAACACTCACACACACACACACACACACACACACACACACACACACACACACACACACACACACACACACACACACACACACACACACACAGATGCTGCTGGCTGGGCAGTGATACCTAAAGAGACCTGAGGCTCATAAATGGGTTAAAGCGTGAAGCACAGACCCCCCAAGGGATCCCATTAAATCAACACATAGTGCATTTCGCCATTTTTCCCCAATGATCAGCAAATTCAGTGTGATCCCTCCAGTCACAAGCAATCTAAAAGTGCTGCCACTCAACAGATCAGAGCGCGGGCGGGGGTTTCCCTCAGGGTACCGAGTGGAGGGTTCACGAGTTCTGCAAGTGCTGCTCTCTGTTCCACCATCCAGAGACTTCATGGATGGATTACAAAGTGCACTGTATATCCCTGCTCGTATTGCTTTAATATGAGGTGTTTACTATCACTTTCCCCACAGGGATAGCACAATCTCTGACATGCCGATGGGCACCGGTTTTCGAGCTGTCTTTCATGGACTCAGGCTCACACCAATCTTATCTGTATTTTTTTGCTTGCCTGATGCTTTAGGAAGGTAGCCATTAAGAAAGTTGAATGCAGGTAGCAAATATTAGAGTTCTGATTTCTGTTTTTAAGACTTTATTATGTCATGTTACATTCAGATTGAATCATGAAAGAAGGCACGAAAAAGATGAAGACCTCATCTACAGCTACCCAACATCACAACTTCAACCTTTACTTGGGAGTCTGAAAGGCCAAAGTGTAGATGCGGTCACTGCCTGACCCACTCACCACCTATAGACAATGTGTGTCCAAGTCTATGAGCAGACAAGCTGCTCTCCAAATTCATTATTTAATAGAAGTTATGTTATATTGTAGCTTCAAAGATTCTGTGTATGAGTTAGAAAGGGGTGTGGGCGAATGGAGGGGTTTCACCTCACAACCCTGTAAGGTCTCCCAGCTCCAGAGGTTGTAATTTTAAATCCATTCAAGATGTAAGTCAAGGTATACTGCACTCACCATCGAAGCAGCCTCTGGTCAGAATTACTAAAACCTCTCCCAGAGTATAACAAAGAAAACATTAAAAATTCTCTGGTGGAGAAATATTTTTTTTTTTACAATGGTAAAGGTGTATGGTTAAAATGAGAAGAAAATGCACAGTGACATCTCCACACATGGTTTTTAGTGCTGAATGTTTACTGAGACAAAATGTTAATTACAAATAAAAATCAGTTTTTAACATTATTGTGAACTGTACACTTCAAACTCGAACAGAACAGTCCTTGAAAAATATATGAATAGCAGCAATGATCTTCAGCATATTGATCCATTCTGCATAAAGTGGGCTACACCGCCAGCTCAAATCCATAATGTGGTGAGAAATTATGCTAAAAAATGCCTTAAAATACAGTGTAGGAAATAACTTGACAACAGGCAAGGGACAAAAGTTCATTTCAGGCAAGCAGGCTTCCCTTTATACTCCAAGTCTTTGAAAACTGAGCTTAGAACTCAGTCATCTTCTTGTGTGTGTCAGCCTTCTTATGTTCTCTCTGGATGGACAGCTCCTGGGCTTTCTGCTGGGCCAGCAACCGGCGGGCCGCTGACAGCTTCTCTTCCAGCTGCTTCACTGTGGATGCGCCCCTTTGCACACAGAAACAACAAATAGATTAGGAAGTGGGGAGAGACAAGGAGACAAGTTGGTTTCAGCTGCATTTTCCAGAGAATTCTGGCCACAGAAACAAGTGTCTAACCTCAACTCTTCACACCTTATTCGCATTTTCACACAACTCCCACAGTCCTCCCTATTACCAGCCGCGACACTGTGGCTGCTATTATTTCCACCTTGTGAGTCTGTGTGTGTGTGTGTGTGTGTATATGTGTGTCATCATGGAAAAATGTGGTGCTGGTCCTAATGTTGCAGGAACCATAGAGGTGGTATGGAGTACTCTGGGAGGTGTTTATACGTCGGACAGACTGTGGACAAATTTTGTCACCATGACAGAATCACAGCTGTGCAGGATGCAGCCACAAAAGATGGGTGTGGTCTGAGCAAGGGTTGCTGGGAGTAGAGGGGTTAGAGTTCACCTGCTTTGCCAAACACTTCTCCAGTGTTGTGTGTTCCATTGCACCACACCCACTGATGTGCAGTCGGGGACGGTGTGATCCCATCGCAAGATGGTCTCTAGTTTGTGAATTCCAATTAATAACCATTTTACTTGACAGGAACGTCACAGAAACTAGAGCTCATATTTTACAATAAATTATAGTTGTGTAAGCGGCACACTTATGCACCTATATGTGTGTACATGCTATGCTACGGTTGCTAATATGTCTGTGTTCTCGATGGAGGAGGTAGCAGCTGCTGAGCATCTGCCGAGAGACAGGGAGCTGAGGTTCCATTGCAATTAACTGATTATAGTCTTGTTTCATTTACAGTCAGTTCCCAACCTTCACAGAAGTCAGATTAAATATGGAGAATCAATCAGTACTAACCTGCCTGTGTGCCTGCTGAGTGTCTCTGTCAGTTTCTCGATCTCCCTCTCTGTCTGGGACACCCTCTCAGCAGCCTTAAACAGCCTCACATTCAGATTCCTCTTGGTGGTTTCCCCTCCCTTGTAAGCCTCCACCCCAGTCGCTGCTGACGGCGCAGCAGCACCCCCCTCAGCAAGATGGGTGCTCTTGCCTCCGAGTTTGTGATTGAGAAAGTCAAAGACAGTGTGGCGCCCTCCTGTGGCAACCTGAGGTTTTCTGCGCTTCTTTGGGCGGCCCGTTAGTGTGCCATCTTTTGCAGCCTTGCTCTGGGTGCGTCTCTGGGTGAAGTTGGCACACTGGTCCAGAGAGTTACCCTTGGGTAGGACCACTGCCATGACTGGCTCTACTCGACCCTCCTGCATCTTTCCTAAGCCTGAGAAGACAAAGGAGACTGAGTGAGGAAGAGGAACACACGACTATTTCTTTTGTATATCTTTGTACAGGAAAAGACGGAACACTCGCAAAAGAAAACAGGAAATCAAATAGATTTTTTAATATACATTATGTCAATCAGAATACCTATAGATGTTGTGACTTCAGGACATAAAATGTAGTAAATGTTTTACACTTGCACTTACCTTTCCCGTATTCATAGCCCATTTTGAGCATAAGCTTGGATCCAATGCCTCTGGTGTGTGCCTCCCAGCCACCGAAATCAGCAGTATTTAAAATAACTGTGGATTCTACAGCAGAGTCCATAACTGTTGTGTAACAAGTGAAAATAAAAGTAGATATGGTAAGTTACTTTAAAGGGGAGAAATAGGTTTAAAAAAAAAAAAAAAACTCTGGTAGTGGTAGTCGCATATGCAAACACACCTCTTGCAAAAGCCACATCATCTCCATCTCCACTGTCGTCCTGGTCAGAGTCAGAGGAGAGTGGGTCATCTTCTCTCAAAGGCGGGATAATACAGTCAGCCTCGACCACAGCGTCTTTCAGCAGCAGCGAGTCAAACTTCACAGTGTAGAATCCATTGTCTATTTCTACATTGAGAGAAAGCATTCGAGTCAGCATAACCTGGACTCATTTTAATCTATCATTTTCTTGGATGTTCAGCTGACTTGCTGAAGAATTTCAGGAAAAGTATCTATCGCACTTTCTGACAAGCTGACACAACTTTAGGTCATTTTATTGTCAATCCTGTCACTGAAGAATACCTTGAATTTTTGCTGGATACCAGATGCCATCCTCGTGTCGAACCAAGCAGGACGAGCCTTCTTCAAGATTACTGAGGTCACACTCCACAAACTCTCTGAGCTCCGACACATACACCACTTCACCGTGAGAAAATCTTCAATAAAAAAGGAAAAAAATCTCAAAAAATACTCTGTGTAAACAACTGAGACCAAAGTTAATTACATAGTAAATAATCAAAGGATTCAACTGATCTGAAAAAAAAAAAAAAGAGTAGAAAAAACATCCCTTGTAATTTTCTCTTCCCAGAGTGAAAAACCTCAGAAACAACGTTTAGATGATTACTGGACACGAAAACTTTGAAATCAAGTGGAACAACACTCGATAGCATTGTGAGACTGTTGTCTGTAGCTATGGTCAGGAAACATCTGCATCATGTGGACAATGGGTGACACTTGCTGGATATTGTCTGCTATTACAAAGAAGGCAGATATGAGCAAGAAGCTTTAATACTACAACCTTCTACAGATGTAAATGGAAAAAAAACACATAAAAACAGTGGTACTTTACCTGCAGTTATTCTGGAAGCGACATTTGTCCTCCAGGTAGAATGGACAAGGCTTCATAGACTTCTGGGTGGGGTAGACATAGAGCACTCTTACTTGTGCCTCTTCTCCATCTGGAGGTTCTGCCCCCACCACCATGGCATTGTGATACTCCAGTGTTCCCCATGCTGTCCGGTAGGGTGCTCTGACTTTGGTACCACCGAGTGAATCTTCTTCTTCTTCCTCCTCCTCCTCCTCACCATCTTCTACCCCACCATTGCTCTCCTTTTCCCTCTCTCTAGTATCAGAGCTACTATCTAAAGAATCCCCCAGCTCAGAGTAAAAAGCAACAAACTCAGAGTCCAAACTGCTGCTTGCACAGCTTGTGTTAGCTGCTGCCTCTGAGGTGTGCGCCTGCAGGCCATTGCTGTCCTCGAGGCTGGCCAGAAGACGACTCTTTTTGACAGACACCAGACTGGCCTCAGTGAGCTCTATCAGCTGATGAAGGTCCTCTTTTAGTTTGAGAAGGTCTGACTGCTGGGAGGGGTCCAGCCCAGCCGAAAGGGCTGTCTCTACCTGCTGCAGCTGGGCACAATAGGTAGAAATGGCTGCCTCTAGAGTTTCTTCATCCATGTTGACACTTGGGACCAGGAATCGACAGCATCAAGCCCCCAAGATCGCTGAGGAAAGAGGAGGTGGAGAATTGAAAGTGGAATCAAGGAAGCAGACCTCGTAAAGCTCCTGTATCGTGATTAGGTACCATCAACTTTAATCTAGCTATGAATCGCTAGCCCGGCTAGCTGTAAATCAGAGCTAGTGTTAGCTAAATGTTAGCCGTTTTTAACCTAGGTTTTAGAAGAGATCATAACAACACTAGCATTACCTTCTTAGCTGTCTGACATCCGCTGCGCCGACGAGGGAGTGAGAGCCATTTGCTACGTTAAGAAAATAAGTCATTCAAACAGCTACGTGCTTATACTAGAACAACACAGCCACAAATACCGGTTATTAGTATCAGTATCAAGCTAGCGGAAGTGAGTAAGAAGGTGGACTTCTGTTGTGAATTGACTTTTCTTTCAAAATAAAACAAACATCTTCGGACCGAGCGGCTTTACCAGCTAACTACTACAAAGTTAAAAATGCAGTTAGCTGGTGTTAAACTAGTTTTTAAATGTATGTGTTCTTTTTCATAAGTCAATGACGTATTATCGAAATGAACTGAACATTAAAGTTAATGCTCAATTATTTGACAGCCATCTCAATCGCTAAGATTGCTTTACTATCTAAAATTGTGTTGTTTAAAAAAATCTTTCATATGATGCTACTATGAAAGCATTGTTTATTACACATTTTGATGGGTCTTTACTTTTCACGCTAAAACCTTCTGCTCTTTTGTTTTGAAGAAAAACCGACAAACCTCGACGTCCTGCTTTACGGGCTTTACGTCAAAGATGTGCGTCTTCGACGCAGATTCATGACGTTACCTTGAGCAAGAACTTCAAATGTGTTTGTGGTTTTATGATTTGTCTACTTAAAATTAAATCTATTGTTAGGGTTTCTTGTTACGTACAGTGGGTCGTCTTGATATTAATAATGTGAAGGTAGACTTCCTGTTTGTCGACGCTAGTACCACAGTGCATCCTCAGCAGATGGATGCTGTCAGTGAAGCAGACTACATCGATGCTGTAGTAAGTGTTCTGCTGTTATTCTACACACATGTTGTTGTTATGTCTGTTTCTTAACTGAAATATTTTTTGTCACTGTGTCCAATTGATTGACAACAATAACAGGGCTTCAAAACAGCAGTGCATATAGTTGACTTGTTACTGTTTGCTACAACAAATTTCTAGTGCAGAGTTTAAGGCAGTTACAAAACACAACTACCACAACCATCAACAATGTTACTGACATGCCAATAACTTATCATGAGCTTCGTCCTTTGCTTTTTGACAACATTCAGGAGGGCCAGTGCAACATTTAGAGATGATGGCTTTTTATTCTCTTAAATTTTTTTCAGTTTTTGTTTTCTTACCCTTCTTAACTCATTGCATCCCCACTCACTAACCGATGTGTTACTGGACACACAATTAATGGTTTTCCTGCCTGGGGTAGGCTGGTTCCTGCATAGGGTGTGCTGGTTACCAGCCAGGAAAATTTATAATTAAAAAAAAAAAAAAAATGTTAAATTGAAAAATTGGATAACGCGTTCAAATGTCATCCTATAAAGTTACCAGTCAACATGGCAGGTGACCATTACAGTTTTAATCACAAATACAAAATGTTAATTATTTTAGCTCAAAGAACACTGAATAGATAAATACTTACTTTGTCTTATTCTCATTTCTCTTTCCATGCTCTCTCACTAAGGCGACCTCCACTGTGATGCCATGACTCAGATCAGTGATCCAAAGATCGCTTTTGCTTACCTTCGCCCGGCTTGTGTCCTTCTGACCCGAGAGCCCTCTCTGACCAATGTGGAGACACTGAGCGGCCAGTTAAAAGAAGTCAATGATGCCACATTGCAGCAGCTCCAAGATTATGTCCTCTTCCCGCTTCGCTTTGTCCTTAAAGTCCCCGGGCCCAAGAAGGACAAATTGGTGCAGGCTGTGGCTGAGGCCATGAGCTATGTTCTGGAGAACACTTGCATCCAGAACTGGCAGACCCTCCATGACCTCCTCTCAGAACTTTGCCTATGCCTCTGTTCTCCAACTGATCCTGGGAAACCTGCAGATAGGTCAGAGGAGCTGAAATTGGCTGTGCTGAGGTGCCTGGACGCCCTGCTTCATGCTGCTTATGGTGATATAGTCTTCAGACTCTTTGAACCGATCATGCTGCCCGGACTGGGAGCTGCCATATCACTGCTGCTGGCTTTAGGAGAGAAGGAGAAATCTCGGGATATACAGGCAGCAGCGCTGAAGTGCCTCCAGGCTTTGACTCTGCAGTGTGACTGCACCCAGGAGCATGTAGTCCCATCCTCAGAAGACCGACTTGCTATAGGCAGCACCATGGCTTCATTCTTACCTGGGATCACTATGGCTGTAGCCAGGATCATTACAGGAGATCTGAGACAAGGCCATGTAGTCACAGTCAGGGCCATCAAGGTATGGTATTGTTGATCTCTCTCTTAGCTTTTAATATGTATTCAGTCTTGTGTTTTTGACTGGATTCCACACAAGTATGCATGGATATTTTACTGTCATAGGTATTGCAAGTTAGGATTATTTTCATTTGTGATAAACATGTTGATTGTTCTTCTGTATAATCTAGGCTATAAAATTCAGAAAACAGTACAAAAATAAAATACTGTTACAAGTTTGTAGAGCCTGGTGTGATGTTTTAGAATTGCTAATTTTTTGTGAACCCACGGTCTAAAACAAAAAGATATTCAATGTGCAATAATAATAAAAGAGAGAAAATCATGGTAGGAGAACAGGTTGTATGTCAAAGGTGATGGCATAACCACACAATTGCAGAGTTTAATAAAAGGTGATTATATCCTTGTACAAATGTAATGCAACGATTTGCTTGTGCCACATCATCTTCTCTTTTCACTCATTCAGGTTTGGTTCAGGGCAGTGGGGCTTGTCATGGAGGATGCCCAGCTTCAGGCTAGTGAGCCGTGGAAGACTCCTTCATCAGACCTGGGTAGGATCGCACAACTGGTGGTCCATCGGACACAAGACTGGGTGAAGAGCACAGTGGGGAAACTGTCTGTGCTGCTGAAGAAGATCGTCTCCTGCGCCTCGGCTCACCAGCACTGGAAAGTTCGACTGGAGATGGTGGAGCTGGCCGACCACCTGCTGGCGAGGTGTACTCAGTCACTGGGAGAGTGTGTGGGGCTGCTATTGGAAGCACTTGTGGGAGCAGTCAATGATGAGGAGCCCAGAGTCAGAGAGAGGTTTGATTTTATTGACATTTTTGTGAGGACAAAGAACAAAGCCCAAACTAATTTATACAAGATATTTATGGAAACTCTTCTTTCTCCTCTCCTCCAGGTGTGAGGTTGCTCTCAGAGAGGTATCACAGAGGAATCAGAGCTGTAGCAGCAGCGGTGATATTACTGGTGGACGCAGCAGTACCCAGACCTTCACTGACGTGCTTTCAGAGAATCTCCACTCTTTGGCCACCTCCCTGCCCAGACTGATGAGGACCTCTGATGACCAGAAGAAACTGTTTGTGCTCAATGTGTTTCTGGGTTACATAAAAGTCCTGGGACCACTCGTCTCTGTGGTGCTGAACTCGGCTGCACATCTGGAGAGGATTTCCAAAGCCTTGATGCAGGTAACGTTTACAGTTGTGGTATCAGAATATACTTGATATCCTGTGTGACTGGGGTAAAGCATGGCTTTATGGTTGTAAAAACTTGAAAAAAAGTTTATATGACATTAAGTCTTTTTTGTACAGTAATAACTCAAGATTTAGGGGTTTTACATGTGTTTATTTATATAAATCTTTTTTCAGTCATTATCCTCTTCCCATGTGTAGAGAAAAATCTATTAGAATTAAATCTGTTGGAAAACTTATAATTCTACACGTTCTGTCTGATCAAACAATGATGTGTTTTTGTTTAACTAGCGTTACATCATTTTGGCTTCTCATTTCACAGCAGTATTGGGTGACAGTATATGCTGGCAGGATGTGCGAAGCCGACTGTAACAAGATTGAAATATGGGGCTAATTAAAAAGAACAAGTTGAGATTGTCCCTGTACCGTCTGAGGAGGAACACTTACAGAAAGTATCTAACAAAATGAACCATCAAGTGATGGTTCCCTGATTATAGCAAAAAAAAAAACACAACCCAAACATTTCATTTAGTACTTTACAGTGAGTTTAACATACAGTACTTGGATTCTTGTATGTAGCTGCGCTATAATCATTTAAAATACTCCTATGGTATCACCCTGTCATCAGTAATTATACCTACCTCCACTCAATAGTTTTTTTTCTTGTATTAGTATAATATTACTTACAGCCATTACTGACTACTGCTGTAAAACTAATGTGGCCATTCATGTCAATTAGGTAATTATACAGTTACTGTAGAATTCAGTCTAGTCTATCATGGCAGCAAACCTAAACCACAGTCAAGAGGAATCTTGTTAAAAACACAACAAACACTTCTGTGTATCTTTACAGGTGCTGGAGCTGGATGTGATGGATGTTTGTATTGTAGAAGAAAGAAGTTACAGCTCTCCTATAGAAACAAGTTCAGTCTCTCCTGATTCCTACACTGCTCACACACAGAGGAAGCATTTTCTATACTTCACTGATGAGAAGATCTTCTCTGTGCTCATGGAGATCTGTCGGACATTAGGTATGAGTGCTGCTCAATGTGAACACGAGGGAGGAGCTGTATCAAAATCATCTACATTTTTATTATCCTTAGGCATATACAACAGTACTTTATATCTAAATTAAATGTAAAATTGTAAAAGAAAATTTAAAAAAATACAAATGAAGTTGTGTTAATGTCAGTTTGAAGGATGATATGAATACTTATGGACTCAAGCTGGCTACATTTTGTGCCTATATGCTCCCATTTGACATTTTTTTGACAGCTCTCCTGCCAGAAATCCAACATGTAATTTACCTTCTTTCTATCTTTAGGTTACTATGGCAACATTTACCTGCTGACCGATCACTTTCTGGATCTGTACCGCCAGTCTTCAGCGTACAGAAAGCAGGCTGCCATGGTGCTAAATGAGATTGTCAGGGGTGCCGCAGGCATCGGCGTGGCAACAGAGAGTCAGGGTTTGGAGGGTGAAGGTCGTCGATGCTCTGCCGCCAAGGAAGACCTTAAAGCAGCAGTGGTGTCTGTCATGGAAGAATACACCAGTCTGAGCAACTGGCACTTGATTACTGCCAGTGAGGAGACAGACAGAGACCGACAGGACCAACAGGTGAGGAGAAATTTCAATTTCAATGTTTTGTCTCAGGTTTTACTCTGTTACAGGTTTGGGTTTCTTTTACTTAACAACACTTTAACTTAAGCTTCATCAACTAGCTCAACCAGCACTAACACTTTGTATCAGGGTTATTTAATCTGTACAAAAGTCAAAATGTAAAACTGACAATTTGTGGTCGTTACAGGGAGTCACAAGTAAAGCGTTACAAGCTGTAAGTGTTTCTTGGCCATGCAGGTGATGTCCTGAAGTCTCCACAGGGTTTTGCTTGCAGGTGTTTTCCTCTGCTTCCAGTCTTAATGCTAAGCCAAGCATTAACTGCCTGCTGGTTCTACCTTCATATTTAGTGGAGAGACATGAGAGTGGTATCGATCTTCTTATCAAACTCTCACCAAAAAAGCAACATGCTGAACTACTCCTTTAATGCCATTTAACGGGTTGAAACTTGATGTGGCAATGGATTGTCTTAAGCATATTGCACCATCATCAGCCGGTGAGTGAGCGTCACTTGAAACAGATGATGACACTCTTCATTGAACGATAGTCTGAGTGAATAAGTGAAACTTTGCTGTTTAATTCTGAAATTTTATCTCATTTTGTATCCTGTAAACAGTTTCTACTCAAGTGTGATATTAGACTCGCATCTCCAGCCTGTACGCTCCCTCCATTTAAATTTGATCACAGTCGGATCACTTCACTCCAAACTAAGTGCCTCAGGCGTTATTGAGAAACGCATCCACACTTTGTTCACAGTATGGCCTTGGACTGAGTGCTGCAGCGGAGGGGGGGGGGGGGGGGGGGGGGGGCTGCTCCAGTGTTTCAACTAACTGCTCAGAATTCAAGGCTGGATTATTGAGCTGAAAATGTTTCAGGGCCTCCAACCAGCATGGGCCTGAAAACAATGGCAGCACTGTGTTGGCTTGCAGATAAACTTGCAGTTTTTCTTTGTCAGCTAAAATGTGTCTCTGGAGACACACTACCAAATAAAAAGGATTCTAAGCACAGAAATACACATTAGTGAGAAGGAAGGTTTGGCTGCTGCAGAGACTGTCTTGGGTTCCTCCCTCATGTCAGAGTGTTTACATTCATAAATAGAAAATGGAATAAATATGAAAGTGGCTGAAACCACAGACAATCAGCTATGCAAGCTGGCATCAGTATTAACAAACCATTTCAAAGGAAAAGTTAGCATAGCAACTCTTTGTCCTGTTTTCTGATACAACAGGACTGATGGCTAATCTCAGCTACATTCACTGGAGAGGGACAAATAATCAGTCTTTTATGAGTTGGGGGCTTCAACATGAATTTGATGGTGTAATGCTGCTTTTATTCAGCTATCTAATGTTTTTATCAGTCAAGATACCCTGTGGAGTACCTCACATAATTTTTTAAAGTAACTGTACCCTGTGGAGTTTCATTTCTAAAAGTAAAGGTGGTCAGAACTTCACATTATCCCTCAAAGTTTCTAGGGAGAAATATTTACCTTGCTAGTTATTCCTTCACCTCACACTTTATTAGTGGAAGAAAAACTGTTATGCGTGACATTGACATTGGACCTTCCTCTTTCTCTAGCTGCTCAGCCCACCCAGACTCCTCTCCATATCCAACAGTGATGTCAGCAGCATTAATTCAAACTCCCTCCAAGTGATTCCTTCCTCATTCAGCTCCCAGTCTTTACCATCGTCCACCTCCACCATCCACCAGCTCAACAGCAACATCTGGCAACTGTGTATCCAGCTCGAGGGCATCGCCTACTTTTCGCAGGCCCTGGGACTCGACTTTCGTCCCCTGTTGATGACATCGCTGTACCCTGTGCTGGAGAAAGCCGGGGAGGAGACACTGCTGGTTAGCCAGACAGCTCTGGGCTCCATGTGGGACATCAGCAAAGCCTGTGGCTACCTTTCTCTGAAGGAGCTGATCAATGAGAACTCAGACTACCTGCTCAATGACATCTCCCTCAACCTGCAGAGGCTCAGCCAGCATCCACAGGTAAAGCTGACGCAGTAATGCTCAGTAAATATACTCCATGCATTAAAAAAATCATTAGTTTCATATAAACTGCTACATTTAAAAAAATTATCAAGTAGGCCAAGTATATGTAACTACAGTAGATATGTGTGCCAAACACATCTTTCCCACTTATTAGCACAATGTGATTAACTACTTTTGGACTGATTCAATGTCTTTGTGTTTTCAGGAAAATGGAAAATTGATTAACTTACCAAATAAAAAAGGTTAAAGTCAGTTTTGGTAAAGTTAAGTTTGAGTCCACAGTAATCAGATTCATGTCTCTAGTTTGACTCTTGTCCAAGTCATGTGGTTTATCTTCCAGATGAAGAGTGTAAGGGTCTGCATAGGTTTGTTGGGCCCTGAACATGTATTTCATTATATTTCTGTGTTGTTGGCCAGGCTCCACGTGTGTTGACAGTGATGTTGACTCACTCTGACCGCAGCCTGCTACCTCTTGTCGGGGACATCGTTCAGGATGTGCTGATGGCTCTGGATCTCAGCTACGACCACACAGCTGCCCTTTTCTGCTCTGTGCTTCACGTGCTGGTGAAGGCACTGGGTGAGTTTCTAAAAGTGGTGTCAGTTACCACATATAGTGGGGGATCAAAATGTAACTCTATCGTACCCTCACAGTATCATACAATCCCATTCTCAACCACACATTACCTAACCGTTTAATTCAGTCATATTATCTTTCTTCATACCATTGCTTGGTAAAATGTAAACTTTTGGGTTTACATTCACTATGACACTATATTTTTCTATAATGCCTGATGTATACCAGAAACACTACAGGTTAAATGTAAAGATCCAGTATGTGTCATGGGTTTCAAGTTAAATTATGATTTTCTGTGCAGTGGCCTGAGGAGTTTAGCATCCCATTATGGTTTAAATGTTGTTGCAGAGGTTTTTTTGCCGCTCACAGGAATATGGATATGTGTGTGTTGTGAACAGTTTGTGAACATAGTCAGATTTAAAGGTCATGAATACTCATCCAGAATGTCTACTTTCAGCACCACAAAAGTTACCTGTCCTTTCACAGTCCCACAGGTTGGTTTGTAATCACTATAGATGCAGAGTTGAGAACTGAAAGTTCAAAACAAATGACACCCTGCGGCTCGCTTAGAAAGGAAAGTCCAAGAAAAGGAATTGTAAGGAAAAAGACTTCACAGCCCTGTGTGAGAGAAGTGCACTAACGTTAAAGATGGAGACAAGAAAGAGGAAAAGCTTCCTTAGTACTGCTTTATTGTAACCAATGTCTAACCTGTGTCTTGTATTGTCATATTGTCCTCCTTCAGCAAGGTGGTTTCCCTCCAATTGTAATAGGACCAGTAAGTCTCCTATACCCAAGCAGACCTCCACAGACCAGGAAGTCCTTAACATCCGACAGTTCCTGCTGGATTACCGCAAACAGAAAGATCTGGCCGAGGGCATTGGAATAGAGGAGGATGATACTGAGGACCTCGGTAATATGAAATCTGTGAAACAGGATAACAATGTTTCATCATAGTACAGGCTACTTTGTTACTTTGTTATGCAGGATATGCTAGGTTCAGCTTCTCTTTAGGGAAGCAGGTTATGGTGACAGAATGTACAATATGAATGACAATAAAGCATGAAGTATAAGATGGCTAACAACAAGAACAACAAGTTTTTGCTGGATTGCTCCATTAAAAACTCATCCATTTGACACCACGTTCACTGTCTTTCCAGAAGTCCCTCCTCCCACGGAGGGTGAGGACGTTGAAGATATTGATGGCCCTGATGTGAAAGCAGAGCTTCCCTCCCACCTCAGCATCACTAAAGATGTTATGGAACGCTGCATTCACCTTCTGTCCAATCCCAGCCTCAGGCTCCGGCTCAAGGTACTGTGAATGCAGTGTGAAGGAGACCTTTGGTTTTGATAACTTCAGTGAGGATTGTCCACCACTGTACAGGGACCCCTTTTTTCATTAACAGATACTGTAGAAAGAAATTAGTTTTGTCTCTACTCTCTGCATGTCTTTGTGTTGGTGTGACAAATCTCCCAGCCATACGTGAGACAGCACAGCTCCTGTCGCCCATCCTCAAAATTGCAGACTTGGGAAGGAAGATGTTCCAAATAGTGTTAAGTAGAGCACAAAGACACGCCAGTTCTGTAGCTCTAGGCCTGTCATAGCTCTGCAGGCAGACTGGTCTAATGTCAGTTTGACAAAAAAGACTGACTAACAGGCCACCCACCTCAGGCTCACTCTGAGCTAAAGGCTGCATTGCCATGATAACAATCAGCGACCTGCTGACAACATGTGGAAGTGTAGCTCAGTTTGAGGTTTGCTAATGTTGTTTCAAATGAACAAGAAGAAAGGAAAGAATGGTTGAAACCACAGTAACCTCATTATGAGTTATTACCAGTAAAATGTCTCTTAAAGTCTTTAACAAGGCATAGGTTCACTGCATGGTTTTTTTTTAGTTTTAATCCATTAAAATACACTGTACCACCTGTGGGGCACTTTGGCCTTGGTACAATTCAGTTGTTAAGTAAGTTTTTTTTACTGTGGGGTTAAAAACTCAAAGGAAGTCCTTCTGGAGGCATTTAGTGTAACCAGTCAACTTGTGTGTCTGTCTCATGTTCGACTGTTAGTTACGTCCATTGAAGATGTAGAGAAAATATCTTTATCACCTAAAAGCTACGTGTATGTGTCACTGTTGAACTTTCTATACAGTATACTGACTATATATTGTACTGTGTGTCTTTGTCCCAAGGTGCTGGACGTGCTGGAGCTTTGTGTGTGTGTGCTGAGTGAGAAGGAAAATGAACTGCTGCCTATGGCCCATCGCTGCTGGCCTGCTCTCCTACAGAGACTGACAGCTGACGACCCTTTAGCAGTCCTCAGAGCCTTCAGGGTAAAAAAATACCCTTTCTTGATTATTTGAAAAATTGTTGATTTAATGTGGATCATTTAATATTATCTGTAGCTTCATTGTGAAAAAGAATACAAAAAGGTTATTAAATAACTGTTAAATGTGATGTTGTATTATCAGGATCAGGTCACTGTGCAGCAACCGAACAGGTTACATTTATGACAGACTACATTTATGATATTACATCAGCTTTGCAGGCACTTTTATATTGAAAGGTCCCTATATGATGTTTTTTTTTCTTTTCAGTTCATAAAGAAATCGCTATGATGCACACTGTTGGCAGGCTTCTTCATTATTTGTAATTCCATGAAACATTTTTTGTTTAAACACTTTAAACTTACAAGACAGGAAAATCATTAAATTGTTTGTGGATTGTCTTTCCAGGCCTGGCTTTTCGTATTATTTCAGAAAATCACAGAGGATGAAAATGGCCTTCTGCTTTCTTCCCTGATGAGTGAAGATCACAGTTTTTGTGATCTTTTCTCAAAGCAAAATGTCTCTGTAAACTACTGTACTTGTCAAAACCTGTTTTTAGTTGAACTGTTTTTATATCTTTTCTTCATCAGAGAAAATTAGTTTGTAAATTATTATTTAATCACTCAGTTCTACTGCTGGCAATCTGTGTTATAGCCATCAGCATTATGGCAGCTTTAGGCTGGGTGTCCAAGCTTTTGAAATACAATGGTTCATCCAGGGGATAAAACAGTATCATTTGTCAGACTTTTTAATGGATATTTCATTACATTTTTACAGCTTGCTGCATATGTTCATTACATGCTGAATCTCTCTGACAGGTGCTTTGTACACTGGGTGAAACGTGTGGTGACTTCCTGAGGAGAAGGGTTTCGAAAGAGGTTCTTCCCAAGCTGAGCTCCTCGCTGGCACGACAGGCTCCGATCAGCGCCAAGGCTGGACCCGTCTACCCACACACTGTGGCCTACAAACTGCAGCTGGCTGTACTTCAGGGACTGGGCTCACTGTGCCAGAGGCTGGACCTGGGTAAGAGAATAGAAACACAAAGACACACACAGGTTTCCCTGATTTGACACGTTTATGAGTAAACGTTCAAAATGATGTCCATTTAAGCAAGAATATACTGAGGATAGATTACCTCTGCTCAAAGTGTGTGAAATGAACGTGTTGAATAACCAAGTGCTCAAAGTAAAGCATTTAACAAGAAACAGACAACCGGACATTAGCATGCATAAAATCATACAAATCTCATTCTAAAGGCAGCATTGTTTAAAAAAAATCACCATACAAGATATTATACTACAGGTTTTAAATGAGGTATTGGACCTTCCGACCTCCTATAGTTTTTCTTCTAGGGAATAGTTTAACACTGGGAAACACACTTATTAGTTTACTCTCTGAGGGTAAAATGAGAAGATCCATATTAATTCAGTCAGTATATGGTCAGCCTAGCTGGGCATAAAGACTGGATCAGGGGGTAATGATTCGCCCCTTCTCTGTCCAATGAAAAAATGAGCCCACCAATACTTCTAAAGCAGCCTTATTCACACTTATTTACACAAGTATCCTGTTTGTGCATGAACACAAATGTAAAAATGTATTACTTGTAAGCTATTTTTTGACAGACATTTTTTTTTGTGTTCTACAGGTTATTCCTTTAAAATGTAGCTGTGGTTTTGTTGTGTTAAATTGAAATGGGTGAAAGTTAAAGCCTTTCTGCTAATAGGGCAGGACGACTCTGGCCAAGAAAGTGACACACACACACACACTCACTCACTCACACTCACAGTTTAACAGGATTCAGGGTTCAGACATTCAGATATCCATCAGACTGCTGTCAGAAAACACAGTACCTTTTTTTTTTCCACCACCAGATGGCAGTTTTGTATAACAGTGAAAACCAGGCAGGGGTACCTTGGCATGAGTTAGTGTATCTCAATAATGAAAACCTGAAGACAGGATCCAGAGTTGCATATTGAAATTTTGAGTGTGAAAACTTAAAATTCAGTGCATCTCTCTGTGTATACTGTTACATAAAGTTTGTCTTTGGTGTGTCTGTCTGTCTTTGGGTAAAGGCAGCAGTTTTCATCACCCTTTCAGATATTCCATTCTGTGTTTAATTCAGTATTGTTTTTATTTACCTTCCTTTGTTGATAGCGCAGGTTAAATCCCAGCACATCCTTTTATCATTTCATCCTTTTACAATTATACATGCCATTTTCTCTTACATATAGAAGCACCCAATACTCAATGGGATTTCACAACTAAAAATACCTTTAGGCCATGGAATTGCTTGAATTCAGCGTGTTATTCAGCCAAATGAGAGACCAGGATGCTGCTGATCTGAATAGCTGCACACACAATAACTGCTGCAAGCAACTGTTCTCCCTCAAGAACAATTAAACAAGAAACACTTTAAAAATTAAATCTGCACAAGCAAGCAGCAAGTCAGGATGCTACAGGAAAAAGAGACATTTAATGGATGAGCTCAGAAATGTAATGTTTTTTAGAGTTGCGTTTGGTGCTCGACGTAGCTTTGTTATCATAACTATGTTCATCCAGAGTGGCCTGAGGGATCAGTGCCAGTGTGCTACCAGTGATGTAATTATGAGCTGCTTGTCTAATTTTTCATCAGTCATTATGTTCATTAAGCAGCGACATCCCTGTCACAGACATACTGGGTCCAGATTGCTCCAATTTTCCAGTGCTGCCAAATACTCAAGGGAAAACATGGTACTTATAGTGGAACTAAGAGCGTCTTAATGCAGTTTGGGGCCACTTTTCTGCTCTGTTTTGGTGTTTTTACTTATTTGTGCAAGTTTGAGTGGATAAGTGGATACATTTTCTAACTGTGCCATTAAAATAACATGCTCATCACCTACAGTAGGAAGTGGCGGTTGCAATCAGTGATAAAGATTACAGTGAAAATCGTCCTTTCATTAATTGGTTGTTGCAATCACTTCTAGTTGCCAAGGACAGTGAGTACGCAAGAGCTGGTTGGTCGGATTGTATCGGCAATAAATTAGTGCGGCTCTGATTCTCATTCTTTTTGGGGTTTTTTTAATAAAAAAATGAAATTATGATTTTAAAAATCCCAAAATCTTGGTTGAAATTCTGATTTCAGGAGGTGGAACAGGTGTGAAATTCCCATCCACCACTGCAAAAACCAAAGATTTGATTTCGAGTAGTGGTACCTCCAGCCTGGTCACCTTGGTGATAGTGTAAACCTCGCACACGTTACACCCTCCCTGTGAAGCTCATCTCTGACAGATGAAAAGTTAGCAGCTGGTGACACCATGTGTCACAGAGATAGCATGGCTGTCTGCAGCGCTTCACAGGCCAACAGCAGAATCAGCAGCGACTGCAGAGCAGAGGGAAAAAATGCAAAATTAGAGATTTTTAAAGGAAATAGATTTAATAAATACCATTTAGACTTAGATTTAGATAAACTTTATAGAACCACAGGGGAAATTGCTGAAAAAAAAATACCAGATTGCATATGTGCAAATCTACAAGAAATATAAATAAATATAAATATAAATATAAATATACACTATACTGTATATATACAATAATATGGATGGATGAGCACTGACATGAGTAAGAGATGGAGTTATCTGTTACAGAAAGGTGAGCTGTTGCTGGATTGAGAACGGTATGTATGAAGCCTTGTACCGTTCACTGTGGGAGCGCAGCTGGATGAGTCAACAGCTAGTTTTCTTGTAGAAAATACTGAATCAAATAAACCCACACTGATACAAACTAAATAGCCTCGTGAAAAAGTGTTGGACTGTCCTTGAGTGAGGTCAATGTCAGTTTCAGTAGAGTTTGGGTCTGTGGTTTTGTTTAACACTCGGTGTAAACAGGGCTTGTGTAACAGGTAGATAACCCAGCAGCTGTGATGGAGATGTGGTGCTATTGGAATTGGAGGCCAGGGACAACGTCTGGAATAAATGCTCACCTGGGCAGGCAATGAGCTTTTGCACTCTAACCACTCACCTCACAGTGCTCTTTAGTCAGTGTCATTGCTTTCACTCCATGTGCTTCTTAGTGAGGTGCAAATAAAAGGTGAGAAAAGCCATCAGGTGCACCATCAGAGAAGCCATCTGTACCCGTCTGTGCCCGTGTTTCTGACTTATGCCGTATGATCAGATGATGTCAGATCAACTGGCATATTCCTCTTTGGGTTGGGTGCAGTTTTGAAAATTTTAAGACACATCAAGGGCATCAGTTACATCACTTTTCTGAATTCATAGACAGACCTCAATTGTGTAACCATAGCAACACGTCAGGCTTGCTACATGTATTTTAATCTAAACCTCTTAAGCCCAAAATATTCAACAAAAAAAAGGCAGTGTGATGTTAGCAAAGCTGCAGTAATCAGTATTTTTTTTTACATAAACAATAGACAGTTGTGAGAAATGTGTCACTTTGTAGTGATGAACACACTGAGAATGATCAGACTCTTTACTTCTACTCATTTAACCCATTGTTTTGATTTTCCATCCCACAAATTAACCTAATAACAAACTTTCTCAACAAAAAAGCTTTAATAAGACAGTTGTACCCTTCTTGCCCTGCATCAGAATCAATGCTTACCTTATCTGTTTCCTTCAGGAGCTGGTAGAGTCCAAAACAGAGCAGAGAGGAGAGTGAATATAGGAATTTACATTCACCAGGTAGTCAGGAACGCAACTATAATATTGCTTCATGTCTGCTGGATGAGTAAACAGAACATTCGTCATTAAACTTTGATGATATGTGATATGTGAGATGTGTTTTCAGTTTGTTCAGCTGACCCCAGGTGGCAGAAAAAAAAATTAATGGAGCTGCAAGTTTTTTGTAAGCCTGAAGAGCATATTTTGATGTTACACAGTAACACATAAACTCACTGGCATTTGACTTTGTAGTATTTACCATTCCATCAAAAAAATAAAAATAGAAAACAGTCATAACTCCAGGTTTATTTGTTAACCTATCAGGTTGATCTCTCCAGGCTTCCACAGGATGGTATCCCATTGGCTTAGCAGCGCTGGTTGTTGTGTTGATAAATCCCTGCCTTTCTTTACCTTTTACCGTCAGATTCTCTGCTCTTCTTTCATTTGTTTTTCGCCAAGGTTCTCACAAAGAAAAAATAAAAATAGCTCTGGAGCCACAATTACACCATTAGAGATGTAATGATACATTCACTTCACTGTTTGGTTTGATAAGCCATACTGGGTTCTCACTTTGATATTAACACAGTACTTCAAACAAAATCAGAATGAAGACCATCAGGAGTTAAAAAATATTTTTGACAGGAAAAAATTATAGCTTTAGGTTTCTATGGGTTTATTTTAATGTTCGTTATTAACCAGTGTAATTCACATTTAGTAAATCTCATTCCACAGGCGTGAGTTTTAACATTTATTTTTTTCTAGTCTTCACTGTAAGTCAGTGCTTTCTCACAGTAACAGTTTCTTACAGTTGTCAGATCGAAGGCGTTGCTCTGTTACTGTGATTAGTTAGTTTTGTTCTGCCTTGTCACTGTCATCAAAAGTCTGTACCAGTCTGCCCTAATGAAAAACCTTCAAACTGTGACAGTTAAATGGGTTAATTTGCTGTGTGGTTAAGTCACATTAGGACAAATGCTATAATCATTTCCCTCATTATTTTATGCATTAGTTTTGTCAGTGCTGCATTTTGTCTTTAAAAACCAATGGTGGAAAATAATGAAAGCTCATGTCTGACCTTTGTGGTGATGCCTGGTTTCTCAGACGTCTTTGTAGGAGTTAACATGTGGCTGGCTCTACGTTATTCGTTGTGTTTTTGCTTGTGGGAGATTTTGTTAAACAGTAGGTGTTACCTGAATTAATCATAGAAATAACTTCATTCCAGATGATGGTGGTGTATGTAGGTTGAAAGGATTTTTTTAGAATAAACATAAATTAAAACAATTGTTATATTGTTCAAGCTAAAAATATCACTGTGCAATGACGAATGTTGCTCATAGTCAAACCCGTTTAACAGTAACGGCAGTTTTAACCTACTGCGTTGCTTTTCTGACTGTATTTTTTTTCTTTCCTGCTTTCTTCTAACACCCTTTCTTCATTTAAAGCGTAAGTGTAATTAAACCTAGATCACATTTAATAAGGTAAGGTGAAAAGGCATTTTGTGCACTAGTCAGAATATTTAAAGGTTAGTCCCAGCACCCATATCTTCAACAGTGAAAAAAATTATTTCACTGTTTAATTATCCCATTTGAATTATGCATTTAATGTAGCAGTATCCTCAAATGAAATAGCACTGTTCACCCTTTTTTTAAAGCTGGAACGCTCTGTAAAATATTGAAAGTCTCCACAGAGACTGTTTATATTGGGCAGTTTTTATGAGTTGAAAAAAGTAAGTGTAGTGACGAGATGATACCAAAATGAATAGCAGACATTTTAACTTGTCATGGCAGGATAAGCACAGGTCTAACTGTGTGCCCGTTAAGACTAATGACATTGTGAAGTTTTCTCCTTTAAGTTTTTATTGATTAATTCATTATACTTTTAGTTGACATACACTTTAGTTGCACAACTTTCTGCTCGGCTTACTGACAGTTTGATTATACATCAAAAGAAAAAAAGAAAAAAATATGTCATTGTGTCATATATGTCATATGGCATTGTATTTTCTTGTTAAAGGGTTATTGCAATTTACAACTTGACACCTGTTTTTGTACTTTGTCCTTGTGATAGAAATGTTGGTCTGTTGGCTCGTTGGTTCACCACTTTGGTCCAGTCTGAAATAATCCCAACAACTTTGGCATGGATTGCCTTAAACTTCTGCTTATTTATCCATGTTGGTCACAAGATGAGGTCTCCTGACTTTGGTGATCCCTTGACTCTCCCTATAGGATCATTATGAGGTTGTACAGTAAAACACAGTTTTACTGAAATAGCTTCCCAGGTTTTAAAAGAATTGCCATGACATTTGGTACAAGGCATTCATGTTCCCCTCAGGATGACAGCATGTTAGATGCTTTAGCTCAAAGACTATAACCTGGTTTGTCCTGGTGGGCTGCTCTGCCTTTCTTTATTTAGGTCTCATGTGTATTATGACTGTTCCCAGATTAGTTGTTGTTTATTTGTGAGAAAGTCTTGCTGTGCATCCAAAGCAAGAATATCTCTAAGAAAGAGGAATAACTGAAATATAACGGTGTGTCAGGTTTGGGTCTCAGATGTTGAGGCTGAGGTCGGGCTCGGCCTTAAATTCTCAAGTACTGGTAGGGTGTTGCACATTTTGTAGAAGACTGTAGTTGTTTGTACTGAATTCCTGTAAGGCAAGGCAAGGTTTATTTATATAGCACCATTCGTACACAAGGTAATTCATAGTGCTTTACAGATTCCATTAAAATCATACAATAAAAGCAAATCATATTACATTAAAATCATAAATAATAGAATAATAGAATAAAAGAAATATATTAAAACATTGGAGCAGAAAAAATAGAAAACAGTAAAATAATTAAATAAGAAGAGTGCAGTTAAGACAATTTAAGAGAATGCGTCAGTAAAAAGGTGTGTTTTCAGGCCTGACTTAAATAAGCTGAGTGTTTGGGCTGACCTCAGGTATTCCGGAAGTTTATTCCACAAGTGAGGGGCAGAATAACTAAATCCTGCTTCACTTTGTTTAGTCCTGACCCTAGGAACACACAGTAGGCCTGTCCCTGATGATGTAAGGGGTCTGGATGCTTCATAAGGAACCAGTAAGTCCATGAGATATTTTGGTCCAAGACCATTCAGTGCTTTGTAGACCAAGAGTAGAACTTTAAACTGTATCCTTTGACTCACAGGAAGCCAGTGCAGTGATCTGAGGACAGGTGTAATGTGGTCCATTTTTTGTATCTTGTATCATAAACTGCACATTTGTACCAAGACCCTCTGGTCTGTAAACCAAATGATACTAAAAGGAAATGGAGGTCCAGCTTTGTCTGGATAAGCAGCTCACTTGCTGTTGTGCAGGAGACAGGTTATTCTTAACAATGCAGATTAATATTGGGTTTGATAAAGTACTACTGTCTGTCTATCTGTGTTTTTATTTAGCATCTGTACATGATACCAGGATTTAAATTGGGCCAAAAAAGGAAAACCTTCAAGAGTCACTGAGGGATTCTTGACCTGGTTTATTATACACAAAGGAGTTGCCTTGTATAGTAGCTTTAAACAGTGGAAAAGCAGCCTCCACCCATTGCATGACCACTAGAGACGACAAAAAGACAACTGCTGCAACATCAGCCCATCTCTTGCAATGTCTTATTTACAACCCTCATATGAATGGAATGTACCAAAGAAAAAAATCTCTTTCCAGTCACATTAAAGGAAATAGTCTAGTCCATGCTTTTAAGATCCTTCTGCTTGATTTTTCTCACTGGCACTTGACGCTGTTCCCTCTCCTATCAGAAAGTGAGAGATTTGGTGTTCGAGATGAAGAGAATGTGAAAGAGCAGGAGAGAAACAGTCGGCGGCTGCAGCCTTACTCATGTGAATACCGATTTGGCTACAGCTTACCTCTGGGACGCCTGCAGCAAGCCAATTACCGAGCCTCAGTCACACAGAGAGAAAGACAGGAACACAGATTGGCTGAAGCAAATAATACGTTTCAGCTCCAATTCTAGCTTCAGCTCCAAATTCCACCCTGTTATTCTTTTACCACAAATTCTAACAGCACCTGACCCTTTCCCCTTTAGTATTTCTCACCTCTCTGCTCCCCTCCAAGCACCTTGATTCCACAAAAGACTACAGGCTATGAGTGCAGCACCAGAAAGGGAGGAAGAAAAGGGATAAAAGCAGTTGCTAAATAATCCCATTTAACTCTGAAATGTGCACTGCTGCTTTTATTCTTGACACACAGCGAGCAGGCCTGGTTCAAGCCGAGTGTGGGTTGAATTGGCAAATAGAGTAAGCAGAGAGGCAGAGAGGCATGTTTTGAAATGAGGCTTGAAAGGCAGCCCAGTTTGCAGCTTAGGGAATCACTAAATGTCTGCTGGGAAGGATGGAGAGAGAGAGAGAGAGAGAGAGAGAGAGAGAGAGAGAGAGAGAGAGAGAGAGAGAGAGAGAGCGTGAGGGAGATAGGAAGGGGAGATGACAGAGTGGAAAGGAGTCAAGTGGATGGAGGGAGCAGGAGCTGGCAAGGTTATGAAAGTTAGAGTCGGTGAAGGGGAGAAAAGAGAACGAAGGCAGGTTCTCAGGTGTGAAATCCAGAGATGTGGAAACAGCCTGCTGTGAAATTTTTCCTCAGCCATCTCAGCAGTTTCTCTCAGCTCATTAGGAGTTAGAAAAGGTAAAGTCCAGAAATGATCTATTTTTTTCCCCTCTTTCATCTCCTTCTCTCTGCTCTTCTGTCCTTCCACATCGTCTCTTTCCAATCTAACATCTTACCAAGCTGTGCCACATGCTGGGAGCTGTGGTTATATGTTGAGTTTGTTTGATCAGTTGGATTTGAGGAGTGTCAATAGACATGGTTTTCTTCATACAACTAAAAAAACAAAACACAGAACCATAATAAAGTTGATATTTTCTAGGCTTATTATTTCCTCTGTGATTTATATTTTTCTGGTTTTTGTTTGGAAAAAACAAAGCAAAACAGAATATCTCTCAGCAATAACCACATGACTGAATTTCTTCTTGTATGAATTTACATTATGTAAAAGTCTCTCGTCTCTGCCACGGTAAGTACATACCATATGTATTTTACAGTGGAGCTTTTGTTGAGACAATACAGAGGATGAAATGTATTTATATTTGGTTTTCTCAGGTGAAGCAGATCTGGATGCTGTTTGTGAAGCTTGCCTGCCCTACCTCAGCTCCAGACAACCCATCCGACTGCAAGAGGCCTGCCTAAGGTAACCCCTCACTAACCCCTCACTAAGGCCCTGTGCAGTGGTGTTAACACAAACCAGTTTTTAAAGTACTTTACTTGGGTACTTTTATGTCATGTTCAAAGCACAAATCCTTGAGATGTTAAGTAAATATATGTCATGGTTACACCACATAAAACAAATCACATCAAAGATACGTAATTTCTGTGATCATATAGACGATGTAGTATGTTTTCTATATTGGGCAAAGCCAAAGTATGTGACTAAATAAGGTGAGATTCTCGTCACATTTTGATATCACCAATAAATTATATTTAACTTTTTTTTTTTTAACTGGGGTGATAGAGCAGCACATTTGCATATTCTCTATATGCTCTAACACTGTATTGTTCTACATATTCCTCCACGCTGCTGATTATTTAAGCATATTCTTAGATCTTTTTCCCATTTTGTACATTTTCATCTTGTCCCTGTTCTAAAATTGAATATATGCTTTTCATTTGATTATTAATATCAGTTGGTTAATAGTTTTTTCAAAAGTATCGGATAAAAATCAAGATTATTTACACAATCTTGATTTTAGAGGAAAGGCAATGAATAACTTGTACCCTTTTAAATCATTAAATCAGGTACGGCCTTCTTGTCCTTTTGACAAGAAGGCCGTACCTGAGGAACTTGAACTTGTGGGTGGTCAGGTTTTTTTCTTGGTAGAAACTAAAACTTTAAATACAATTTATTAAGCATAACCAAGCACTTTTAGGTACACTATTACCTAAACAAACAGGACTGAAACCCTAGTGTTTTACCGCCTTGGTGATAATAAAAGCAGCCTGAAGGTGGGCAGTGTTGATTTAATGAGCTTAAAGTCAAACTGTAGGACAGCACACTAAAGCCAGCTGCTGCTGTGCTTTGCTCAGTCTGTCACTTTGGATTACTGTCTTTTTTTCCACACCACAGATATTATGCACCTTAGCAAAACACACCCCAGAGCTAATCCTCTTCCCATGTATCTTTCGCTCCTCCCCACAGCGTTTTCCGACACTTAATCCAGGTGGATCCGGACGCCTTCTGGTTTACTCTGAACGAGCTGCACTGTCCGTCTTCCTACGTCCCGCCTCACCCCGACCTCCAGCCTGTACAGCTGAACGGGATGGGCAGACCGACAGACGAGTACTCGGACAATGTGCTGAAACTGCTGAGGGAGGAGTTTGGCTCGGTTGCTGCGACAGTCAACCAGCCAGCCATCTAATGAGCTGGTGATTGATGTGATTGACTCATCTCTCAGATGGACCGCTTATTGAACCACTGACTCCAACCAGTCAATTAACTGAACGGAAATCTGACAATTGTGCCGAGAAACAGCCATCAGATACGCTTGCGATAACCTTCATGGTGCACGCGGCTCTGATAAGCAGCAAGGAACAAAAGGCAAATGTCAATGAAGCATCTCTGCTGCTGTTCACCTTCCTGCTGCAGGTGTAGAAAACAGGAACACGTCTGACAGGACTTCTGGATTAGCAGGCATGAAGTGACAGTGCTGATATTTTTCATTTCGTGTGAAGGCACTGGCATCTACTATGGATGCGAATATTATGTTTGCTCCTCCTTCTCATGTTATTTCTTAATTTTCTGAAGAAATACATTATTCTTTAGTACATTTCTGGTTTGAGTTATTCCTCTTCAGTAACTGAATGCATGCAGCTAAAAATGTGTCCGTAGGACCGAGTATTGAAAAGCTGGCATCAAATGTCTGGACAGATCTTTTTACTTAATCCTTGATCACATTTATGATCACATAGATCACAGTTTTTCCAATTTTAGACCACGGTGTCTTGTACAGCTCTTTTGTTTAATGATAATAAGGGTTTTATAGAGAAACGTTAACATTCCTTAAAGTAAAGTAACAAAAAGTATTGATTTTTGCCTTTTCTTACTGAAACTCAGGTATTCCTTCCTTTAAATCCTGATCTGCAGTGTGTACAGGAGGCAGGCCTTTTTACAAAAGCTTCTTCCCATGATGGAAGGATGGATGGTGCAGCCTCATGTATCTAATTCAACACATCTGGAGCACATCTGGGCTCAGTGTTTTAGTTCAAGGATAAAGGTTATCTTAAGAACTTATATAACAGTTATAGATAACAGTTTATTTTGAGTCAATCCCACATGGGGTGAACGCTGACGAGAATAAACAGTACTGCACCAAATCACAAATAGACTGTTTACCACTGTTCACTACTGTCACAGGTGACTGTTTCAATTACAGTTTGGAAATTACCAATATTTTGTCCCTGAAATACTTGATAGATAGATACAAGAGAGGAAGTACTTGGAGTAAGGGGGTGACTAATTTGTGTTTAGGGGAAATAGAAGTTAAAATTACCAGGTACATATTAAATAAAACGTACATACAGGTGAGCAACAGGCTTAACCCTAATGTCCTTTCACTACACATGTGGCTTCACTTAGTAAAAGAAAAACAGATCTTTTATATAAGTTAGTTTACAATATAATATACTGGCTTCCATTCACAGGGGAAGGCTGTATTAGCTATAGAAAATTTCTCACTGCCCTTCAATATTAGTTAGCATGACTAATTGCATTGCTATATCCACTCTGTTACCGTTTCCCCTATTTTTCTTGCCTTATTACCCAGTAATGATATTACTGCAGTCTGTAATTAAGCAGTAAGCACTCAGTAATTTAGAAAATATGGTGTTGCTCTCAAACCCAAAGTTGTCACCCCCTTATTCCCTAATGTTTTGTCTTCTTCTTCTTCACTCATTACTGAATACTTATTATACTTGTGTGTGTGACAGTAGTCAACAGTGGTAAACACATATATATATATATATATATATATATATATATATATATATATAGAGAGAGAGAGAGAGAGAGAGAGAGAGAGAGAGAGAGAGAGAGAGAGAGAGAGAGAGAGAGAGAGAGAGAGAGAGAGAGAGAGAGAGAGAGAGAGAGAGAGAGAGGTTTAGAGGCACAGGCAACGTACAAGAGTCAGAAAGTACTGAGAGAGTACTGAGGAGAACACACTGTTGGTTTTTTGGTTTTGGTCTTTTCATAGAATTTGCACAAATCAGGAAAATATAAAATGAAACCAGACTCATCCTGTCTGAATTCTTTGGCAGGTGTAGCGATGCAAAGGATGGAGGAACCCTCCTAAATTCCCCTGATGCCCTGATTCCCCTGCAGAAGATGGATAAGATTGTGTAAGTACAGAGAAACTGAAGGCCTCATGACAGGGAGACTGGCCAATCTATCATGGTACATGTTATCACTCAGAGTCCAACAGGGTTCAAGAGATGTGTAAATGAAGGAAACAAGAAACCCCCCCCCCCCATTATCGCATCACCTCACAGCCTGGTGCCTCCACACCTCATTGCTCCGTAATGAATGTATGAGCCTTCTAGTGTGGGGAAACAAGAGCACCACGTGTTTTGTATTTAGCTGGCCTGGCTTAACTCTAGTGAGCGCAGCTCAGCACCTCTTTATCTTGTCCCGTGCTGTTGCTATTTATCCTGCTGCCAGTGCTGACAATAGCACCATTAGTCATCAGCAGCAATGGGAGGCGAGGAGCATTGGCAGCACCTATTACACACAGGCAACTGCCTAATATCGTTTCTCCTTAATGCACATGGACAGACTCACATAGCAAGGGCTAAACCGCAGCTGACTTAGAAGTGAACAAACACCCAAAGTAACTCCTGAGGTGAAATGAAATCTAAGCTTCTTGTGTCTTTCACTTTTTCACATTTCTAAATCAACAGGACAATGAATAGAGATTCCCTGTTGTTTCATATACAATTTATTTCATTTGATAAAGGCATACACTTAGTGTGAGACCAAACATTCTAGAAGAAATGTACATTTTCTCTTTTTTTTTAAACAGTGATCTCTGCTTTACAAAACATCAAATCAAAGTTACTGGTTGAAAAAAAAAAAACAATCCCTCTGATCAGTCCTCCCAGTCTACAAGGACTGTCCACAACAACATGAGCACTGTTGTTCCTTTGATGGATAATACAGCAAAGAAGTAAAGCCCCTCATGGCCTTCAGACACAGACTATATTTTGGGGCGGTACTGACGGCCAATTTCAGTGTTTCACTAACAACATTTTCCTCCTACTTCTCACCTCCACAGCTCGAGGCTTTATCCGCTGTTATCCACATTCACTTTGTCCCATCTGATCCCGCCAGAGTGAAGTATGTGTCCCAAGTGCCCCACACCGCGTGATTCCTGTAACCTTTCTAGACGAGGCTAGCGCTTCACACAAGCATAAAGCAAAGAGATTATCATCAGGTTCCAAAAACGGCAGAAGTAAATTGGCCTCTAGAACCTTTTCAGACCAAACTGCATGAAATGAATCTCATTGTTCAGGCTCATTAAAATATGGTAACACTCATGTTTGCAGCCCTGCATATCCAGTACAGTAGTTTAAGAAACACTGCTTAAGTACTAAGATACATTAGGGAAACCCCTTTCTGAGCAGCTATGAAGAGAATGTGTCATTCATCTGTCTGTACAGCACTTTTGGAGAGCAGTAAAGCAACGGATCTCTATTTGACCAGACTTCCTAAGTAGAAAAAAAGAGATTCAGAACAGAATGGACATTTTTTTTTAATTGACCAAACTAATAAATGACAAAAATATCCTTAACTAACACACTGTCTTTGTGTATGGTTGGTTGAAAAAGGTTTTAAGAAAATTACTGAACATGCACTCACTTTATTTCATATTATACAGTCATATATACAGAGTGGATTAGAGGCTTGTCGTGGAGAGGATTGAGGCTTTTCAATGATTGATGAGGACTGGGCCAGAGCCACGCCATAAGAGAACTAAGCTGGGATAGGAATACCGCACTGCTCTTCCCAAAAAGCATCTTGCACCAGTATCACATTTTTTTTTTTTTAGTCTAAATTCACAGGCACACCAAATCAGATTTTTAATTTAGTAGCACAGATTTGATCTTTTCATGGCTTTCCAAACAGGTGGTGTCCACATGGAACAATACGATTGATTTCTCTCAGCCTGAAGAGCCACGAGTGGATCGAACCAGTAGCACAAGGGGTGAATTAGAAATCATACTTTATGTCGTGCTGTTGTTCATAAACTCAGAATCGCTGTGGGGAAAATACAGCCTGCGATGTGCTTTGTTTGCATGCATATGTGGTAGCAGAATTTTCTACACTGCCACTGTTTTTACTCCAGCTGAAATGAAATGAGGATGTATCTGTCCTTGATGAGCACTGCTGCTCTGGGACTCTGATAAATTCCTGCTGAAGAAAGCATATTTCTTTCTTCCCAGGAGTAAACACAGAATAACTTGCTGAATTTGGGGTGTATACAAGTTTTGCACCACATTCATGTCCATTATTAGAATGCATAAAAAGATGTAATGAAGCTTGTGCTTTAAGTAAAAAGCTGAGGACAAGATTTCTAACAAAAGAATTACTGAGGCTGGGGTTTCATTCAGTGCACTCTCAGAATAAACGGAACATTTTCTTCTACTGGGGACAGACCCAATTTCAAAAGGTAGAACATTATAATTTTTTTTTTTTTTCTGAGGGTGTATCAAATGACAGAGTAAGGCAGTGGAAGAAGTGTGAGCGTGAAAGCAGGGTTGTGTCATTTACAGTATCTAAAGTACAAGAGTGGAACAGAGCATGGGTTAATAGTGGGACAAGAGTCTTTATTTTTTTCTTTTTTGTCGGTGCAAAGACCAGAAACACTGGAGCTGCCTAGATCTACATGTCAGCCCCCCCTCCACCCTTGCTGAATGTCGTGAAGCCAGGCTTTACAGACAGTGAGCAGTCCAACCCAGACCCATGGCACAGCAAGAAAAAGCTACATTCCCTGCACAGTTCACAGCACTGTGCTCTGAATAAGCCATACTGTAAATTTCCAGGGATGTGGATTTGTGCACAGGTCTGCGCTGTGTGGGAAGAATAGCTTTTTATGCTGTGACACACATCATGTTATGCAATCCTCATGTAATCTATCACTCAGGTGTAATGAGCCAACATCTACAGCGCACAGCTTGGCTCGTTGGTGCAGTCATTGTGGCTGTGGTTACTGTCCATGTCCCTCTTCCTCAGCTCTCTGCCTGCCTTGTGCTGCTGATTGCTGCCGCTGTGGCTGTGGCCGTGGTGAACCGGCGACGAAGGCCGCTTGCCGTTCTCCTGGTGGTGCCCGTGATTCTGGTGATGGCCGTGAGCGTGCTCCCTGGTGCCACCGTGAGACTGCAAGTCGCCCCCATCAACAAATCCCACCTCTCTCTTGGTGTCGTCCACGGCTTCAAAGTTGTCGTTGTGGTTGCTGTCGATGATGTCGCTCTCTGGCACCACCTGCAGGTAGGCCCTGACGCGATGGTGGCGGGCACCTGCGTCATCGCTGAAGTCGATGACCCGGCATTCGTAGGTGCCCTCGTCAGACGTCTTGACCCGGGAGAGGCGGAGTTTATGGGAGATGTTGCTTCCTACAACTTTCACCACCTGGGAAAGATAGACAAAAAATTAATGTCACAAGTGGTAACTCTGAGGTAATGGTTAGTCTGAGGCCAAAACATAGTAGCACAAGTGCAGTGTGTGTTATAATGTTAACTGAACAGAAAATGAACTACACAGTAAGATTAGTTACATAGCAACATCTTTCAAAAGTATATTGAATAAAGCAAGGCTGTATTTTATTGATTATGGGTTGTATTTGGAAAAGGAGGAATGTGCTTTTTCTTCTCATTAAAAAAAATGATGGTTTCTCGCTTAAAGTTAAAACTTTGAAAAGCTTCTCACAGAATCTAACACTGCTAACACTTCACACAAACATGGCAGAGTGCACAACACAAATAAGCATTGAGGAACATGACTAATACTTATACTAACCATTAAATCATCAACTGAATTGCTGTTTAGCCAACATTTCACACAGAGTATCACTATAAGGAAAGACACCACTGATATCCTGGTATCCTCAGGATGTTTGCTTGTTTCTTTTTGTGTTTTCTTCACTATGTCCTTCTGTCTCCGCCTGTGTTTCTGCCTGTCTGCCCACCAGCTTGTCTTTGCCAGAGCCTGAGGTTCCTCATAGTCTTTGCCCTTAATTTTATATGTAGCTGAAGATGAGCCTTCAAAATGAAATACCTGCAGAATCACAGCTGATGCACAAAAAAAAAAAAAAAAAAAAAAACACCATCAATTTCCCCCGTAATACACACAAACACTTATTGGTACTATCTCACAGATGCTCAGTCAGTTGAGCTGTCTGGCAATGAAACTGGTTGACCAAAACTGGCGACCGTGGGAATGAGAGCAAAAAATGCACTCGCTGACTCAGTCATCTACCAGCCACAGCATGCCTACTTGCACTGACTATGGACATATTAGGACCCTTTTTACTCACTCTGATGCCTGTAATTACAGTATAGGATGAAAAACAACCTCTAGAAACATATTTATCACAGTAGTTGCAGTTGTTTTTTAGCTTGCTCACAGTCTGTGATCTTTGTTTTACTGTGCTTAAACCATGTGATTTAGATAGATACTTTTTTCATCCCCCTAGGGGTAATTCACAAAAACATTCAAGCCAGCCAGGAGTCAAACCTAGAACCTTCTGATCCGTAGTCAGACGCGTTATCCATTGCACCACTGGCCCATCTCATACCTCGGCTGTGTTACGTTAGGCTCTGCTTCCTGATAGTTATCTAACACCTAAATGGGAGTATGGACCAGGAGCTTATCACTGAATTACATATCACTTTAAAAACGTTGTTGTCACGTTCATGTCATTCATGTAGGATAACTGCGTTAGCCAGAAAAAGGGTTAGTCTGATGTTTAATGCTGCAGAAATGATATTTAAAAAATAAAAATAAATAGGTCACAAACAGACAGAAGTAAATGGTCTGTAACCCTTTGGACATTTTGGGATTTATGCTTTTGCTTTTGTAACAGTTATTTCTACAGTGTGCTACTTGTTATTTAAGTTCATTGTGATATGTAATCTGAATTGATAGTACGTGAAAGACTGGTTCTGAAAGAAAGACCTGCATGTTGGCAGACGGACAGGTGATAGACAGGTGTAGCTTAGTTCAGTTGGAATAGACATTGTTAATGCCATTTGGTAATACTGATTAAAGAATACACTGAAAACCCACAACTGTGTAACCCGACTAATTCCCACAGCCTTGGAGCACACTACAGTTGTTTTTTATGACATTTTGAGGCCTTACTAAAGTATGACTTTTTTTGGCATATTTTGACGTCATACCGCGGTACGTCGTTTTTTATGACATTTTGAGGCCTTACTAAAGTATGACTTTTTTTGGCATATTTTGACGTCATATGTCGTTTTTTATGACATTTTGAGGCCTTACTAAAGTATGACTTTTTTTGGCATATTTTGATGCCTTACTATACTATGATGTTTTTATGACATTTTGAGGCCTTACTAAAGTAAAAATAAAAATAAATAGGTCACAAACAGACAGAAGTAAATGGTCTGTAACCCTTTGGACATTTTGGGATTTATGCTTTTGCTTTTGTAACAGTTATTTCTACAGTGTGCTACTTGTTATTTAAGTTCATTGTGATATGTAATCTGAATTGATAGTACGTGAAAGACTGGTTCTGAAAGAAAGACCTGCATGTTGGCAGACGGACAGGTGATAGACAGGTGTAGCTTAGTTCAGTTGGAATAGACATTGTTAATGCCATTTGGTAATACTGATTAAAGAATACACTGAAAACCCACAACTGTGTAACCCGACTAATTCCCACAGCCTTGGAGCACACTACAGTCGTTTTTTATGACATTTTGAGGCCTTACTAAAGTATGACTTTTTTTGGCATATTTTGACGTCATACCGCGGTACGTCGTTTTTTATGACATTTTGAGGCCTTACTAAAGTATGACTTTTTTTGGCATATTTTGACGTCATATGTCGTTTTTTATGACATTTTGAGGCCTTACTAAAGTATGACTTTTTTTGGCATATTTTGATGCCTTACTATACTATGATGTTTTTATGACATTTTGAGGCCTTACTAAAGTATGACTTTTTTTGGCATATTTTGACATCATATGTCGTATTTTATGACATTTTGAGGCCTTACTAAAGTATGACTTTTTTTGGCATATTTTGACATCGTATATATCGTTTTTTATGACATTTTGAGGCCTTACTAAAGTATGACTTTTTTTGGCATATTTTGACATCGTATATGTCGTTTTTTATGACATTTTGAGGCCTTACTAAAGTATGACTTTTTTTGGCATATTTTGACGTCAGTATGTCGTTTTTTATGACATTTTGAGGCCTTACTAAAGTATGACTTTTTTGGCAAATTTTGATGCCTTACTATACTATGATGTTTTTATGACATTTTGAGGCCTTACTAAAGTATGACTTTTTTTTTGCATATTTTGATGTCATACCGCGGTATGTCGTTTTTTTATGACATTTTGAGGCCTTACTAAAGTATGACTTTTTTTGGCATATTTTGACATCATACCACGGTATGTCGTTTTTTATGACATTTTGAGGCCTTACTAAAGTATGACTTTTTTTGGCATATTTTGACGTCATACCGCGGTATGTCGTTTTTTATGACATTTTGAGGCCTTACTAAAGTATGACTTTTTTTGGCATATATTGACGTCATACCACGGTATGTCGTTTTTTATGACATTTTGAGGCCTTACTAAAAAATCACTTTTTTGGCATATTTTGACGCTTTAATAAAAGTATGACTTTTTTTGGCATATTTTGACGTCAGTATGTCGTATTTTATGATATTTTGAGGCCTTACTAAAGTATGACTTCTTTTGGCATATTTTGATGTCATACCGCGGTACGTCGTTTTTTATGACATTTTGAGGCCTTACTAAAGTATGACTTTTTTTGGCAAAATTTGATGCCTTACTATACCATGATGTTTTTTATGACATTTTGAGGCCTTACTAAAGTATGACTTTTTTTGGCATATTTTGACATCATACCACGGTATGTCATTTTTTATGACATTTTGAGGCCTTATTAAAGTATGACTTTTTTTGGCATATTTTGATGTCGTTTTTTATGACATTTTGAGGTCTTACTAAAAAATCACTTTTTTGGCATATTTTGACGCTTTAATAAAAGTATGACTTTTTTTGGCATATTTTGACGTCAGTATGTCGTATTTTATGACATTTTGAGGCCTTACTAAAGTATGACTTCTTTTGGCATATTTTGACATCATACCGCGGTATGTCGTATTTTATGACATTTTGAGGCCTTACTAAAGTATGACTTTTTTTGGCATATTTTGACGTCATACCACGGTATGTCATTTTTTATGACATTTTGAGGCCTTACTAAAGTATGACTTTTTTTGGCATATTTTGACGTCATACCGCGTTATGTCGTTTTTTATGACATTTTGAGGCCTTACTAAAAAATCACTTTTTTGGCATATTTTGACGCTTTAATAAAAGTATGACTTTTTTTGGCATATTTTGACGTCAGTATGTCGTATTTTATGACATTTTGAGGCCTTACTAAAGTATGACTTCTTTTGGCATATTTTGACGTCATACCGCGGTACGTCGTTTTTTATGACATTTTGAGGCCTTACTAAAGTATGACTTTTTTTGGCAAAATTTGATGCCTTACTATACTATGACATTTTTTATGACATTTTGAGGCCTTACTAAAGTATGACTTTTCTTGGCATATTTTGATGCCTTACTATACTATGACGTTTTTTATGACATTTTGAGGCCTTACTAAAGTATGACTTTTTTTGGCATATTTTGACGTCATACCGCGGTATGTCGTTTTTTATGACATTTTGAGGCCTTACTAAAGTATGACTTTTTTTGGCATATTTTGACGTCATACCGCGTTATGTCGTTTTTTATGACATTTTGAGGCCTTACTAAAAAATCACTTTTTTGGCATATTTTGACGCTTTAATAAAAGTATGACTTTTTTTGGCATATTTTGACGTCAGTATGTCGTATTTTATGAAATTTTGAGGCCTTACTAAAGTATGACTTCTTTTGGCATATTTTGATGTCATACCGCGGTACGTCGTTTTTTATGACATTTTGAGGCCTTACTAAAGTATGACTTTTTTTGGCAAAATTTGATGCCTTACTATACTATGACATTTTTTATGACATTTTGAGGCCTTACTAAAGTATGACTTTTCTTGGCATATTTTGATGCCTTACTATACTATGACGTTTTTTATGACATTTTGAGGCCTTACTAAAGTATGACTTTTTTTGGCATATTTTGACGTCATACCGCGGTATGTCGTTTTTTATGACATTTTGAGGCCTTACTAAAGTATGACTTTTTTTGGCATATTTTGACATCATACCACGGTATGTCATTTTTTATGACATTTTGAGGCCTTACTAAAGTATGACTTTTTTTGGCATATTTTGACATCATACCACGGTATGTCATTTTTTATGACATTTTGAGGCCTTACTAAAGTATGACTTTTTTTGGCATATTTTGACATCATACCACGGTATGTCATTTTTTATGACATTTTGAGGCCTTACTAAAGTATGACTTTTTTTGGCATATTTTGACGTCATATGTATGTCGTTTTTTATGACATTTTGAGGCCTTACTAAAGTATGACTTTTTTTGGCAAATTTTGATGCCTTACTATACTATGATGTTTTTATGACATTTTGAGGCCTTACTAAAGTATGACTTTTTTTGGCATATTTTGACATCATACCGCGGTATGTCGTATTTTATGACATTTTGAGGCCTTACTAAAGTATGACTTTTTTTGGCATATTTTGACATCATACCACGGTATGTCATTTTTTATGACATTTTGAGGCCTTACTAAAGTATGACTTTTTTTGGCATATTTTGACGTCATATGTATGTCGTTTTTTATGACATTCTGAGGCCTTACTAAAGTATGACTTTTTTTGGCAAATTTTGATGCCTTACTATACTATGATGTTTTTATGACATTTTGAGGCCTTACTAAAGTATGACTTTTTTTGACATATTTTGACATCATACCGCGGTATGTCGTTTTTGTATGACATTTTGAGGTCTAACTAAAAAATCACTTTTTTGGCATATTTTGACGCTTTACTAAAGTATGACTTTTTTTGGCATATTTTGACGTCAGTATGTCGTACTTTATGACATTTTGAGGCCTTACTAAAGTATGACTTTTTTTGGCATATTTTGACGTCATACCGCGGTATGTTGTTTTTTATGACATTTTGAGGCCTTACTAAAGTATGACTTTTTTTGGCATATTTTGACGTCATACCGCGGTATGTCGTTTTTTATGACATTTTGAGGCCTTACTAAAGTATGACTTTTTTTGGCATATTTTGATGCCTTACTATACTATAATGTTTTTATGACATTTTGAGGCCTTACTAAAGTATGACTTTTTTTGGCATATTTTGACATCATACCGCGGTATGTCGTATTTTATGACATTTTGATGTCTTAATAAAGTATGACTTCTTTTGGAATATTTTGACGTCATACCGCGGTACGACGTTTTTTATGACATTTTGAGGCCTTACTAAAGTATGACTTTTTTTGGCATATTTTGACGTCATATGTCGTTTTTTTTATGACATTTTGAGGCCTTACTAAAGTATGACTTTTTTTGACATATTTTGACATCATACCGCGGTATGTCGTTTTTGTATGACATTTTGAGGTCTTACTAAAAAATCACTTTTTTGGCATATTTTGACGCTTTACTAAAGTATGACTTTTTTTTGCATATTTTGACGTCAGTATGTCGTACTTTATGACATTTTGAGGCCTTACTAAAGTATGACTTTTTTTGGCATATATTGACGTCATATGTCGTTTTTTATGACATTTTGAGGCCTTACTAAAGTATGACTTTTTTTGGCATATATTGACGTCATATGTCGTTTTTTATGACATTTTGAGGCCTTACTAAAGTATGACTTTTTTTGGCATATTTTGACATCGTATATGTCGTATTTTATGACATTTTGAGGCCTTACTAAAGTATGACTTTTTTTGGCATATTTTGACATCGTATATATCGTTTTTTATGACATTTTGAGGCCTTACTAAAGTATGACTTTTTTTGGCATATTTTGACATCGTATATGTCGTTTTTTATGACATTTTGAAGCCTTACTAAAGTATGACTTTTTTTTTGGCATATTTTGACGTCATACCGCGGTATGTCGTTTTTTATGACATTTTGAGGCCTTACTAAAGTATGACTTTTTTTGGCATATTTTGACATCATACCACGGTATGTCATTTTTTATGACATTTTGAGGCCTTACTAAAGTATGACTTTTTTTGGCATATTTTGACGTCATACCGCGATATGTCGTTTTTTATGACATTTTGAGGCCTTACTAAAGTATGACTTCTTTTGGCAAATTTTGATGCCTTACTACACTGTGTCGTTTTTTATGACATTTTGAGGCCTTACTAAAGTATGACTTTTTTTGGCATATTTTGACGTCATACTGCGGTACGTCGTTTTTTATGACATTTTGAGGCCTAACTAAAGTATGACTTTTTTTGGCATATTTTGACGTCATACCGCGGTATGTTGTTTTTTATGACATTTTGAGGCCTTACTAAAGTATGACTTTTTTTGCTAAAATTTGATGCCTTACTATACTATGACGTTTTTTATGACATTTTGAGGCCTTACTAAAGTATGACTTTTTTTGGCATATTTTGATGCCTTACTATACTATGTCGTATTTTATGACATTTTGAGGCCTTACTAAAGTATGACTTTTTTGGCAAATTTTGATGCCTTACTATACTATGATGTGTTTTATGACATTTTGAGGCCTTACTAAAGTATGACTTTTTTTTGGTATATTTTGATGTCATACCGCGGTATGTCGTTTTTTATGACATTTTGAGGCCTTACTAAAGTATGACTTTTTTTGGCATATTTTGACATCATACCACGGTATGTCGTTTTTTATGACATTTTGAGGCCTTACTAAAGTATGACTTTTTTTGGCAAATTTTGATGCCTTACCGCGGTATGTGGTTTTTTATGACATTTTGAGGCCTTACTAAAGTATCACTTTTTTTTGGCAAATTTTGATGCCTTACTATACTATGACGTTTCTTATGACATTTTGAGGGCTTACTAAAGTATGACTTTTTGGTCTATGTTCAAGCCTTACTATACAATGATCGTTTTTATGACATTTTGAGGTCATACTAAAGTATAACAGATGACAGTGAGTACAGGATGGTTGTGGAAAACCTTGCCACATGGAGCAAGATAAACCACCTGCAGCTCAAAGTGATGAAGACAAAGGAACTGGTGGTGAATTTGAGGAGGACCAAGACTACAGTGACCCCTGTCAACATTCAAGGGGACAATGTGGACATGGTGGAGGTCCAAAAACATGCACATTGTGTACAGAAAGGGCCAGAGTCGTCAATTTTCTGAGATGGCTAAGGTCCTTTAACATCTGCCGGACGATGCTGCGGATGTTCTATGAGTCGGTGGTGGCCAGTGCCATCCTGCATGCTGTTGTCTGCTGGGGCAGCAGCCTGAAGGTGAAGGACACTAATAGACTCAATAAGATTATCAGGAAGGTCAGTGTTGGAGGAACTGGACTCACTTAATACAGTATTTGAGAGGAGAATGTTGTTCAAAGTAAGGACAATATTGGACTCTCCTTCATACCCTCTCCACCATGTGCTGATCAGTCACAGAAGCTCGTTCAGCAATAGACTCATTGTTCCACACTGCACAACAGAGTGACAGGAAATCATTCCTGCCCGTCACTATCAAACTATATAACTCTGAACTGTAAAAACCACGGACTCATGTATACTGTGTATACTTCATTTTTAAACCATCAACCACAAACCTCATGTACATATCTGAAAATATTAAGATGTCTTTATGTTTTTCTATTTTTCTATTATTTGTATTATATTATTCTGTTTGATATGGGAGTATATGTATACTGTAAGGGGGGTATTGCAATATTATTACTTGATTTTCATTATACTATACCTTTTTTGTTTGTTTTCACTTCACTTATTTATTTTAGAAACCTATTTTCTCTTATTACACACTCTATTTGCAATGTTCCTATTTTCTTCATTTTCAATTGGGAGTTGTAATTCACAAAAGAATTTCCCTACGGGGATGAATAAAGTTTTTCTGATTCTGATTCTGATTTTTTTGGCCTATTTTGAAGCCGTACTATATTATGATAATTTTTCTGACATTTTGAAGCTATACTAAAGTATAACTTTTTTGGGCTTATTTTGATGCCTTATTTTACTATGACATTTTTTGGCATATTTTGAGGCTATACTAAAGTATGACTTTTTTTGGCCTATTTTGAAGCCTTATTATACTATGACCATTTTTATGACATATTGAGGCCTTACTAAAGTATGACTTTTTTTGGCAAATTTTGATGCCTTACTATACTATGACGTTTTTATGACATTTTGAGGCCTTACTAAAGTATGACTTTTTTTGGCATATTTTGACGTCAGTATGTCGTATTTTATGACCATTTGAGGCCTTACTAAAGTATGACTTTTTTTGGCATATTTTGACGTCATACTGAAGTATGACTTTTTTTTGGCAAATTTTGATGCCTTACTATACAATTATGTTTTTTATGACATTTTGAGGCCTTACTAAAGTATGACTTTTTTTGGCATATTTTGACATCATACCGCGGTATGTCGTTTTTTATGACATTTTGAGGCCTTACTAAAGTATGACTTTTTTTGGCATATTTTGACGTCATACCGCGGTATGTCGTTTTTTATGACATTTTGAGGCCGTACTAAAGTATGACTTTTTTTGGCATATATTGACGTCATACCGCGGTATGTCGTTTTTTATGACATTTTGAGGCCGTACTAAAGTATGACTTTTTTTGGCATATTTTGACGTCATACTAAATTATGACTTTTTTTGGCATATTTTCACGTCATACTAAAGTATGACTTTTTTTGGCATATTTTGACGTCATACCGTGGTATGTCGTTTTTTATGACATTTTGAGGCCTTACTAAAGTATGACTTTTTTATACATATATTGACGTCATACCACGGTATGTCGTTTTTTATGACATTTTGAGGCCTTACTAAAGTATGACTTTTTTTGGCATATTTTGACGTCATACGTCGTATGTCGTTTTTTATGACATTTTGAGGCCTTACTAAAGCATGACTTTTTTTGGCATATTTTGACGTCATACCGCGGTATGTCGTATTTTATGACCTTTTGAGGCCTTACTAAAGTATGACTTTTTTTGGCATATATTGACGTCCTACCGCGGTATGTCGTTTTTTATGACATTTTGAGGCCGTACTAAAGTATGACTTTTTTTGGCAAATTTTGATGCCTTACTATACAATGATGTTTTTTATGACATTTTGAGGCCTTACTAAAGTATGACTTTTTTTGGCATATTTCGATGCCTTACTATACTATGACGTTTTTTATGACATTTTGAGACCTTACTAAAGTATGACTTTTTTTGGCATATTTTGATGCCTTACTATACTATGACGTTTTTTATGACATTTTGAGACCTTACTAAAGTATGACTTTTTTTGGCATATTTTGACGTCATACCGCGGTATGTCGTTTTTTATGACATTTGGAGGCCTTACTAAAGTATGACTTTTTTTGGCATATTTTGACGTCATACCGCGGTATGTCGTATTTTATGACCTTTTGAGGCCTTACTAAAGTATGACTTTTTTTGGCATATTTTGACGTCATACCGCGGTATGTCGTTTTTTATGACATTTTGAGGCCATACTAAAGTATGACTTTTTTTGGCAAATTTTGATGCCTTACTATACAATGACGTTTTTTATGACATTTTGAGGCCTTACTAAAGTATGACTTTTTTTGGCATATTTTGACGTCATACCGCGGTATGTCGTTTTTTATGACATTTTGAGGCCTTACTAAAGTATGACTTTTTTTGGCAAATTTTGATGCCTTACTATACTATGTCGTTTTTTATGACATTTTGAGGCCTTACTAAAGTATGACTTTTTTTGGCATATTTTGATGCCTTACTATACTATGACGTTTTTTATGACATTTTGAGACCTTACTAAAGTATGACTTTTTTTGGCATATTTTGACGTCATACCACGGTATGTCGTTTTTTATGACATTTTGAGGCCTTACTAAAGTATGACTTTTTTTGGCATATATTGACGTCATACCGCGGTATGTCGTTTTTTATGACATTTTGAGGCCTTACTAAAGTATGACTTTTTTTGGCAAATTTTGATGCCTTACTATACTATGACGTTTTTTATGACATTTTGAGACCTTACTAAAGTATGACTTTTTTTGGCATATTTTGACGTCATACCGCGGTATGTCGTTTTTTATGACATTTGGAGGCCTTACTAAAGTATGACTTTTTTTGGCATATTTTGACGTCATACCGCGGTATGTCGTATTTTATGACCTTTTGAGGCCTTACTAAAGTATGACTTTTTTTGGCATATTTTGACGTCATACCGCGGTATGTCGTTTTTTATGACATTTTGAGGCCTTACTAAAGTATGACTTTTTTGGCATATTTTGACGTCATACCGCGGTATGTCGTTTTTTATGACATTTTGAGGCCTTACTAAAGTATGACTTTTTTTGGCATATTTTGACGTCATACCGCGGTATGTCGTTTTTTATGACATTTTGAGGCCTTACTAAAGTATGACTTTTTTTGGCAAATTTTGATGCCTTACTATACTATGACGTTTTTTATGACATTTTGAGGCCTTACTAAAGTATGACTTTTTTGGCATATTTTGACGTCATACCGCGGTATGTCGTTTTTTATGACATTTTGAGGCCTTACTAAAGTATGACTTTTTTTGGCATATATTGACATCATACCGCGGTATGTCGTTTTTTATGACATTTTGATGCCTTACTAAAGTATGACTTTTTTTGGCATATATTGACGTCATACTAAAGTATGACTTTTTTTGGCATATTTTGACGTCATACCGCGGTATGTCGTTTTTTATGACATTTTGAGGCCATACTAAAGTATGACTTTTTTTGGCAAATTTTGATGCCTTACTATACAATGACGTTTTTTATGACATTTTGAGGCCTTACTAAAGTATGACTTTTTTTGGCATATTTTGACGTCATACCGCGGTATGTCGTTTTTTATGACATTTTGAGGCCTTACTAAAGTATGACTTTTTTTGGCAAATTTTGATGCCTTACTATACTATGTCGTTTTTTATGACATTTTGAGGCCTTACTAAAGTATCACTTTTTTGGCAAATTTTGATGCCTTACTATACTATGACGTTTTTTATGACATTTTGAGGCCTTACTAAAGTATGACTTTTTTTGGCAAATTTTGATGCCTTACTATACTATGACGTTTTTTATGAGATTTTGAGGCCTTACTAAAGTATGACTTTTTTTGGCAAATTTTGATGCCTTACTATACTATGTCGTTTTTTATGACATTTTGAGGCCTTACTAAAGTATGACTTTTTTTGGCATATTTTGACGTCATACCGCGGTATGTCGTTTTTTATGAGATTTTGAGGCCTTACTAAAGTATGACTTTTTTTGGCATATATTGACATCATACCGCGGTATGTCGTTTTTTATGACATTTTGATGCCTTACTAAAGTATGACTTTTTTGGCATATTTTGACATCATACCGCGGTACGTTGTTTTTTATGACATTTTGAGGCCTTACTAAAGTATGACTTTTTTTGGCATATATTGACGTCATACCGCGGTATGTCGTTTTTTATGACATTTTGAGGCCTTACTAAAGTATGACTTTTTTTGGCATATTTTGACGTCATACCGCGGTATGTCGTTTTTTATGACATTTTGAGGCCTTACTAAAGTATGACTTTTTTTGGCAAATTTTGATGCCTTACTATACTATGACGTTTTTTATGACATTTTGAGGCCTTACTAAAGTATGACTTTTTTGGCATATTTTGACGTCATACCGCGGTATGTCGTTTTTTATGAGATTTTGAGGCCTTACTAAAGTATGACTTTTTTTGGCATATATTGACATCATACCGCGGTATGTCGTTTTTTATGACATTTTGATGCCTTACTAAAGTATGACTTTTTTTGGCATATATTGACGTCATACTAAAGTATGACTTTTTTTGGCATATTTTGACGTCATACCGCGGTATGTCGTTTTTTATGACATTTTGAGGCCATACTAAAGTATGACTTTTTTTGGCAAATTTTGATGCCTTACTATACAATGACGTTTTTTATGACATTTTGAGGCCTTACTAAAGTATGACTTTTTTTGGCATATTTTGACGTCATACCGCGGTATGTCGTTTTTTATGACATTTTGAGGCCTTACTAAAGTATGACTTTTTTTGGCAAATTTTGATGCCTTACTATACTATGTCGTTTTTTATGACATTTTGAGGCCTTACTAAAGTATCACTTTTTTGGCAAATTTTGATGCCTTACTATACTATGACGTTTTTTATGACATTTTGAGGCCTTACTAAAGTATGACTTTTTTTGGCAAATTTTGATGCCTTACTATACTATGACGTTTTTTATGAGATTTTGAGGCCTTACTAAAGTATGACTTTTTTTGGCAAATTTTGATGCCTTACTATACTATGTCGTTTTTTATGACATTTTGAGGCCTTACTAAAGTATGACTTTTTTTGGCATATTTTGACGTCATACCGCGGTATGTCGTTTTTTATGAGATTTTGAGGCCTTACTAAAGTATGACTTTTTTTGGCATATATTGACATCATACCGCGGTATGTCGTTTTTTATGACATTTTGATGCCTTACTAAAGTATGACTTTTTTGGCATATTTTGACATCATACCGCGGTACGTTGTTTTTTATGACATTTTGAGGCCTTACTAAAGTATGACTTTTTTTGGCATATATTGACGTCATACTAAAGTATGACTTTTTTTGGCAAATTTTGATGCCTTACTATACAATGATGTTTTTTATGACATTTTGAGGCCTTACTAAAGTATGACTTTTTTTGGCATATTTTGACATCATAACGCGGTATGTCGTTTTTTATGACATTTTGATGCCTTACTAAAGTATGACTTTTTTTGGCATATATTGACGTCATATTGACGTCATACTAAAGTATGACTTTTTTTGGCATATTTTGACGTCATACGTCGTATGTCGTTTTTTATGACATTTTGAGGCCTTACTAAAGCATGACTTTTTTTGGCATATTTTGACGTCATACCGCGGTATGTCGTATTTTATGACCTTTTGAGGCCTTACTAAAGTATGACTTTTTTTGGCATATATTGACGTCCTACCGCGGTATGTCGTTTTTTATGACATTTTGAGGCCTTACTAAAGTATGACTTTTTTTGGCAAATTTTGATGCCTTACTATACTATGACGTTTTTTATGACATTTTGAGGCCTTACTAAAGTATGACTTTTTTTGGCATATTTTGACGTCATACCGCGGTATGTCGTTTTTTATGACATTTGGAGGCCTTACTAAAGTATGACTTTTTTTGGCATATTTTGACGTCATACCGCGGTATGTCGTTTTTTATGACATTTTGAGGCCTTACTAAAGTATGACTTTTTTTGGCATATTTTGACGTCATACCGCGGTATGTCGTTTTTTATGACATTTTGAGGCCTTACTAAAGTATGACTTTTTTTGGCAAATTTTGATGCCTTACTATACTATGACGTTTTTTATGACATTTTGAGGCCTTACTAAAGTATGACTTTTTTGGCATATTTTGACGTCATACCGCGGTATGTCGTTTTTTATGACATTTTGAGGCCTTACTAAAGTATGACTTTTTTTGGCATATATTGACATCATACCACGGTATGTCGTTTTTTATGACATTTTGATGCCTTACTAAAGTATGACTTTTTTTTGGCATATATTGACGTCATACTAAAGTATGACTTTTTTTGGCATATTTTGACGTCATACCGCGGTATGTCGTTTTTTATGACATTTTGAGGCCATACTAAAGTATGACTTTTTTTGGCAAATTTTGATGCCTTACTATACAATGACGTTTTTTATGACATTTTGAGGCCTTACTAAAGTATGACTTTTTTTGGCATATTTTGACGTCATACCGCGGTATGTCGTTTTTTATGACATTTTGAGGCCTTACTAAAGTATGACTTTTTTTGGCAAATTTTGATGCCTTACTATACTATGACGTTTTTTATGACATTTTGAGGCCTTACTAAAGTATGACTTTTTGGCATATTTTGACGTCATAGCGTATGTCGTTTTTTATGACATTTTGAGGCCTTACTAAAGTATGACTTTTTTTGGCATATATTGACATCATACCGCGGTATGTCGTTTTTTATGACATTTTGATGCCTTACTAAAGTATGACTTTTTTTGGCATATTTTGACGTCATACCGCGGTATGCCGTTTTTTATGACATTTTGAGGCCTTACTAAAGTATGACTTTTTTTGGCATATATTGACGTCATACCGCGGTATGACGTTTTTTATGACATTTTGAGGCCTTACTAAAGTATGACTTTTTTTGGCAAATTTTGATGCCTTACTATACAATGATGTTTTTTATGACATTTTGAGGCCTTACTAAAGTATGACTTTTTTTGGCATATTTTGACGTCATACCGCGGTATGTCGTTTTTTATGACATTTTGAGGCCTTACTAAAGTATGACTTTTTTTGGCATATTTTGACGTCATACCGCGGTATGTCGTTTTTTATGACATTTTGAGGCCTTACTAAAGTATGACTTTTTTTGGCAAATTTTGATGCCTTACTATACTATGACGTTTTTTATGACATTTTGAGGCCTTACTAAAGTATGACTTTTTTGGCATATTTTGACGTCATACCGCGGTATGTCGTTTTTTATGACATTTTGAGGCCTTACTAAAGTATGACTTTTTTTGGCATATATTGACATCATACCGCGGTATGTCGTTTTTTATGACATTTTGATGCCTTACTAAAGTATGACTTTTTTTGGCAAATTTTGATGCCTTACTATACAATGATGTTTTTTATGACATTTTGAGGCCTTACTAAAGTATGACTTTTTTTGGCATATTTTGACGTCATACCGCGGTATGTCGTTTTTTATGACATTTTGAGGCCTTACTAAAGTATGACTTTTTTTGGCATATTTTGACGTCATACCGCGGTATGTCGTTTTTTATGACATTTTGAGGCCTTACTAAAGTATGACTTTTTTTGGCAAATTTTGATGCCTTACTATACTATGACGTTTTTTATGACATTTTGAGACCTTACTAAAGTATGACTTTTTTTGGCATATTTTGACGTCATACCGCGGTATGTCGTTTTTTATGACATTTGGAGGCCTTACTAAAGTATGACTTTTTTTGGCATATTTTGACGTCATACCGCGGTATGTCGTTTTTTATGACATTTTGAGGCCTTACTAAAGTATGACTTTTTTTTGGCATATTTTGACGTCATACCGCGGTATGTCGTTTTTTATGACATTTTGAGGCCTTACTAAAGTATGACTTTTTTTGGCAAATTTTGATGCCTTACTATACTATGACGTTTTTTATGACATTTTGAGGCCTTACTAAAGTATGACTTTTTTGGCATATTTTGACGTCATACCGCGGTATGTCGTTTTTTATGACATTTTGAGGCCTTACTAAAGTATGACTTTTTTTGGCATATATTGACATCATACCGCGGTATGTCGTTTTTTATGACATTTTGATGCCTTACTAAAGTATGACTTTTTTTGGCATATATTGACGTCATACTAAAGTATGACTTTTTTTGGCATATTTTGACGTCATACCGCGGTATGTCGTTTTTTATGACATTTTGAGGCCATACTAAAGTATGACTTTTTTTGGCAAATTTTGATGCCTTACTATACAATGACGTTTTTTATGACATTTTGAGGCCTTACTAAAGTATGACTTTTTTTGGCATATTTTGACGTCATACCGCGGTATGTCGTTTTTTATGACATTTTGAGGCCTTACTAAAGTATGACTTTTTTTGGCAAATTTTGATGCCTTACTATACTATGACGTTTTTTATGACATTTTGAGGCCTTACTAAAGTATGACTTTTTGGCATATTTTGACGTCATAGCGTATGTCGTTTTTTATGACATTTTGAGGCCTTACTAAAGTATGACTTTTTTTGGCATATATTGACATCATACCGCGGTATGTCGTTTTTTATGACATTTTGATGCCTTACTAAAGTATGACTTTTTTTGGCATATTTTGACGTCATACTGCGGTATGCCGTTTTTTATGACATTTTGAGGCCTTACTAAAGTATGACTTTTTTTGGCATATATTGACGTCATACCGCGGTATGACGTTTTTTATGACATTTTGAGGCCTTACTAAAGTATGACTTTTTTTGGCAAATTTTGATGCCTTACTATACAATGATGTTTTTTATGACATTTTGAGGCCTTACTAAAGTATGACTTTTTTTGGCATATATTGACGTCATACTAAAGTATGATTTTTTTTGGCAAATTTTGATGCCTTACTATACAATGATGTTTTTTATGACATTTTGAGGCCTTACTAAAGTATGACTTTTTTTGGCATATTTTGACGTCATACCGCGGTATGTCGTTTTTTATGACATTTTGAGGCCTTACTAAAGTATGACTTTTTTTGGCATATTTTGACATCATAACGCGGTATGTCGTTTTTTATGACATTTTGATGCCTTACTAAAGTATGACTTTTTTTGGCATATATTGACGTCATATTGACGTCATACTAAAGTATGACTTTTTTTGGCATATTTTGACGTCATACGTCGTATGTCGTTTTTTATGACATTTTGAGGCCTTACTAAAGCATGACTTTTTTTGGCATATATTGACGTCATACCGCGGTATGTCGTATTTTATGACCTTTTGAGGCCTTACTAAAGTATGACTTTTTTTGGCATATATTGACGTCCTACCGCGGTATGTCGTTTTTTATGACATTTTGAGGCCGTACTAAAGTATGACTTTTTTTGGCAAATTTTGATGCCTTACTATACAATGATATTTTTTATGACATTTTGAGGCCTTACTAAAGTATGACTTTTTTTGGCAAATTTTGATGCCTTACTATACTATGACGTTTTTTATGACATTTTGAGACCTTACTAAAGTATGACTTTTTTTGGCATATTTTGACGTCATACCGCGGTATGACGTTTTTTATGACATTTTGAGGCCTTACTAAAGTATGACTTTTTTTGGCATATTTTGACGTCATACCGCGGTATGCCGTTTTTTATGACATTTTGAGGCCTTACTAAAGTATGACTTTTTTGGCATATTTTGACGTCATACCGCGGTATGTCGTTTTTTATGACATTTTGAGGCCTTACTAAAGTATGACTTTTTTTGGCATATATTGACATCATACCGCGGTATGTCGTTTTTTATGACATTTTGATGCCTTACTAAAGTATGACTTTTTTTGGCATATATTGACGTCATACTAAAGTATGACTTTTTTTGGCATATTTTGACGTCATACCGCGGTATGTCGTTTTTTATGACATTTTGAGGCCATACTAAAGTATGACTTTTTTTGGCAAATTTTGATGCCTTACTATACAATGACGTTTTTTATGACATTTTGAGGCCTTACTAAAGTATGACTTTTTTTGGCATATTTTGACGTCATACCGCGGTATGTCGTTTTTTATGACATTTTGAGGCCTTACTAAAGTATGACTTTTTTTGGCATATATTGACGTCATACCGCGGTATGTCGTTTTTTATGACATTTTGAGGCCTTACTAAAGTATGACTTTTTTTGGCAAATTTTGATGCCTTACTATACAATGATGTTTTTTATGACATTTTGAGGCCTTACTAAAGTATGACTTTTTTTGGCATATTTTGACGTCATATCGCGGTATGTCGTTTTTTATGACATTTTGAGGCCTTACTAAAGTATGACTTTTTTTGGCATATTTTGACGTCATACCGCGGTATGTCGTTTTTTATGACATTTTGAGGCCTTACTAAAGTATGACTTTTTTTGGCATATATTGACGTCATACTAAAGTATGACTTTTTTTGGCATATTTTGACGTCATACCGCGGTATGTCGTTTTTTATGACATTTTGAGGCCTTACTAAAGTATGACTTTTTTTGGCATATTTTGACGTCATACCGCGGTATGTCGTATTTTATGACCTTTTGAGGCCTTACTAAAGTATGACTTTTTTTGGCATATATTGACGTCCTACCGCGGTATGTCGTTTTTTATGACATTTTGAGGCCGTACTAAAGTATGACTTTTTTTGGCAAATTTTGATGCCTTACTATACAATGATGTTTTTTATGACATTTTGAGGCCTTACTAAAGTATGACTTTTTTTGGCATATTTTGATGCCTTACTATACTATGACGTTTTTTATGACATTTTGAGACCTTACTAAAGTATGACTTTTTTTGGCATATTTTGACATCATACCACGGTATGTCGTTTTTTATGACATTTTGAGGCCTTACTAAAGTATGACTTTTTTTGGCATATATTGACGTCATACCGCGGTATGTCGTTTTTTATGACATTTTGAGGCCTTACTAAAGTATGACTTTTTTTGGCAAATTTTGATGCCTTACTATACTATGACGTTTTTTATGAGATTTTGAGGCCTTACTAAAGTATGACTTTTTTTGGCAAATTTTGATGCCTTACTATACTATGTCGTTTTTTATGACATTTTGAGGCCTTACTAAAGTATGACTTTTTTTGGCATATTTTGACGTCATACCGCGGTATGTCGTTTTTTATGACATTTTGAGGCCTTACTAAAGTATGACTTTTTTTGGCATATATTGACATCATACCGCGGTATGTCGTTTTTTATGACATTTTGATGCCTTACTAAAGTATGACTTTTTTGGCATATTTTGACATCATACCGCGGTACGTTGTTTTTTATGACATTTTGAGGCCTTACTAAAGTATGACTTTTTTTGGCATATATTGACGTCATACTAAAGTATGACTTTTTTTGGCAAATTTTGATGCCTTACTATACAATGATGTTTTTTATGACATTTTGAGGCCTTACTAAAGTATGACTTTTTTTGGCATATTTTGACGTCATACCGCGGTATGTCGTTTTTTATGACATTTTGAGGCCTTACTAAAGTATGACTTTTTTTGGCATATTTTGACATCATAACGCGGTATGTCGTTTTTTATGACATTTTGATGCCTTACTAAAGTATGACTTTTTTTGGCATATATTGACGTCATATTGACGTCATACTAAAGTATGACTTTTTTTGGCATATTTTGACGTCATACGTCGTATGTCGTTTTTTATGACATTTTGAGGCCTTACTAAAGCATGACTTTTTTTGGCATATTTTGACGTCATACCGCGGTATGTCGTATTTTATGACCTTTTGAGGCCTTACTAAAGTATGACTTTTTTTGGCATATATTGACGTCCTACCGCGGTATGTCGTTTTTTATGACATTTTGAGGCCGTACTAAAGTATGACTTTTTTTGGCAAATTTTGATGCCTTACTATACAATGATGTTTTTTATGACATTTTGAGGCCTTACTAAAGTATGACTTTTTTTGGCATATTTCGATGCCTTACTATACTATGACGTTTTTTATGACATTTTGAGACCTTACTAAAGTATGACTTTTTTTGGCAAATTTTGATGCCTTACTATACTATGACGTTTTTTATGACATTTTGAGGCCTTACTAAAGTATGACTTTTTTGGCATATTTTGACGTCATACCGCGGTATGTCGTTTTTTATGACATTTTGAGGCCTTACTAAAGTATGACTTTTTTTGGCATATATTGACATCATACCGCGGTATGTCGTTTTTTATGACATTTTGATGCCTTACTAAAGTATGACTTTTTTTGGCATATATTGACGTCATACTAAAGTATGACTTTTTTTGGCATATTTTGACGTCATACCGCGGTATGTCGTTTTTTATGACATTTTGAGGCCATACTAAAGTATGACTTTTTTTGGCAAATTTTGATGCCTTACTATACAATGACGTTTTTTATGACATTTTGAGGCCTTACTAAAGTATGACTTTTTTTGGCATATTTTGACGTCATACCGCGGTATGTCGTTTTTTATGACATTTTGAGGCCTTACTAAAGTATGACTTTTTTTGGCAAATTTTGATGCCTTACTATACTATGTCGTTTTTTATGACATTTTGATGCCTTACTAAAGTATGACTTTTTTTGGCATATTTTGACGTCATACCGCGGTATGCCGTTTTTTATGACATTTTGAGGCCTTACTAAAGTATGACTTTTTTTGGCATATATTGACGTCATACCGCGGTATGACGTTTTTTATGACATTTTGAGGCCTTACTAAAGTATGACTTTTTTTGACAAATTTTGATGCCTTACTATACAATGATGTTTTTTATGACATTTTGAGGCCTTACAAAAGTATGACTTTTTTTGGCATATTTTGACGTCATACCGCGGTATGTCGTTTTTTATGACATTTTGAGGCCTTACTAAAGTATGACTTTTTTTGGCATATTTTGACGTCATACCGCGGTATGTCGTTTTTTATGACATTTTGAGGCCTTACTAAAGTATGACTTTTTTTGGCAAATTTTGATGCCTTACTATACTATGACGTTTTTTATGACATTTTGAGGCCTTACTAAAGTATGACTTTTTTGGCATATTTTGACGTCATACCGCGGTATGTCGTTTTTTATGACATTTTGAGGCCTTACTAAAGTATGACTTTTTTTGGCAAATTTTGATGCCTTACTATACTATGTCGTTTTTTATGACATTTTGATGCCTTACTAAAGTATGACTTTTTTTGGCATATTTTGACGTCATACCGCGGTATGCCGTTTTTTATGACATTTTGAGGCCTTACTAAAGTATGACTTTTTTTGGCATATATTGACGTCATACCGCGGTATGACGTTTTTTATGACATTTTGAGGCCTTACTAAAGTATGACTTTTTTTGACAAATTTTGATGCCTTACTATACAATGATGTTTTTTATGACATTTTGAGGCCTTACAAAAGTATGACTTTTTTTGGCATATTTTGACGTCATACCGCGGTATGTCGTTTTTTATGACATTTTGAGGCCTTACTAAAGTATGACTTTTTTTGGCATATTTTGACGTCATACCGCGGTATGTCGTTTTTTATGACATTTTGAGGCCTTACTAAAGTATGACTTTTTTTGGCAAATTTTGATGCCTTACTATACTATGACGTTTTTTATGACATTTTGAGGCCTTACTAAAGTATGACTTTTTTGGCATATTTTGACGTCATACCGCGGTATGTCGTTTTTTATGACATTTTGAGGCCTTACTAAAGTATGACTTTTTTTGGCATATTTTGACGTCATACCGCGGTATGTCGTTTTTTATGACATTTTGAGGCCTTACTAAAGTATGACTTTTTTTGGCAAATTTTGATGCCTTACTATACTATGACGTTTTTTATGACATTTTGAGGCCATACTAAAGTATGACTTTTTTTGGCAAATTTTGATGCCTTACTATACTATGACGTTTTTTATGACATTTTGAGGCCTTACTAAAGTATGACTTTTTTTGGCATATTTTGACGTCATACCGCGGTATGTCGTTTTTTATGACATTTTGAGGCCTTACTAAAGTATGACTTTTTTTGGCAAATTTTGATGCCTTACTATACTATGACGTTTTTTATGACATTTTGAGGCCTTACTAAAGTATGACTTTTTTTGGCATATATTGACGTCATACTAAAGTATGACTTTTTTTGGCAAATTTTGATGCCTTACTATACAATGATGTTTTTTATGACATTTTGAGGCCTTACTAAAGTATGACTTTTTTTGGCATATTTTGACGTCATACCGCGGTATGTCGTTTTTTATGACATTTTGAGGCCTTACTAAAGTATGACTTTTTTTGGCAAATTTTGATGCCTTACTATACTATGACGTTTTTTATGACATTTTGAGGCCTTACTAAAGTATGACTTTTTTGGCATATTTTGACGTCATACCGCGGTATGTCGTTTTTTATGACATTTTGAGGCCTTACTAAAGTATGACTTTTTTTGGCATATATTGACATCATACCGCGGTATGTCGTTTTTTATGACATTTTGATGCCTTACTAAAGTATGACTTTTTTTGGCAAATTTTGATGCCTTACTATACAATTATGTTTTTTATGACCTTTTGAGGCCTTACTAAAGTATGACTTTTTTTGGCATATTTTGACGTCATACCGCGGTATGTCGTTTTTTATGACATTTTGAGGCCTTACTAAAGTATGACTTTTTTTGGCATATATTGACGTCATACTAAAGTATGACTTTTTTTGGCATATTTTGACGTCATACCGCGGTATGTCGTTTTTTATGACATTTTGAGGCCTTACTAAAGTATGACTTTTTTTGGCATATTATGACGTCATACCGCAGTATGTTGTTTTTTATGACATTTTGAGGCCTTACTAAAGTATGACTTTTTTTGGCAAATTTTGATGCCTTATTATACTATGACGTTTTTTATGACATTTGGAGGCCTTACTAAAGTATGACTTTTTTTGGCATATATTGATGTCATACCGCGGTATGTCGTATTTTATGACCTTTTGAGGCCGTACTAAAGTATGACTTTTTTTGGCATATTTTGACGTCATACCGCGGTATGTCGTTTTTTATGACATTTTGAGGCCTTACTAAAGTATGACTTTTTTTGGCATATATTGACATCATACCGCGGTATGTCGTTTTTTATGACATTTTGATGCCTTACTAAAGTATGACTTTTTTTGGCATATTTTGACGTCATACCGCGGTATGTCGTTTTTTATGACATTTTGAGGCCGTACTAAAGTATGACTTTTTTTGGCAAATTTTGATGCCTTACTATACTATGACGTTTTTTATGACATTTTGAGGCCTTACTAAAGTATGACTTTTTTGGCATATTTTGACGTCATACCGCGGTATGTCGTTTTTTATGACATTTTGAGGCCTTACTAAAGTATGACTTTTTTTGGCATATTTTGACATCATACCGCGGTATGTCATTTTTTATGACATTTTGAGGGCTTACTAAAGTATGACTTTTTTTGGCATATTTTGACGTCATACGTATGTCGTTTTTTATGACATTTTGAAGCCTTACTAAAGTATGACTTTTTTTGGCATATTTTGACGTCATACTATACTATGACCATTTTTATGACATTTTGGGGCTATACTAAAGTATGATTTTTTTTGGGCCTATTTTGAAGCCTTCCTATACTATAATGTTTTTTGGCACATTTTGAGGCCATAATAAAATATTATTTTTTTTGGCCTATTTTGAAGCCTTACTATACTATGACCTTTTTTGGCCTATTTTGAGGCCATACTAAAGTCTGACTTTTTTGGCATATCTTTAAGCCTTACTATACTATGACCATTTTTATGACATTTTTTGACAAGCCTCTTTTCTTCATTTTCAATTGGGAGTTGTAAGTAACAAAACAATTTCCCTACGGGGATTAATAAAGTTTTTTGATTCAGATTTTTTTTTTTTTTGGCCTATTTTGAAGCCTTACTATATTATGACCTTTTTTAAATAAAACAACAATTCTCAGGAGCCTGTGCAGGCTGTTTGTGGAGCCGGCTCTATATGAAATTCTTTTCTTTCAGACTACACTCTGCCTTTGTATTATCAATATAATTGAAATGGTTCCAGATTTTTCTTCTTTTCCTCATGTCACTCATTTTCTTAACTATACCTTTCTAATGCGTCAGTGTTTTCTTTCCTTGTAGCCCCTGGCTCTCTATCTCTCTTCCCCTCATGTGCTACTGCTGCTGCGAGTGTAACTACTGCCCCTCCCCCCTCTACTCAGCGCAAACACAAGCCGCAAACACATATTGATCAATCACATGCGGCTTGAAGAAAAAAGAGAAAATGAAAAAAAAACAACAAAACAACGTTCCGACCACTGGCCGGGAACAGATCGGCCGTTCGGGAAACCTCCTGAACCTCCTGACCTGAACTCAAGTTACTGCTTCCAGCTAATAAAAATTTTTGCACGTAATCTGTAAACCCATAACTTTTGTTATATTTTTTTGTACTTGTGAATTTCGATACTCTTGCAGAGGGCTAAGTTAGCTCTTTCCCCCTGTTTACAGTCTTTGTGCTGAGCCAAGCTAACCATCTCCTGGCTCCAGCTAAGTATTTCCTTTAGTCTTTTATTTGCAAGGGACAGCACACATTAATTCAGCAGCAAAATATCAATGTGTCAGATTTAGCCAAAAGGCTAAATGTCATCTGCAGTCCTTGGCAGGTTGATGCTGTATTAAAAGAAACAAGCAAGACCCACAAAACATCAGGGCAGAGTGTACGAGAGGGATCAATCTTCTTATCTAATTCTCAACTAGAGAACAAATAAACATATTGTCAAACTATTCCTTTAATGGTGTTAGCATCATCCTTGCATGCAAATTCTGTCAAACACAAGATACTTTTGCACAGTTACCATCCATTCAACAATTTTACAGTGATTAGCTCTTTAAGTGCATATGAAAGTTTTATGGTTGCCTGTCATAAATTAGACTTTACTGTGTTTAAAAGGTTAAACAGCTCAGCTACTGTACATGAAATGAAAGCTATAGCATAGACGTGATGCTGAAATTGCTTCGGTAGTGTAGCCTGGATACACTTCACAGCTGCACCACCTCCCAGCCAATCACTCACACAGACTCACACAAAAGTGCTACTTAACAAATTCTATTTGTGGCCTTGAAAGTATGAAAGGACTACATCTTGAAGGTAAAAGCTTTGCAGATTCACAGAGCAGCACTGTTGAGATGATGAGAGTCTGGGGACATCATGAGATGTGACGCACCAAGATATAAATACGACTTTGTTTATCACCCACCTTCCTCCCTATGACGCGAGTAGATGTTGAATTGTGTGTGTATGTGTGCCGGAGACAGTCCCTGCGCATGTGTGTTTGTGACTGTATGTAAAAGCTTAACACGCTGTGTTGTTTTATAGCAATGTTCATCAGTTTGTGCTGGCATATGTGTGAATATCTGCCGTGTTTCTGTTTGACTATATGGATGTGGGCCAACATCCATTATATAGAGAAAGCTCATAATGATTTTCCAGCTGCACGGCCTGCAGTGTTCGGCTCCACCCACACAAACACAAACACAAACACAAACACACACACACACACACACACACACACACACACACACACACACACTCAGTCACCAAAACCACAGCTGGTGCTTCATTACAGTGAATAAGCAGCAGCTAGCCTGGTGGGAGACAGGAGAGAGGCTTTTTGGTTTTTTTGTGTTTCTCTTCACACACAAAGTACAATATAAATGTGTCTTTATCTTTACATAGCTCATATTTTAAACTTTATATTTAACTTCGTTTACCCACATTCATTTACTGCTATTACATGAAATGCTTTGAAGAGCAAAGACTATGATTAGCCAGTAGGATTTGTTGTTCAGTTTTGTAATTGTGAAGTTGGTGAAAAGAGATATAGCAAGAGGAATAAGTTGGGATGGAGACAATGTGCAGTGGTTCCAACATTCAGCTCACTTTTGCAGTTAATTAGAGGGAAAAAGTCCAAATTTTGAGTCACTTTATGGCTGTGCTGTCTTCCTCAGTAAAAGGCCCTCCCTGCTTGTTGTTTGCCTGGGTGAGTTACTAAAGGTCTCTATGGATACCAAAGGAGTTATAAAAAGTTCTGCTGACTTCCCTGCCTGTCCCCCTCTCTGTTTATTATTGGGATTTGGTGTTGCAGTCATAAAGATGCAGGGGCGTTTATAAGAATCTGAAAATGATGCACTACGGGCTGTGCCCCTCTTGAGGAGGACACTTAACCACCCACGAGCACCGGTGCTGTCTGCTCTTTGGCTGACACTGTGATTCTACAAACCCATCACAGATGAAGTACACATGTTGATGTGTCTGTTTAGAGTTTAGAGTATTCACAGCATAGAGAGCTGCGACTGAAAATCCAATGTTTGTATGTAATACGGCACGACTACAACATCTGTGGATCATCCGCAACAAGAAATTTAAATGTAGTCATAAGGGCTTCATGCTTCATTTCATCATATAACACCAACGAAAACATAAGGCTTTTTCCCCAAACAATGACAGCAGATAGTGGTTGACTCACACTTATCTTCGTAGCATCCTTTGGCATCTCCTCCTCAGGAGCCACCTAGGCAAAACAATAAATAAAAAACAAACATGAGAGAAAGCATTTCATCTTAATCCTTTTAATAAATCATTAACTGATTTTTCTTTATTTCCCGTTCAAACAAGAATTAATATTGGACTTTCCTTAGTCTGATGACAAGAAACTCCAAGTGAATACTAATTCTGTCACCACTAGATCTGAGATTGTTTGCTACCACGTTAGCCAGCGTGATGGAAGCTGTTTGTATGTTTGTGTTGTGTTGTTGTTTGTGCCTCCTTATGGCCAAAAAGTAATTAATGCTGCTTTAAAGATATGAAACCGATCTCAAATGTGAAACCACTGGAGACACATGGTTGTTGCACCAAATACATGCCTTTTAAAGGCTAATTGCTAAAGGGGTAAGAAACACAAGTGGTCAGACAGTGTTAAAGATCGTAAATAAGCTACATTTGATTTTGCATTAAAAGCAAAAGCAATCCTACATTGCTCACAACAAGAGAGTGCTCCACAACTACAGCAAGTAGTTTACTAACCAGGGTTAACTCTGATGGATCTACAACTGACTGGGTAATAATTTTAATATTCACCTTCATTTTCTTGTCTTGTCATAAAAGGCTGTAAATATTCTTTAAGATAAAGACCCAAAGTAAAACCTGCTGGTTAACAGAGAGTTTGTTAACAAAAATGAATAATTTCACATCATAAGTCAGCCAGAGCTCCTGTTATAAACCTACTTCATTGGTTGTCCAGGACTGTCTGTCCGTCCAGTCGAGATGGTTCCTGATGTACCACCACTGGATCTCCAGTGAATACGAGGGCATTCCTGCCCCTCTGAAGGAGCAGGCCATCTCCACATCCTGACCTCTCTGGGCAGTCATATCGTGAGGCACCTCTGTGAACATGGCTGGACAGACACAGAATGAGACAGGATTAACCAAATGCTTTTTAGTTGATGACTTTCAGTGCAGGTAAAAAAAAAAAGATTAGCCTAGTAGAAGCAGATCTCCAAAATCTGTAACTTTCATGCCAAAAAAATATTGAAATGTAATGTTTCTCCAACAATTTTATTTTTGCAACATGAAAAATGCCCTGAAGCAACATTAAAGATCATGCTGTTGGCTATGGTGTTGCCTCAGAGGATTTCATACTCAACCCATCAAAATAGAAGCTTGCTTACACAAAGTCAGACAGGATTCATAGCATAAATCTAACAATGGCTCAGAAAATGCTGACATTTCCTCACAAACTAAAAGTGCTGTTGAGGCTTAGGTTGCAATAGGAAACATTTAGTGAGAAATACCAGGTCATGTATCATGAAACAGTTAAATAATTTCCATGCCAAAGCTTTGTGTAATGAATATACACTGAAACCATATTACAGCAGCCCTAACACTGAACACATTAATCACTGACAAAAAAGGTGAGCTCTTTCTCAGTTGCATTTTAAAGATGCTAAGTCACATTAAAACTGACTGTGATGGCGAGGATGATGAAAGTGATGAGGTGGAGTGTTTGCAAAAGAACGTGAGAGAAAGATAGTGTTCTTGTGCACCATTTGAAAAAAAACGAAAATAAAAATTGTTAAATAGGGAATAAAGTTGTTAATTTACAATTTTGCAATGTTCGGCTGCACCCAGGGTCTGGCAAATACATCACTTCAGTCAGACCAATGAAAAATAGCAAGTATAAACACTAAAACCCAGGCTAAAATGTCATCATTTGTTCAGGTAGCACAAAACTGTTGCTCATCACAGGCCTTTACTTTGAATGGAAATAACATGAATGCATTTAGCCTACTATTAACTTTATCCACTATTTGTTACCATTAAGGAGATTTGTCAGAACTTGTACTGTAAACTCCTGCATCATCCTGCATATTTTAAAGAAGTATTTACACTTCACTGGTTCAGAGTGAAGTTGGAAATATGTGACTTAACATGTTGACAGTGAGAATCCAATGCACCATTGCATTCTGCATTTGTGAATATGTCTCTCATTAGAGGAGGGAGCTCAGCTTGAGGTCCTGGACTTCATTTCTACACAGGATCCAGAATCTGAACTGGGACACATCTGGAGTGACATTTGTGCCAACAACTGGACCGACAGTGGAGCAGTCATCAGACTTGGAAAGGCTAAAGCTGGATGGTAAATGCCAAACTATCTTTTTGTGGATTCTGTTATCCAAATCGTATTACAGTACCATGAGTATACTGAATTTTTTGGAATCCCTAAATTTGGCATTCAGTAAACGACATGCTCTGATTAGTGAGCCCTGTGGGAGCAAATCCTTTCACTTGAACAACTTTTATTCCTTTCTCCTTTTTATATCTTCCTGCAACATAACAGGCAGCTTTTCAGCCAGAGTCTTCTTGTCATCCACATCAAACCACAGACTCAAATGTAACACTTACAGTGAGCCTCTTCTTTTGAATGGAGCTCAGCAGGTCACCCTTTCATACTCAAAGATAACTTTTTAGCAATATGACTGCTACTTATCACACTTAAAGGGAGACTATGTATTTTTATCTAAACAAGAGAAAATTACAGCATTTACTGATGGCACTGTGAATTTCTCTTCATCTCCCAAGACTCACATTGTCAGTTGCTTTATTTATGGAGAATGAAAGTTTCTTTTTGACCAACTAGTGGTTTGACAAGGAAAAAAAAATCTTACTTCAAGGTCCACTTTTTGGCTTTTTCTGGAGCTTTCAGCTGCATTTTTCAGAACGCCAGAAAGAGATGTAGTTGAAAACTCAGCAGAAAGCTAATGAATGGACCATATGTCAAGATTTTTTATTATTATTTTGCCATTATTTGAGAGAAAGAGAAATTGTGTTATTTTGTTTTTCAAAAGTTTCAGTGTAGCTTTAATATTACACAATCAGCCATGTTCCCTTTTTTCAAATGTCATTAAAAACTGATTTTGAATCATTTCATATAGTCATTCAGTGGCCTCGAGAAAATGTTGTATTATGAGAAAACCCAAATTTTAAATCGTATTTACTCCTCTTCATCGTATCTCTTCACTGAAACCCAGACTAAATTTCCTTTAGTATTACTAACTTGTGATCGACCACACTCGCAGGGGAAACTCTGATACAGATACACACACAGGAAGAGATATAATACATCAAGAATTCATTTACAAAAACAGCTTCTTAACATTTAAATGAAATATTAAAATGTGGGAGGAAAATCAAATGCCTCTCCAGATTTCACATAGCACAACCAAACCTTCCTCATTTCAGAGGTGCATGACATGTTTGTTTTTTTTTTTTTTAATAAAAGGCTGCAATTACTGGCTCCATACGTCACCACGTGAAAATAATAGCATGTTACACTTTCAATACTGTGACTATCACAATATTTTCCACTTGTTGTGTGGGAATTCCCCATGAAGCAACTGGATCAGGTTGTACGTTCCCTCTTGGGAAATCCTGTGTCACAGATGAAGAGTTTTGCTCCACCACACGGTCTCCTGGTTCCTTAAACTAAAATCTGCTTTTCAGTGTTACTGAAGTTTATCTGTAACTGAGCTTTTCCCTGATAGAAGAGTGAGACTTTAGAGGTTTGTCTGTCTGTGTTTTTAATTATCGAGCTATTAAAAAGCAAGTATAACTCCTTCCTCCTAACTTTAACATTTCTTAATCTTTTTTCAAGTGCCCATATTCACAGATTTGTCTGACTTATTCAGTCAATAAAAATAAGTCAAACCTGTGTAAACTAAGTGCCGACTTTCATCTGGGCTTATAGATTAACCTCGGCTGTTTAACTAGTCAGACTGTACTATGGATCTGTCTTGTATTACGAGAGCAGTACAAGCCTCAAGTCATACATCCCTCTTGTACATTGATCAAATCTGCTTATATTTTTCATTTGTGAAACCTGAAACGCACCAGGTATTGATTTGACATTACACAGCCGGAGCTAGCAACAATGCCCACAGCCCCTCTCTCGTAGATAATATTCAAAGCTGGGACATAAAAACAGCTGTGTAAGAGACAGAGCCTCTGAAGTTGCTCTCAGCAATGATAATCTGTCTATTTCCACTTAGCTGCGAAGCCCACAACGCAAAATCCATGCGCATTTCTGGCCTAATGCTTCACACATTTGGAGACCACAAGAAAATGTGATAGTCATCAGCAGTCCATTATAATGTAGGAGAGATCAATTTCACAAAATACACACAGCAGATTTTAATCTGATCACGAGATCTGTTTCTCAGTCTCTGACAATCAGTCCTTTCTTTCTTCATCTCAATCATTTCCACACCCACTGAATATTCTACAAACTGATTTTACAGTAAAAACTGAGACAAATTTAAAAGAAAGTCTCACAGATTACTTCTTTAAATTTAATTATCTTCTGCTGTAAATCTCTGTTTTCAGCCGATTTTTGTGTGACAATGATTCCTCAAACAAGTGGCTATCTAATGTTGTATCTCTTAGCAACAGTCATCTCCAATCTGCACACTGTCATTGTTGAGGCCATAAAAGGCTGCGATGAGTTGGGTCTGTTCACCCTGAAGCATTATCATTATCTCCAAAACAAACAGTGGAAGGCTCTCGGGCAATTGCTGCAAATCAGTGCTCGGAAGCTACAGTACAGCAGCCAAGTCAGACTCCGCGTCAAGCCATTTACCAGAGTGAGGAAGGAGGGATGGACAGAGAAATGAATGTGAGAGAAAGTGTGTTCATGAGACTGAGAAAAGGAGCCTGTGCGCGTTTGTGCGGTGAGCAAGAAAACAAATCATCACCAGAGACTGAATTAATGAGCAGGTCGGTGTTTATGAGAGTGAGGCTCTGTGCGTTTGTGAAGGACTAATATATCGTGAGAATATAGGGGGGGAATTAATATAAGACTGTGCATGTGCCAGAGAGAGAGGTGAAGAAGAGGAAGAGGAAGGAGAATGTGTGAGGTAGCAGATATCTGTGGGTGGAGAAGCTGCAGGGACACGTGTTATCGTTTATTTCTTTGAGAAATGGAATGTGGGAATTACAGCTGTGATAAAAGGGGAGCAGGAGGTGTTTTAGTTTTAAGTCTTTTTATGAAAATGTGCATTAGTTTTGGTCAAATTGTAGTCATTTGATTTCTGTGAGTTTCAGTCTAGATTTCATGAGTGACATGTTTTTAATCATCTATTTTCATTCATTTCATTGCATTTTGAGGTCACAGCTGTCGCCATCTTTGTGTATGGTTACCGTGGTTACATGTGTCTCTCACAAAGTGTCCATGTCACTCTGCTCTGCCGTGGTACAGACTGACTCGCCTCAGTAAATCCAGTTAGCTAACTCTGCCTGTTTGAACAGAAACGCTCTCCAAATCTAACATGGAGAGGCTACAGACACAGAGGATCTATACAATAACCACCACTGACCTTTGACCTTTTGAATATGAAATATAATCACTTCAGTATTTTATCTTACTAAACATTTGTGTGCTTATTTCTGCTTACTCTATTGCCCTATATTTCATAAATACAGAAGATGGTGCACCACTGCATATGACCACTGTCGTGTCTGCAAATTCCAGCCTGCGTATTTTTAATGTAGCGCATGAACATAAAACTTTTAGCTGCCTACTTCTCACCTTCTGTTCTGAGAGATCAATTCAGTGTCTGACCTGTGTTATGAGTTATGTCCAGAAAAGTGTTTTTTGCAGAACATCGTGATGTCAGACTGAAATTGACCTTTGACCTTTTGGATATAAAATGTCATCACTTCATCTTTGTATCCTAATAGACATTTGTGGAAAATGTGAAAATGTGGAGGCATAATAAAAAACGAGACACTATGATTGAACAGAAAGGCAGCCATACACTTCGAAGGGATTTACTGACTATCCTAATTTCACCTGAGTTCGTACACCCTCCAGCTCTGAACAAAACTAGGTAAGACAGCAAACATGCTGATTCCCACTTGTCAAAGTGACAGCGTGTTATTGGGATTAGTAGCTGGAATCACTGAATTTCAAACTTTAATTGTTTACACTACTCGTTACTGAAAAAGCAATGTGAATAAAGTAACTTCAGACAAACACATCATCCAAAACAACACTGAAACAGCATTTATCCAATAACTGGACAAGCTAGCCAAAAAACCTCGAGACATAGCTGAACATAAAGTATAATTTATTTAAAAAGTGATATGATTAAATAAAAATGTACAGGTTTCACAGTGTCTTGATTGAGGGTAATTTTCATGATATACTGTCTTATGATGATAAGAAATCAATAACTTTTGAAAAGCTGTAGTTTTAAAGCACTGCACAGCTGCTTCACTCCAATGTTGAAGACACAAATTCAGAGTTTACAACACAGTAAAAAATATCAAACTGATACAATCTATGAAAAGACAGTATCATGAAGACGCATCTTGCCCATATGTTGTTTGTTGGCCTAATGATGACCACTGTTTGGAGGCCGTGACATAATTTACCCTTCCTGTAATTATCAGCCACAGACCAGATCATGGGAGACAAGTTTAAAATTAACATATGCTTACATATGCTCACTCTGTTGCAAAACAGATCAAAAACACAGAAGATGAAAGATGGAGGACCTCTGAGGACTACCACTGTAGTGACTGCAAACTCAAGTCTGCACATTTTTAAAAACATGTAGAGCGTGCACATAAAACTTTTTAGCTGCTCACCTCTCCCCTTCTGCTCCTCCATGCCTCAACAAAACTAAAATCACATCACTTCCCTGGCACTCATACGTTATTTCACAGTTGCCTAACAAGGGTATTGAGAGACCCGTCATGCATTTGCTTCTATGCATTTTGCCTGTGGGCTCGTATCACCCAGACTCACTCAGCATTCTCCTCTCAGTGCCACAACGCGCTGCTGCAACAGTCAGTTTTTTTTTTTTAATACATAAGGGCTCTGGCAACACTGAGCCTCTCCGTGCCTTTTCTGCTCTCCATCTGAATCCATCATGATCGGGCAGCCAGTGACATCAGCCTCTGAATGTCAATGCTGTTCAGTGTGCGAGATGGCTGGCGGTGCACGCAGGCTGCATACAGTACTCTTAAGAGCTTTTCAGCTTCTTGAAATGGCTTCATAACAGCTGAGGAAGTGGCAAAGCGATGTGTGATTCACTAGCTATTATATGGTGATTAGGCTGATCTATGTGCAACCCCTGTTACACTCTGAGAAACAGAAGAAAATACATTTGCTGTGTTGGTCAGTCACACTTCTGCTAAACAGAATTCTATTTTCATTACAGTGCTAATTTAGTTAATATTTCCACTGATAGCTTTTATTTTTACTCAGATGCTACCAGGAAAAAATCTGTTGTGTTAGCATCTATTGTAAGAGATGACTGAACAGTGGCATTAGCTTCTTACTCTCAGTGCTAATGTATGTGATGTGCAGTAGTTACATTATGTGCAGCTATTTATTCAAGGAGGGTTGAATACCAGGATTGATCTTTGTAATGTCTTGATAGCACTTGGAATGTGCAAGTCAATGCAGAAAACATAGGGCATAGGAAATGACCCACATGGGATCAATGCTCTATGATAGGAAAAGTAACATATACAGTAAATTATATGAGGGAATTCATTTTCCTCATGCTCCTTTCTGCTACCAGGTTAGAAGGTATGCAATCAAATCTGCAGCCAGTTAATAACAAGATGGTTTCTCTGAGCACTGGTGCTACCTAACATCGTGCCATTTTCATCTTCGGATTTAAAATAAAGTTTCAGAAATCCTTGTTTGAAGTAAATAATAAGGTATACCTCCTGGATCATGTGCGCCGTCTTATCTGAGATTAGCAGATGGAAACTTTGTGTGCTCTGGAGTTTTCAGTAATACAGGCTTTGCATTTGGCATATGTTGTCATAATGTTTGAGACTTTTCCCTCTGATATGAAGTATAACTTTGCTGTGTTTGCAGCAGATGTACCAGCAGTTTTTGCACAGCCTATAGTGAATCATAATTACAGATGAAGCTATACAGCTCAGTCATATCAAAAAGTGGGGCTGAATCAAATGCTTCTACAAACACTAAATGCTAATGTCAAGGAACAAAGTCTCAATTATCCAAAAAAGCTGCACAAGCAAAGAGGAACAGTGGTAACGAGAGGATCCTCACCAACACTGACTGTAGACATGTGATTGAATATTTAAATACAAACTATGCCCTCAAAAATACGTGAACACTAAATAGAAGCTGGACATGATGAACTTCACCAACACATGCAGCAAACATGGAGCAACATCAACACCCACATCATCATGTCACCTGATAAATCTAAGACAATATTCACTCTCCTTTGAGCTCTAAAATATTGGTATTTTCAGCTGCTAGAGGTTTCACTTTGTTCACAAGCTAATAGCTGATGTTGTTAGTCATGTATTTTTTTATGTACAGTGGGTCTATTGAAACTTTCCCAATGAAAACAGCTGCTGATGGGAGACTGAACCAGGCAGCAAATCTACAGCCGTAAAACCAAAACAACGAGCTAAAAGAGGCAAAAATGCTCTGTAGAGCTGCAGAAATAAGTGATATTTCTCTGTGGGTTTGTCACTACAAGCCACATTTTTCAAATTACTGTACAGAGTCATTTGATGTAATACTCATTTAAGAAAACATGATTAATGGAGCTTTAAGGCAAGGAGCAGATTGTGTGCTTTGGATATGCATGTCCATATTCACGTGTGTGTTTCTGCGCATCCACTCACATACTCACAAGGACATGCTTACATGCAAATGTGGATGTGTGTGTATATGTATATATATATGTGTGTGTGTGTGTGTGTGTGTGTGTGTGTGTGTGTGTGTGTGTGTGTGTGTGTGTGGGGACCTTCACCACCCTTGCCTTTGCCAGCTCCTCCACTTGAGCTCAGTTTCCCGCTGTTTTGGCCCAAATCCCAGCTGCCGTCCTGCCTCCCCACAGCGGAGGTCAGGTCAGGTCTGTTTTCTCTCTTAATAAAATGAAAAAGGTTAAAAGGAGAACATGGGTTCCTGAGCCAAAGGGTTCAGCCAGAACACCAAGGACGAGTCATTTCTTTTCTATAATTCAACACAGTAAAAGGTGCCATCCCTGCACAACAAATTATTACCACATCATCACTCAACGACTGCTTCCTCACAAAAATACAACGGGAGCAAAGAGTTCAACAAAACAACAATGCCTTTGTAGTAAAAAAACAGCTTGAGATGAAGGTGCTTCAAGCATCTCTTGTGCCTGAGTGAGACATCAGGCGAAAGAAGAGGTTCATTCAAGAAACTGCTAGAAATATATATAATATAATAATAATGTACTGAATAGTCATTAGTAACAGTAAAGGACCAGCCAATCGTATTTGTAATCCCAGAGCTGTTTCAGTGAAATATTACCTGGATCTTTTTTAGGCATAACATATACTTTCACCACCTAAAGTGATGCAGAATGTAGAAGCAACCTTTCTCTGAGCCTTATTTATAGAAATGTATGAGCTCTCAAAACAGTAGTCTTTCCATCACGACCAGGGATAATACAGGCACATAAATCTGGCTTCTCATCCATTAGGGGCCTTATTTTGTTCTGTAGGATCACATCAGTTGTCTGGCTCAGAGCTCTCAACTGAAACAATAAGAAATTCAGGACTAGAGCTGTGGCTATTTCTGTCCTCTGTGCTATGCATAAAAAAACAGCCAGTGTAACTGGTGGTTAAAGCAGATCAACTTCAAGTCAGTTATAAATGATCAGCATTTGGAGCCAGTGAAACAGGGTAATAATGGGGAAAAATACCACATGAATAATTGAATCTGTGGTTGTTTGATACTACAGAGCAGACTTGCACATCCACCTACAGCTACAAAGATTTATGGCAAAGACTTTTTTTTATCATTACCATATCTTCTGCTGCTGCAACAACTCAAATCCCCACAGGGTTTAATAAAGTATTGTGTCGTCTAATTGTCATATACAGTGTAATTTAGACATACTGAAAGGGGGAAAAGGTACCCATTAACCTTTGCTAATGTAGAAACATTGTTCTTTACACACATTAATGGGTTTGTATATACACTGCAGGCATGAACAGCACTTCCAGCCTCATTAAAAAGCTGCTTTATGTAGGTAGGATGTGTAGGTTGTTAAAGGAATCTTAGCCGAAAGGAGAAAAATCTGAATATGAAAGAAAAAAGACAGACAAGAAAAAAGTGTCACACTGAAAATAAGAGTGTAAGAAAGAGCTGGTAGGTGAGGACGGACACTGAGACAGCGGAGGAGCTGACATTTAGAGAGAGCTAACATGCTGATGACAGCCAGACTGTGGGCTACAACATCAAACAGTCTGGAAATAGGGAGACACTCTTGGGACAATAAAACACAGCTAACCACTTCCTTTCACTGCAGCCACAGTGCACAATTATCATGTGTAATACATACAAAATGTACTAAATATTAGCAGCAACTGAATAGATCTAAAAGCTATGATTGTCATTGGTGTTTCTCTTTGCAGTCAGTTTTATGGATCTGAATGCATCAACAACAAAGAAATGGACAAAATGAAAATACGAAATTTAAAGCTGCACTAATAAATGTGTTTATAGCAAAAAGGGACCAAATGGCTCTCTGTAAGATGAAAGAGGTCGCTCCTCGTAAACAACAGAGGCTTAAAAATACCTCAAAACATTCTACTCTCTTATTTTACAGCTTCTCATTTGGTTAAAATGGGGATGTGTGAAAGTAGCAATTGTTCAAAATGTGGCCCTGCGGAGGCATCATCTACATCTTGTGTTGGAATGCAACTAAATTAAATAACTATGGTTGGAAGGCTTACATAAAACAGGTATTATCTTGCTGCAAAACAGTCTCCACAATCATCTAGAGACTGCAACCAAGATAAAAACATTTTTTCCATTTATATGGAAACAAAAATGATCATTAGAAACAACTGGGTTGACTCCAATAAACTAACCTGCACAAAAATTCTTAAAAACAGAAAAATCTATTTTACTCTGAAAAATAAAATGCAGCAAATACAAATAACTTTGGGTCCTATAGAACAATGTGTTGTGAGAATATAATATTTTGATTAAAGCTGTGTACTTTATGTTATTATTATAGTTTTTCTTATTGTGGTTACAGTGACAGTGATGCTGATGACAAGGATGATAAAAATGCAGCTGGTAATAATAATAATGATACATGCATAATAACAGATTTGTTCTATGGTTTAAAAAAAAAAATAATAATAATAATAATGACTGTACAAGACTTCTGGCCCACTGGTCACCTTACCAATTATGTGATGAGAAAAATAATTGGCAACAAAATCAACTGTGTGTAAAAATAACAGAGCACTGTCAAACAAGTCAACAGCCTCCTCACTGAAACTGCAACCTGTTGTGTCTATTTAACCCATGTTATCCACAAGCCTGACAGGTTTGGAGAAGTCATTAAGGAGCCATTCAGTCACAGCACTGCCACAGTTTCTGCCACTGTCATCTGCACTTTGTGTATCCCATGTGAAACAGCATTGGGAGGTGACATTACAGTCAAAACTGTAGATGGGATATCAGTTGAACTAAGTGAAATAATCAGCAATTCTAAAAAATATTAAGTGTATACCCACTGCTAAACCACGAAATAGTCAGATAAATTATTTTCCAGTAATAAGATTTTATAAATTTTGTTATTAAAAAAAAGAAATAGAAAGAAATAACATATTTGACTCCAAGTGTTAAAAAATGTTAAAAAAACAAAAAAACAAAAAAAAAACACATGCACATTAAATATACTGTAGTTGAAAAAAAAAAGTACTACACAATAGCTGAACTTTAGGCTGAATAAACTCTCAGCAGGTTAAAACACACAGTGAGAATTTCTGACACATCTGACCCATTTCTCTGCAGCAGCTCATCCATCCATCTTCCTGCTGTACTGCATGTCTCTGCTTCTCTCTCTCTGCTCATTTCCATCCAGACTTGCCAGGCAGCTCCTCAGAAATAATTAGTGACTAAAAAGTCTCTCACACGGCCTCATAACAAGCTTCACGCTCTAATAATGAGCCTCTACACAGTTCTGTGGTAAACAGCAGCCATCAGTTACACAGGGAACCTGCCGGAAGCCTTAAGCCCGAGCAAACCCAAAGACAAACCAGGCTGAGCGAGCAGAATCCACGAGATTGTTTTGTCTCTTTGGAGCACGTTTGCGGGTTTTTTGAGGATTCTCTAATGAGAAAGTACAAATGAATTCACTGTAGAAAGGCACAGTTGGAATATGCTGTGCTTGTTGCCTATTCATAAGTCTACAACACTTCACAACTTTCATCAGCAATCCAAACAACAGAATGGAATAATGTGTTTCCACAGCATAATAAATGCAAAATAGTTTGAGGGTAAGGGAATTGAGAGATGCCACTTCATAATATTACAAAAAAAAAAAACAGACCTTTCTGAAAAGAAGCCAGCGTATTCTCTCCAGCCAGCTACATAGCCTTTTTAACACTTGCAGAGAGGCAGTTAATCCTGCCCATGCCGCTATTTGTCATGCACTTAACATGGTTTTCCAAGTGGTGAAGATAATCTGAGCGGTTTGAGTAACAAATTTGAGAGGATCAAGGCAACTTTCTGTGTAAATAGAGAAAATCTATTCTAATTTCTGGAGAATTATCCTGTTTCTGTGTGCCTGTGTATGGTGAAATATGACGTAATGTAATGCAACTTTTACCTGTCGCCTATTGTCTATAATCTATCATCATAAATCTCTTGCTGTTCCTGCTTCACTCTGAAAAACACTAAGAATGCATCCTCAGAAATGTATTATGTCAGTATTCACACCAGGTAACAGCAGTATTCTGGCTTTTTGATGTTACTGAAAAGGACATTTCATGGCGAGGTGCGGAACGATTTTTACAAGCCTCAGTGAAAATGCCCGCAGGGTGTGTGTGTGGTCAGTGCAGCAGGAGCTGAGCTAACTAGCCATAAAACAGTGATGGATCATATGAAGCTTTAAACAGCCATGCGAAAATGCCATTGTGTTTATGAGCAGCACCTTGGTGTTCACGAGGGTTTGTAAAAGGCACACTACCTGCATACTGAGTCTGTAACTTACTAAAAGATACCAAGGTTTAGCAGGGATCAGACATTTACAGTCGTTCATTTATTCAGACTGAAAGCTTCTTTTATCTGAAGCATTATGGCACCCGTACCTTTCTTTACTCTCTGTGAAACCAAATCAGAGCTAAATGCAACTTTACACACATGCGCCAATGTTTCAATCAATGAAAATTAGCTTTGGATCATGATAAGCTGCTTGCACAGACGACCTATGGGTTTTTTCCACAGGAGGACAAGGTCCAGAAGGAACTTCCATGTTCTAACTTGGAAGAAGTGGAAGAAGCTTTTTCTTTGCATAATATTACATTCATTTGACACTTTTGCCCACAATGACTTATAATAAGTGCATTCAACCTTTGTAAGCAGCGTCTACCTAAAAAAAAAGCACTTTCAGGGAACGTTCAGTGTTACAGTGCTTACATTTCTTTTTTGTGTGTGTGTCTACATTGTGAAGGGGAGGGGGTGGGGGTAAGGGGTGCGTGTGAGTAAGTGTGATAGTAAGATTAATATATGTCATAACACTTGTAAGTATAAATGCCTGTTTACATTTCTGTACTGTAGATGAATATTTTCATGTTTTACAGTGTCCTGATACCAACCTATGATAAATCTATAGTCAGTCAGTATTTCAGACCTATGAAAAAAATATCTCACAACACATGCAGCCTAGTGATGAAACTGATGGATCATAGAGACATACGTTGCATGGCTCATAGCAAACCCCTGTACATATGCGCACAGCTACATGTATACATGCCTTTATGTACAGTGCATTAAGCCCACAGTGTCTATGTTGCTACAGTATGGTGCCTGCAGTGTTTCTCCTCACAAGGCTGCTTCTCCACAATGGCTCAATTTTCTTGTTTCCACCATTACAGGGTGCTACCACGCAGCAATTAAAACATCCCCCCAAACAACCAGTCAATGAATTTGAGGCCTGAGCTCACCCCGAGATAAAGCCATCTCCAAGGTGAATCTATAGCAGCTTCCAATCGAGACAGAAAACCGCAGCACCACATGTAGAGATACAACCACATTTTCAGCAATACAACCACAAAGGGCCCAGACAAGCTTCTAACAAATCCTTTTTTTCTGAGCCAAGGATGCAGTTAAAATGCCTTTATGCTACCTCAATGCAAATGCAACAGATAATAATTTATTTAGATGATCAGATGATCAGATCACCCCCTCTGATAGACTGGGGTCTGTCATTGATCTACAAATTTGTAAATCTCAAAACAAGGAAGACACATAAAAATAAACATTTTATTAACTGCAGCTCCATGTATGTCATGTCAGGCCTCACTTTGTGAATGTTTTTAAGATAAGAGATAAGATAAGATAAACCTTTAATAGTCCCACAATGGGGAAATTACACTGTTACAGCAGGAAAGAGCAGATGCAATAGGGTACAGGCACTCAGAATATACAGATAATACAGATAAGAATATAAAGACTCCAAGAAAAAATTTACTTATTAGAGGAAACAATAATAATAAATACTATAAACAGTATGACCAAAGTGACCATGTGCACTGTTTGAACAGTAAGAGTGACAGAACACAAATATGTCCTAAAAACTAATAATGTAGATTACTCTATGGCACACCACTTCCATTTTATCAACGACAGCCTTTTGAAAGTGGAGGGTATTGAGTTTGTGGAGCAGTCTATCAGAAGGGGTGATTGTCTAAATAAATTACTTCAGAGAGAGACTTATTGGATTTGAAAATTCAATGCTTTGGTGTATCCAGTTCTTACTGAGGAAATGGATTTCAGACCTTTCTTGTAAACTAGTTAATTCCTGTCAGCCTTGCTGGCGTTATTGTGGTTATTTTTATTTTTATTGTTACTTTTATTGTTATGATTACAATCATTGCTGAGACTGTTGACTTTTCTGCATAGTCTGTAGTTGTATATTTATTGTGTGATATGCTGCTCTGGAAATTGCTTTCATTCTGGCTTACTCCTCTTTCCAGCCACACCCTGAGGGAAACCCAGTGTGGGTCAAAACCAGTCTGCGTTTTCCCAGTTATGTGATACATTTTTTACTTAGATATGCCTTTACCAATAAACTAGTTTTAACTAAATCCTTGGCTCAGCGCGAGTGTGCCTGCAGTAAGCCCAGAGGCTTCCCTTTGTCTACAGGTGACCAGTTTAACTTCTAGAGCACCTTCCTTTCACCTGGACTTCACTACTTCATAATCGTGAGCACCCACTAATTCTTATCGCTGCCTTTGGAAAACTTTTTTCCTTCTCAGTCATAAAATAAAGCACAACTCTGTCTATTCTTTTCTTTTTTGGTGTTATTGCAGTATTCTTATTTTCTGCAGCAGTGCAGCCATGGGAGGAGAAGGATAGCATAAGAGGAGATGATGGAGTCAGAGGGAAGAAGAGGCAAAATGAAAGAAACAGGCCTGCAGAAATCACAACAGGGAGCATCTTTCCTCCTCTGCCTCTTTAAAAGCTGCCTCAACCAGCCAATTCTCCTGGGCCAGGCAGCGGCAGCAAAGAGGAGACGTAGCAGGAGAGGGACGGGAGATATCAGCGCTCAGTATCTAATCTCCCTACCCTCTCTAATGCACCCTGGAGTATCCTCTCCAGCACCAACACAGGCAGATAGATAGGAGTTGACAGCTGCACAGGCTAAAACCCAGCACCCGAGCTTTACTGCTGAAGGTAAGCTTTCGCTGCTGGGCCTGACTCAGAACAGAAGGGGGGCAAGTTGGGGGTGGAGGAAGGACGGTTTAAAGCAAGGCTGAATCAGCGGGGTATGTTTAAAGTCGTATTTATCAATCACTTCTTTCGCAGAATCGTTCAAGTCTAAATCACAAAAACTACTTTACCAAGACATTTATACTGATTTTGACGCTTTATATTTTATTTCTGCAAAACAAGAACAACATTCTGTCAGTAAGGTGAGATTAGGTCATTTGCTTCCAGTGCAGTTTACACGTCTTTTTCTAAAAGGAAGTATCAGCATCTTTGAATTAGTAAACAGATAATGCTTCTTGCTTACGGGAGATTGTTGAAACATGTACATAGATTTGCATTGCAAATCCCATTGTGGATTTGTTTCACTTGTTAAAAACATGATTATACTCATCTCTGCTGGATTCCTACGGTAACATACAGAAAATAAATAAGAAGATTCTAAGTCACCTTGAAAACGACTGCCAGCCACAGTGCACAGTGGCACTCGCCTTTATTGCTTCTTGTGTTGTGTGGGAGATACAGTGGCAGATAAAATATTTTATATATTTAAGTGCACAATGGAAGCAAAACAAGACAAAATACAGGAGCTTCACTTATAAACTCATACAGATTTTGCCATTTTATTATTTTAAAAAATGAATTTTCATCACTGAGAGCGTGATTCTACTTATATTGGTTTTACACAGTCTGAGCCAATATGATACAATAACTGAACATTTTCCTAATAAAATAAAGACCACTGTGATTATTGCATTACATTTAGTGGCAAAGTTTTGCTTTACTGCTTGATAAATTCCTAATATTGTTGAGTCAGTGATCACATAACCTACAGTCTTTTAGTCAGTGCACAGCAGGCCACCTAAAGATGCCAAAATGTCTAAATCATCTACAGAAAACAATTAGAGAATGAGAAATAAAATAAATGACTGATGAATAATTAATTGGATTTAAATAAAACATAGTAATTCCTCTAGAAATCCTAATTTGTTCCAAATAATTTAGATCTTTAAAAAAAAAATAAAGCAAAAACAAACAAAATAAAAAACACTTGCTAGAAAAACTTTGCTAGAAATGATTAGGAAATAATGTATCCAGAAAATGTATTACAAATTATTTTCTTGGCATTTCAACAGTAAACAAACGCCCATGCTAGCAGCTCTGTGAGGCTGTACTCACACACAGTGATGCTTTTAAAAATATTAATGTCAGCAACATGCTCACCATGACGACGGCAGCATGCTGACTTTTAGCAGACATATTGTTTAGCATGTTCACCATCTTAGTTTAGTGTGTTACATTTGCTAATTGGCACTGGCAGTTTTGTGGAATAACTGACCCAAACAGCACCATGTTGGCCATGGAAAGCAACAGATTTTTGGGATCTGCAATCTCTCAGGACCTGAAGTAGGACACCAGCATCAACTGACTCTATCACCAAAAAAAGTCCAGAAGGGAATGTGCTTCAACCTGCAGCATGAGCTTTCAACACAGCATTCTGGATCAAATCACAAGTTAACTGCACAAATTTGTGAAACAATGTCGCCATTTTCACTGGGGATGGGTGGGCACAGTCCTGCTCATTTTTTATACTGTTTTGTTTCCCTCACTTTTACCGTTTCAGTTTTTTTTGTACTAAAATCTCTTTGGTTTATCATGGAAAAGAGGAGCTAATAAAAATGTTGACAATCATCTGATTTGTCTTCAGTTATCCCTGTGCACTCAGAGCAATAAGAGATGTAGCAAGCGCTGCTTTGAGCTTTTTTTTTTTTTTTGCCCTGAATCTAATGTGAATATGTCAATATGCTTGATTCAAATTCAATTAATTCAAGTAGGCAGGCAGGCAGTAAAGTGCATTGCTCCTTGTAGGAAAGATGCAAATACAACATCATCTATCATCTCTATCAAGGAAACTAAACCTGATTTTGAGTCAGGTGCATTAACAAAATGGCAAAGGTTTATGTAATATTTCTGTTTATGTATTTATTATTTACATTACCTATTAAAAGCAACAGCTACTTTCTTTTTTATAAAAAAAAGCAAAGGAAGTCGAAGTAGATTGATTTAACCAGACCAAACACTCCGGATGCTTAAGGAAACTTGGCAAAGAAAGATGAGTCTGACTCTGATAGCAAGGGCTTAGAAAAGCTTGGGCGGTACATGGAGTCTTGAGGTCTGGGTGCGGGAGACATTTATGGATGGACAATGTGATGAATTGGATGTTAGTTCATGGACGTCTTCCTTTGACGTGGAGAATGACTGATGCTCTGTGTGGTTTGACTGAAAGGACAGCATTAGTAGTTATGGAGCTGTTTGCAAGGAGCCAAAAGAGTCTCCCATTATCTTTCCACTGTTAAAAGCCAGAGCTGAGAAAGCCTTTGTGTCCAGTGCCAGAGGCATAGAAGCAGCAACAGGGAGAAGGGGAGGAAGGGGCGAGGGGGGGGCCTTGTTGGTAGACAGGACAGCTGGAAGCAAGCCTCCCTGTCTGGCAGGGAGTGGTGAAATTCCCTTCTACCCAAATCACACCTACTCCTTCCCCTTCTCCTCCTCCTCCTCCTTCTCCTCTTTCCCTGCATTTCTCTCTCGCTCTTCCTCGTCCTCCCCCTCCTTGCAGGTTACTATTATGTGAGCGAGGCTCTCATGGGGCGAGCTGACAGTACAGATAAAGGAGTGAACTGGCTTGTTGGATGCACGCACACACACCTTTCCACACGCAGGAACACTCCCTTACACAATCTTTACAACACCCACTAAACTGAAGTCCATACTCCTGCACACTCATAACACAAAATAGGCTTTTTGAGAAGAAGAATATAGTCAAAGGAGGTTTGATTTGCACACATACAAAACACACACACACACACACAAACACCAGATGTATAGGCAGTGACAAGAGGTTTACCAAAAGGCCTCCCTTACACTCCTTTCCTCTTTGCCTCTATTAAGGCTGTCGTTGATGAATGACAGAGATTACAGGACAGACTGCCTCTTAGCTGCATCACAGGATGAATTTGATCAAACACAGGGACATGGAGAGCATCGAGGGAACTTCACACTCTATAAGATGGAGACGGGAGAGGTAACAGAACAGACTGTGAGAGTCTGCATATTAGGAAGCAAGCGTTTACCTTGTGAAAAGAACAACAACAAAAAAAACCCAGGAGTTTTACATATCACACCTCCGACAGACATGTTGTGTCAAAGGCGTAGGTTTGGTTTTATTTTTTGGCAGGGATGTTTTTTTATCAATGACCAAAATAAACGGTTGTGTAGTGCATTTGTTGTCTACCTCTCTTTTCTCATTCATATGCACATATGTACATATGTACATATGTGCATATGTACACATGTACACATGTACACACACACACACACACACACACACAAAAGATTTATTTATCAACTAAAAATCTATTTATTTTATAGATTTTTAGTTGATATAAATCTGATGAAAATAAAAAAAAGTGTATTTAAAATTGGCATGTGATTGATTTTCAGCAAAATGGCACAATAAAAAGTATAAAATCCTGCAGGTAGTGTCCTACTCTGTTTGAACCAGCCACCTGCTGCAAGCGCTGTCCTTCTTTCAAGTGTTTCAATCATGTCAAAAACTTTGTCTTGTACTATTTTACATTCAGATCTTTCTCTGGGACATCAGCTCACCTGAGAGCCTACAGCTCGGCGTCTGTGTGTTTGTGCTGCTCAGGCTGCTGCTGACAGAATTTTCAGAATAAAATGATGCCCGAGGTTAACAAACAAATCAGCTGGACAAGCTTTGGCTAATTTAATTATAAATAATTAATGTCTTAATGAGCCATACGCAGTAATAACAGTATTAGCTCTGCTCTTGATCCACTCACAGAAAGGGGCAGGGAGGCATTAAAGTAACTTTGATTACAGAATATTTTTATTAGCTAAGCTCAGTTGTTACACACACTTTTTTTCTTTCTTTCTTTTTTTTTTTTAAATGACCTGATGTCTTAATTCACTTTGGGTCTTTTTGTTTTTTTAGTTGGTAAGACATCAGGTCCTGAGATGCTTTGATCTATCTATACTCACATAATTATTTACATAATTCTACAAAGAAAAGTACAGTATGATAATTATATATTCATCATGATTTTGTTTTATCTTGAAAAAAAAAATGCATGGACAAAAGTGCTACGCATGTAGGTGTGCCTTACACAATTTATTCAAACAGTAAAAGTGATCAAATTCTGGACGATAAGTTGTGTTGTGCTGAAATTACCTGTTGACTTTTTAAGCAAACTGACGAGGAAGGTGAGAATAAAATGGCCATAGTCCTATTGATCTTTATCACATTAGTTTTCAAACTTCACATACTTAAATTTCAATTGTTCATTATTTACAGCACATTTATTAGTTTTATTATACAAGTTTATTTAACACAGGAGAGACTACTGTGTTAGAGAGATCACTAAAATCACTGATCTGCAGTGCATAAAAATGTTCCTACCATTGTAAAATCAGAAAAATGAACAGTAAACAAGGTTTTCCTGTCCCAGTATGGTGAAATACTGTAAAGCAGGCCTGTGGTCTGAAGCTGTCAACTGCTGATAAAGGCTTTGAGATAGGGCAGTTCAGAGACTGCTAAAACAAATCCTGATAGCACTGAGATTAACTTACTTGCGATGCAGTTTTACTTATTACAAGAATGTTAATTCATCTTAAGTTATTTTTCACAAGAAAAGAAAATCCATGAAAAAGCTGTTTTACATATGATAAAACAAAGAAGGAAAAAAAGGGATTCAGCATACTGATGCTTTATCTGTGAAGGGTCTGGAAGGAGTTAGTGGATCTTTAACTTAAGCTAATTACTGTTGTCCAAACAGAAGTTAAGATTAATTTGGACTCATACAGTTCTGTGCTACGTGCTCATTATACAATGAGGCTTTGAATCAGGCCTTTGCTAAATGCCATTTAGCAATCAGGCCTTTGCTAAATGCCATCCTCTACCTTTGGTCTCGTCTTTGCTGTCCTTGTCCGCTATATAGCGTCCAATAATGTTTTAGGTCAGTTAGTAAAGTCATCAGCACACTGTGCTGGCCAAACACGTGCAAGCACGGTCATCACAACAAAAGACAAATTGATTGCTGTTGTTATAACCTCCTAACTTCAACTGCAAATTTATTATGAATTGGTAAGTTAAATGCATGTGTGCACTGTGCTGTTTTATACTTAGATATTCAGGCTTTAAAAGTCTACAGGTATAAAAGAAGATGGAGCATTCTGTTTCTTTTAAGTGCAGCAGCATCCTGAAGGAATGAGATCACCCTGTCTGTGAAGAGGGTGATCAGGACAGTTAAGAATCAATTACTGATTGATTACTGAACCCTTTTCCAATAACAGTCTTGAGGCTGGGCCACCAGCTAAGGCAGTCTGTTTTCATTCACCAGAGGCATAAAATCCTGAATCTTAGACCCAATGTGCAGCTCACTCATGAACCTTCTCTCTCATGGATCTAAAGGATCTCTTACTCAGATCTTCCTGGATTACATCTTATCACCTTATCTCTGAACATTACCTGAAACATCATGACCCAGTTTTTTTTTCCAGGCCAGTTTTTGAACAGTCTGACAGATCTACCTGTCATAGATTCATGACTATGACGGTTTATCAGATGCTTAAACACTGCACAGTGATTTGTAAAATAATGAGTGCCACGACTGTCAGGTAAACAGTAAAAAAATAAAAAGAAAAAAAAGAAAAAGATAAAGCAGTCTACCAGGAACGTGAGCTGGCTGTTTTTCACTGGCCAGACAAAATAATCCACAAATAGTTCAAACTCTTTTGCTGGAGCTGTCTGCATCAGGACACCCACTGTGCCAACAAAACAGTCCCTTTAGAGCAGATGAGGTGGCTACATATGTTTTTAACTTAGCCTTTTGTCTGTCTGAACACTGCCTTATTAAACAAAAATCTGATAACATTCACACAATACATATCATTTGTGACTGAATTGTTGGTGTTTTTCTTCATCTGAAAGCAGCTTTTGTCAAAGAAGAAAAAAACCTGCTGGTTCTTTGTATCATTAAAAAAAAATCACTGTGATGTACAGCAGTGGGTGGACAGAGGACAGTGACTTTGTTTGTGGTGACTGTGAGAGCAACACTGGGGCTTGTTAGGAGTCTGGCAGGGTTGTAATTTATTGGTGCTCAGTAAGAAAAAAGCATAACTGAATTTATTCAATATCCTGTTAGAATTTTGGGTTTGATTCTGTATAAATATCAAATAATACATTTTGCCTTTGATAAACTAGTTGTTCAAACTGAGAAGAACGGAGCATCATTTTCAAATAACTGCAGTCTCAGTTTGGTGCAGCTCATTATGTTAAAAATAATAATAAAAAAAATCAAACTTAAAAACCACCTCAGGACCCCAGATCTCTGCACAAGGAGCTGAGGGGGGAGGAGTGAAACCTGGCCTACTTTCCAAAACTTACCAGGAAGCTTTAAGTAAACCACATTTGATTAATCGGAGGTGAACAAACTCTTTGCCTGTGATCGAGTCAAGTGTCTGCCCCGCCTGAATCAGCACCACATCTTTTCATCTTCTCAACGGCTGCCACATCAGTGACATGGATGCCACGTGCAGAAAGAGAGAAAAGAAGGGGAGAAAAAAGGGTGAGAGAAGAATGAGAGGCAAAAAAGATAGACAAAAAGACAAAAAAAAAAACAGAAAGAGAGCATGACTCTGACACGACAGATTAAAAAAAGGATAACAAGCCGAAAAAGTGTCACATCTAATAGGGACACGACACATCATGCCTCCTCAGAGACACTGAGCTATCACACCGGAACAACTCTGTCTAAAAACAGAACGAGTGGCGTCTTTGCGGCGCTAATCAGAGCCGACATTGGGAATACAACTCCTCAGTTGTAATCTATTTGCAGCAGCGACGCTAAGCTTCATTTGGAGGAGATTTCATTTGCAGCGTGGCTGTGTTTGTCTTTCTGAAACTACAATTTGGTTGAGCTAATGAGCTTGACATATCGTACAGCTCAGGACAACAGTGAGACATCAGAGCTTATCAGGGGCTCACTGTTACAAGCACAATAACATTTAATCTACTAGAAAGAATTACATTTTCAAATCTAATCTAAATCTAATGAGACATCCACCAAAGCATGTAATCAGAATTAAAGTATTTCGATGTGGGTAACGTGTGCATCGTCTGCATGTCAGTTCAATGTTTCCAACAAAAATCTTGTTCTGATTCAGTCCATTTTGGACTTTCATGGAAACTACCACCTGTGGAGAGATCATCAAGTATCCCAGGCTCAGGAAGAAATGAGTAAGACCATACCACTACTTTTGTATTGAACAAAATCTCATCTGAAACAGCCTGGTCTGTTCCATCAGAGGCGATCAGGTCTTTTCTAACTGGTCTTGAGCAAACCAGTTTACATTTGGAGGTGATTTTACCCGACTTTGTCCAAGTAACGGATATAATTTGAATCTTCATGTTTGGACCCTGAAAATAGCTGTTAAATAAATCTCAGCTCAATGTCCACTTCACCACCTTGTTCTGGTGATTTCAATTGTATCTCATGGTCTTCATCTGACTGTTACTTTTTAAGCCAATGCAGACAAGAAGCTCTACAGAGAGCAAACCCCATCTACTGATGAAGGCAGTGGGTTGTGGTAGAAAGCTCTAGCAAGAATGTAAGTGGACTTCGAACTAAGGTTGTTTTGTCACACACAGATAAGATACTACACTGTGTAAGTGTCTTTTTTTCAGTTTATTACAAATTGGTTCATATTTTCATAGTTCTGGACATCATTTCCATCAGTTACTGAAACAATGGCTCTCCTTCATTACTATCACATCTGTCTGACACGTCTGTAAGATCTGGATCAACATCAAATTCAGTCCATGTTGCAGTGTTGAAGCTGCAATGATCCATCCACTAGGTGAAAATGCTATAGCTCTTCTACTCAGAGAGACATGTGGTCATGTTTCTATATAGATTTTGGTTTGTTTGATTACCACCTGGGTCCAAATGTCTAAACGATCCCTGCATACAGCACCTCCACAAAGACATGAGTGTTTAACATGTGCCCACCTCCACATATGTTGCAGTACTCCATGGACACCTGTATGAGTCACCTTTATGAGTCAGCTGAGCTAATGGATCAGTGTGACACACACACAGTTAAAAAGGGCGTTTGAGGGACCATTTCAAAACACTATGTCAACTCATTATATCAGTTTCTCATAATGGCAGAAGCAATAGATTTACAAATGGTTTACTACATTACAGCACAACTACAATGACGTGGTAGGAATGATGATGCAATTATGGGCCATTAGAACGGTGTATGTAGTGTAGTGATGTGCAATGACTACAGAAGCTACAGAAACTGTTGGAGGATGTCGCCAGTGCAGGACCAGCAGAGGACAGATTTGATTTTGTAGCCTACAATGAAGACAATATTGCCATTTTCGCTAAATCCAGTTGTCTCCTGGACTGTTATTTGCGCCTACACCATTTTGAGATCCTGAAGACACTTTACTGAAAACATACTGAGAAGAAGGCAAAATGGCCACTGTAGTCAAACTGCAGGGAAATAAGCAAAGCCAAAAATCCTGAGAGAAGAAATGAGGAAGTGACTGAGTCTAAATGTACTGCTGGGTAAAGCATCCCTCCAGTCAAAAGGTGATTTGATATGCAATATATTCTCATCACTAATCCCTTGTCTGGAGTTAGAGCTTCAGCAGTGAGTGGTTTCACGGTTAAAGTATCCCTCTAGTAGCAATTCAGCTGGATACGCAGCATGCTCTCATCATTGATACCAAGTCATGTTTAGGGCTATTGTAGCGCCAATATTGAGCAGCATCCTCTTTGGCCATACTGTTCCTCTGTGAGCTGCACAGCCAGATGCAGACAGAAATCCACCTGGGGGACGGTTAAGCACAGCTTTGAGCAGCTTCATCCACAGGCTCTCTGTTGTGGACAAGGCCTCAGCATGTCTCAGCTATGAAATGAATGGGACTCCCTTTAGCATTAAGGTGCTTTTCTGCCCAATCTCCATGGATCCAGCTGTCACTGCCCTGCAGAAGCCTTGAATGGAAATTTTCTGCCTTATTTCTAAGGCTTATTTACTTTCTTGACAGGACTGACAAGACTGATATGACTTCCAGGGGGATGCAGTTAGCCTAGCTTAGCTTAAAGACTAGAAGCAGGGGGACACAGCTTCTAGTATGTTAAGCGAAGGATCAAGGATCAAGGAACTTTATTGTCATACCAGGACATTTACATGTTATGGTACGAAATTAGTACTCAGGTCCTAGTTTAAGCCATTCAGAGCCGTGAACAAAATGAAGTATAAACATAAGGGCAGTAGTATAAACATTAGAGTAGAAAAATAAATATAACATTAGAGAAATTAAAATAAACATTAGAGTAGAAATATATAAACACTGTGAAATTAAACAATTAGCAATTAAATAGAGTAAAAAAATAAGATAAGATAAGGTAAGGAAGCCGAAGTTAGCACGTGCATAAACACTCATGTGCAAGTGGGATAGTGGTAGTGCAGAGGTCGCCATGTATTGCACCTAGGGAACAGATAAAGTGTTGTAGTGCAGGACTGTCAGTGTGTGGTGAGGGGGGGAAGGGGGGGGTGGTCTACAGGGCAGGGCTAGAGTTCAGCAGTCTTACAGCTTCAGGGAAGAAGCTGTTCCTGAGCCTGGTGGTCCTGCTCCGGATGCTCCTCAGCCGCCTGCCTGAGGGGAGGGGTTGGAAGAGACTGTGTGCGGGATGGGTGGAGTCCTTCATGATGCGGAGGGCCCTCCCTCTGCATCGTGCTGTGTAGAGGTCTGAGGTGGTGGGTAAGCTAAGTAAATTAAGCTAAGTTCTTTCCCCAAAAAAAAAAGAAAAAAGAAAAAAATCCTACAAGCACCTCTTAAGCTCACTTTCATCTTGGGTTTTGTAGTTTGGAGAGAGCCATGCTAGCTGTTTCCCCTTGCTTCTGATCTTTATGCTAAGCTAGGCTAACCACATCCTGACACATCTCAAAATGTCAAATTATTCCTTTAGCTCTTGTCTGAACTCAGTTCACTAGGTTTGTACCAGCTTTATAAGAAAGAAATTAATTTGTAGAAAAAAAGTAACATAACATAAATACACATACAAAAAACTTTTTTTTTTGCCTTGAGAGGTTAGTTATGTTTGCTAGAGCTGAAAATCAATCAATTTAGACACTTAATTAACTGTTAAAAGTTATAAAAATACAAATAAATAAATACATTTGCTGGTTCCAGCTTTTTAAAAGTGAGAATTTCCTGCTTTTCTTTATTTCTCTCATTTTTTAAAAACAATCCATGGACCAAAAGGAAAATATTTCATAGGTTAACTGTTAAATTAAGTAAAACTGAATTATACTACTTGCAGCCTTAACAATGAGCAATACTTAGAATAAATTCTGAAGGGCAATTAAATACAACAGTCTAACCAGCAGGATACAGTGTCTATCTGAACTACAGTTGTCATCTGCAGAGCAGCCAGCCGTTACAAACCACACTGAGAAAAGACCATTTACTCTTACCATACCAAGCTGAGTGTAATGGTATTAGCGTGTATGTGTTTACATGTTTCGTTCTACACTGCCCACAGGTATAGAGCTGTCCAACTCAGCAGCCCTTTGTAAATACCATGCAGGGCCTAAAAGATGGCCAAGAGCCTATTAGTTGGACATGAAAGACAGAATATGTGAATCACTGGCAGCCGGCTAAAAGAGGGAAAGAGCATGACTGGATTCAAACAAAGTGCGCCTGTCAGCCTGTGTGTGTGTGTGTGTGTGTGTGTGTGTGTGTGTGTGTGTGTGTGAACTCAATACGGCTCTGCACGTGTATGCCAGTTAATTTGGCTTGAGTTTGGGCAACGGCAGAACCAACCACTGAATGTAGAGTCATTCACAAGTTACAGATGACGTACACACACACACACACACACACACACACACACACACACACACACACACACACACACACACACACACATACATACATACACACCCACTGTGTAGGAAAAAGGCTCTCCACAGTTGTGTAATTTGGCCTGGTCACTGCAGAGACATTATAATGGATAACCCTGCCTGAAAATGGCCAGGGGCAGCAAGCATAATTGAGCGTGCTGTGTCTATGTGCGTACGTGTGTATGTGTGCTTCACAAGGGAGGGGATACTAAAATGCCATTGCTTGCTGCTTACTTTGTTTTTTTTTTTTTGTTGCTACTGGCTGGATTCTGTGTCCAGCAGCACCTAATGAATGTGGAGTTTGAAGCACTGTGGTTCATATGTAGACACTGGGTGGTCCAGGGTTTGAAACCAGAACAGTCTGTTACATTTAGCATTACAAGAGTAAATTTTAAAGAACCCTCAGCTTTCATATAGATATTCAAGGAACGAAAACAGCTCTCTGCTTATATTGTAAAAGCACATCCAGCAGTTCAAGAAACTGGTTACACAAGAGGATGTACAGCAGGAGTTCAGAGCACCAGCAAAGGGTATATGTGCATAAAATATGACAGAATGGGCATTTTCATGCGTTTTCTTTGTTATCCACACTGCATTAACAAGCAGTTCCAATTTAGATCAAGTTCCAAGTTGAAAAAAAGTCCCTTTTTAGGCATGAACAATATACATAACAACTGCTGACTTCTTTATCTTTATGGCGTTAAGGAGCAGAGTTTTCTGTCCAGTGACAGATTTCCAGACTTATTTTGCCATTGCCTCGTCTCTCACCTCATACATTGTGTGACTGTGCACAACCAGAGAAAAGAACCTTGTAAAATTGTCAGCACATTTCCATAACAATGTTTGAAAGGGGCTTGACAAGTCCAAAATCTGTTTAAGTATGAAGCAGGTGCAACATACAGCCTAATCTAAAGAATGTAATCTGTCTTTGTTTTACTGAAAGAACAAAACTTAAGTTATAAGATTTTGTTAAAATTATTGAAAACTTAATTTAAATTCATTTAAACTGTGGATTCAGATAAACCAGAATTCCAACTCTTCAGCTGACTTCATCCTGCTGCATAAACTCTGAGTGCACAACCTTTTTCAGATTCAAGCAAATCTGAATGACAGAGTCACATATCGGTAGAGTATTTCCTCTTTGTTTGCTCCAGCACTTCACTGAAGCTACATGACACTCACACTGAGAGAAATATTTTAAACCAGCAATGTATTTATGGCTGCACGATTAAATCAAATGGGGCTCAACTTGGCTCTGACGGGGTTCAGAGGAAAAAAAAAATGACTGCTTACATATAGGAGACATGAGTGACTGTGAGTTTTATAAATAATGTATCCTTTCCATGCTTCAGAAAATTCTCAAAATGTAAATGTTTGCTTCGATATGAGCCACATGAAAGACTGTGTAAGAAGCAAACACATTAAAGCAATCTTCAAAGTCAGCTTCTCCCATATGCTTGGAGTCATGGGATGCCGCCTGCTGATAATGTGATGAGCCGACTCCAAGAGGCTGACACAAGATCATAACATCACGGCATATAGAAGAGAAGAGGTCCACGAGAGACAGCTGCCATGGTGAGGATTCAGTAGGTTAGGAGAGAGGGTGAGGGGAATACAAAACAATGAAAAGTAATGCATGACCAGTAACTTGGAAATAAAATTGAAAATTCAAAATGTTCAGCACAGTGCTGCTCAACATCCACACACACACACACACACACACACACACACACACACACGCACACACACACACACACACACACACACACACACAGCTGTTCTGTTAGAGGCCACTGTTGCTTTATAGTAATATTGGATTTGCGGAAATTTTGCATCAATGTGATGAAGTACCTTGAATTTTCAGGTATATCATTAACTTAACTAGTCAGCTGCTGTCAGTTACACCTGCTAAGCTTCCCGTTCTCACATGGCACACAAGCAGTTTGCAGTGACAACGAATGACACTTCAAAATCTTTACTAGCAGTAATTATTATCCATCATTAATACAGCTTATCATGCTTAAGATGACACATTTTTTCCATGCATTTCTATTCACCATTATGTTCTGTCACATTAATCAAATATGATTAACCTTGTTTGTTTCTTCTAAATAAGCATATGGATATCTGTTGTGGTACGAGCACGTTTGGTTGCCCAAGTGTCTCTTTCCTTCTAATAAACTACAATAACACATTGAATATGAAGATAATAGCCTATATTTTATGAATGTTGCTTGTTGTCGAGTTCAGCCAAAGGCATTGTGCCAGAATGTTTATGTGTGTGAAGATGTGTGTTACAGTAATAGGGAGAATGACATAAACAGCATCCTCAGTGTGGCTCGTAATGTGGATATCATGTGTAGGCCTGCGTATGTGTATTTAACCATGTACACAATGGACTTAATGATGATTTTCGCAGGTCTCAGCAGTACGTGAATTAAGAAATTCAATGCAATGGACTGACGGGGCAGCCTTGTAATTGCATTGCTACATTAAATGTGATTAAAAAGCTACTAAAGCAGCTTTCTGCAGCGTGTCCTTGATTCTTTTAAAATGGAACAAATATGCTTTTCTTTTTCTTTTTGTTTCATGATTAATTTACATTTCTCAGAATCCCTGTGGGGAGATGAGGCATTGTGGGATGTCACACAGCCACTCAGCACCAGGACTTGTGCCGAAACAGACTGAGAACAGTTCTATTTTCTGAATATGAGTCAAATAGACGTAGATGACTAAGGTTTATTTACAAGAGTCAAATAAACTTAGATAATCTCAGGACTGTAATGACACGGTGAGCAGTATAAAACAAAAGAATAATCAGTGTCAAACCAACATGTGACTTAAAGATACAGTTGCATAGTCTGAAAAGAAATCAGAGAGACTCTCCAGGGAACAATGATACTTCACTAAATTATGTGGCAGCCGGCTGGAGGCTGAGGAGCTCTTTCAGGCTGCAAATGACTGATCATGGACCACGGATACATCACGTTCCCCTCTTTGCCTGTCTTCTTCTTCTTCTTCCTCCTCCTCCTCCTCCTCCTTTTTTCCTCCCTCAGTGAGACTGCCAACAGATGAATCCTGCCAAGTGCCTCCCCAGGAGAAGTGTGTGTGTGTGTCTCTCTTTCTAAATCAGAGAGTCTGTGCGTGTGTGTGTCTCTCCACTTTGATGGCAGCGTTGGCAGTAATGTGTCTAATGGTAGATAAGCAACACTCTCCCAGACAAGTCTTCACAGCCAAACACTTCCCCCAACATCATCATGCTGAGTGCAATAGAGGGAATACTCTATCCCCCTCCATCTCTATGAGCACACACACATACACACACCCACAGTGTACACCCATGCAAAGACACACACTCACATACAGAATACAGAGAGTGAGGGTTTGGATCATCTGTCTCAAAGCTGCCTTTATCATCTCTTACACAAAGTCTGCAGAGCTTCACACACACACACACACACACACACACACACACACACACACACACACACACACACACACACACACACACACACACACACACACACACACACACACACACACACACACACACACACACACGGGTTGAATGATGAATCCCTGAGATGAGTTTCAGTCACAGAGGGACACCTCAGAGAAAGTGCAGCTTTGGATCGCCACACTCAAAGCTGCCCGCAATCATTTCTCCTCCAAAGTACATCCCCGCACAGACATTTGCGCAACTACACACACACACAAGTGAAGTGTTTTGCGAGAGAGCGAAGGACGAGCTTGGCAGAAGGCACTTATAGAGAAAGACAGAGGGAGAGTCCTTGACTGCCGGCTGACCCCCACAGCTTGTTTGTGCTGATTTTGAAGAGAGCGTTCTCATCGAGGGGGAAGGGAAAGGATTCCGAGTTTATTACACACAACACAGCGAGCAGTAACAGGCGAGGGAAGGAAGGAGGCAAGAATGATGGAGGACACTAAGTCCACATTATCAGGCAATGAGCACAACACCTGAACTGCTGCCATGTTTCTTTATGGGTTCGACTGATAAATGAATCAGCTACAACTGATCAGTGCCGTCTACTGAAATGACTTCCTCCCTGACCACAGTGACATAACAGCTGTCAGTGACAGCTGGAGTGAAGTTTTAATGCTCCAGACATATTCTGTCAATTTTTTGCATTGTTCTTTTATATCTCTGATAAATCATAATTCATTTACAAAGCTATGGTAGTGCAGAGCTGTTACACTACTGAATGGGATGCCTCATCTGGGCTGCAAATGGCTTAACAATGTTTTTTTTTTTTTTCTGAGGAGCCAGGTCTTGTATCTGTGTATTCAAGAAATGAACAGTATGAGCGGGTGTTTACAAGTGATTTTCAACTCAGCTAGTTTTATGTGCATTTTGTGAATTAAAAAAAACTGATCAGAAACACTGGAAATCTGAAAAATCTTGAAATGTTGCAAAAAATGCCCATTGGCTAAAGTAGAAAAGACAAAAACAAAATGCGACAAAGTGCAATAGAAAAAGACTTTGCAAATAATTCATCATGCACATGACGCACAATTAATGCATGAAACAAACATAAATGCTGTATTTCATGTTTTCATTGTGTTTTCCATTATGTTTTCTTCTATATTTCTATTGTTTTTCACCATTTGAGGCTTTTTTAATTGCACGATCTTGTTTCTTCTGCTTCTTCTGCTATGGTTTAATGGCACCCAACTGGAGAATTAGCGCCAAAAGCTATTTAACTCAGTCTCAGTTGTTTTGTGATAATAAGATTAACTGCAACTTTGCTTGTAGATATACACCACTGAGGAAGGGTGAATCGACTGAAAGAGCCTTAGAAAGGGGAAATGTAACATAGTTTTAGCTTGAACGTGACTTCTTCACACATTCAAACATACATCCAAACTCAGGGCCCTGCGCTAAAAATTACATGGTGCATTTTTGATTACATTTATGTTTAACCAAATTAGAACAAACAAGGGGAAAACAGGGGCCCACAACCCACCAAATTTTGGCCTGGGGGCCCCCTAGCTGGTTCATCTAGCTGTTGCCATTAAAAAAAGAAAAAAAAAAAGCTGACTCACAATCTGTCCACACAGATTGTTTTCACTTATTAGACTTCTTTTCAGGATTGTGTGGGCGTGTACACTGTTTGACTGACTGAACTGAATATCCCTCACATCTCTTATGGTGAGAAAACTTACAGCATTATCACTCTCACTGGTACACCGAGTTTAGTGACCTCACGTTTACCCTCATACTTCCACCCAAACTCAATCTGAGCACAGGTCGAATCAGGTCCAGTCAAATTAAAATGCCTGTGTCAGTCTTAAGCCCATATTTTTATCACACTTTCAATTCCCACCAACATATGGGAATACATCATCATTTAACAGCTATCATGACGTACATATACATATATACAGTATATGACCTGAGTCACTACTGAAGTGAAAAGTCCACACCTATTGATATGAAAATGTCACTGATCATGTCTTTGAGTACACTTTGCTCATGAAACAATACGCAGACAAAGCCAGGAGACTTAGAACATTGATTTTTAAGTCCTGAGACAACCAAACTGTGTATTGAGCAGAGGGAAGGTGCAGCTACAGAGATAATTTCTCTCCTCTCTGTAGTTTATCCCAGGCTGCCCTGCAGCACTTGTCTTCTCAGTGACGAGTATATACTGAGGTCAGGACCTAAATACATCCACTCTACCTACTGCTGAGCACCAACAAGCTTTAAAACTGTCAGCCTGTCCCTCGCTCCTCTGCTTCCTCACCCATCCTTCCTATTTGTTCTGACACCTTCCTTCTTTTTCCATTTTTATGTCTCCTTCTTAGCAACATAGCTACTGACAGTGTGAGACAGACAGAGAGAGATTAAAAGAAGCCCAAGTATTTTAAGTCAGGGCTAAAGTTATGGGCTAAATCCCATATTGGAAAGAGCATTAAAGTAAACTGGAGAGAATATCAAGGCAAACTGGGCTGGCTTGTCATAGTATGAAAAGCAAACGTGTTACCGATAACGTCAACTTTTTTCTACATTTAACCAAGAACATCAGCTTTCCTTAACATTAACCTTCTTCTGCAAGACATAACCACAAAATCATCAATTACATAAATGCTACAAATGAAGCTACAGCCAGCAGCTGATTAGCTTAGCTTAGAATAAATACGGTATACAGGAAACAGCTGGCCCGTCTCAATCTAAAGGTAAAAATCCTTTCCAGGACACTCTATTGCTTTATGAGTTGTTATTGCCAAACTAACCAACAACTGAACAATATCAGCTACAAAACATTTACATGTTCAACAGTGTATGTTTGTAAATAAACACTTGGCTCTTTTGTCAATTCTGGACAAAGTGCTACTTGGATGTGTGCCCATGTCAGCTGGTACAGTTCAAGGTGTTTTCTGTACCTGTAACAGTGGCATAACTCAAAATCAGTGCCCCTGATTTTGAGTTTTTCATCCGGTCGTTCTTTTCTACTGACTGCTGTGACGATGCATGGAACCCCACTGTCATGTTAAGACACCTCCATCAGCACTGAACTGTGAGAGAGTGGGAGGCGAGGAGCAGACAGGGACATTTGGTGTCTGATTCTGCAGAAGACACAAGTAAACCCCACAAGCTGCTGCTGAATCTTTGCCAGTGATACTGCATTGGCCACTGTTAAATTTTTAATAGCCTAACAGTAGTGTGATGTCACTGCCTCAGTGCTCCACTTTGCTTTTAGTGGAAGTCCCCTTGTTCCCCTCCACCCAATTATATTTATCATACAACACACCCAACAGTGGAAAAGGGCATTTAAAGTGGTAAAGACGGGGGTTGTAAAGGAGGCTTATCCATCACAGACTGTGATTGCATCTGTGCCAGACCTGGGTTTATACTCATGCATCCATCCAGTATGTTCTCCTCAAATACTGTCATAGTGCAGAGGAGCAGCCATGCCTGAAGCCTTTTAAAGGCGGTGAAGCAGCCATAAAGGATGCTGTCTTGACTGAATGCTAAATGATTCACCTGTTGAACTGGAAAAAAATGGTTCAAATCCAATCTAATAATAGGAGTCAGAATGGGGCTGGTTTCTCTGGTGATGGGGGTCAAAACAGGGTGAAGATATAAGACTGGCTCAAAACTGTGGAGCTAAAATGACACGTTTGTCAGGAAAATCTGTTTTAATTTAGATTGATGCTGAATAAAACAGTAATGTATGTAAGGTCTGGTATTGTCAACAAAAAAAAAAAAGTTTTATCCAAATGTCTGTTAGCATTGCTCCTGTTGTCTCAACGCAGTCTGTTTTCCTTTGCAAAGTTTTAGCATTGTATTGGCCCGACAGCTCATTTACCCTTCTCTGATTAATTAAGGCAATTGATTGGCTGGAACAATCGCCTCGCTGGATAACCATGCCCTAATTAGGAGCTAACTGAGAAGTATCAATGACTAAAACAACATCTGGACAGATGTAGACCGAAGCAGCATGAAAATCGAGCAAAGATTTCCAAAGAGTATTTTTTCTTTCATTTCTCTTAACTTCTATTTCTTTTACCTCACAGTTCCCTAGTTCCAGCTGGTAGAGTGCCAGTGAAGGAAAGGCGGGATGAATTATGGACCCCCAGGAGCTCAGAGACCACAAATACACCACAAATTTCAGTATACGCTCAGAATATCAAACGAATGCTTCTCGATTTCCCTGAGTTTCATTCTATTTGTTTGATATGACTCACTGTGGTAAGGCTCACACAGTCAATTCACCTCATAGCTATGGACAGTCTGAAAAAAAGTGGTCAAATTTATTCTGCAGATGTATCATTATTAAAGTGAGTTCAGGTTGGCTTACCCTCATCTTCATCCCTGAATTCTCATCACTCCCAGCCTGCAAATCATTACACCTGCTCTCCATCTGACAGTCCTATTAGATCTAACTTTACACCACAGCTTTATGCGTTGTGTTCCGAATGTTTTACTAATTATTACATTTCAAGGCCATTTAGTATTTCAATTAGGAATTATAGTACATCTGCTAACGCACTTGCATCTGCAAGAGTTTTAAATCTCTAGCTGCCCTCCTCTTTTCTTTCATTCTACCCTCAGGACAAAACAAAAACAAGTGTATTTGCACACACTCATTTCCATAAAAATCCCACACACCTACTGTTCTGAGAGATATCTCTTCCCACAAGCACATTATTCAGTTTGAAAACACATTTGGATCCTTTATGTTATGGATGCACTAACCTGCCATGAGGTATTACTCATATTGCTCCGCACAGCAACAAAATGACAAATACTTTAAACTTAAATACAGAGAAATTCTTTAACATGACATTGGAACAAAGAGACAAAACATCTAATAGATGGTAAATATGACTCTAGACCAGGATGGACACTGCTAAATCAACAGGGACCATCAGACTCATCCCAGTGGGACTCGCTTACATAGCTGGGCTGTCAGAATATCTAGTCAGAGTGTTCAAGTCACAGGGAGTCAGGACCTGCCACAAGACACCTTAAGGTCTCTGGTGGAACAACCTACGGGACACCCCACTGAGAGGATGACTGGAGCAGTATGTGAAATCACATGTGACAGATGCAACTATTTAACTACAGCAGTGAAATAGCAAAGATCCTCCACTGAATGTAAACTTAAAACAGACAACACCAGACCGAAACCGGTCACAGTATCCATAGGGCAAGGGCGTCAGGAGTCAGGGGACGACAGGAAAATCATGGAGGACATCCACGTCCAACACCAGAGACAGAGAGAACACAACGGGATGATGCACCCTTTTAGTGCTGCTCACAAAATGAGCTCAAACTCAATTCACTCTTCTCAAATTTCAATTCATCACTTTCCATAGATGCAGACATGATCATACCTGGCGGGATCATTTTATTTGTGTCTCAGTTAAAGTCTGTGTTGTGACCGTACTTTGAGATTCAGTACAACTGAGACATTTTAACATGCGAATTGTCCATAGAGCAGCTTAGCGTGAGGGACGCAAACTGAGCCATGGGTGTGGTTTTAGGCAACCTGGGATACAAGTTAAACTGTTTGCTGTGTCTGATGATGGAGCACATTTACAGGAGTCAGAGCAGCTGCTAACAGATCTACTGTAAGAGTCATCGCCTCAAGGGCACCGAGGCATTCAGACCTGCTAGACCTCACTTCCGCTCAATCTCCCTTCCTTCGCCTCCTCACTTGATTTTTCAACCCACACAAACTTAGTGCTGTCAGCACATCTGCCAAGTGGGCAGCGCAATACACCTGCGGAGATTGGCAAGCCGAGCCAAAGTTGCCAGGACAAACCGGAGAGCCGTGACAATCTCTGTGTTAGACAACATGACGTAACCAAGTGTAAACACTGGAGGCCATTGAGGAAAGCTCCTGGTGAGAGAGAAGGAGACAGATCTGAACTGGAAGGAGGATTGTTCAGTATAGATTTCATGGGGACATTAAAGACAGAACATCAACTTTCATCTATCAGCTGACATCACCTCTGCTCCAGCTGGATGAATCACCCACTGATCAGGGGAGAGGAGGACGAGAGGCGCTGGTGAAGAGCTGCAGCTCTCAGAGAAAACAAAATCCGGTGTCAGTCATGAGCACTGGCTCACTGTACATCACAGACTGTTACACCAGCAATTATATCAAAGACACAATCCAGTTCCAGTTATTATTCAGCCCTCCAGACTGAATAACTGTGACTGGAAAAGGCCTAAAAACATAAATTCAAATAAGACCATACAAACCTTGTTGGTCTAACAAGGTGAATAACAGACATGCACTGACTGAATGGCAGGTTGATCGAGCCACTGCACACACCTAAACTCTTGTTCATTTTATACCTGACAGCACAAACCGCAAGCACTTCGTGTATCCACAACGCAGTCAAACAAAAAACACATTTGCACTAGTTGACATATCATCAGCATCAGGCTCTCAGCCTGCGCGCCGCTCTTTGTTTAATTCCCCCTCTACATGTGAGCAGATGGCATCACCTATGCCGTGCTCCCCTGAAGGAAAACGTGTCGGAGTTGGTCTGGACCTACCGTTCCCAGAGATGTGGTTCTCTATCTCTCCGTGTCCAGCTTGCCTCGTGGAGACACTAAGTTGAATGTAGAGTCCCATGCAATGCAAACTCCCCAGCAGCACCCTAAACGCTCCCATTTCTCTGCTCTGTTTTATCTGCTCTCCTTTCCCCCTCTTTCTTTTTCACATCGGGTGGAGGGCACGTCGCTTTTAATTGTCTTTGTTTTCTTGTTTCTTTGTCTTTTCTTTTTATTTAATCCAGGTGACTTGCTGCGGAGAGGCAGGGAGTGAGATACCTGCGTGAAATAAAGAAACAAACAAGTAGCCGCAGCCTCCCTCTCTCTCTGCCAGCACAACTGACTGGAGCTCCGACAGTCTGCTTCCGTTTACTCGGCTCTACATGCGGCGGAGGGAGACTGTTCCCGGACGGGAAGTGGCGCGGCTTCCAATGAGGAATATAAATTATGAGAGGAGGGATATTAAAAACACGTTCACGTACCTTAAACTTTTTACCACGCGCTTTTATGAAACAAATAAAAGGTTCAAAGCACTGACATTTTCTACTTATTATTATTATTATTATTATTAAGGTAATTAATACACGGATAAACATGTTTGCTACAGCCAGGTATGCTCTATACATTGCGGTGCTCCAACTTCAACTGAACAGTATTTGCTAACAGGGACGGCAAAAAGCCTGTCCACTACCAGAACATATGTAGTATTTGTTTAATCAGTTATTTTTTTGTGAATTTTTTTGGAACTAAAAATAAATACAAAATGTAATATGAAATGAGGTTTGCTCCTGTTAACTTTTTTGTTGTTGTTGTTGTTTGTTTAAAGGCCCTGAAAACTTTTTTCTCAATGAGTTTTGTTTTTTTTTTTTATGAATAATGGGACCTTAAACAAACTATTTTCTGTGAAAGTTAGAATATATTTGGTTCTTTTACATTATAGATTGGTTGTATTTTCTTTTTTCTCTAGGACAGATACGCCTCCAAACCAGCAGGTCCACTTTAAGCCTTGCGGACATGCACATGGACGCAGCCCAGGTACAGGTTGTGTAAACTAAGGAGTGGGTAGTGTCATTTCCACCTCACTATCAGTCAGCAGAATCAAGAAGATGTGGACCAGGCATGTAGGAATGCACAAACCGGATACACCCCAGTTTTGTTAGCCTCACTCCCTATTTAGTTTACTGGACACTACCTTTACTTGAGGGTCTGAAATCTGAGTGTGTAAATGCAAACACTATGTAGTGCAGGGTCCTCTCCCACCCATCATAAGACTTTGGCACGGCTGCTAAGCACTTCTGTGCCACACCTAAGCTGAAAGAATGGATAAAAATACTACACTGAAAGTTCTCTAACACTCTGGATACCATATTAGCCCAAATGTAAGATGATTTTTTTTTTTCTGGAAATTAGGTTTGAAAACGTTGAAGTCAGTTGTCTTATATCTGTGGAGGAGACAATTAGATGAAATATTCTTTTGGAATGGAGAGAGTACTGATACTGTCTTTTACAGAGCGCTGTTATTAGGGTTGTCTGTAGCCATAATGTTGTTAGGCTATCAAGTGTTTTCTATTCTGTCTATAGAGAGTGCTGAAGAAAATCATGTAGTGCCTGTAAATTTCCACAATGGAACAAAAAAAAGTAGTGTGTGTGGCATGTACAACACAATGCTCTGCATTTTATACATGCAGAAGTTACAACTTAGTTGCTGTAATTGATATTGGACACAGATCTGTACTATTTTCTGCTAACTATCCCACAATGCCGTTCAGTTCAATTCAATTTTATTTATACAGCGCCTTCCACAATCAAAATTGTCTGAGAGCCTGACCCCAGAGAAAGCACTTAAGGTGACGGTGGCAAGAAAAAACTCCCTTTTAACAGGAAGAAAACTTGAGCAGAACCTGGCTCATATGGGGGACCCTCCTGCCGATGGCCAGGCTGGGTGAAAGGAGAAAAAGAAGGAAGCTAGGACAGCTGGGAATGTAGGAGAGGAGGAGAAGGACATGCAGCATATAAAACATGATACAAACAGGGTTGGAAGTGGACAATGTTAGAGGGCCAACATTCAGATTACAGAACAGTTGGTGGATCCTGTGTGCTCAGCAGGTTACAGTTATGATAGGAAGCAAAAAGCTGTCATGATTGGTAATTATTTACATTACAGTTGGCTTAGAATATTAATCCAAGATTTATCTGAAGTGGAGTGGAAAATTAAGCATAGTAATGTGTTAGAAATGGATAAGTGTAGACAATAAACAGCGGCAGGTCGGTGGAGCCAGGACCACAGACAGAGAACATGCAGCTCCGGAGCCAGAGATACCTGCAGAAAGGTACAGAGAAAGAGAAACCAGAGAGAAACAAGCACAGGACTACGGGACAGAGAAGACAGAGTTAATGTGAGAGTGGGTCTGAGGAGAGAAAGAGAGAAGAGAGGTGTTCAGAGGATCATGGGAAGTCCCCCAGCAGCCCAGGCCTATAGCAGCATAACTAAGGGATGGTTCAGTTGCCTGAGCCAGCCCTACTATGGGCGTTATCCTTAACTGTAACAGTGTCTATAGAGATAATTGTGACTAATTATAGGCTTAGTCATAATAACTAAAACTGTAACTACAGCTAATTATAAGCTTTGTCAAACAAAAAGGTGTTAAGCTTAATTTTAAAATTAGAGAGATGATTCCACAGGAGAGGGGCCTGATAGCTAAAGGCTCGGCCTCCCATTCTACTTTTAGAGACTCTGGGAACCATAAGCAAACCTGCATTATGGGAACAAAGCAATCTGTAATAAATAATATGGTACTGTCGGCTCTTTGGCCATGTTTTGCATTTTATAGATACATTTTATAGATATAGATTTATAGAGTTCTGCTGTGAGTACAGCTGTCAATGATGCAAAATAATAATGATTAGAAAGTGTCACAAATCGGAAATTACTATTCACTATTGTGTAAACTGTGTCAGCCTGCAAGACTGATCTCAGGGCGACACAGCCCATGGTGTCTGCACTGCGTCGCTGTCCATGGTGCTGAAATGCAGCCTTGGTGTTGGTTATATATTGAACAGTGAAAGATAATATTTCCAGTGACAAGCCAGGCCATGATATGGGCTATTAGACTTTATGTGACAATATGTTACTGCTAAAGGACACAATAGCCACAGGGGTTATTTTGTCGACCATGTCAGGCAAAACAATACATTGTTTGCCACATTTGCTTCAAGAAAGCAAACCTCAGTAATTTAAATCAGTTCATATTATGTTTGCATGCTTGTTGCAGAGCAAAAGACAGATGTGTTTTGTAATACTTATTCATTTGTATGTGGGTAGGATTCACACATAATTACATTTTAATCAAGGTCGCAACTGTGAAATGGAACGTTTTTTTCTACTACTACTACTACTACTACTAATACTTGAAATACTTTTTTAAAATAAGTGTAACATATCCATTACATGCTCATAATTTCAGTGTTAATTTTTTATCAGTCACATTGTGAACTAACCTCTGCTTTAGCATTTAAACAACTTCTTGCTCATTGTGTCTTTAACTGTTATCCCTCAGGACAGGAAACCACATGGCTCTCCCTCCAGGTTTAGGCCATTTTTTTCATCCAAACATAACATTACATACTCTTTCATAAATTGTAACTCCTGCCTAATCTATCCACAGTATTTGGTTCCATTAGCCTTGTGAAACCTGAGAAAAACTTGAGACTGGCAGCCATTTCTGTAATTTCTCTTCAGGCCTTCCTGTGCATTAACACAGTTCTTGTTCATTTTCCTTACTTTTTCATTATAGTTATTTCTGGAACATTGAATACAGACATTAGCAAGTATATAAGGCACATACCTGCAGATGCATAACTATTAATCTAGAGTTCTTTAAAGTCTCCTTCAGATATTGAATGAGTCTGATTCTTGACATATTTGCAGAGCCTGTCGGATCCCCTGAAATCTTTGGATAGAGGCACATTTCACCTCACTGATCCCTGCTTTAGAAAACAAACCCAGGTGGTAACCAGTCCTTGTGGATTTTTTAAGCCACAGCCAGGGACCTGTAACCCATATTTGAATGTCAACACACTAATTGGATTACTTGACTCAAATTACCCTCTTTAATAAAAGGCATTATCCCAGAGGTTCATGTACTTTTTTCAGGAGACTGCTTTCCATGAAAACACTGAAAACTGCTGTTACAACCTTCTATAAAAATCAACAGTACTAAGGGAAACGATGCAAAGGGTGTTAGGAATAGAACAAAAGGACAATATACTTGATATTTTGATGTCTTTTGCTGGCTGTGATGCCTTTATGATCATCACTAACCAGCAGTCTGTTTACCTCTGGGGTGTCATTAGGCCCCACTTATGGGGGGGTGTGCCTTAGTAATATTTTCCAGTGCCCCAGTAAAACAATCAGGGGAGATAAATGTGTTCTTCTAGTGTTCAACAACATGGAGCTTAAATAAATTTAAGCTGTAAACACTGCTGGTCTTACTAAATATACTATAACTACTGACAAATCAACCAACCATGACATTTAAGTTTCATTGTGCGATCATTAGGCAATCCTACTATCCTAAGAAACAAAAGAAGAGTTCTTCCTGCCCATCTCGGGAAATCAATAATCTCCTGTAATTAAAGAAATCTTAAAATTCATATTCAAATCCTATCAATTGTTTTTGTCATTCACCCACCGTCTCTGCCTGCAGTAAATGCAGGGGGCTGTTAAGAAGCCAGTCTTTTACCCTGCCAGCATCATCACACTGAGTAAGTGCTCTGCTGTCTGCATGAGCATGTTCACGGCTGACTATGTCTGCTCCAAGTCAGCTAGTCGGGTTTTGCACAGACACCTGTCACACACAGCGACTTCACCTGGCAGTGGACACAGGTGGGTGCCATCTTTCCCTCTTATCATGCCTCGTTTACCTGGCCTGTAAGGGGATGCCTCACTGATGTGAGATTCCCAAGGTTTTTCACAGATTTTTTCTTTTTTCTTCTTCTTCTTTTATTTTTCTTGCTGGACTTACCTCTGAGGGTCTGAAGGCCTAGTCTTTTATAACAGCACATTTAAGGGGACCAGAGATCTGACCTGTGTAAAAATGCAGGAAGATATCATATTAGCTGTGTGGCACCATAGCATTTTATATACCTCTGTCTGCAGGAGTAATTTACCGCAGCACAAAAATACATGCATAGTTTGCATTTAGTGAAACAGCTGTTAACGGTCAAAAATACCTCTCTTGAATAGACTACAAGCTTATTGTCTGGTTATCAACTGGTAGCTTGCTACTTGGGATTAAGCAAGCCAAGTAATGTTAAAAAAGCTAGCATCCATGTGACAGTGGCTACAGCAGCACTATGTCATGAAGCTTCCAGCAGTGCCTAAATTTACAAGGATGCTAAAATTAATTTTGTTGTTCCATTACCTGGAGTGAATGGGTCACAAATACAGAACTGACCTGCGCTTATATGACTGTCAGAGATGCTGTTGTTTTGCATTTTGTTTCCTGTGTTTTAGTTTGTTGTAGTCTATATTGCACGATGCTGGTGGTGATAGAACCACTCTGCTATGATGGTTAAAAACAAGAAAAGTATCTCTAAGCTCCACAAGTACGGACACCCAGATAGGGATGTTGCTATTGAGCCTGACTTTGAGGTCCTGGAGGCCTGTGTGCACCGAAGCTTTAAGATGCAATGCCCTGGTGTTGCACACTTTGTCAATCCCTGTGCTTTCTCAATAACAGAATACCTTCTCCTCTCAGTCCCCTACTTAAGGAGAGAAGCCCAAAAGCACAGCGGTGCACAGTGTTTGCACTCATTCATTCGGAAAATACAATTATTCTCCCTCCCCTCGGCTGTGAAATTGCTGTACAACCGCTGTTAAACACGCCGCAGTCATAATCACTGATAAGAGATGCATGGGGCCGGGCCTCCTCTGCCAATACAATATGCAAACGACGCCCTGCCGCTCTACCCATCTTGTTACTGAGCAATATTAGAGTTTGTAAAGACACTTAGGAAAGGCAGCAGATGTGATGGCTGTCAGCGAGCACCCCCCACCCGCCCCATTCCCTCCCAACACCGCTGCTTCCTGCCAGGATCATGGTCAGGGATCCAGAGAGGGTGTGGTACAAAACGAGTGATTAATAATACAGAACTATACAGTAGACAGAATACTGATAAGGAAAGACGCTGCACTGGTTTTATATTCGAGAGACAACTGAGAACTATTAGAAATTACAGTTCATCTTATTAGCTAATAAGTACCTGCTAAATAAAATGAATTCAGTATGGACAAGTGTGACGAGACAGCTGATCAGGATCGGTGAAGGTCTTCAGAAAACCACAACCACAGCACTGAATTGCATTGTTTGAAGTTGTTCCTGTTAATGGTCGTGTCATTTTCACAGTTATAGGACTTAAATGAAGCAAACATCCAACCCAGAGGTAGGAAAGGGACAGTCATCAATATCAATAACAAGAAAGTCATCACCTCTCCATCTATCATCTTAAGTTAAAACATAAACATCATGTCCTCAGGTTGCTTCTGGTCAGTCTCTCAGTGACCTGGATTTTCTGTCACTGGGTCTAATTCAAGAACCGCTCATACGTACGCATTTTTCCTGAAGTGGCATGTGCAAGTAATGTAAGAGAAGTTGTGTCACTCACTAATTTTCTGTGATGTACGAATGAAATTCATGTGTCTAGACTTTTCGTACGAGCCATGTAGCCCGCGGATAGTCCGCCTCTGTCCAAGAGCAGCGATTGAAGCTCTGTAGTGTGATGTTTGTTTTGCTCTTCGGTAACATTTGTGGGAATACCCCACTAGGAAGTCTGAATACCAGCTGTTAACAACCACTGACACCTAACCTTACGTTTCAACCGACCAATCAGCCTGAAATCTTTAACTGGTCTCGTTGTGCTTTGACAAACATACAAAGTAGGTCAGCATGAGTCATGTACTCATGTCTTTTGTTACTTTAACTTCATCATTGTTGAGCCAAATCTCAGTTATCAGTTGTGTGACATGAATTTTAGATCAGCCCGTTCCCTTTCCGTCTGAGTTAGAAAGTCAAGCACAGGATCGAGTGGCTGCTTATTAGTGACAGCAGGGGATCATTTCTATCTTCATGTTGTGGCTGACTGGCTGATCAAATAACATACATTTAGAAAACTGTTTGCCCCAATGTACAATTTGTCTGACACCTACTGTGTGCCGCAGAAAGGACATAAAGATTCATATCAGACTAAAAATAGAGGGTAAACTGAGTTTAAGTGGGTCAGCTCTTCACTACAAGTCTCTGCAAAACATCCTCTTCCATTTCCTCTCTGCACTGATCCATCTCCTCTCTCACTCACTTAAAATGCACAAGTAATTGGGAATGTTTTTTTTTTTTTCTCCTTGCTCTTAAGCGTAAAGACAGCAAAGATACAGTGATGTATGGTGCACAAGACAGGCAGAATAAAACAGTAGGTTTGTTTGTGTACAGCAGTGTGGAGGTGTACACAATACACCTCCACACTGCTGAGGAGAGAGCTCCGGGAGGCTGCAGAGATCCAGCAGTGGGTGGGTTCAGACAAATAAAGAAGAAGCAGGTCTGTGTTTTTGTGAGGATTCTCTCTCTCTCTCTGCGCATGAAGCTGCAGATATAGGTTTGTTGTCTCCATCTGTGCCTGCGTGCAACAGTAACCAAGTGTAGGCATAATGAGATTCATGCGCACAGACGGTTATCAAGCTCGCTCGCTAAACCGTGACATTAATCAAACAGACCAAACATGCAATCAAGATTTTATTACCAAATGTTTTATTAGAAAATATTTTACACACAAAATCCAAAACAAACAAACCAGGTAAAGTGGGAGAGTTAAAGTCTGTCCGTAATTATCCTGCAGTGTTCAACACCACAGTACAGAAAACAGACAGCACTGCAGCTCTGAGTCCGTCTCCTGTTTGCTGTGTGTTTCAGTCAATCTACAGTACTCTGCTCTCAAAGATTAACTCCTGCTGTTTCTATAGTAAGAACGTTGTGTTCGTGTGAGAGAGAGAAAGAGAAAAACTGAGATTAGAAGTTGTCTACGAGGTCCATGATCCTCTTCCGCTCTGTTTCTTTGAACTCGTCACTCTTCCCATCTCCGATGCTCTCTGCGTACTCTGCAAAAGACAAAGAAAAGCTAGCGGATTAGCTGACTTGACAGCAAAGGCGTGGCTGTTTGACTTCTGAGGTTACACAGAACATCCTCGCAGCCAGAAATTCACAAGCTCCATCTCCCCGGCACCCGGAGTGGCCTGGTGTTCTCACACTGCTTCTGAGAGGATAGCAAGAACATGTAGAAAAGGGTGAAGTATTTGAACAGCAGTTGAACTTAAAGACACACCTCTTTCATTGTGTATATATCTGGTTGCCTTTCCTTAACCTATCAAGTACAGTGGACACAAACCCTACAAATAAGCTTTATATTTTCAACTATTAAAGGGCTGCAACTAACGATTATTTTCATTATTGATTAATGAGTTATTTTCTTGATTAAGTGATTAATCATTTCTTTTAGAATGTCAGAACAATGGAAAAAAATGTTCATCACAATTTCCCAGAGTCCTGGGTGAAGCTGAGAAAAGCAGGAAATCTGGAACCAGCACATTTTGGGTAGTTCTGGTTGAAAATGGACTCGACTGCACTACTTTATCATATTTTGACAGACGAGTTCCTCAGTTGGAAATTTTGGCAATGACTCCCGTGTCTCTGATTTAGAACACCGAAAAATTAGAAAGAAGAAGTCCGGAGAGAGCGAACCCTTTACAGTAGATCTCACTGTACTCGCAGTCAAATTAAGCTTTTCATTTTTTAAGAACAAAGCTGAAAGACAGTGCATTACAGGATTACCATTACTGAACAGCCTTTCACCACAGACTAGACTGTAGTCTCTGGTCTCTAGTCTCCTCATCACTTTTTAACAAAGTCATTTTACAAGTTCCTTTGAAAAAATGCTGTGATGAAAGGTCCCAGGACAGCAACTGTGTCCTCCGGCTGTGACCAGAAATCGGTCCAGGTGTACTGTGCAGTGCTCATACTTCACTGCACGCTTCTGAAACGCTTTCTTCATTTTGTGCTCCTGCCTCCCGCACAAGGCCTCAGAGACCATCCGACAGTCGATTTGTGAGTCTAATGTGCAGAAAGAGAAAGTTGCAGCTGCTGCAGCCCCCGGTGGAGTCGGGGCATTTGCTCTGTCTCTCAGCCAGCCTCTGAGGCAGGGATTACACGTTAAACCCAGGGATGTCGAGACAGAAAGACGAAAAAGACTGCTTTTCTCTGGGAGACACTGCGGAGAGAAGAGAACGAAGGGGGCTTTCCTGACAAGAGCTCGCAGGGTTTAGGACGAAACGTGACTGTCAAAGACACCAAAGAGATTCTGTTTTGCAGTTTTACAGTTTACTTTTATTTTCTCTACATGAGCTTGGCTAACATGGGGGTTTGCTTTCTAATCTTTCTAATCACCAACAGAAATGATGCTAAAACCACTAAAAGCAGACCCAGGTTTTAATAAAATGGAATTATGCTTTAAAGGTACTCGACTTTAAACTCCTAAACCAACATTTCCACCCACTCAGAAAGAAAACAAGCTACAGTCTTGCAGAGTTGAACACTGGAAATTTAAAGAGATGATACCATAATGTTGCATGAAACCAGTGGTGGAAGTGGAAGAAGTACTCAGATCCTTTACCAAAGTAAAAGTAGCAAAAGAACCAATACTCAATTACAAGTAAAAGCCCGCCATTTAGTAGTATTTTTTATCATTAAAATACAGTTAAATATGTGTGTATATATAGAACAGCCAGGTGTAAGGAACATTTTACTGTAGGTGCTGGCCGAGGTGTCGCTAGATTTAACTTCTTTATATGTATACAGTTCAGCAGCGTAATCCACAGGTTCTCCAAAGGGTCATAAGATAAATCTGAGGGATTGTGAGATGATGAACTGGGTAGAAACGAGGGGAAAATAAGTTGTGCTGCACAATTTCTATTAAACTGGAAAGGGGCCATAACCAGATACAGCCAAAACGTTTGGGAAGCACTGGTTTAGTCTTTAATAATGCATTGTGTTTAATAAGTTTATCATATTGTATGTTTTTTAATTCAAAATCTTGTTATGAAAAGTGACTAGTAATGAATGGCTGTCAAATAAATGCAGAGGAATGGAAAGTACATAGATATAGACATATTTCAGTCTGAAAATGTTGTGGTGGAGACATAAAGTAGCATCAAATGGAGATGCTCAAGTAAAAAAAAAAACAGGTACTACAAAACTGCTCTACCAATGCATGACTGCATGAATAAATCAGACAGATATGTATAAGTCAGGAGCAGCATCAGTTCTATTTGAGTTGTTAGGAAAGCAGGCCAGTATAGTGCACGAAGAGTTTCTTGAGATACAAGTTTTCAGTTGAGGTCAGAAGACACACAGTGTGACAGCTGTGCAGCCTGAAGCACAGAGGTCACTCTGTCACTGGGTATTCTGAGGAGAGCTGGGCTGAGAAAGACCAAACCACTGGGAACGAAGCTATGAAAATGTAAGCAGAGTATTGGGAGGTATGGGGGTGTAGGTTTGGACCGTGGCACAGAGATAAAGCAGCTTCCACAGCAGCCCTGAATGGCAGCACTGGGAATTTGAATGTGATCCCCAGAGGTGTGGGATGCTGCTGAACTAAAAAATAGCAGAATTTTAAGGTTGACTGAGAAAAGCAGGTTAGGGGACGCAGAGAGAACGACTCAACAAAGACATGAAAACCTACAGCCTCTTTTCATTGTATGCCTGTCATTGTCCCTGTGTGTGTGTGTGTGTGAGTGTGTGTCTCCGTGTCTATAAATGGCGGTGCAGTCAGCCACACAGACAGAAAGGTCAGAGATTCGGTGACTCTTCAACTCGCTGCAGAACCTATTCTTTGGCATGCTGGTACTCTCTCCTTCTGTCACCACGGCAACACGGCAGAGGACAATACAGTACTGAGCATCGCCATTACTCAGGTCAGTGACTGGGACTGATCTGCCATGAGTACAAGGAGAATCATTTCCAGGAGCAATCTCTGTAGCAGCAGCCACGGGTTGGGACACACTCTAGGACTTTGAGTGTGATTACAGCTGCAGCTGGGACGCCACAGTTCATTTAAAACACCGTTATACCAGTCTGCAACTGGTCTGATCCAGCTGCACAAAGGACAAGTTGGCACAGATGATCCACTAGTGTGTTAATCTAACCACCATGTTTTCAAATGCAGCAGAAGTCGTCACACAAAGTGTCACTGACACAAACTTGTTGCTTAACAGGGAAGAAATCAAAGCCTTTTTCGTGTTCTGTTACGACGTACTACTCACCCTCATCATCAAGATCAGCCGAGTCTTTACACGTAGATCCAGGCAAACGCAGAGGTACAAGGTCTGAAATTATTCCCACTGCAAAGACGTCTCTAAAATACGACCCTCAAAACATGAAAAGGACACCTTGAGAAAAATCACCAGCTACTTTGGGTGGATACGTTTACCCAGCCATCTGCTGAGCTGTGTTTTTTTTGGGGGGGTGGTGGGGGTGGATAGCTGTTTCCAAGGCTTTTAAAGGAAAATAGCAATATTAACAAGTATTGCCTATGTAGCCAGCAAATTAAAAAAACATATTGTTGCACTGGGTAACATACTGCTTCATTACTGCAACTGCATTTTGGATCTTTGGAGGCAGGAGGACGTGAGGCAGAATGAGGCAGATGCTACAGCACAGGGTTATGATCAGGTTCTGTCATGTAAACATGTTTTTTTTTTTAACTCATTTTTGGACAATGGTGGAGTTGGCACCAGAACAGAGAGGCTGGTTTTTTATCTTTTCAAAGATTTGTTGGTAATAAAAAGACACAATAATTCCAACATTAAACTTTAATGATCCGTGAGATCATCTATCAGATGTGTGATGCTTCAGTGGCTGAAGTGCCAATAAAGGAGGTTTGACAAATTCATGCAGTAACTCCAATGCAGGTCCACTGTCAGGCACACAGACACACACCTTGATGTTGGGTGCTCTGCTCCCTGTAATTCCTGTAACCTTCCAAAACCACAGTCACTTCATACTGTGACTGGCCAGCTGTGCAGAGGTGAGAGAGGAGACAGGGTTTGAACTTCTCTCTCTTGCTTATTTTCAATCTTTACACAACTATTTCTGTAACTTCTCATGCAAACAACAGAGTACAACAATATGAATGCCTTCCAGCAGAGACAGAAAAAGAAAATGAGCGGCCGTTATCTCCATATCTAAACAATATTACTTCTCCCCTTCTCTGTGACGGCCTGATTTTCAGCTCGTCTGAAAATTCATGTGGCTGTTTGAACACTTTCTCCGTAACACAAGGTCAGACAACATGTCGTACGAACTAATTCTGTTTGAGCTTAATGCAACCGTAAGGCAAAGGAGAAAACAAGTCCTCCAGAAAGTATATTTCACATCACCTCAATGCCCCTTATTCCTGGTCTTGTCATATCGTTTCTCACAGCTCCATTAGAATTAGATACAGAGTTAAACATGAGCAGCTGAGATACTATTATGTAATGTATTATGTAAACACAAAGAGAGACAATGGACTATGGTCCAAGTCTAACTACCTGTGACACAACGTGCCTGAAGTTTCTCAGGTGAAAACCTCACCGCAGGTTTTGCTAAGCCTTCCTTCCTGCAGAGCTGCTTGTCATTCTGCGAATTAAAGTCATTAAGGTCAAGACATCAGAGCTGGCGACACACTCTGCATGTGCTTAACCTCTTTCTGCAGTTTCACATTGACCGGGTGGGGCACTTGAAATGGGAGAGGGCTTCGCGGTGCGGCCTAGTGAAAAGGGTGAGGGCACACACTATGAGCCACACACACACACACACGCACGCACGCACGCACGCACGCACGCACGCACGCACGCACGCACGCACGCACGCACGCACGCACGCACACACACACACACACAGATGCTTTAACACGGATGCATGCACCAGCACCGTGCCATTACAGATGCATACACAGCCTTAAACACACAGCACAATGCATGACAAGTAAGTATACGTCAAGATCATGCAAGGACAAGTACACACAAAATGAACATTAATATGTAAAAACATGCAAAGGCCAACATGAATACAACACACACAGTATCACAAAGGAAACAAACTGAACATGTACTGTACATCTCTGCACAGATTTCCTCTCAAAGGGATGTTACACTGTAAAAAAAAAATATGCACATGAAAGGGTGGGAATGAAAGCAATGGGAATGTGTGCACACATAAAAACACAGATCAGCCACAACAATAAACCAGCTGCTGGTTTTAATACTGTGGCTGATCAGTGTGTGTACACATGCTAAAGGCAAACATTTACTGCATATGTACACACCAACAAATCATGTTAGTAAGCAAAAACGTATCATGGAAACTACACAGACAAGCAAGGCGCACATGTATGCAAATATACAGATGAAAACAAAAGCAACACACTGACACATTTAGGAACACATTCCTACAAACACACACGCACACACGCATTGAGCACTGGAGAGTTGCCATGCTTGCTGGCACTGCCACGCGTGACGGATGGCTCTATCTACAGTGCTATATGCCACTGAGAGCCAGGGGCTGTGTGAACGGAGCCTCGTCCTCAAGCTTTATCCGACAATGATGATACAGGAAGGATGGATGTCACACCGGGAAGAAAATAAACACACCTGCTACGTCTTTGAAAACCAAACAGAAAACAAATATGGCAGGACAGGAAATCTTTGGGACAGGGGGTGAATGACAGACAGACAGAGTCTCTGCTCCTCTCGCAGTGACAGTATGATGATGCATTTCTGCATATTGTTTACCATCTGTACACAGGTCATGTGAAGCATATGTACACGTGTCTATTCACTTCGACTTGGATGTTCCAGATGCTGGACTTCACTCTGTGTTTGTTAAACATTAAATTAGTTTTCCAAATGGATATTTAATGATTTTCTGCCGACTCATTATTACTTATATCCTCCTTTGTTCCTCTGCGTCAGTAGGTCTCCATAAGTAGGGCACAGTGTGATCAGTACTGTTTACTTCAGGCTGTGTCAACGCTCAAACATATACGTAAAGGAGAGATGTACTGAAAGGAAGTCTGCACAAAACACTGACTAGGATAATTAAAAAAAAAAATACTCAGTCTTAAAAAATAAAGAGTTGCGTTTTGACACCCCAGTTTCAAAGTTGGCCCACGTCTATTTCTTTGTTCCGGAGAATAAGGAGGAATGACATTATTCATAGTATTTTATTATATTCCAGCACAACCACATTGGCAGGCGAACAGCATGGGCTTGCTATCAAACGACAACCACAGCCAAAGAGCAGTGATTACACCAGCATTTCCCCCCCTGAAATGTTGCTTCCTTGCCAGGGTGAGAAGCACTCGGAGACTCAGATTTTTTAAAATTGTGTCAATAAAGTGCTTCTCTGAAATGATTATGAACTATTTTAGGTGTAGGAGCAGCTGCAGTAGGTCGGCTGCTTTCCCTGCCAAAATATACATCTTTTTAAACCATTTATTTGATTTATTTCACTTTCTATTTCACATGTTTTAACACTAACTGCATGTAGGGTGGTTTCTGTACTTTAACCTAAAATTATGTTCCTTAACTGAAGAAAGGCCTTTATTTGAGACAGGCCATCAAGAAAGGCATGCCTTTACTTCTGAACTGCCTCATTAAGTATATTTTTAGTTATTGTAGTGAGGTCGAGCTGTTTCACACGAAAAGGCCACAGCAGTGCTGTGAAACATCTGCAAGAAGAGAGTTTCAGTAACAGCTGATTATCGCAGAGAAACCAGAGCAAAGTAGAACTGAGTGGAATTTACTGATCAGTGTTTGAGATCTGAGGAAATTACCACAAACTTAACAGTATATGTGCTGGTTATTTCTTTCCCCCCACGTTATATTTCACTCCATTTGTTTGTTTGTTACTGGTCATAATTGAGTCCTACTTTATATGAGAAATAACTGTGTTAAGGAAAATCAGGTTACTCACCTCTCATGATGTGGCGGACGACTTTGACAGAGCCTCCTCGAAGGTTGAGAATTTGATGGACTCTCTGCTGCAGCTAAATGCAGAGAAAAGGAGGCTCAGGAACATACTGCAGTTTTAAAATCAATCTGAAATCAAAATTCACTTATAAATATAGTGTATTTATCCTTGGTGTTTGTTTCGTCTTGACTTCACCTCAGCCAGACCCACACAGCTAAGGATAGCTAGACCCCCTAATTTCTATAATGTGGAGGGAACACAGTGCTACAGATGTGGTAGCTGCCACCCATGACTCAGCAGGTGTTCAAATAACATGAACAAACTATAACATCTACTGTTAATCAGTCCTAACGTTAGCAAGCTCAGCTAACTAGCTTCCACTTTCTGAGTAAAAGGTAGTTAGCTTAGCGTTCTAGTTTCTGCTTTCAGAATGAAATAAGATTAACAGCACAATGGTTCCACCTGAATGGTGAATGTAGCAAAGGCCCAGGTGTCTTAAATAGCTAACAGAGGAAGGATAACACCATGAGAGCTTGTTAAAAGAAATAAATGAATAAAGGTCTAGTTCTAATGTTCGTTGGCTATACAGGGCTCTGGGGCTATGATGTGTTCCAGTCAGTAATGCGCCACAGAAACTGACAGCATGTCTCCAGGCAACACCGGCTGTGAGATGTCAGTCAGCCTCTGCCATGGGAAACACCCACTCAGAGTCCTGAAGCTTAGAGGCTGTTTTCACAAACATGTCCAAAAACTGCTTGATCCTCTTTTGAAAAAAAAAAATGGAGAAAAAAAAAATATGCACAACAGACAGAGTATCATTAGAGTTCATATTTCTTCTGTCAGAAAGTGAGCAGAACTCAAATTTCAGTTTGACTTGAGTTTGCAATTAATTTTTGATTATTCCCTAAAAATAAAAGCATTTATTGATCAGGGCTAGACTGCAGCTATTTAAACTGCAGGTACAAACAGTTCTGGTGTTCTGTCCGAAACACTGGGTCCAGTGAAACCCTGATTTGATGTGAAGTAAATGAGCCACCTGGCTGCAGTGCCCATAAAAACCATTGACTCCTGTCTGCTTTTCCAGCTTGTCTGATCACATGTCCTAAAAATAATTAATCTCAGAGAGAACTCATTTGGCAAACCAGAGTCAGTGTGTGTGTTTGTGTACCTGTGAGATCCCAGAGTTGCTGATCTCCACCATGATGTAGCAGATCAACTGAAGGACGAACAGTCCGGCATCCAGTCGGCGAAGGTAGAACTCGTCCTCCATGCTGTCATCCAGGATCTCCCCGCGACGAACCATTTCCTGTGCACACACAAAGGTACAACACAGTCATAAAAAGAGAACATGCTTTTACGCATGACAAGGTGAATAAATCACAATCTGCAGTTTTTCTTTTACTGTTTTTTTTCTATTATTCACAGCACACTTCAAACAGATTCAACAAACTGGAAAAAAAAAAAAAAAATCAGACAGTAAGTTTAATTTAGATGTTGTTTTTCAGCGTTTTCCACAAATCTATTTTCTCCATTGACCAGACACACAAGTCAATTGATTTCGTGGCCAAGCTGCAAAAATAAAAAAATAAAAAATTAAGGAGCAAGAAAAGGAGGGTAGGGAGGGGGGCACTCACACATACATACTCACACACTTGCATAGTTATCCATCTTAACAACCCTGTCAGTATGCCAATAACACTGTGCTGCCAATACGTGCACAGCCCACATTAATCATCATTAGAGATTAAGAAGCAGACCTGAGGGGGAGAGGGGAGGCTGGAGTATGAGCCATTGGAGTGGGAAGGAAAAAATAGTGTGACAGAAAATAGAAAGTGTTTGGCTGTCACACAGTTTTACCTCTCTGCATGAACAGTAGGAAGATATACAACTATATTCTGTTAAGGCGATACACAAATTACTGCAGTGAGGAAAGCGAAGCAGCTTTATGTTAAAATCTTAGCCTTAATTTGGATCCTTACCAAATTTGACTATCTGCACACCACACACACATTATATATATTAAAGACACACGCAAGACATGTAGTATTACTAGTGCTGTAGCCAAAGAGCAAAAAGAGTAGTAAAATTTGTTTGTTAAAGTTCCATCATAAAACATTTTTGATCAAAAAGTGGGTGGAAAAATGATATTTGATATTTGATATTACACTGAGGACAAGAAAATAACAAATTTAATCAAATTCTTTTTGAACTGTCCATGTCTCAGCTCTCTCTTAACAATCATTTCATACAATTGTTTAATGGATTTTACAGAATATTAGACATGTAAACCAAAGCATTAACATTTAATTCATACTGCAAATCATACTGCAAATCTACCTAAAAAAAAAAAAATTGTATCAAATATCTTTGAATCATGCACCAACAGAGGCTGAACCTGTATCTGTTTCAGTCTATAAAAGAACGGTCCAACACAAAAAAAAAGCAAAAGCAAAAAGCAAACGTGCTACAGTATGTGACACACTAAATCAAGAAAAAGGGCAACTTTTCAAACTGTTCCTAATGAAAACAAATAGCTTTCAGCGTCGAGCTAAAGGCTGCTACACATGACATTTACATCCCAATGATTTAATCTCAGAGAAAATTAAAACTTTCAAAAGGCCTTGTCCTTAAAGATCAATTACACTGTAAAACCCAATTATAGCTGTTAAGTTCAGCTCATTAACATGCCTCAATCAAAGGGCAGCTCTGGAGGACTACAGTACAAGACTATTCTGGGAAAACCATCCAGGTTGCAGAGCTGGGACGCAAAACAACATATCCATTTTTGTGACAGTGGGTTCTGAAAGCAGGATTTCATCCTGCTTTAATGATTTCATCCTGAGAGAAGCAAAGACAAACAGATACAACTTTAGAACAAAAGCCTACTGTACAATGTCAACTGTAGCTTGTTAAAGATGCAAAACAATGCAGATAATTAAAACAAGAACCTTTAATAGCTGCTGTATGTAGGGCATTTGTCTCTTCTGAGTCCTCTGGGTAAAACACTGGCCCAGAATCCTGTTTTTTTTTTTTTCTTGCAAAGCCGAGAGTTATTGCATTGTAAAACAGTCCCAAAGCTTGGCCTTGTTGTCAACTAGCTCCCATTAAATATGCAAAAAAAAAAAAAAAAAAACAACTTGAAACAAAGCTTTTTGAATGTAAACTGTGCTTCCTCTACTTCCTGTAGGAAAAAAAAAGATTATCTCAGTTTCCAGGACAACTCAGCTCATTATTCAGAGCCAATACAGTAGCTTGAGGCAAAGTTACACAAATCTCAGAATCCAACTTCAGCAAAGATACAAAACACAGGATGTAGGCCTAAATCAGTAAAAGGCAGGACACAATACATACATGTGGCCCCTGAGGGAGAGAGAAAAACAGCATGCACACACACATGCATGCACACACACACACACAGGGGTGCAACACACCCTTTGTTTGCATTTTCTCTCATTGTTTCACACAAGAAGCAAGTCTATTTCCTGTCATCCTCATTCCTGCTCATTGGCCACCACTGCAAAAAAGAGCTGGAGGCATTTTCTGAGAAGGCCATGGACAACTCAATTACCTCATGTCCACATGTTTCCATTACAGCCGTCGGCCTATCAGTCGCAGAGGAATGGGACATTATCACATCCATTTGAAACAATGTGACTGCAGCTCGGTCTATGATGTGTGTACTGGCAAGATTAGAGGAAATACAGTATAATGGAACACAATGTGTGTCAACAAAAAGATTAATTCTGAGAGCAAGGTAAAACATCAAGACAACACAATAACATCAAGGCAATGTATCAATGGATATATGTAGTAAAAATATAAAATACTATGTGAACACACACAAATATATATATATAGAGAGAGATATAGATATATAATATTTTTATAAATATGTCAATAATATCAGGTTCAGGTTTGTGTGTTTGCTTGTCTTACTAAATGGGAATATAGATACATGCCAGTAATGGTTAAAGTCGTTTCAGTTTCCTTGATGTGATTATGTATGGTATAAGACATCTCACAACCAGCATCCATACTGAAATCAACTGATATGACCACATTTGGAACATGATGAGTGGTATCAGTGAAGGGGCACTTGTGGTTCATCCAATAGGAATGTCGGATATGTCAGATAAAAATGGTTGGGGACCTCTGATAAAAAAAAAACCCCTTGTTTAATCGGTCTGCATGAAAGAGGATTAATTAGTGAAAATGTAGGAAACTAACAGCTTCTACCTGGATTCACCAGGTTAACCTCCAGTAATTCAGAAAAAAACACATGCTCCGGATGTCTTATATACTGTCTGTAAAAAAAGTCTCAGCAAATCCTACTGCTACTAACTTCACTTCTAATATTCTAATCAAGGTAAATTGGTTTTTATGTCACACTTTGGATGCAAGCACCTAATTGGCATCATTTTTTTCATATGACACTGCAGTCAGAGACTCGGTTTAGTTTATTTACCGCACAAAGAATCTGCCTAGGAGGGAGCTGTGGCTGTCAGAATGACAGAGGAGGAATAGGAGAAAGCTCGGGATGGAGACACTCCTCCTGAGTATCAACTTGACAGTAACTAATACAGTTTTAAGTGCTTCATCAGTTCCACCTCTGAAGGAGATAGAATCTGCCCAAATGCAAATCCAAAACACATCCAGTGGGCAATTTTTTTATATTTGTCGTGAGGGTGTTAGTGTAGCTTGTCAAAGTGAGGACAAACGGAGTGATGACATCAGCAATGGAGGATCAAAGAAAGAAATAAAATTACAAGCTTAACGTGTGACAGAAAATATTGTGCAAAAGCATGAGTGAAGAGATGCATAGTTTTGCTTGCTGCTGAACGAGTGAGGAGGGCTAAAAGCCAGCAGGGCTGAGAGCTGGGGCTCATGACCACTCTGGTGTGTTGACTGGCCAGGAATCAAGCAGTGTTAGATTGTCCCAGTTATTAGATTGAGGCATTTCCTGTCTCAGCCAAATAAATGCACATTGCAGCTCTGGAACAAAACATCCTGCTTCAGCTTCATTGTGCTCAGAATCCGTGTATTAGCTCCTTTTCTTATCCATCTCAGTGACATGGCTCTATAGATGATAAAGCCTGTCCATCCATCCCTTTGGTCCAGACTGAATTATCTCAACAACTATACAGATTACCATGAAATTTTGTACTCTCATGGTGCCCAGGGGAAGAACCCTAATGACTCTCGTGATCCCCTGAGTTTTCCTCTAGCCACCACTATGAGGTTGACATTTTCTTTGGTTTTGAGTGAAATGTCAAGAACTATTGGATGGAATACCACGAAACTCAGAACACACTTGTGTTACCCTCGGGATGAACTGTAATAACTTCAGTAATCCCTCAACTTTCCATCATCGGGTCAAAACTTCTATTTATCCAATACTTTGGTTTATGACCAAATAACTGCAAAAATAATGACACTTCCATCAGCCTCTGTAACCCCTGTCTCTGCTCAAAGATGGTCTCCGGCCTCTTTGATCTTTTTCAGCTGTCCACTGATTCATGGTCAACGACTATGACCCGTCCCAGCTGGTGTTCATGGTCACATGACGACAAACCGAGCTATCATCATGACACTGAAATAAAGTCTACCTGCTGAAGAAGTCATGTAGTCTGCTAGAAAAAAGCCTGAAGAATTTAGAACCAAGATCCAGTGCAACAATGCACTAATTGGTTGATTGGTTGGTCGGGAGGTAGATGAATGGCTCCTGTGGAGATGCATGTTACACCATTAAGATATTGGTATGGAGAAAAAAACAGTCACAGGCACTGTAATAAATCCAGGATGCCTTGTTGCGACTTTCTGTTTCAACCAGAGGAGTTTTGTGTCCATGCAAGCCTTAAAAACGCCCCACCAGTTAGTCATTTAACATTGTCTATGCCAAACATTTCCTTCTGTAATCCTTGACACCTGCAATACCTCCTCCTACGACTAGGCTACTCTATGGCAACAAGTGCACTCATCAAGGGAAAAAAGAAAGAAAAACATTTTCAAATAAGGTCTTAGACAAGTCAATTGCTACACCCTCCAGGGAGCCTCACTAATGGAACAGAGAAAGGATGTTCAGCACACATGATGAATCAAGCCAGACCTTTGAATGTGTACGGGGACTGGAAGGTTTTGAACAATGACAAGTGCATTAAATATTCATTATTGTGAGCAGTGGAAGTGGACATTTGGGATATTAAAACCCGAGCCGATGTGGGCAGCGCGGCCGTATTCATTACAGCGGCAGAGTTTTGTCCACTCGTGAGTTTTGACATTGCGGCCAATATGTTTTGTGTGGCAGCTCAGTCCCTCTGGCAAACACCGGGCAGAAGAAGAGAGGAAGAATAACGTGTTTAAAGGAGGGATTGGACAAGTCAATTACTGCAACCTCAGGGGAGCCTGGCAGCCTGCTACCTACAGTACAGACAAAGTAATAAGCAGTGATTTTCAGACCCAGTCCCTCTACTGTAACTCAGCTGCATTGTGCAAGAGTATTTGTGTGATTGGGGTGTATGATTTATGTAAGACTGTGTGTACAGTATAAGTGCTGTAGTGTGTATTAGAAACCATGCATGAGAACTGTGTGTGTGTGTCTTTGAACAAGAACTTCTATATGGCTGTGTGTTTCTTAATGTATGTGTATCCGGTTTTGTGTTTGCTTACAGTGTGTGTATAAGCGTTAGTGTATGTGTGTCACTGGTTGTTATTCATGTGCTTTCTTTTCCGCCGGGATGCTTAGATGCAGAATTAAAGTGATTTCTTTGTCAGCACTTTGCAAAAACCCACTGTGACTGTGTGTGTATGCGCACGCATGTGTGTGTGTATGTGTGTGGGACGTAATGCTCTTTATGGGGCTTAAGCAAACACCAAAAAGAGAGAGGTTAGATATCCTCATTAAAAAACACAGAGACACAGAGCTTGATAATGAGGTAAACTTTGAGGAAAAAAAAAAAAAAAAAACTGGAACTTTGTGAGCACGCGAGACAACATGCTGATTTCAAGTTATGATAATCTCCAAAAGAAACAACAGCCCTGTGCTTTGGGTGCACATCAATTAGAGTTTGTTCACAAAGTGGGGCAAAGTAGAGAAGCAGGGTTACCAGGAGGGAGGAGGTACTTTCTACCAAGAGCACCACTTCATTCAGGCTTGTGCTGAACTCTTTCCTACTGTTCAAATGCTGGGCAGTGGAACAGAGTTTGTCTGTGCTGAGTCCCAAGCAGCTTCTTAGACCTGATCTTTGACTGCTCCCTTCAAACTGCCAAGGCATGGCAAAATAATACATGCGACTGTTGCGGGAAAAAACACAAACTACAACTGCAGTTCTCTCAAACTGTCAAGTCATTGGCTCTCTGGCCTCAGGGGGCAGTAATGAGCCCATTACAGCTTGGTGCATCACAGTGAAGCGAAGAAAATGCCACAGTAGAAAACATACTTACTTTTTTTTTAAGGTTTTACTAGAGAAAAGACTTCAACGGTGAAGACTCACTGGTTGGTTTGGCAAATTTACATCTGGTGAACCACCACACCTATGACAAAGAGCAGCACTCAGCTGCTTCCCTGACCTTTTCTAATGGGGCTGCTCATCCACTGTGTGGGAGCAGGTCCAAACAGGGCTTACCCTGAGCTATACCCGCACTCATTTTGACTCCACATTTGCCTTTGTTTTTATTCTTTATTTTTGCTGATAACAAAAGTCTAGCAAATCATGTGTCAACATCTATCTCCTTATACCATCTCTTACATCTACTTGTATTTTTGGCTAGTTTAGCTGTAGTTCACCACACTAAAGTCTGTTAAACCAACTACAGTTTCAACTAATAACAAAAAAATACATCTCACATCACACCCACACAATATATATATACACACATACACACAATACTGTGTAAAAGGTGTAGGAACTTAAGGTATTTAGATTCTTTTCCATCATGCGAAACCATTAGGGATCTGATCTGTCTCAAATGTCGATGAACACAGTTCGTGGAACAAGGAGTCCTGCAACAGATGGTCTGGGCCCCAGAAAGCCCTGATCTCAACATCATGGAGTCAGTCTGGGATTACATGAAGGGACAGAGGACACTGAGACAGCCTAAATCTACAAGAACTGTGGCAAGTTCTCCAAGATGCAACGAACAACCTACCTGCCAAGTACCTTGAAAAACTGTGCAACTGTGTACTTGGAGAACTAGTGCTGATATAAGGTAAAGGGTGGTTACACCAACCGATTTTGTATGAAGTTAACTGATTAATAAAAAGTATTTATGGCATTATTATTAAAAGTATCATGACTTTCATTTTAGTGCCTTAAACTTTTGTAAATTCTCTGCTGCTGTTTCAATTCGTCATCCAAACAACATCTGGTCTGGGCAACTAAAACGTGAACAAGTCAACTCCCTTGATTGAGGTTAGGGAATGACTGTAGTCTTGGTGAAGAAGCCAACCATGACTTGAAGGAGGAGACAGGATGTGAACTGTGGTCTCTGGTGTCACTATCATGCACTTAATACTGTATGTCTGAATCCCGCAACATCCTTGTTACTACTTCCTGCACTGGAACACAACACTGCCTGGTAATGTAATTGTCTGTTGCAAATAGCGCTTTTGTTTCCTTCAAAATGTATCAGCCATTACAAGTTAGATGCATATGAACATAATTTGTAGGAGATTTGTAGGAGTTAGACTAAAGCCCTCCACAGTTTTTAAGCAAGAGGATTGAGACATTTTCAGGCATCTTGGTGCAATCTAAGAATGAATAACCTAACCTAATGCACTGGACCTCAGAGGTAAAAGCTCTTAAATTGAAATAAATCAATCCAAACACAAATGTGCTGTTTGGAATTTTTAGTACCAAATTTCAACGCCGGCAGAGCACTGCTGCACACCCTCATCCCCAGCGAATGAATAAATGAATGAATGGTGGCTTCTGATGGAAGGAGTGATGGATGAGGAAAATTGAGAATAAAGAGCAATGATGAAGGGAAGATAAACAAGCTGTGACACAGACAAAGTTCACTGAGGAATTGTGTGTGAATCAGTAAATTGGGAGATAGACAAGGAGGGAGGGAGGGGGGAGAGAGAGAGAGAGAGAGAGAGAGAGAGAGAGAGAGAGAGAGAAATCTAAATATGTCACATCCAGGTGCAAAACCAATTCCAACTTAACAGACTTTCTTTGAAAAGGTCTACTGTCAGCAATGCTAAACCCATCCATTTCTGCTGTACACTCCTGCTACAACCAAGCAAAGGAAACACACACACACACACACACTGAGAACACACAACACTGTGAGCAACTGGGTTCTTAGGTGCGAGGAAAGTGCACTCTGCTGTGCATTTTACAGTATTGAGGCTGGCCTCGGCCATGTTTTGCTGAGCTTCATCAATCTCCAAGAGCTGTTACCAACAAGCAGAAAGAAGTTTATAAGGAAAAGAGGGGAAGAAAGAGAGGTGAAAGCAGCAACATTAGATGGGAAGGAGAGCGGAAATAGGAGAAAGAGGAGGGAAGGAAGGAGAGGAAAGAGGAGGGTGGAGATGATGTGAAAGATGTGGGGACAAGACAAACAGGATGAAGCATGTATGAAAAAGATGCTGAAAAAAATAGGAACGAAGCAACAAAAAGAAAGAAAGGATATGAAAATTAAGGAGACCACATAGGGAGAAAAAAACAAGACACTTAAGGGAGGAGGGAGGAGAAGAGCAATGGATGCTGGGGTGAATAAAAGACAGGAAAAGAGGGATGAGGGAAACGGAGGAGAGGAGGCAGTCAAAAATGAGAAATATACCAGGATGGAAAAAGCAGCTTTAAGGGAGAGAAGGAGAAAACTAGAAGGACAGAGAGAGAGAGACAGAGAGGAGAGAAGAGAGACACGAAGGTGGGAGGAAAATAAGCAGCTTATTAAAGGGGCTGGGCTGGAGACGCGGAAAAAGCAGCAGCAGCTTTTTCTTTGCTATCCTCCTGAGAAATCTGTGGATAATATGTTGCAGAGGAAAAACATTTTGCTTACTGCCCCTTAAAAACAGGCTTAACTGGGGAAAACCAAAAGGCACGGCAGAGAGAGATAAAACACCGCTGCTGACGGCAGCCAGTTCAGCTGAGGCGCCGAACAGAACTGGGTTGGCGTCTTTATCACCTTATTTAACACAACATGTGACATTTGGTGGAAGCTTTGATTCACACAGACTTAAAATATCATCTAGTGTTTTCAGTGTTAGAGCTGTAGTAGGAATGAAACCACAGCATTTGCTTAATCTATTGAGCTAAACCAGGCATAGACCCTCCACCATGCTGTGGTAAATATGTATATTAGTAACATGTTAAAGCAACATCATTTTACACCCAACACAAGACAATGAAGAAAAATCAGTACACTACAAAATATTGCCAAAAAGACTTTGAAAAAAGCATCAAAATCAAGTCAACACAAAACACTATCAGACTTCAATGATACACGGGATAAAACCTCAGATATATAAGATAAAAGTAGTTGATATGTTATCTGTCTTTAAATACATCTCAGTTTAGGAGTCAATAAGACACAAACTCATCACAGATTAATTCTGCTTCTGTGCACCTGATGAGGACGTTTGACATATGTTCAGCCAAAAGATTGTGAAAAGAGGGTGATGACCACGCAATCAAATGAAAACCGACAGTCTGCAGCCATGCTAGCAGCTATGTAAGGCTATGCTTAGGTGGTGGCTAGGCTTTAACATAAATGCTAATATCAGGATGCTAATGTGTTTATAGGAAGCAACATTAATATGCTGATATTGAGAAGGTAATGTTTACAATGTTCATCAATCTTAGGCCATTATATATCATTTTTATTTCAGTTACACTTAGATGCATATACGCATCTCCAATGGCCACATCCACCGTGGTTTATCCAGGCTACATGCAAATATCTCTCATCTACAAAATTTCATTCATTGATTGACCTGATCAGGGATCAGATGAATGCTGGGGCCATTTTTTCCTGTTGCTTCAATAAGACTGGCAGAAAAACAGACTTTTTTTCTGCCAGTCCTTTATTTTGGTGTATAATGAACAGAATATTGTTGCTTTGCCACAAATAGGTATTTTATCACCTTCTGCCTCACATGTGCCTGGCTCACGGTGTGGCTCTGAACTGGGGAAAGCTAGCCGTGTGGCTTCAAAGATAGTGGCACACGCAGGCAAGGTTTCTTATCACCAGGTTATCACGAAGTTATACTCTCCTCAAGCCGGAGGAAGAGACGAGAGAGCGACGGAAGAAGGAGAAGGCGGGAGAGAGAGTGGAGGAGAAAAAAGGGAAGGAGGAAAAAATGTCAAACTGTCTGGCCTTTTCTTGACAATCCCATCACAATGTCTGTCTGAGAAATTAATCTTCTGTCATCTTTAGATTGGAATCTCACACTTATCTGTCTCCACCCACACCTCTGTCCCCCTCATCATTCCCTCTCTCGCACAGATTCCTTTTCTTTTCCCTTTTCTACTTGTATTTCCCTTTTCTTCTTCTTTTCACTGTACTTCCTGTCCCGTTATTTACAGTATCTCTGTCTCTTTTTTTATCCTCCTCCTATTCTGAGGTCAGGATGCTCTTTCTCTCTCTGTGTTGAAGCCATTATTCCCTGCCTGGCCACGTATCTTCTATTTGTATCCCTCCATCGGTCTGTCTAGTCCACAGCTCAACACACACACACGCACACGCACGCACGCATGCACGCACGCACGCACACACACGTGCACACACACACACGCGCACACGCACACACGCACACACACACACACACACACACACAGGCAGACAGCTCAATAGGGCCCTCACACACACACAGCTATCAAGTTTTCCATTCCTCTGTAAACTGTCATATTGTTATCAGCAGGATTGAGATGGTTTTTTTGGTCTCTTCCCTCATGGCTTTGGACGTGACACTGTGTGGAACTGCACATTTTATCTACCAAAAAGGATGACATTTTCGATCTCACACCCCAACCCTTTATAACAGGAATTGTTGCTGATATCTGAGCATCTATAACGCAATTTGAATTTTTTTTATCTAGCTGGTGATAAAGAAAACCACGAATGTATGATGGGACTGCACTGGAGTCCATGTTTTCCCGTCTGAAGACAATTCTAATGGAAGATTATTGTTCGTATTATTGAGCCCAGACAAGCTCTCATAACTTTATTTTCCTAAAAACAAAAATAATATGTATGCACTGATTTCAAGAATTATTGTTTTAAATTGTTTTCATAATACTGACTATAACAAGTGAGAGTATTATCACCCCTTTGGTAAGCTGTTTAATTTGTTTCAGTGAAAAACTGCTTTCATATTAAATAAGCTTAAGGTGATGGGCCTTTTATCCAGTGATACACTAAGATGCAGGTCAGCTCATGAAAATAAATAAAGGTTATAGTGATGAAAGCTCTGGCCATCTCAATCTGTTTTGCCAGCGCAACTAGGACTGCAACTAATTATTTCATTACCAATTAATCTGTGGTTTATTCTCCCAGTTAAATTTATTCATTATTTTCTATAAAATACGCTAAAAGAAAAGAAAAAAAAGAAAAAGAAAGTGCTCATTGTAATTTCCCACAGCCAAAGGAGATCTTATCTGACCAGCAGTTGAAAGCTTAAAAGTATTAAGTTTACGATCTTACACAACAAAGAAAAGCATCAAATCCTCAGAGCCGAGAAGCTGGAGCCAACAAACATTTGCCATTTTTGACTGAAACGATGAACCAATCATCAGAACAGCTGCAAATAAATTTTCTGTTGATCGAGTCATCGATTAATTGTTGCAGCTCTAAATGTGACATTATCCAGCTATACAAAGTGCTGGCCAATAAGATATGGGCAGATACACACATTCCAAAGATTACACTGCAACATGAAAAACCTAATTCTGATTTTATGTTGGTTTATGTTCTAATCAACACAAGTTCTTATCCCATTAACATAGAGTATAGCAAAATAAGATTAGGTAAGAATTCTGACACACGTTGTGCTGGAATGTAACTGAGTAAAATGTTTTCTGCTTCTGAGCTTGGTATATCGTTTGAGGAGAAGATACTTTTGAAACTGCAAGTGTGAACTCCCACAAGAGGAAAGCTGTATGTGAGAAAACAATAGATAAATATATGTTGTCAGCTCACGAAAAAAATATGATTGAAAGTTATGAAAAATCAGCGGGAGATTACTTATAAAACTCTATAAAGAGAAAATATAAAAAAATAGGCAGCAGTGACCTGCGGGAAATAGTGAGGTTAAGTTGTATAAAAAAATAACAGGTTGCTGCACTGCTGCGCTTTTGTCTTGCGTTGTGGTGCTGAACTGGTCATGACTCCATTAAAATACATTTGTAATGTGTCAATGTGTGTTTAATTTAGTCTGTCTCTCTTCCTCTGTCTGTCTCTTTCCCACCCTGTCCCGACCTGGCATCGGTCGCTCTCCCTCTGTTGGTCTGATAAAAAACAGTGCTGTGGATTTTGCAGCTGCTTTTCCCAGATGTTAAATTTCAGACACAATTATCTCTGCTGCAGTGGTCCATCAGCAGTGATAAATCAGCTGCAGGGGAACAGAAATGCCTTAATATACAAACTGCAGATAACGGAACATACAGTTTTCAGTGGGGCTCTGTCATGTTGTTGTTGAGTAAAAACAACATGACAACCCTGTTTAGGGCTTAAAAAATGGCCATAGATCTTTGGTAAATATTGCCTGTGGTCTCTAGAGGCACTCTGACAGAACACAAAACTAGCTCACATTTTTTACTATTTATTGTTTCTGTTCTTATATGTATAATCACTAGAGACTTTTTATCAAAAAGACTGGTCTGGTTTTACTTGGTAGTTAGGATAGATTGTTTAACGATGCATGTTACTGCACAGCAACAACAACAACTGAACTGGACCCAAACCCAAACTGCACATTAATATGAAACGTTTATTAAGATTAAAAGCTGTTGTGTCAGCTGCTGACACTGTTTTATGGATGAATTCATGCAAGTAGAATTTAAACTTAATGTTGGATGACTTTTTAGAAGAAATGGATAGATACTGATGATGAATTACAGTCATTATGTTAAGAAAACATGTCATTATTCATACTAGCATCAATAAAGCGGCACTGATTTTACATGCCTGGTCTGCGTTCTGGCCTGAGGAGGTGCGATTCATACTAAAATCTCAAAAACATACTGCAGAACATCACTGCTCCTAATGATGTCTTGGTCAGACACAGGTCCTTGATGGCATGTCATTTGTGGTAAATAAAGCAAAGCTAAAAACATCAGTGTTTCATCTGAATCTATCCATCCATCCAACAAGCTGCTTAATCCGAAGCCAGTGTATAAAGACACAGCGCAGACAGGAGGGCAGAGGGGACAGAGGGAGGGAGAGATGGAAGGAAAAGGTGAGATGCTTACATGCTTCTCTCCTTCGATCCTCTTGTCAGCCTGCTGAACAGCCTCCAGGTACTTAAAATGCAGCTCCATCAGTCGGTCAACCTGGAGAGGGGATGAAACAATAATAGACAGAGAGAAAGTGAGACATGCAGCATGCCAGACAGTAACGTGAAAATGAGAGAAATATGGGGGGAAAGAAAGATCCAAGAAGAGTAGCAAGACATGAGATAAATACATAACACCCAAAATAATTTGATATAATAGCGATTTAACAAAACATTTGCATCATTTACTCCCTATATGCCATTATGTTTGTGGAGCAATATTTCAGCCCATTTACTTCACATTAATCATTGATGATTCTTTTTAACTCTTTGCTGCAGACCTAACAGACCGGCTTCATGAAGTGGAAAACAAAGAGCAGAAAGTAAATGATTTCTAAGATTCTTATTTATGGCAACATTAACATTCCCATAAAATGAACAAATAACTGCAGGAAGTGGATGACGGAAATGAGATTCTTGGACCGTTTGGTAGAGAGAAAGCCATTCATGTTTGATTTGTTCGACAGGCAGTTGAAAAGTCACGCGTCCTATTAAAACAGCCTCGAGCGACCCACTGAGTATGAGACATTTTTATATATGTGAGGGGAGTTGTGTAAAAAAAAAATACAGCTTGATATTTTAATCACTTTCTCAGGTTCAGTAAATTCTGGCAGGAATTTGTACACACATGTATACACAATAGTGCCGTCACTAACTCCACTTAAGGTAAAAAATAATATTGACAAAACCACTCAGTCAGTTTATGATAAGCACACATCTAATTCTGCAATCTGTTCTGGCCGAGCGTCTTCTGATGTGTCTTTAGAAGCCTGTTTACACAAGGTAACCGGCCTTGTTAACAACGAGAGTGAGGACTCAACAACAACCACAATGGCTAATTAGCACACAAAGCAACAGCAAGTAACAGCGTCTGACAGTTCAGGCTTTCTTGCAACATTCTCATTTTCTTTATCATCCGTTATATCATTACAGTCAAAGCATCAACGGCTGCATACAAAACTAAGGAGACAATGCCATGCAAGTGATTAGGCCCTGATCAAATAAACTTATTGGTAATTAAGCAATTAATTTCTTTTTCTCTCTATTTGGCATCTTGGCTTGAAAAAAAAGAAAACGACTGAAAACATTTCATAGCAAGACAACCAGCAAGACAGTTTCTGGTTACTTTTCTTTCAATCAGTATGTTAATAAATTAATCCACTAATTGTTGGCACTTAGTTCCAAACCTTATTCTTTTAATTACACTACAACATTATATTTTCCTGACAAAATAAGTAACAATCTGAACTTTAACAAAGTTACAACTTAACAAAGCTGAAGTTCAGACAGAAAAACTCTAAAGGTACAGTTAGAGTCGAGTTAGAGTTAAAGGCTTTTTAAAACAACTCTATAACTGTCAACACATTTTAAATCAAATGCTGATAAATCCTGATTGGTGCATGGAAACATGTGGCATCACGTTTTTTTTCCCACTTCAAACCAGCTAAAGAGCGCACAGGCAGAAACGCAAAAAGACAAATCTCTTATGTGAAATAACAAAAACTGTTCTAACTTTGGTTGAAAATTCATCTTTTCAGATACGCATTTAGAATTAGTAGGGACCTCAGATTCAAATAACTGCAGATACTCTGTAACAGAAGCATTTGGATGCCAGACACACAAGCGCCTCAGCTCAGGTATCCTAATGAAGCCATCTGCTGGCAATCAAAAACACGAGTTACAAAGAAAAAGTGTAGAAAGAAAAAGGAGGACAGAAGAGGAAAGCAAGAAGATGAAGAAAACTGACCTTCTCACAGTCGTTCTCTGTGAACTTGTTGAGGAGTCTGCTTCTCTGTTGGGACTTGAGATTTCTCAGCATGGAGGCGATGATGGAGCAGACGTGCTCTAAATAGAGAAAAGTGAGAAGTAACGCTAAAGCATCCTCAATTATATCACCAAGACAGCATCTCAAACACCACAGAATAAATTATACATCTGCCTGCCTCCACTAATGCTCTTAGCCAAACACATACAGTATGTAAGCCTGCTACATGAGAGCGCTCAATGAGCTCAGTGTGTTTTAGAGTAAACTGGCTTTGTAAACCAACAGGTGCATGTGCTTTAACTAACATATGAGCTACCGTTATGCTCCTCAGTTAAAACAAACGGTCTCAAGCTGATCACCGCAAAGCTCATTCACACCCACACCCTCAGCCCTCCGAAAGAACAAATCGATTAGCACTTGATAATTTGCAATTACAGCACGCAGCCAGCTAAGCATGGATACACTTACAGAGAGTGCACAGAACAAGAGGAGGAGAAAATGTTAATGAAATTTAGAAATCAATTTTAATTTTAGGACATGCTGGAACATGTGTAATGGTTTTGGCTGGGGCTGAATTACATTTCTCAGGGTGATAGAAATTTGTCTGTGGCAGCTCTGGGGCCGTTTAGCAGCGGGGAGGTCTAAAAACATGTTAATTGACTAAATAAGCTACAAAAACTAGTTAGTCCCATTGAGTGCCCTTGTCAACCAATGCTATCATCATGTAAGATGTGGCATCTCATTCAAAGACCTTCTTACTCACAGGCAGCACCTGTAGGAGACAAGCGTAGAATAATATTTCTCTATGATATTGAATGAATAAAACACTGTACACACAGGGGGAGCAGAATATGACATTGTAAAATCTCTGGATATAAAGAGTGGAGAAAAAAAATGTAATTGGACTTTATCAACAAGAGGTCAATATTCTCTCTCAACGAGGCTTTGCAGTTGCTAAGCAACAAGAGTACAGGAATCAATCCCATTTCTGCTTTTTAAAAGGGGTCGTGTTTGCTGTCAGCTCCCTTTGTGCAATCCCCTACGACCCGCAGCATCCTTACCCACAAGACCTGAACGCAGAAAAAAACTAAGGGCTGTAACACCCGTGCCCATGTCAATTCTTTCCGAATATGCAGCTATCCATCAACATTAGCAATATGGCAACATCCACTCGGTCTGGACTGAAATATCTCAACAAACATCTTATTGATTGCCATGAAATTTCATGGGTTTCTTTTTGTCTAGCTACACCAACAGGCTGACATTTCTGGCTTTGGGTTAAATGTCTCAACAAAAAGTGGATGGCTGGCCATGTAATTTGATGCAAACATTCAAATCCCCCTCAGTTTGAATTGTAATAATGTTTGTGATCTCTCAACTTTTTGTGTTGTGCTATTATTAGGTCAACTTTTTTTTTTTTTAACTTTAGTTTATGACCAGATATCTGCAAAACTAACAACATTACCATCAACCTCAGCTGTGCTTTGTGGTGAGAACAAATTAGCAAATATCAAATTGCCAAATCATAACAGAAGTTATCTCAGGGCTCTTTTCATACAGAGCAGGTATACACTGTACTCTTTGCAAAAGTTCTCTTACTTTTATTTAGACAGCCGTATTTCCTGTACACAATGACAAGGAGGCTAAGTGCCATTTCCGAAAGGACACTACTTTATCAACTTGATCCGAGAGGTAATTGATGTCACCACCTCCACGCCTTGCTGAGGAGGCTATTGATCGCTGGCTGTGGAATGTTCCCTCCAAAGAGTTTAAAGCTAAACAGCAAACCCTCTGTTGAAATTTGTGAAGGGGTGGAGGCGCCTACATTGTGGGTACAAGATGGAGGGCAAGGCTGAGTAAAACAGCTTCCTCGTTTGTCCTTAAAAAGTTGCCCAATCAATAGTTCATTTACATGCTTTGCTTTAACATCAAGTCTTAAAACAAGGGCCAAATAAGAAAACTAGAGACCATCTTACAATGAGATTACACCAGCCACAATGCCTGTCAACATGCTGACATACCGACCCATGAATATTCAGAAGTCATGGGTCGGACCACACTCATCTTTGAACTTGGCCTTCAATTTGATCTGAATCACACCTGCAAAGTTTGTTGACTGCATGTTGTACAGTTGTGGTGCTACTGCAGTGACGAAATCTGACAGACATATAAACACCTGCCAAAGTACTCAAAACTGCCTCAGCAGGTGTCTCCAGGACCACATTATACCACGATCACACACTAACACATGGTGAAAACAAGACCAGCCACACTGTCGCCCTTGGTAACACATAAATAGCCATGACAAAACAGTAATAAACAAAAGCATAATAAAGATTTTACTTTAAAAATGGGAACAAGCAAGACAGATTTCCGGCAGTGTTAAATTTTTAAACAACCATGTGGTATTATTGTGTATATTATATGTGTATATTATTAACTCTGGTTATTCATATTATGGTTCATAGTGCTCATGACAGCACAGAACCTCCTGGTGCTCCTGTCACTGTTGGACATGATAAGCACCTTAACACAGGCTTCCCTCGGAGCCGGTGTATTAATGATTCAAACAACTACAACGTCTCAGTTAACTGTGGCATTTGTATAGACCTCCGTTGAGTTTCTTCTTAAAATAAAAATACAAAGCTCAGAACTTACTGCACAAACCCACAGCATCACAAACGCTGTATCTTTACCCAGCAATGAAAGACTTGTCAGAGTTAATACCTCCAAAAGCTAAAGCACGGAACCTCCCCATCACCTTAGATTATTTTGCAGCAGTAAACTGAGAACAAGTACAGTAAACAAAGGAGCTCTTCTTTTTCTGTCTGTGTATGCATATCCTCGATTTTAGCATTTCAGAAGCGCAGTGTGCTGTCCACATACAGGTTTGCTGCTCAGACATTGTAGCAGTTTAACGCCCTATATTTAATCAATTTGCACCATTTAACACAGCAAACCTCGCCCCAAGTACCTGGGTCACAGAACGTATTGCCTGTAGGGCATTTCAATATGATTTTCCATGGGGGACAGAGAACTGAATGAGGAGCTCTGGAACTAAATCTGCATTTCGAGCACTGGAACCAGGGACTAAATCTAGTTTCTGTACAATAGTTACAGGTGGCAAAAAAAGTCTGTACAATGGGGGTAGAGCTCTCTGATAGATTCAGGAACTACAGGAGCTGGATGAAGTTTCAGTGCTGAGTGTTGTTGACTAGTGAAACAGATGCTGCAGCAACCACAACTCATGTCCCGATCCATATGACTAGTTTTGGCATTGCAAGGGGTCAATGTGGATTGTTAACATTAAAAACAAAGTAAGGGTTTTTCTGTCGGCTTCCTGACTAGTTAAAAAAACAGAGAGTGCGTGCCAGCAAGCTGTGAGAATGAGTGAACATCGAGAGAGAGTAAGCTAGTGAATGAATTTGCTTTAAATGCTGCCATCACTTTTAAATCCTTCATCCGTCTAATTTGAGTGATGCTCACGAACCTTTTCATGATTAGTTCTACCGAGTCGTTTTGGCAGGCAGAAACAACAGCCCAGGGACTAAAACAGCAACTTGATGCTTGTGTTCAAAATGTAAGGAAACTTTCTGAGTCCTCGATTCCTGGATGAGTTCCTGTGGAGAAAAGGGACCACAGGGAACTTCTCCAAATTCACTTAATCTGCTATACAAAGTATTATATTTAATAGGCTGTGCTGTCCTGTTGATGTCACAAACAGGAAAGTGTTGGATTCTCAGGAGCACCATAAGCAGAACCTCGAACGAAAGTACTGATATTGTTGTAATACATTATAAAGTATAGTTTACAAAATGAAGCACCACTTATCCTGTGCATAGTATACAAGCCCAGTCTACATTCAGTAGTATGGATCCTTTTATCTTTTTTCTAAGGGATGTGGAAACTGTTCCCTCTGTCATCATAGATGACATATTCCTTTAGGCCTTTATACAAAAAAGACATTATACCTTTTATCTAAATTTATCATGAAATATGCAGCATATTCAAATTTCGTTCCATGTGATCTGAAGTTGATGTGAAAAGGTTTGAGTTATTTACTTTTCTCCTACTACTGAGTGGTACATTTCCTTTAAATGTTGACTGCGTCCTCGACAGAATATTAAGTGTTTCGAAACCTTTCATATACGCCTAAATATACCGCAGCATATTTCATTAAAGTATGAGTTTACAGAGATGGAACATGATCAATCCCCTCCAGAGGAAAGACCAAACGTGAAGAAGATGTTAATTAGATGCGTCTTTACACAGGGATCTAACAGCAAATCTCTCCCTCTGAAATACACTAATAATAGGATTACACAGCATGACTCTGACAAAACAGATTACAATCAAACTTGTATCATGTAAAATGTTACTAATCTCAATCTGAGCCAAAGGTGCTCAGTGCTGGGAGGGGAGATGATTAAATGAGAGTTCTATTTGATTCTCTGCTTTTGACTGAAATATGTGATGAAAGTTTCATCATTAAATCCAGATAACCAAGTTTCTCTATTACAGGCACTTATCTAGTCTCATATATTCTGCTATGCAGTCATGCTTGCTAAATCTCCTTTTGTTAATATCAGAGGAGAGATACTGGTGATAAAGTAATGGGCTGATAAAATTCCATGTTTTATCTTTGTTATGAAACTGCCATAATTTGGGGGATAAAATGTTTTAATAAAAGCATCCTATTTCTATCAAACAGCCTTTTCCATCTTTTCCCCCCTCACTGCGCATATCTAACTACCACGTGCAAGTACTAAAAGTCCTCAAATGGCTCAAAATGCTGCAGCTAGAATTTTAACTAAATCCAGCTAATCTGACCACATTACACCAACCTCAGGGGGAACCACTGGGGGAAGCGAATGAAGGGAATCCATGTCAGACCAAACTTTAAAGTGCTTCTGATGACATACAAAATCAGAAATGGGTTTGCAACTTCATACCTGTCTGATCTCCACAAAGCTTATTTTCCATCCAGTGCTCTTCTCCCTCAGAACACAAGGCTCCTGTCTGTCCCCAGAGTTACAAAGAAGTCAGAAGGCTGCAGGGCCTTTTACCCATCATGCCCTCATCCTCTGGAACAAACTCACTGTTGAAATCAGACGGTCTGACTCAACTGAGGCCTTTCAATACAAACTTAAAACTCAACTTTATACCTCAACCTTCACTTAATGTCTTATTCTGTGATTACTTCAGTCCTGGTACCTGCTACCATCCTCCCATCGGCAGGTCGGTGTCAGTCTCAGTGAATCCATTAAACCTAGTGCGTACAGTACAGTCCATGTTGTCCTGGCAACGAGAGATTACTGTAAACTTCCTGAAAACCACTACATCTCTCTAACCCTCTGTTTGTTTATTCCCTCAAGCGCATGAGCTCTCTCTCTCTCTCTCTCTCTCTCTCTCTCTCTCTCTCTCTCTCTCTCTCTCTGTGTGTGTGTGTGTGTGTGTGTTTCCTTCTCCTAGACACATGAATGATGCGCTTGGTTTTGCCTCTTGTGTGTTTGTGTCTGTCCATGTTCCAGGTCTTCCTGGCGGTCATGTGGCTCGGGTCCAGGAAGTTGCTTCATGTCTTCCCAGATCTTATTCTTCATTAATGTTTATAGTCTACAAAGTTGTCATCCCGGTTGTCCATGCTGACTTGAACTGCAGTGTTTGTGTGGCTTTCAAAACATATCAGCTACAAAGGCTCCTGTTCCCTCCCTCAGCCTCTCCCTGGTGTACTCACTCGCTACCAAACAAACACCCATGTGCACGCGAGCACACAAAGAAACACTTTTCCGAGTTGGAGCCGGAGCCATGACTATTGTGCCTCGCCATGTAAATGAGTTGTTTACTTCTGTTCCTGCTTGCACTCGCTCGCATCATTAGCCACCTAAATATAACAACCGGCTGCCACCAATTTCCATCATACAATCTCATTTCACTGGTAATGACAGAGTACATACACCAATAAACTGAGACCCTAAAAACAAGGTGAATGGCAGCGTCGTGACAAGAATATTCATCAGCAGAGAAATGTAATTTGTTGTTTGGATTTTGTTTTTCCTTTTGTTTCAGATTTTTTTTTTCCTATCCACTTACAATGCCACTATTAATTATGTCGTTCCGTATGCTAATACGGCCGGCCTGGCAATCCCTGGTCATTTGGACTGTTTCAATTTCAGAAAGGATTTTATGGGGATCAATCTTTTCAGCGAGGTTTATGATAGAGAGAGCCACGGAATGAATGTCTGAGAGGGAGAGCACTAAGGATAGGAGGACAGAGAGGTCCCTACCTCCTAATTACTTTTGTTTGAAGCAGCTGATAGTTAATTAATCTACTGTGTTATTGTGTTATTCTGGAGAACCACTTGATTCACTGCATTTTCAATTAGTAGTATTACTGAGAAGGAGGGTTCACTCAATACACTTTATATTATGACAGGCATCTCATTATGCCTATAGCTGTTAGACAAATCAGTGGAGACGTGATGCATCTATACAGGCTGAAACGAACGACAGCATGCATGTGAATATTACGCTTTTAAAACTGTTATTGTTATTATCGTTGTTGTATGGTTGGTTATGGACCAATACGCTGGCTGATTTGTGGGTTGCACTCTCTCACAACACCAACCTTACTGCACTGACATAGTCAAGCTGAATGTGATTTCACTTACCATCAAAGCTCAGGTAAACTGGTTGAATTGATTACAGTTAGTCTTTTTTTTTTCATAGGTATATTTGCATGTGTGTTTATAGAGGTGTGTGTGCGGGCATTTTGGTGTTTTTATAAATATATATGTATTTGTATGTGTTACCTACTCCTCTCACAAATTAGGGAAGCCCATGTACCTAAATTACTAGCTGCAATCAGCACAATAACGTAGCACAATAGTGTCTTGTTCAGTACATTTTGTTTTAGTTTAATTTTAATTAACTTATTTCAATACTTTGCTGCTTTGTATTTTGTGCTTTTGTTCTGCATTAATATTTCCTTCTTATTACAACTCTGTAAGTTTATATACTTTTTCAATACCTTGAACACTGGAAGCACATAAAGTATACTGACATAAAAAAAAGTAAAGGTTCAATTAATCAACATTAGTATTTCAATGATGGTTTTAATGTTAGCTTCTTTTTTTTTAGGGTGAATCTTATTTAGACTAAAAACACTGGGGTTGCAACAAACTTACAATCCTTGATTTCTTAAACTATTATCAGATGAACTATATATATCTGAAGAACATACTATATGTACAATATTTGATATAATTTTTTTTATTATAAAAAGATATAATAAATATGTTAACTGTTACGACAGGTTATCTTCCCTACTCTTCCTGCTGCTGCTTGAGGAGGTCAAAAGTTAATTCATCCAGTCCCTGGGTGAGACGAGACGCAGTGGAAGACAATTTGTTCTCCTCTGCAGGGCCGGGAGGCCCCACTGGATGTATCAAACTTAATTAATACAGACAGAGAGAGAGGACGGGTTTCACATTTTGGACACAGGTAATCAAACAAAGAGCAGAGAGATGGACAAGGTTTCTAACTCTTTGTCTTTCAGTCTCCTCTCTATTTTATTCTCTCACCCTGTATCACATGGACATTCTCTCTCACTCTCTCTCTGTCTTGTTTGCACTTCCTATCTCTAACTCAGAGACAAGAGAGGTTTGAGAGCACAGGCAGGAAAATCAATCAAGATTGGATTGATAGAGTAAACTGACAGGCCAAAGAGGCAGCAAACCGTGATACATGAGCAGATTAGGATTGAGTGTGTCTGAAGGAAACGGGTGTGACTGCACAGCGAGAAAAACTAGAAGCAGGAGAAGAAAAAAATGTCCCCAAATGTGATCAGTATAATAATATGTTGTAATTAGTACAGTCAGCAATGTATTTATTTTTTACCTGACAAATAAAAATTAGGTCCTGAACATTCGGTCCTGAACATGACCTGTTTTTCACAGGATTTCACTGTTCTCTTTGAAAGAAAATTAAAATGTGAAAGTAATTTTCCAGGATATTTTAACTATTTCCAATACTTGAACTATTCCACAATCAGACAGGTGGCAACTATGGAATGGACCCGATTTCTGCATCACTTTTTTCACTGTATCCGTGAAATCCATTGATCTCAAATGTGCCACGATCACCACCCCAGTGCTTTGGTTTCCACTGGTTTGTTTCCTTTATCGATTTGTTGTAACATTTCATTTTCTGCTGATGGTATTGAATTAAAAAACTGTGCAACAATGCATCTCATCACAGCTTTCACTGCTCAGCCCGATGAGTCACAATACTATTACAAGTCAAATCTTGCTTGTAGGTGATGGCAACCTATTTGAAGAAATCTGGTGCTGTTGCATTGTTCTGTTTGGTAACTGACCTTCATGCTCCTTCTCGGATGTGCCAGTTTTCTTCATCTTCTTGGGGGTTTTCATAAAAAGTGGAAAGATGGTTCGCAGGCCCAGGATGTCCACAAACTTATGGCAGTTATCGGCTCCCTCTGGTCCAATCATCCCATGGTCCAGGACCTTCAGAGCACTGGTTCGAGACATTTTCTTTTCTCTGCAGCAAAGAGAGGAAACAGTGCTGAAACCAATCCCCTAAAACTACAGACCCTGCTACATTTGTCTTATTTATACTTATTTTAATTGTTAGGTGAAATTTGTCCAAAAATGGTGAAGGACAGATAGTCTTATATGGCAATTTATTGGTGCTAATGATCAAATCTTAAAAATATGCTCAAACTTAAACATATGTTTAAGTTTGAGCACATAAGACAGTTTGGTGACTCCCAATTGGAACAGTCTTACAAAAAAAAAGCGAGTGAGGTTTAGGATAAGGATATGAAAATGTTCTTGCATGAGGTCCAATGAGATTTGTTACCCACCTCACTAGAAATTAGATGAAATTCTGCAAATCACACACATCTCCACTCACTAAGTATAGTTAACATATATTAGTTTGAGTTGATACTGTCAGACCCTCAGAGTCCAGGACACTGAACATGGGAACTCTAAATGAATCCAATAAATATGAAAAATACATTTACCAATTTTTCTAATGCAGCCAAAGGCAAAGAAAATTCCCCAAATCTTCTCTCACCCACAGCTCACAGTTTAGCTTTGACAAAATCCATGTGTAGCTTTAACTAAACCACAGTGAACAGTATTCAGCATGAGCCACACTATATTTTTACACCAAACAGTAAGAAAATAAATATGCAAGTTAAAGTAAGATAAAACAAACAATTACTCTGATAATCGGCAAACACAATAAACCTGAAAATGTGTTCTGTCAAACAAATAAATTGCAACTTAGATATTCATCTGTTTTTCATCATCCAAGCATTGCCATGACAAGAGGCAACAACTGCTTCCTGCCGACCCCCCCAACCCCACTCCACACCTCCTCTTAACAAATGTAGCCGTCTGTCATAGTGTCACTTCCTCCGTTCCCGCCAATGACAGATGACAGTGTTTATCTCAGAGGAGGGACACATATTTCAGGCAGTTGAGTCTGGTTCTCCAGACAGACACATTATATATGATTGACGGCGGAGAGGCCAGGGGGGAGCTGTAGTCAGAGTACTTTCTGAAGGCAAACTAGGCACTTCAGTTGGTAGACAGCTGACTTAACTCAACATCCTGGTGTCATGAACTATGCTGTCGTCACCCCAAAATGGATCGTGGGTCGGTGTTAGTGGGTGCTACAATGACAACAGCAGGTTTTTGATTAGACGGCTTCAGTCAAAGATGGGCCCTGGATGAAGAGCTCATAAACCTGTGTACACCCAAAACACTCTCCAAAACACGTCAGGGATGTGGTCAGAAAACAACAACATCCTCTTAAAAGGTGTACATTAAAAAAATGTTCATGATCAATAAATTGACAATCGTAATTGACAGTTAGGTTCTCTGTAAAGACTTTAACAACTTTCCCAAAGTCGTATCTTGGTCAGCTCTCCCCCCTCCTATTCTGTCTTTTTCTTTCTCTGTTTCACTGACGGATGATTTAACACAAAAGGGTTTTTGCATTCCAATAATGAGATATTGATCCAGGTCCTAAATCTACGTGTCCAGTGATGTGATTATCAGCGCAGAGGTGCAGAAGCTGTGGAGGTTTCATAAATGCCCGTAATGTGTCTTTATGAGTCTTTAAGGTCACATATCTGCCTTGCTGCGCTCCACCAACTGTTGATTGATTGGACTGGCAGTCTCACCAGGCAACAGAGCAGACAGACGTGCTGTTCTGTTCAGTGCTACACCCTGTTATGCTGAGTGTTTACATTTTCACAGTACAGAGAGTACTGGAAAAGAAAGAAAGACTCTGAACTGAGCTGTGAGAGCTGGATTGCATATCAAGAAGATGTTCTGTGCAGACCTCAACACCGTGTATTTTCCTTTTAAAGGATATTTTTTACAGCACTGAAGCACTTAGTGCCCATTTGTTGTGAATTCCACCTTACTGTCAAACTCCAGTACTTTATAAGAGGTGTATATTCCTGAGAACATATTTCATACACATTGCATTTGTGTTTCTGAGGATTATGTTACTGATTATTCCTACTTAATAGCCAGCAGCATCACTAATTTCAGTTTATTCATGCTTGATCAATGTTTAGGTAACAAACACTGTGTGTGCACTGAAGTGACACAGCAGTCTAATTTAAAATGAACTGTAATGTTTCAAATTTATCTGAAGTAGCTCAAGCTACATTAACACTATATGTACATAGTTTTGTAATTTTGTTTAAATTTTAAAGCTGCTTGCGACACAAAAGATGCAGTTTGGCATCTGACTTCTAACTTTCAGAAGTCAGAGCTTCCCTCAAGCTCACAAACACACTTTCCAAAACAAATGTATGAAGGAAGTTCTCTCTCACAGTTCGCCGCTCCCTCATTATTTTTAGATGAAGGGGATTCTTATTCTGTGCCATGAATTTGTTGTTTTTCACTTTGACAAGAATAAAATTATAACTTTTCAAATATTAGCATATATATATAGTAATATACATATAAATAGTCTGCAATTGTTTTTCCATATTTTAACCTCTTATTAATGTTTACTCAGCCAAAGTTGCCTGTGTTAGCCTGCTGAGCAGCAATACATTAACTTTAATAAAGGCCTGGGATAACTTATCCACCAAGGGTAGTGATTTAACAAAGACGGTTGTTGCTTTCACAGTCTATAGACACTTAAGACACTTGTCAGTTCCCCTTAGGAGCAACACAGAAAACTCCTGAATCCCTCCTGTGTGTCGGGATCATGCTGAGAATTATGACTGCTAACCCTTGCAGATATGGTTCTGCATGTCGGTATGAGGGTCATCTTCATTTTGCATAACCAAAACTGTCAAACTGACAATCACGTATAGGGCTGTCACTTTTTATTCACAATGTGAAAACAATTGTTGAACTGCAATGACCTGTTTGAATTCAAAGCTTCGAGTCTGTTAGAGCACCAGCTGAGTTTGAATGAGTTTCATGTTAGTTCGAGTTCATTCAAACTTGACTCTTTGACAAAGTTCCAGCTCTATTCATGTACCATGCACACTCAAACACAGAGGACCATAACTATGGGTATACAACAGAAGCTGCAACATTTACTGGCAAACATCAGAGCTTATGCTACTATACTCCAAATACTACTAGACTCCAAAAGTCCAAATGTGTGGCAAAACCATCTCTGAAACAACACAAACACGGACGTTCTGTTGTGTTCATAATGAGGTAATGCTGGGTATTTTAGTGTGGTAAAGGCAAATTTGTCAATATCATGAGCTCTGTCAACAGACTTCTACTGTACATTTGAACTACATTCTGTACGTGGAGGCTCTTATCACTCCAAATATATGAGACAACACCTGCAACAGCACATTAGTGAAAGTTGACTGCTGCAGAGGGAAAACAAGACTAGTATCCCATTTACATCTGGCATTAAAGCTACAGCATGTAACTTTTTTTTAGTTGAAATATGCTCCAAAACCCATCTTAATGTGAAGAGGTGCTGTCAAAGGCTTCTGTGACCCAGACTCACTGAACAGCCTGGTAGCAGCACAGAGATATTCCCCCAGAGGAGGCCAAAGTCAAGGGTGGGAGCTCACAGCTGTCAATCAATATGTGAATGTGCTTCTGGTCAACTACTCCTCTCACACTGAGGCTTCAGGCTAGTTTTAGCTGCTGGAGGACGTCGCTATGGCTGACTCACAGACTAGAAAGGTCCTGATTCCTGCATTAGCTGAGACAGTGAGCAGGAAGATGATGTAGATGAAGGGCTGGGTGAAGCGTAACGGAGCAGGGGAAGAGGAGGAGAGGGGGAGAGGGAGGGAGGGAGAGAGGGAGAGAGAGAGAGAGAGAGAGAGAGAGAGAGAGAGAGAGAGAGAGAGAGGAGGTGGAGTGGTTTGCTTTCGAGTCTCATGCTTGTGCTAAGGAAAAAGGCACAATAATGCTGTGTGTAACTGCACACACTGTGTCGGCCATGTGACTATGAAATTCCTAAGTGTGATCACATCCTGCGAATCAAGCTAAAAGCTCAGCTAACGCTACCTCTTTCTGCTAGTTTAAGCAAGCCCCTCAAAAGCCTGTATTAGTAAGCTAGTACGTCATACCCTGCAAAGCCTCAGCCCATGGTGGCACTAGAGCTGAGGACAAAAGTTAGTAGGTATCATCTTCTGGGTGATAAAAATGTCTGTGTAAAATTTCACGGCAATCCACCCAACAGTTGTTGAGAATTTCATTGTGCACCAAGGAGGTAGACTGACTGTCCGACAGGTAGACAAACCAACATTGCCATCCAAAGTACATACTTGCAAGACAAAGTGTTGCACTTTAGCAACTGAATGGATTTGGAGTGTGTCCCTGTGACGACTTTCTTATAGTGCGCAGCCTCACCTGAGCATGAGGTTCATTAGCTGAAGCCCTTCCCCTCTGAGGAAGCGGTCCCGATTGGTGGGCAGCATGAGGCAGGAGCACAGAGCATCGAAGAGGTTCTCCATCATCTCCTGCTCCTCAGCCGTGGACGGGTTGTGACGTTTAAACACCTGAGAGGAGAGGCGGGAGGACACAGCACTGAGGAAGGGAGCATCATGAAAGGAAGCCCCAGGCATGTTGCTTTGGCATGAAAAGCCAATTCTTCAACACAGCAACAGTTTCTGAAACTGTTTATTGGCATAATTTAAGAATGTGGGCAAAATGAGCCTTTTTAATGATGAGCAGGAACGGACCCAGTGTGACACAACGATTAGACAGGTTTTGTGCTATAATTACGAGAACAGAAAGAGAGAGGGTGGGAAAATGCCAGCAGTGTCTACCAAAACTCTAGTCAATGAAAGCTTTAGTGGCTAATTTGGTGGGTTATAAACTATAATTTGAAAGTGCTATTTTGGCTGCCTGAGTCCACAAAATGTCACAGGATATCTCAGAACCACATGAAAATTTGTCTCTGGATGAATGTATGGGTTAATTTTAAGGCTTAAAATATGTTTAAAAACTGGCCTAAGGACCAGTAGGTTGGAGCACCATCACAAAGCACAGTGTTTGGAGATACTTCTGTTTGAGAAATTACTGAGGCTCAATGGGATGATGGGATAATAAGAAGGGTAGCGGCAGAGCTAACTAAAAAATAGTAGTAAAAAGTAAAAGCAAAATCTTACAGAAAGTTGCTGCAGTAGCACATCAATACCATCCATCTCACCCAATAGTTCTCTGGTATCTGTTGGAGAGAGAAACAGAGGGAATAAAGATGAGAGATAAAAATGGAAGAACAGAACAACAGGGAGATTAAACTGACATGGTTTAAAAAGAAAGAAAAAAGGCATTTAAGGAGTGAAAGGGAGGAAAGAAAACAGTCTGAGAAAATAGGTTTAAGTGGACGGATGAAGAAAAGAATGAGAAAAAGACAAAGGCAGGGAGGAAAACACAGAAGTGGTACAGGCATATGATGAGCATAAACACTGACGAGCACACTGGCCACCAGGGACCTCCAGAGAGAGAAAATGAAGAAAAATGAGGGCACTCTTATTCCATCTAGACCTGTGTATCAAAATGGTTTTTAAGGTTACATGATGCAACTCTGCTTCTTAGAGACCCCAAAAGGAAGTGAGGGACATCTGTCTTAATCCCAACAACCAGAAATCCTGAAAATTCACTTCGGGAATGCACACACGGCACACTCATGTTTACCGCAGTATTCTGAAATTTGCATTAGTTACTTTCTCTAGACAGTAAATTGTTCGATAACTGAGAGCAGAGCTTGATTTGAACAATATGGTGAAGCTACAGCATCTTAATTAGTGGGGATGAGATGCTCCTCTCCTTCACAGCAGCAAGTATTTTACATAAAAACCCTTTAGAGTGGTTGTTCAAGTCAAACAGCAGGAAGAAATAAGTACATTTAAATTAGCGCATCAAAAAAAATCCCAGATTGTTATTTTCCTGATAGTAGTTTTGTGATTTGCTTTATTCTTACGTCAAGACACAAACAGTATTATGATACACAATAGCGCCCAGCCGATATTGGCCTATTACAGATATATTGGTACTGGCATATATGGGAATTTAGAAATGGGTCATTTAGAAATGGTATCAACACATAGTTTGCCCAGAGTATACTCTGATTCTACTGATAATACAATACAATACACACGTATGTATGCCGATATATCCATATCAGATTTTTTTACTCCCTAAAATCGGTATCGGCATCGGCCTCAAAAATCTAGTATCACTCATTATCAGGCTCTTAAATGGAAAATGATTTGTGGTTTCCTTTGTTGTGTAAAAAATAAGCTTTTATATGATTTTCTTTTGTATTTGAAGGGCAGCGCCGTTGAAAAGGAGGTGAATGAGTGTAAAATGAGACAGGACTCCCACTGAATATCAATATAGCTTGTACCATTAATGAGAACCTGTCAGAGGACCTGATAGTCCTGCAGCTATCTGAGGCTTTACAGGGTTTTAGTGAGGGAAAGGAAAGGGCGGAGAAGACAGCACATAGACAAGCTGGGAGGAAGAAAAGAAGTGAGATGGAGAGATTGAACGTAGAGTGGAGGAGAAAGGGAGAAAATAGAAAGAAAACAAGGGAACATGAAAGGTAACATGGAATCAAAAAGGGCTGGAGGAAAATGAAAGAAAAAAGAGAAAGAAAAGAGGAAGAGAAGGGAGGTGTGTTAGTTGCTGAGAACATGGTAAGAATGGAGCTTGTTGACTAGTGCACCGTTTGTACCTGCATATATGTTTCTTCTGTTTCACACAGGATCTGTAAAGATGGCGGTCAGCCTACCTCACATGCACAAGCTACCGCTACCTAGAGACATGACTTGTCATATCAGACATTAGGGTCTGGGTTAAGACCCAATGCTCGTTTCAGTTATATCATTGGTCAACTGTGTTCACAGCAGAAAAAAAGTGAACATCAAGCGACAACTCATTATGAGTAATCAAAATGAACAACATATTCTTGTACAACTGAAGATTCACAATTTTCTTTCTTTTTCCTGCTATTTTTAAACAGAAATACAAACCTGCCGTATGTAGAACAAATTACATCGCAACATTTTGCGTACTAATTAGGTAGAGTTAACATGGTCTCACCCTGGAACACGACCACAACTCACACCCACAGCTCATGAAAGGGCAGAGGGAGGTCAAAGGACACGAAGCAGTGTAAGGACAGAAAGAGAGAAAGAAGAAAGAAAATGATCAGAGGGAAAAGGGAAAAAAAACTGTGGAAAATGAAAGGACAGAAAATAATAAGGGGACAGTGTGTTGAAGAAATCTGTCCGAGGAACCAACAAACCATTTACTGACACACTTACTGTCATTGTTTTGCAGCAGGATAGCCAGGATTTCACTGCAGTACAGCTTGTTAGCATCAAACGGCATCTTTGCCTGAGAGGGAGAAGGAAAGACACCAAATTATCACTCATCTTAACATTAACTTTGTTCTCTGGGAACTAGAGTATTAGAAAAACACCGTATTCTACAGTATTCTACAACACAATTTAACCATAAGCAGAGATTATGGTTATATATTATATTATAAAAATATATCATATACTATGGTGATTGATATGTTCCCAGTGCAGATTTTTTTTTTCTAGCCATCTGGCTAACAATGGGACATTCACAGAAATACTGATTAATGTGTATTGTCCATATAAATAAAAAAAAAAAAATAAATCTTCACAAGAGGATATGAAACACACCATGGTGAGGTTAATTTCTTTTTTTTTCTTTTTCAACCTGTTTTACTGAGCTTCCTGCAAATTTTCACTGTTGAGAACTTTAAGGAGAAATAATGTCTTAACTAATTAATTAAAGCAGCTGCCAACTAATTTTCTGTCAATCAACCAATCGATTAACAGGCTAATCATTGCAGCTCTAAAACGACTTAAGCCAGTACTCCCACTATCGCATCCTTACCTTAATTCTCTTGAGCAGCCACTGCATGAGTCCCTGCTGGGCTGCCTCAGCACACAGGCCTGGTCTGAACTCTGCCATGTTTTCTATGATAGCTGAAAAAGAAATGTTTAAAAAAAAAAAAAAAAAATTAAATCAGAATTTATTTTTCAAGCTGTGTCACTAAAAACCTACCAACTCTAGGGCTGCTACAGTTGCTGATGCCTGTAATTTGAGATACAGATTAAAGACTTAGGGATGCACCATTCCAAACCACCGGATCAATGCAGATACTGATCTTATTAAGTGGATCAGGTGTCTGTCAGACATTAAACTCTTTCTCTTTCTCAGTGCCATTATAAAATTCAGTGTTTCCACTACCTACCATTTTAGTAGTAGTCTTTAATCAAAGGGCAACATCAAAGCATTGTCAGTCACAAGTAAACATATACTGTACAGATGTTATGCAGACATACTTTGAAGGGAACAAACAGTGAAATATGACAGTCATCTTTTTATAGAGGGTTTGTCTGGGTTCTGTCCCAGCTTCTCCTAATATTATCTTCAGAAAGCTGTCTCTGCCACATGATATCTCTATCACAGCAGACTGCAGCAGAAGGTGACAGAGAGAGAGAAAGAGACTGTGGGGTGGTGATGAAAGGAGAGAGGAATGGGAAACTAAGAGGCAGGAGAGGAAAAGCAGAGGGGAGGAAAAGAGGTGGGAAGACAAGCCAAAGATAAGGGATGGAAAGCTGAGGGAATGAGGGAGATGTGAGGAGCGAGGGGATGAAGAAATGCAACAAGAGCATAAAAAAAGGGTAGAGGGAGTTGGGAGGGAATTAAAAAGAAATAAGACAAAAACAAAAATACAAAAGAGCAACATCTGGAGAGAGAGGCTGCAGATGACAGAGAAGTGTTCAGAAAAAGAAAGAAGAAAGGATGGAGAGGAAGAGTGCTGAGCGAGAGAGAGAGGAAGGGCCTTTATCAGTGATTCAAACAGAGCAGACAGACAGCATCCTGGAGGACAGCAGACTCAGACCAGAGAGCAGCCCAGGCAGACAAAAGGCTTATTCAAGCTAGGAAAGCTCCCTTGATAACACACACACACACACACACACACACACACACACACAAGCTTGAATAAAGGATGCACAAGCACTCCTCCCTTGATATAACCCACACTCACGCACAGAGCCAAACACACACACACCTAAACAGCCCTCCTGACACTCGGCCTCAATCTGGCAACAAAGAAAAAAATTATCTCAGTAGACTCATTCAACACAAAAAGAGCTGAGAGGCAGAAAAGTCAGATTCATGTGAGGCTAAATACAGAGACCACGACTTCTCAAACTATCTGCTGGCCCATGCCCTCTCCCGGACCTCGAGTTTACATTTGATGCTGTCAAATCTATGCTGCTGATTCTGACTCTCTGTAACCTGCATGCTTGACTTTGTGGACTTCAACCCCTCAGATTAAAAAGAACAAAAAAAAACCTTCCTCTGCGCCAAAACATTTAAATGAGACACTGACAACTTCTGGTCGCTGTCACTGAAAAACTTTAGGACACTTGGCCACAGAGGGACACACTGAAAGCTTAAAGAATACAAATAAAGTTTGTCTATGTCCTCCATGATGTCAAACCCAAGTCCGTGAGGACTCCTTGTCACTGTGCTGCCCAAAGCTCTAACATGGGCTCATACACACCTTAAAGGCACACCTCCCTCTGGAGGAGGCTGTCATGTTTCAGAACATAAGACAAGGTTGATCAGTTATGCTTGCGCTGTGTATTCAAAAGTTATTGAGTTGCTATTTTTATGCAAGTTTGTTCTTTTAATCATGTTCAGTATAGAACCATAGAGATGTCTCTGAAGTGAAACTTGTCCCAGATTCCTCCCACATATTTGTCCCACATATTTCTGTATATCTATGAATCGCAAAGCTGCGCAGCCGCTTAAAGTGCCTTCCAGTCTAGGCCTTGTTTTACCGCTGAGACACATGGATGGTCGTATGCTGATATGTCTGCTCCATTGACCTTGTGTTTCAGCAATATGAACTGTCTACAACAGTGTCACATTGTGCAGGTTGACGTCTGCTGCTTGTTAATCAACTGGCACCAGCATCGTAGCTGTTTTCCAATTTAACAAACAATGTATAGGACAACCAGAGCTAGAAGGTAATGAAAGAGACCAGTCCCACCCCACACAGCACCAGAATCAGCTTATGTTATGATTTTCATGGTGACCAGTCAGAATGTGCTGGTATTTGTGTTTTTCTAGTGTGTGTATAACTATACAATGTCATGACAGTGTTACCATTCAAAGTGTATGTGTTGTTAATCAGCTTCCATGGCAACAAGGCAAAATCAGCTAATGTAGTGACTGTGAAGAATACACATGATGTTCATAACATAATAACATAATAACATGAATCGTTGAAGATAAGCATCAGTGAAATTTTTCAGCATAGAAACAATAAGCAACTGCTTGTAGCTGCAGTTGATCTGATTTCTAGATGGTTATTATCGTAGGTAACAAGTAAAACAATAGTTACAGAACGACTGTGAAGCTATTTTTCTAAAACTAAACAAAAAACTAACTAATGTCATATAATCTCAAATTCAACCTGGCAATGAATGAGAAATATCCTTAGTACTCCTTAGTACTTAGTACTTAGTACTTAGTAGAAATATCCTTAGTACATGTTGTTCAGAGGTTCCCACCACTGAACAACATGACATCAACAGTCTTTGTAAGAAAAACAGGTCCATATTTCATTCCTGGCACCTGCTGTAGCCAGGTTCAACAATGTTCTGGGATTCAGTTCAAAACATTATGCATGTTTGATTTTAGTACACACATTTTTCAGCTGTTGGATTCAGATGGACTGTGTGTACAGTGGCAGGTGAAAGCGAAATTACTATGGCTGTTTCTGTCCTTATTTAACTATTTCAATCAATCCATTAATTCCTGCTGACAAAGCTGTGGTCTCCTACACCCCACAGTGACTGGTCAGGGGCTCCCACTGGTAATGTAAGGCACAAATAAACAGAGCATTGGCAGTTTGGAAAAAATGAAACTAATGTTTGTTTAAAACAAGCAGCTGAAAATATACTGCGTGGAGCTGCATGAACACTAACCAGAGCATCACTGGTATCTGGATGTCCTTACCCAGTGTGTTGTAGACGCCGTCAGCCTCCTCTTTCACCTGTTCATCCAGCCGCTCCATATTCTGCACCAGCAAGGCCACCACCTGTCCCTCCAGCTACAGACAAAGAGATGAAGTCAGGGTTCTGACACATTTTTAACACATCGAGGCTAATCCACCAGGAAATCCACCAGGGCTGGTCCACCAGGACAGTCCTCCTCGCAGGTGTTACAAAACCCTGTAAAACAATTTTCATTGCCTGAGAAATTTGAAGTGAATGACCAGTGTGCAGCAAGGAAGGGAGATAATACTGTATTACTTTTACATTTTAACTTTTAACTTTCATATTTTGTAACATAATCTTATCTTTAAGAAGAAAACAAACTCACAAACTCACTGACAAACTTATCACTCAAAAAATACAGAGAAACCTGTGAATGACAGAGTGAAGTTCCACTTTTAAACCTCAGTCTTGGCAGAAGAAACTTGGCTCCAGTGTGAGCTGCTCTGAACATGTCCAAGTGTTATCAGTCAAGACAAGATTGGAGACTCATAACCAAACAGAGCTCGCAGGGTGCCGACTGGCTGGATAAAAGTAAGATTACAGATGAAAGAAGACGGACAGTAGACACAGATTTATGAGTCACTGGAGACCGTTGTGGATCATTTTGATTCATCCTATCAAGGATACCACCTGGCCTTCTGGCAGCAAGGACAAGGGAGCTGGAGGCATTACAGCAAAGAGGAGAGACAAATGGATTCAACCAACCCTCGCTGCCCTGAAACTGTTTCCCTTGGATGTTGCTGTAAGGAAGAGTGTGGTTTATGGGTGCTCCATTGCATGGTAAATGAACTGCATTTATATAATGCCTTTACCTTAAAGCGTTGCAAAGCCACCTGAGCAACTGCGTCACCCACTGTCACATCACAAGCCAATTCACACACACACACACACACTGCAGCTTTTCTGCAGCGTGTATCTGACATTCATTCCTGTCAGATAATAACCTGCCAGCTAGCCGACAAGAAGAAAAGCATGATGCTCTTCAAAATGGCTGAAAGATGTGTTCTGAAGACGTTACTCCACTTTATTTCACATACTGTACATCACAGTGTGCATTAACTGTAATGTGTCTTTCAATGAACTACTGAATTTGAATATAAAATATGCAGTCTGACTGCTCAAAGACCCCTGAGACATCAGACGAAACAGGTGTGGTGAGAAACAACCGACAATATCCCTGCTGACTGCCACTGCGACGTAGCCTGGCACAAAACTTGGTGCATTCAAGCCAACAGATTCTTTGATGAAGTGTCATAGCGACAGCCGTGAAGGAGCAGGGGCACACAGTTCTTTCCTCCACTATAGGTATATCAGCACATTATTGTTGTTTGACCTTTTTGTGTGTCGCTCTAGATTTCAGCAAGCATAATGGGGCATCAAAAATCATCCCTGGCTCACAGACAGCACAACAGGCTCAGAGATGGAGAGAGAGAGAGACAGAGAGAGAGAGAGAGAGAGAGAGAGAGAAGGGTAAATATACAGAGGGTGGGAGAAGATCTTAAACTTAGAAGTGGTGCCAACACACACAGCTGGAGGGTGACAAAGAAAAGCTTCAGATAACTGAAAAGCAAAAAGTGTGAGAGAACATGCTATAATTGTGTGGATGACTTTTTTTGTTTTAGTATATTTACGTTCTTGACACTTCAGAAAATCAAAGCAAATTTGTATAACATTAGACTGTTTTGTTCATTTTAACATAATCCTACATAAACTGTTTGTAATCGGTTCTACAGATGTAAAAATTATTATATACTGTCAGTATGAATAATGTACAGCTTTAGATGCAGACAGACGCTGGTTTGAAGCAGCATCATGGCAACAGCTTGTAGCCCAAACAGACAATTACTCAAAATGTCTGCATGTATTTCAGTCAACCAAAGCCAACCAAAGCCTTGCTTGTGATTCGTTAAAGCGAGACAAAGGAATCAATCCTCTCTTCCTTGTTTCGATGCCAGAGCCCAGAAACTTAAGTATTGATTCCACAAAATGCTGCTTCATCAATATCACCGAAGACTGATGTAAAATCCTGAACTCACCAGAGCATCTATGAGCACCTCAGCACCCTCCTCGCTCTCGTGGAGTGTGTCGATATCTGTCAGCTCCTGCAGCAGGTCCACCACTGCTATGGCAACATGTGGTTCAGGCTAAGGACTATAAGCTTGTGTTGCTGAGTTATTGGGTAAAGTTGTAAAGTTAGTGTCCTCAATGTCTCATTCAGTCTGTGTTCAATATGACAAAGAAAACCATTTACCACTTGTAGTTCTCAGCAAATGTTACTCGGGCTGGGGGCTATTTTAAGCCATGCTTCAGGTGCACATCTACCTGGCATCGAGCAAAAAAAAAGAAACTGTATTGTCCAAGTTCACGTAAGGTAATAAAGGAAAATGTGCCAAAGTGCATTTGTGTATCCCAGTGATGTGTTTTTAAATCGTTTTGGTCTTTTCATGGGATCTGTTGCCAAAAAGGAAAAAGAAAAATATATAATATTACCAGGCTTATCTGGTAAAAACCAACATTCAATTCTACATACAGGACGACTGGATCAAAATGGACAGATAGACAGTCTGAATCGATCCATAAGTGAAAGGATATCAGTGTTTTCATGACTGAGGAGGCCGAGCAGCGAGTGGACGGCATTAAGCTCCACCAGCAGGTGGTAGAGATCGGGCATTGTGGCGATCACGTGCATTTCCTGGATAATGTCGTTCAGATCCAGCTCTGACTCCATGAACCTGGTTTAAAAAACAAGACATTTTCTGTTAGTGCGTTAACATTCTATTATTGCCATTAATCTCAAAGTGCAGTCCAGGAATATGGTTGATAGTTTTATAGAAATCCTGTGAGGTACTACACATCTATTAAATTGCACTCTCTCATATTGATAATATGTTTTAGAATTTTGATGTGTGTCTTACCCTAGTCAATGAAAAAGAAAAACGTTATTTTGCTGACAGGGAAGCACACAGTGGCAATTTACCAGAAATTTGTTTTTAAGCATGAAAAAAAAACAGTAATAAACTAAATGATATTGTGCTTAATATACACACACAGTATGTCAGTTATTAAATTGTTAACTAGCTTACTTCTCTGGATTTTCCGGGAACTTAATCCTCAGTTCCTGATTCTTGTATGATCGTTTCTCAAAGGTCAGGATCATTTTCTTCACTGAACTCTCATCCACCGGCTCTGCCTGTTTGATCAGCACATAAGGAGGAGACAGAAGGGAGGAAGAGATTAAAAAAAGAAGACAGAAAGAGAGAAGAAAAAGCAGTGAGCAAAGAACAATTAAAAGACATCAGGGCTATGGGCTAAAATTAGGGTCAAAAAGATTTTAGTTGTAAATCAAACTTTGTAAACCTGCAAAATACCTACCACAACCTACTACAATTTTCTGAACCTGAGGTGAGATGAAGGTAACAGAACCATGTGCCTTCTGATTGGACTCTGCTTTGTGACTGTCCAGTCACATTCAGGTGTAAAGACATGGTCAAAATTTGTACTTGTAACTTCAGCGTCACACAAAGTGTGGGAGTGCTAAGTTTTACACACAATTTTTTGATTTGTATCTGCGCACTTCTTTTTTTCACAGTGTCTTTGTGCAGCCTCATCACTTTTAGCATTTGTTCACACATTTTATTCACAAACTCTCTCTTTTTTTAACAAATCCCTTCTGCACATGCACAAATTTTTTTAAACAAATATGTGAAAGGAGAAGAGCCGCCGGTTTTTTCCTACAATCAGGAAGAATCTGAGTGCATCTCACTGGAAAGGGAACATGTTTGACCTCCTGATGGCTTAAAAGCCTGTGAAGTGTTGGACAGATAATGGCACGTTAGAAAATTACAACTGTCTGATATTATGGAACAGAGCAGCACTTTTCTCTGAGTAGCCCTTGACACAGTGAATATTTGAAAAGGCTGCAGTGTGGGATAATAAGAACAGGATAATAAATGTGCAGTATTCCAATGCTATACATAATATGGCAACTCTGGTACTGACAACGAATAATCATACAGAAATTTTCCTGATCCTGACATTTGTCAATTTTTTTTTCTACATTCACTGCCTTTACTGTGGTGTGTTGTAGTACTTCAGGTCTGGATTCAAGAGTTGCTTGGGTCGAGTCAACACATTACTAACTGAGGCTCAACTTAGAGCGTGATCACATTAATCTTTGGCTACACTCTTGCATTTCCATCTTTGTGATGGCAACAATGGTATAAAATTCACACCAAAAATATACACACACACACATATTAACACTTGAAAGGAGGCCGTTCTGTGAAGAAAAGTCAGATATTATTCTATAATAGTTTCCCTGTCTATCTAAATGTAAGCCAGGCTGGGTTAAGCTTTTGATTTCAACCACCAATGCAGAGGCTTAAGCTGGATTTCTACTTAACGGAAGGGGTTTATGGGAGTCCCAGGTCCGGATTTATAGTTCTGCATAGGATTTTTCCCGTTGAGATCACCACCACAAAACTAAACTGGCGTATTGTGCTTTAATTACATTCCCCACAGTAACGGTGTTACACTTTTAGTCACTTTGTGATATGAGCAATGGTGGGAAGGTTCATACTGTTTCAATACTAAATATTAAACCATTCAGTCACTTCGTTTACATTGTTTCATTTATGAACAGATGATTTAAAGTGGCAGCTTTGTTAGATGAGCCACTGAAAAGAAGAGTTCAGTGTTTTTTAAACTTTGTTGTCTTCACTCTCAACAATCTCTACCAGCATGAGAACCTTGCTGGAGAAACCAGAAGCAGCCCAAACTGACCAATCACAGTTCCTGTTCTCTCCAAAGGGTATCTCAACCACAACGGTGTAGGCTCTGAAGCTGCATAAAACCTAACTCCTTTCTCTGATCTATGGTCACTGATCAACTTTTGATAACTCTCAACCTATTTTGGGAGACAACTAAGATTGTCGTGTCAGCTCCACCCAAATAAAATGGATCTATTCTGACTGTTGTAACTTTAACCAAACTGTATGCAGGTCACATTTATTGTTTCAAGAGGCAGAGTTGGTTTGGAAGATGGGTGATGAATCTCTGAAAATGGTGGTATTTGCTCAACAATGACATCAATTTTTTTTTGTTTGTTTGTTTCTCTCAGCAGTGGACAGTGTCAAAAAAAAATTAAACAATGAAAAATTAAACAAACACTTGTAAATACATATTAAAACTTATATAGTATAATGTAAAGCACTTATACTTAATTACTTATATTTGTATAACTGATATCTGTGAGTATTGTGCTGAGAAATAATCTGTGAAAATAACTGAGGGTGTGCAGTTTTTGAATTCGTATAATGAATTGAGCATCACCTCACTGATGAAACAGACTGTTTACAGCTATGAGTAAGAGAGGAAGACGTTTTCAAAAGATGTCTCTAGATCCTGTTTTCTAACACTTTGCAGAAAAAAAGTTACTCTGTAATAAGTTTATATATAATATAATAATAACCCACCTCAGGTTCATCTTCATCCTGGTCCATCAGTTTCTCCAGGATCTTCTTCTTGTCTCCAGTCAGGTCATCAGTATCCCTCATCTCAACCCCTCCTTCAACCCCTCCTCCAACCCCTGCTGCACCTTCCCGGTATCTGGCCAACTCCCTGGCACCCAGCCCTTTCTGCAGCTTCCCTCCCCTGGAGTCCTCCTCTCCTCCTGCTGCTCCTCCATCATCCTGCCTGGGACGCTTTGCTCCTCTATCAGGCTGCAAGATGAAACGAGATGGTGAAATGTACTGATGTTGAAAGGAATTTGGTCTGTTTGGAGATGTATATAGAAGAATGTTGAGAGGTCTTGAAATGACTAAGGTGTAGCTTTTGTAAAATGGTGAAGAACTTAAAAGAAGAAATGTATTCTGCCTAAAGTTTGACTCATAAAACTGAATGATTGAGAGATGAGTGACAAAATGCACCATGACTTTGCAAACATAGTCTATCTAACTAAACTGAACATGGCAGACACTACCACAAGACGGCAACTTTCATGAATCATTTTGATCGACTTCCTTCTTTCATTGTACTAATATAAGTAGCTACTCTGACAGAATATTAACTTCTAGTACAAGCAACATAAAAGGGTAAGATTTTACGGAAGTTAAGTATTATTTAGAGGGTTATTCATCTGCCGAATTTGTAAATGAATGCTAAAGATTGGAAAAATGTATTCATATGGTGTGAAGTGGTTATGTGCTTTATATTACACAAAACTTTGCCTAAATTGTGTCATTTCTTTTAATGGAAGCTGGCACGCAATACAGGAGACGTGGTCGAAGTGACTATTTTCGACAACAAATGTCCCTCGGAGCCGGTGTTCAAATGCATAACTGTTTGTCTCAAACCATTTGTGAGTAAAAACCAGTTTAGGCAAAAACAGTCAGCATTAGTTTAAGTCAGTGTCGCAGCCTCCCTCTGCACTCACTGCAGTCACACAACAATCTCTTCAGCTAACACGCTGCCAGCGTTGTTTAATGTAAACAAGGACTAGAGTCACGTTATTCTTTAGACATGCAGATGCTACACAAGGGAAACCTAATGCGATTCACTGGCGGTAAACTGACGAACGTAAACAGACACCGCAAAGTTTAAATAACGAGAATAAGCTAAAGTCGGTTTGCTAACGTTAGGAAATAAGTGCTAGCAATGCTACTAGCGATGTATGCAATCCAATGAATGAGATAAGTTCAAGTTAGCTAAGTCAGACTTCACTGACACTGACGAGCAGAATTAAATGCCTACCTGATAGTTCAGGAGCTCTCCAACATCCATTTGTCAGCGTTAGAAGCCTTAACTGTGACACCGTTTTAAGTTTAAGGAATAAAACAAGCGCTGGCAGATAGCTATACCGCTAACAACAAGCTCCCCACACATACATGCCTGCCGTAAAACGCTTTCATCCATTGTCGTAGCGACATACTGTCGTAAACTTTGCTACTCAGGATGTGATTAACTACAATCATAGACTGTAGGTAAAAACAACTCCTCAGTGACACAACCATTAACTTCTTAATTCGGTACAGCTGAATAACTCTACTTGATAGCGTTTACCCATTCATGCCTACAGTTTAATTAAGTGTGTCTGCATAAAGCTCAAAGGTGCAGATGTGCTTCAAGCAAGATAGCAAATCTGATTTATTTAACCTGAAATATATGTGAACAAAATCAAACAAAAGTCTTTTGATTCACGGTTTTTGGTGCGCTGGACTGTATAATAAAGGTTTTCTTTTATTTTCATTTATTTATTTCATTTATTTACAGCGACGATTCAGTGTTACCACAAAGAGCCAGTGGATAGAGTGACTACAGCAGGTAGAACAGGTGTGCAGGAGAGCAGGACACCAGCAGGCAGGATAGAGGGGTCTACGGATTTATGGTATGTATTTTTAATGTATTGGCAAGTACATGGTCTGATGTTTATAGACTTAGGGGTCGTGCAAGGACAATGAGTACCTGTACAATATAATAGCAAATAACAAATAGTGTAACAAATATTGGTGAGGTTTCTAACATTCAGTTTTTGTTGACACTATGTCAGATAAGTGTTGATTAAATTCTTTGGTCATTTTGTTGGGCTGTTGTAATGAACCACATTAAACAGTACAGGTGTTTGTTATTCTGTCCACTGCCTGCATTCCCTTCTGTGCACTTACAACTTCACAACACCACTACTTCATTGTCACACAGCATCTGATAAAGCCCAGCATCTGAAAAGTAACAAAATACTGATGCTCAAGTACTGTACCTAAGCACAATATTGAGGTACTTGTACTTTACTTAAGTTTTTACATTTTAAGCCACGTAATTCACCACATGGGGAAATACTGTAATATGATGCACCATTATTGATAAAGTACCACACAATATAAAGAGTAGTTAAAATTAGCTTCGCATTATTAATATGCTGTTTACATGTTAAGGCAACAATAATGATGATAGCTCAAACATACCATATGTGAACATAACATTCTGAAATGGGCAGATTAAGTATTTTTTACTTTTGAAACTGAATTTGGCTGATTGTACTTACTTATAAAGGAGTATTTTACACATGCAGGTGTGTTACTGATAGGTTACTTTAACTGCCACTGGCAATACATCTCAACATAAATACAGTATGCTTTTCCCTCAACAGAGGCCTGTATACTTACTCTCCAATCCTGTAATAAGCCCCCCTCAATGATACAAGTAAAATTAGACATGATTGTTTCGTCATCAGACCTTGTAGATGAAATCCTGGTCTTAAGAGCTCAATTTTGCTGTATTCATACCAGCAGAGCTCTATATGCCAAGCTGGCTTATTGTTCCAGACAGGCAGAAAATCACCTTTTCAATGAGCATCACTGGGAAATGTATGAGTGGTGCATGGTGTAGAAGCCTCCATTGCCACTCCAGTCTCTGGTCAGTGATCTGTGACAGTAGAGCAATAGAAAAAACATTTAAAAGGAAGGCCACTGCCAAGCCGTCAAGCTTGATGTCCCAGCAAACACGAGGGAGAATGCACTTGATCAAGGGAAAAAGAGAGAACCAGGGTGAAAGAGAATAAAAGGGAGCAAGAGGGGCGAGAAGAGAAATTTATATGGAAATCCCAAGGCTAGAGACAGCACATTTTCACATGAATACACAGCCTTGATTGGGCAAATTAGAGAGAGAGGTCTTTTTTATGACGTTGATAACTGAATTTGGGTTAAGAATTTAAGCACTTATACAGACCAATATTTCCAAAATTATGCACTGATGTTTAAAAATTAGTCTTGATGGTGAGTTGTCACAAGATGAATGTGTATTAATCTCAGGTTTTGTGTACCACCGGGCTTATAATTAAACATTCAGTGCTGCTGATGGATGAACAGGCAGCTACTGTACACTGCATGAAAACAAGCTACATGTTCATCTGATGTGGACAAGCCTGGATAATAAAAGACAACAATTTTTTTCTGAGCAATCCATGAGTTAAACAGGTGGTAAAATGACATACTGGGAAATCAGAATATTATCTGATCCAAATAAACTAGAAACATCAGTATTATTATTGCAAAGCACTTTGTATCCTTGGTAAGTAAGAAAATTCTATATCGTTAGATCTTTTTCTTGGAAGACATTTTAACATCTCACAATAGGAAAAGAACAGGTTTTAACAATCAAATGAATCATGTCTGACTTCCATTTAACCACTTCAGTTTCTTTCTTATTCACTGCAACAGTACTCCAGTTTCAGTCGTGTAGCTTGAGATGGAGCTTGGCAAGGAGGAGGTGGAGGCTGATGGCAGAGCAGAGCAGTTAGACTAGGTAAGCTGGCGGAGAAGACTGAGCAGGCTGATGTGGCTGAAGGACAGGCAAAGAACAGGCTGATGAAGTGGAGCAGGCAATGGAGATGTGTCTGAGCAGAGCAGGTAATGGTTCTGTGATGCAAACGGGTAACACTTGACAAAGACAGGGCTGGACATGGCAGGACAAAAGGATGACAGGGAAGATGAACCTAAGGTACAGGCAAGAAAAAGAAAAACACCGGCTAAACCGGCGACGATGGGAGGGATGAGCTCGGGGTCAAATACTGCAGCTGGTTGAGGAGTTGATGGGTTGATCTGGAACAGGTATGCAAGTGGACTGGCGGGAGAAGAAACCGGAAGGGCATGCCCAGCACACATACACAACAAACACACACACACACACACACACAAACAAAATTTAAGAAAAGTAAAACTACAGCCCGAGACCACTTGCAAACGTCCCTGAGTGTTTGGTATTTAATAAATAAATACAGGCAGATAAATAACCATAAACTTGTGAAATGTTCAAATACGCAGTAAAAATATTACAACAAAATGCAATTTCTTTCTTCTTTTCAAAATGACAGATTTTTTTTTCAAAAGTCTGTTTATTTCTCAATGTTATTTTTCTTCCAGTGACATTCACAGTCGCATTTCACAATGTCCCTTTTCACCACAAAATCTCTTGTTCATCACCCACAACACACAAGGCCAGTTATACTGTATGACTGATTGTCTGCTAATTCAGACCAAAGCAGCTTTTTTAAAACGTTTTGCTCAGATCAGATGTGCCTTCTCACTTATAAACAAGTAATAATATTTTGAAGTCAGTACTACTAACCCTAACATGCAGGCAGGTAACAGAACTAAATAAATACCTCTGTTCAAGTATTTCTCTGTGTAAGAGCAACTAATACAACACCAGCTACATGCATACATTTTACAGTGAATGCTTGACGTTTCCCCTTATGTGAAAGGTGTAGTCTACCTCTGCATCAGCAATAAATGTTTTATCTGGATTTGACTTGCCCTCTCTGGCCCAAAATTGTTATCTTGAAAGTATTAGAAAACACTGTTTGGAGGTGTTAAATTAAACCAAAAGAGAAGTGCTTTCTGAGCAATCCAACCATATAATACCTAGCTTTGATTTGAAAACCCCAAAATATCAGCATATGTGACAGACATAAACATGTCAAATACAGTCAATTAGCATAAAAAAATCCACTAGCTCTGAATTCCCACCTCTGCTGCAGCTACCTTGAAGCCTTTGTCATTACAAATCCTTTTCCTTCTACACAATGATTAACACATTCCACAATCCCTGAGGGAGTCAAAAGCTTTTCATACACAACTGTCTGCTTAATGACATCGCCTCATCATTTCCCCGCAGAATTATTCTGAGGTGACGCTGTAGGATCATTTCCTCAGAATCATACCCCATTTCCTTTGAAACAGAACAATACAATTTCACACAAGCTGTGAGGGCTGATTGCATTAAATCACATGAGATCAGTGTGATTGTATCATGCAGCGGAGGCTAACATAAGTGTGCTCAAAATTCAGAGTGGCAGCGCTATTATTAAAAGAGGGAGAGGGAGAGATGATGAGAACCGATTGTCCTTGTCATTTCTCCCTTTCCTGAGTCAAGTGGTGCAATCAACTGATTTTATCTCCTCTTAAATATGATTTGAGTTATGCTTCACACCAACAGAGTCCTTCAAAGCCCCCTCCCCCACAAACACACAAATCAATGAAAAGCTTAGTTGCACTGAAAAGTGTTACATACACATATTTATATTTTCTTTATGTTTTATTTCATATTATTGTAATGTGAGTTTGTGACATGCTTTAATTTTGTCTTGCTACTTTGAGGCATCAGCCGTCAAATCTCAGCTGGTCTTTGGGAAATTACTTTTTACGTCAATACTCTCAAGTTTATTTATCCAACAGTGAGTGCACTGAGCATGTTTTATTTCTAATAACACTACTTAATTTATGTCATGGAGAGAGAAGCTGAGAAAAACAGTTCAAGGTCCTGATGTTGGGGGTTTGTTAAAGTGTTTTTCTAAATAATATTTGAAAACTGAATTATTAATGTTTTCAGTGATTTACAGTGGCATACATAGACTTTTAATGAAAAACGGCACAAAAATGAGCTGAGATAAAATCGCTTTACGTGATTATAGTTTTATTTGTGACATTTTCTTCTGTATTTGTGAAATAACCTTTTTTTATTAACTTGAAGTGTTTTATAATGATATTTTAAAAGTATATCTTCAACCATCTGCAGATTTTCTAAGTGTCTGTGAGTCAGACTTTTAACTGAGTTTGTGCTGAAAAAATACTGAAAAAAAATGTCCTGTGGGGAAAAGACAGTTTAGTAGATATTAAACAAAAACAAAATGAATGCACAGACATTTGGCAGGAATGAACCAAAATAAATGTGGAAGGTCGTCTGGCCTGTAAATATACTTTGATTGTAATTATCAGTGTGAGACTAATCAGCCTGAAAAACTGATTGAAAGTATAAAGTATGTTTACCCTCTGGCCCCGCCCAGCATCTCTGATCGGTGTGGTAGGTTGTGGTCAGAATTGCGCTGTGTTGCATCTCAACACATTCAACAGTGATGTAATGAAGTGTACTGACACACTCTGCAGTAGACATCAAAGTTAAAACGGCTGAAGGTCAGCAAAAACAGGCTTTTAGGGAGTGTTAAATTACACTCTAAACTTTGGCCGCTCAAGTGAACCTCTTGTGGTTTCACAGCAAAAACAGTGTGGAGGGGTCACATCGGGTCAGAGAAATATCCAGTTTTAAAAAGCTTCCAAAAGGCACTTTTGCACTCACTTGATGATGGGGATTGTTGTTTGTGTTTGATGCTGTAGTTTTTTGTTTTTTGCTTGCTTCATAAACGCACAGTGTTACATGCAGTAAAAGCAGATTTGTCACTTTAATTGGTCAAGTCATTTTGAGGGTAATTCCTGTGTGACGTCAAAGCAGCAATTAGATCTTTAACTAATGTTACATTACCGCTGGTGCAGCTTAGAAAGCTCCTAGTTTTTCACTGACCCTCCTGCTGTGGAAAAGCAGAAGAAGGAGGTTTACTCAGGCTTATTTAAGGACCTGAAGGATTATTTGGCAATCCATCTGCCAGCTGAAAAATTCAGACTCATATTTTCTCATTTTTATTCTGCCTTTCCTACAATTTAAATGTTAAGAACAGCTTATTAGCAGGGACTCATTTGCATACTATCAAAAATGACATTTTTTTCATTGTGTGCAAACACAATGCAGCTGACAAAAATTATAACAAGCTTCAGCCTACTTTTGATAAAAATGCTTTCAAGAAAGGCAGCAAATGTCTAATAGCTCTCTCCTTCCCAAAGTCTGGCACACACACCTGACACAGACAGGGGCTGGAGGCTGCTGCCTGGCCTTCTGCAACATGGTAGAGAGACAAACAAAAAAAGAGAGAGAGAGAGAGGAGATGGAAAGTAGCAGAACACACACAAGACTTTAGAAATAAATGTATGTATGAACGGTGTGTGAAGGCAGAAAGAGAGGGGGAGGAGGGAGAACAGGAGATAGAGGAGGTGGAGAGTGGCAATCACAGATAGAGGAGGGGAAAGCAAATTAATTTTATCTCCATTATGAATATGATGGCTGTGGTGTGCTGTGGTGGTGGCTCACGCCTTTGGGTGATAGCAGACCAGGGGTAGCTAATCGGAACAGCACACACACACACACACACACACACACACACACACACACACACACACACACACACACACACACACACACACACAAAGACACACGCTGTTCTTGGTGGGATGGAAAAGCCTCTGAAACAGACTGTAGAACAAGATGTGATACAAAAACTCTCCAAAGAAACGAATACTGATGAAAGTGTTTTAGGTGGATTAGCAGCTCCTTAAAGGCATGAAAATTAATTAAATTAATTAATCTGCTCACCCCCTGTGAATAGCAAGCAGAAACCTGATTTAAAGTCACAGAGCCACCAAATACAAGGAGCTTCTATGTCAATACAAACTTAAGAATTTTAATGGTCTTTAATGGTCTTGAAGAGTTTGCAATTCAGAAGTGAAAAATCTGACTGGTACAAGGCTTCTGGACAGACAAAACAAAATAGAGCTTTAAGCCATCGTGTTAATTGTTATGTGTATGTTTTATTGCCATGGGAAATTTAGATTTGCTTTTAGATGTGAACAGCCAATATGGCACTAACATATTGACAGCCACAGATGGTGCAACAACTAATCTCAACAACTTGCTGAAAGTACTAATTGTTTGCTTGCACTAAGAGAAACTCTGCACCTGCTCTAAGAGAATCCAGGGCGTGAGGAAAGAGAGAGATCTACCATGGACCACCAATGACAAAGGACTGGAGGCAACAAGTTGAAAAGTATCACCCACTTTATTACACTGACGTGAGAAACAACACATCACATGTAAAATGTCTGACTTTGAAATGAATAAAAAAGTGTGAATATGGAAATAAAAAGTGCAAAGTTACACTGATCATGCTGTCCTGCAAAGAGTTAGGTGAGAGGATTAATAAAACTCTCATGTCTGAGTGTGGAATATTCAGCTGCAGCCACCAGGTAATTAGCTGACATAAAGAGTATGTTTCCGTTCCAGTGTCTTCTCTTTGCATCTTAGTCTGTCAATGGTGACGGCATGAAGAGAGGCACACAGAAAAGATGTGATGAGAAAGGAAACACATTTTCAGTGGAATGAGACATCCTTTCCTCCTAAATGGCAATCTGAAGTGATGTCTGTTTGTGAGGGTGGTGGCACAGCTGAATCAGCTGTCTCTTGGCTTTAACAGCGCTGTAGCATCTTTGGATGGTTTGGTGTTCATATTTGCCCCTATTGTAATGACAATAATGATCAAAGAAATGTAACAGATAAATTCATGATATAAATTGTAAGGGGAAAAAATCTCAAATGCAGCAGCATCTTCAGTGTCACAGGTGGTGGTTAGGACACATCTTGGTTAGGATACTCACTCATACTTCAGGCACTGAACAGACTGTAGAGCCAAATACACAATCATGGCAGCTAGACCTGATGTGTTAACATACGCTTTGGTTTTCATGCAGCCTGTGTAGACACCTGGATTGATAAAGACTTTATTCCATCAGAGATGTGTGTTAGAGTGAAAAATGCAGGTGTAGACAGGCATTAAGGGTCCCTGATCTCAGTAAAGGAATGAGGTTTACTTCTTAAGATAATACATTTAACACAAAGTGCAGGAGTTTGAGTTGTAATAGGTGAATACATGCTTTTAGATGGAAAAGGTGCATTTTGTGGTTCTCAGCTGGTCATTAACATAAAGACTGCTCCTCTGTGAGGACTGTCAGTCAGTTTGGAATCAAAAGCAGGTTTGAAACCTGTTCTGAACGGTGATAGTGGGGCAGACATTGAGTTTACATTTGAATTACAGTTTGTGATTTTGAATGTAAACAAAAGGACAAGAGGAGGAAGAAGTCAAGAAACTGGTCCTCAAGATTAAAGCCAACATCAAAGGAAGAATTCCATCAGTGACATCATCATCCTGCACTATAAATCAGACTGCAGCTCTGCAGACACACCTTTCACACCTTTGAGCAAGCGATCCACCTTTGTAAGGAAGACCACAGCTCAGCGTCTAAGGCAAGCAGACCACTGATCCAGTTGACATCTGATCAGAGAAAAGCTTAAACTTTAAACAACCTGATTTTAACACCTGAAGAAATGGCAACTTCAACACCTACGCCACAAAACAGGACCGCCACTAGACGTGGCCCACGCAGGAATCAGGTCAACAACAACGAAGCTCTTCAACAGGAAATTTTCAATCTTAATGTCATGTTGAATGAACATAGACACGCCCTGTCAACAGAGCAATACTGGAGAGTCCAACTGAGTCAACAGCTGAATGAGACACAACAACAGCTGGAGCAGACTAAACAACAGTTGGCGAAGCAGAAATCCCTGAAAGAAATGGTCATCAACAGGGAGAAAGAAGTAAAGGCAGAGCTGGAGAACTTGAAAAAGTACAGCAATGCAGAGACCCTCAGCGCCACAAGCATTTCCACCCAGGTTAGGAATGACATAAAGAGGAAGAAGAAGAAGCTCCTTCAGACAGATTATGAGGAACTTAAGGTGGCTTTTATCACCAGCCAGGAGAAGTTTACAGCTGAGCTCGAGGAGGAGAAGAAGAAAAACCAGGTTCTTCAAGAGGAACTTGAGGAGCTGAGAGCTTCACTGGCTAACAACCTTCAGCCTGCTTCTTCTGACCTGGAAGAAAAACAGAACTTTGAAGCTGAGGTCCCCAAAGTCAAGGAGCAGGCTGACAACCTTCTGTGTGAGCTTGAAAGTGAAATCAAGTCTCACACAGAGAGGGAGTCACAAAACCTGCTCCTGATTGAGAACTTGAGGGCGGAGCAGGACACCCTCCGTAGGAAGATGGAAGAGGAGATCAGGACAGTGCAGGAAAAATCTGCCGAGCAAGAGATGGCTTTGAAGATAGAACTGGAGGAGCTGAAAACTCAGCTCAGTGTTCAGCTCTCTCTCAACTCGGAGCAGGATACTGTACATATGAAGATGGAAGAGGAGCTCAGACTAGTGCGGGAAACCACTGCTGAGAAAGAGATGGCTTTGCGGAGAGAACTGGAGGAGCTGAAAACTCAGCTCAGCCTTCAGCTTTCTCTCAACCTTGAGCTCTCCACTAAGCTCAAGGCTGAGGAAGACGGAAACCAGTCTCCCCAGGAAAACACCACAGAGGAAAGGCAGGAAGAAAAGGATGGATGGAAGGAGGAGGAGTCCTGTCCTGAACCCAAACCTGAACCTCAACCTCAACCTGAACCCGAACCTCAACCTGAACCCGAACCTGAACCCGAACCTCAACCTGAACCCGAACCTCAACCTGAACCCGAGCCCGAACCTGAACCCGAACCCGAACCTGAACTCAAACCTGAATCTGAACCCGAACCTGAACCTGAACCCGAACCTAAACCTGAACTTGAACTTGAACCAAGTGAAACCAAGGCGCCAGAGGAAAACAGCTCCAAGGCAAAAAATAAAGCCTCAGTCTGGAAAAGAACTCGCCACTTTTTAGGCTTGAGAAAACCGAAGAAGTTCAAGAAGTCAAAGGAGCCAGCATCCACCAGCAGCAGCTAAGCTCCCCCCCCCGCCTCACCCACTAAAATTAAATAGATATTTTTCATAGCAGATACCTGTAAAGTTGACATGGCAAGAAAGGCGCATGTGTTCACTAGAGGTTCATGTGTGCTTTTCCAGCTATGACAGCCAAAATTTTCTGCTGTGAGAAATGTTTGTTTAATGACATGATAGATAACCCAGCCGGTCGAGGCAGATGGCCGCCTACCCAGAGCCCGGTTCTGCTCAAGGTTTCTTCCTGTTACAGGGAGTTTTTCCTTGCCACTGTCGCCAAGTGCTTGCTCCGGGGGGAATATTGGGTCTGACGAAGAAAATCAAGTCAGGTCATGTCATGGGTGAGGCGGGGATTTAACCCCCCCCCCAAAAAAAAAATCCCCCAAAAAAAGGGCGGGCATGGTGGTGCAGTGTTTTGCACTGTCTCACTGTGCCTGCGTGGGTTTTCTCCGGGTGCTCCGGTTTCCTCCCACAATCCCCAAAACATGCACATTAATTGACTACTCTAAATCCGCCCCCCCCCCCAAAAAAAATAAAAAAAAACCCCCAAAAAAATTTTCTTTCTTGCGTAGTAACTTGTAATTGTAAAGTTTTTAAATTAGTTGTTGACAAATGTTGCACCTTGTTTCTCTTAAAGACAAGTACAGTTTCTCTTACTTTATATGCTTCATCATTCATTTCACATCATCAGTTTAAATTTATATGATTTCCTGTGATGTTTTAACATCTTGGTTAATATAAAAGAAAAACCAAAAAAATTCTAAAAAAATATTAGAAGAAAGTCATTTTAAACTGTGAGAAACCAATGAGATGTTTGACCACTAGATAAGAGTGATGGATTTGTAATAATCACAACTGGTAAGTAAGAATCAGGTTGGAATAAACACGGTGATAATGACTGTAAACTACACAGCTAATGTGAATGTAGGATTGTTCTGCATGATCAGATCCCAAATAGTGGTTATTGTAAAAACAAATGTTTGAAAAGAAAACTGTTAAAGGAAAAAACAGAACAAAACTTCACTGAATGTGAATGAAGGGTTGGAATATAACTGTAATACATTTGAAGGTGTTTGAGATTTCTGATCACAGAAACTGCACCAAGTGGTAGTTACTGAATAAATAATTAAGTTGGTATGAAGAAAAAAAAACTAACTGCACAGGCATTGTGTTATCAGAACAGTCTGCAGGTTAACAGCATCCAGTCACTAACAGATTTCCTATAAAAGGGTGTGCCAGACCGGCGTCCATGAAGGTTACCATAGATGCATGTTCGCTCAAGGCTTTGGAAACACTGGAACAATTTCCAGGTTAGGTAAAGATTAAGCAGGGAATGATCCCATAAGGGAATCAACATGAATATGCTTTGTCTTGTGTACATTTCAATTTGTGCATTGAAGAAAGAAAAGACATATACTTGTTAATCAGTCAACAAAAATACCGTAAAAAACAACCTACAGAATCAACCCATTAAATCTGAGGTAACAATTTGCTTTAATTTTGTTTGGGTAAATTTCATCCCATGATTTGGGTAAAGAGTACCTGAACTCATCAGCTATAAAACAAAGCTATAAAACAAAACAAAGGCCATTATTTATCTACTATGTTTATTAAAAATTAAAACTTTCTTTAAAAAACACAAAGCACAGTTTCAAACTTTTTAAGATGGCTACCAAGGTGCTTAAAATATTGTCTTTTGGTGTCAAAACAGCATGAATTACACACTTGGCATGTGAAGGAAAGGAGGCGGCTTGGCTTGGTTGTCTGTGGGTGATACCCGGACAAATATTGATGAAATGATGTTGTGAAATTACATCTTTTGCACAGCCAGTTCATTTGCATCAAGGTAGCACTCCCATAAAATCCCACGTTAGGCTCTTCAGTTCAGCCAACTCATCTGAAAGATGAAAGAGTGTCCAACATCTGCAGACAGTCCATAGAAAGAATAGATCTGGCAGTCCTGGCACTCCTAACTAGATCTGGTGAAGAGTTGATCCTCAGCTCAAACAATACACAGAAGAAGGCCTGAGAGGTGGGCAGAGGATAGAGAGGACATGCCAGTTTAATTTTCTAAATACAGCGTGCACTTAAAACAAAACTGGTCTCGGCCAGATAAAATCACCGTTTGTGTTAAAAAGAGTCATAAAACGCATTCGGCTTGCCGTTGTAGCCGTGTCAGTAACGTTACACGCTAGCAATTAGTCGGCGACCACTAGTTTATGTTCATTTCATCTTGTCCAATACTCGAAACGACGTGCATGTAAGTCTGCTGTAAGTCTAATTTACAGGCTGATTTCACTTTTTAGACCGAAATCCCAAAGACTATGATATTTCTTCATGTGTTTTCTCTCCTAATATAAGTCATCAACGAAGCCAAGAGACACCGATGTCACACATTCAAACTGTTGATCCGGCTTCGGCATGCGCGGCATATTAGTGTGCCAACTGCAACTCTTATAAACATCTTAAAATTCAATAAGTGAACACTTGCATTCCCGATATGATACGTGGCAACAAATTTAACAGGAATCTTAACTTACATTCAAAGCTGCAGTTGAAAAAAAACAACGCGGCGGTGGCTGGAATCACAGCAGGTAAAGCACATAGACTGTATAAGACATGGACGTAGCACCCGTGACGTCACCCATTGGTTTCGGGGAGTCGTTTTTGTGACCAAACCATGGGCATTTGAGCTGCGCCATCTTGGATTTTAGTGGGAGTGTACTTTCCATATTTGGCGAAGAGGCGGTTACTCTACGGGTCAGCCGGGGTCAGCCGGCCGAGAATCCGGCCACTTAGCTCGGACCAACCGAGCTAGCCTAAAGCTAATCAGCTAGGCTAACAAGCTAAGCGGCAGCTACACGCAGCTACATCCAGTCCCCGAGTCCGACCCGACTAGCTCGACCCCGTGTAACCGCGACACAGAACATACAACAGAGATCATAATGTTGCTGCTGTGTTTTAAACATGACTGTTTCAGACGAAATAAAGTTGTAGCCTCGTATTGCTGCAATAAACGTTCCTAACATTATCCGCTCCGGTCCCCTATCTGTATCAGCAGCGACCATAAATCGGCAATTAAGTCATAAGCCAGCGGCAAAATATGCCGGTACTAATTAGTGCAAACATCCAGGTAAAATACTGAGAAATTTACTTACCGAAAAAACTGCAACACAGACTCCTTCGACGGTCGGTTAGTACAGTCCACACTACAACAAGCCATACTGTCACAAAAACCTATCCGAACATTGGTAAACAAACACGGACACTGCAACTCCTGTCAACTGCTGGAGGTAGCCGTCACTCAACGTAACCACGCCCCAATTTATTAAGCCTAAATAACACTAAAACGGTTGTGGTACAAAAAAATTCACCCCCCTCACAGTGTTCACGGAGGTGGAAACTATCAATAGAGACCAAAAACAAAAAATGTACCAGGCTGTAAATATGTTTTTTTAGGCTGTAAAGTTGGCTATTTTAACATGGGGCTCAACGGAGAATTGCTCACTTCTGGAGCCAGCCCCCAGCGGCAGCCGAGGAACTGCAGCTTTTTGAACGCGAAAGTGATCCTCACTGCTGAAACCTACAACTCCCCCCTTGGTAAAGCACACTCCCAACGTCCAAGTTTAAGCGACGCATGCGCACATTGCTTTGCAAGGCAAAGGGTTTCTGGGTAAAACTTAGACTTTTTTTTTTTTTTTTACGTTTTTTTAAGTTGCAGTTTTAAATGTTTAGAAATGGGTAGTGTAGGTACAATTTACCTATAACAACAACAACAACAACAACAACAATAATAATAATAATAATAATAATAATAATTTACTTGTTGTCTAGTATATTAAGGAAGTTTTAAAAAATTTTGTATGGATTATGTGTACAGCCCTCCAAAATTCCTTTTTACAGTGAAACTAATGTAACATTAACAAACTGTCAACTCCAAAATTTAATGCTTAACCTTGTAGAGATCAGTTTTTTGAAAGCAAAATAAGAAACAGCAAGTTTTTTTTTTTTTTTTTTTTTTAGTAGACTAGGGTAATGGAAACAGATGTGAAAAGTCAGCATGTGTACTGAGCTAACAGCTGGGAAGTTGGTAAGAACTGAGCTTGCTCTTCAGCGAGAAAAACACAATGTTTGGGTATTTCTAATCCACCTCGAAGGTGTAACCACAACAGGGATAAGACCTTACACCAGACAGGTTGAAGTGCCTTGCTCCAGGACACCTCAGTGGCAGTTGTGGAGGAAGCAGGGAGCTCACCTTTTCAGTCCCTCTCAGCTTCCACTGCAAGTTTGAATCATTAGTAAGCATACAACCTGTTAGCATGTTAAGAAATCCAGCATTTGGTCCCAAGCTCTGCTTCTTATCAACATCGGGATACGTCTGGACCAACATGTGTAAATGCAGAGACACACTGAAGTGGCCTAAATACAGTCGGTAATGTTAAACAACTCCACATCCACATAAAGCAACTACAGGCGGAAATAAAACAAATCAAACTGCCAACAGGCAGCTTGGATTGTAAAATACATGTCAAAAATGGATACTTGTGGGTGAACAAAAAGCCAGTTGAGATGTTTACTGTCAGTTTTGAAGGACATAAAGGACACAATCTGCATTTAAGCGAGGGGAAGAGAAATCCAATTTCTCTTCCCCCTAAGGACCACCAAGGTCATTACAAATCATCCTGAGGGCAACATGTATGCCAACCAAATTTCATTACAACACTCCATAAAATAACCTGATGAAACTAAAACTCAGGGTTGTCACCAAGGGGGGAGTTGTAGGTTTCAGCAGTGAGGATCACTTCCGCATTCAAAAAGCTGCAGTTCCTCGGCTGCCGCTGGGGGCTGGCTCCAGAAGTGAGCAATTCTCCATTGACCCCCATGTTAAAATAGCCAACTTTACAGCCTAAAAAAACATATTTACAGCCTGGTACATTTTTTGTTTTTGGTCTCTATTGATAGTTTCCACCTCCGTGAACACTGTGAGGGGGGTGAATTTTTTTGTACCACAACCGTTTTAGTGTTATTTAGGCTTAATAAATTGGGGCGTGTTTACGTTGAGTGACAGTCCGTAGACAGGAACTGACAGTTAGCTCGTTGCTAAAGCATCGGCTGGGCTAGGCGGCTACATCCAGAGGCCTACGGCTGCCTCCAGCGGTTGACAGGAGTTGCAGTGTCCGTGTTTGTTTACCAATGTTCGGATAGGTTTTTGTGACAGTATGGCTTGTTGTAGTGTGGACTGTACTAACCGACCGTCGAAGGAGTCTGTGTTGCAGTTTTTTCGGTAAGTAAATTTCTCAGTATTTTACCTGGATGTTTGCACTAATTAGTACAGGCATATTTTACCGCTGGCTTATGACTTAATTGCCGATTTATTGTCGCTGCTGATACAGATAATGTTAGGAACGCTGTTGCGGTGTGTTCCGTGCTCTCAGAGTCCGTTTATTGCGGCAATACGAGGCTACAACTTTATTTCGTCTCATTTTTCTGTTTAAAAAGTCCGACATTGCATGGACAGAGCAGCTCTGTCAGTCAGCGGCTGCTGTTGTTTGTGTGCTGCTGTAACTGTAAATGGATAGTGGATGGATGCAGCGGCGAAAGCCGGTAAATATTAAATATTAAACATTTTAATATATTATCATCATCATTATTTTTTATCGTTCACTCATTATATATCATTAATAATAATGGCAACAATAACAATAATAATAATGTTTAACTTTTTAATATATTTTATTAATATGAAATAATAATGATTGTTTCACAGTTAAATAACAGGCTAGAAATAAATCCCCCCCCTCAATTCCACCAAACCCTGCAGCTCCATCTAAAACCTCTCTATCTGAAACAGTCATGTTTAAAACACAGCAGCAACATTATGATCTCTGTTGTATGTTCTGTGTCGCGGTTACACGGGGTCGAGCTAGTCGGGTCGGACTCGGGGACTGGATGTAGCTGCGTGTAGCTGCCGCTTAGCTTGTTAGCCTAGCTGATTAGCTGATTAGCTTTAGGCTAGCTCGGTTGGTCCGAGCTAAGTGGCCGGATTCTCGGCCGGCTGACCCCGGCTGACCCGTAGAGTAACCGCCTCTTCGCCAAATATGGAAAGTACACTCCCACTAAAATCCAAGATGGCGCAGCTCAAATGCCCATGGTTTGGTCACAAAAACGACTCCCCGAAACCAATGGGTGACGTCACGGGTGCTACGTCCATGTCTTATACAGTCTATGGTTGTCACCACCTCCTCTTGGTGGTGATAAATGAAAAGTCAAAGGATCATGAAAGTCAAAAGAATTTATCCTTTGGAAGCCATGAACATCTTTACAAAATTTCATGGCAAACCTTCCACTATTTGCTGACATCTTTCAAACCAGCCTTGCATGTGTGGCAAAAGTAAAATGCTGCTGTAGTGAATCCACATGCCACCAATCCATTAGTGTAGGTTTAGTGTTTGACAGGTGTTCCCTTTCAGCAGGTAGATGCCACTGGGAGTTGCATAACTTTGCTGCTTCATGATAGATATGAGTGAGGTAGGTTGCTGAACTCAGCACTTTGCACAACTGCAGTGAATTCATGTCAGTATATATTCTGTATGAATATGCTAGTGTTATACTGAAATGCTGTTGTGAACTGTGGAATGAGAGGCAGTAATGGATTTCAAAGAGCTAAAATGTTAACTTTTGTGGTCTGAGCCGACTGTGGAGAGCCAGCTGTATGACTGGTCAGTTCATTTATTCTGCTCTTGTTCAGACAATAGATGTCCGATGGCAAGTCTCCTGTCCATCATTCCTCCACCGCACACAACACAGTGCAGGCTCATGCAGGTGCTTAAACTAGTCAGTTTCTGTGGTGTCTGGCTGAGCTCCTTTTTAATCACGTTACATAAAGAGTACAGAGAAACTCTTAATATTACTCCCACATTTTCACTACTCTTTGTCACACACACATCCTTTCCAATTCCCTGTATGCATTTAAAAGCAGTAAACTCAAGTCACAAGTGATGCTTTAAAATCAAATGTGTCATTATCTCACATTTTTAATGAGTTATTCACAATGCTGAAGAAATCCCTTTGGATTAATCCCTCCATTGCTCCTTCTTAATCAAATTCCCAAAGCTTAGCTTGTCTTGAATGACATTTGCGCACACACACACACACACACACAAATATTCAAATACATACACAACTACATGGTAGACACATACAGGTGTACACGCCATTTTTCTCCTTCCAGATTCACTTTATCTTTCTCCCACACACGTCTCCATGCACATAAACATATTTCCACAATACAGGCATCTGATAGTGGGATTAGCTGTTAGCTGACCTATACCATCAAATCTAAGCTTCAAGTTCAAAGATGAATTTCTATGAATTAGAGAAAGAAGAGACTGGAGTCTGAGGCCATGTGAAAAGGAACATAACACATTTCTATCTTTCTGATACCAGGTACAGTTTACACAGCTCCTGACTAAATTTTCTCTGGAAAGTTACCATTTCTAATGCCTTTTAGATACAAGACAAAGGACTGGAGGCAACAAGTTGAAAAGTATCACCCACTTTATTACACTGACGTGAGAAACACACATCACATGTAAAATGTCTGACTTTGAAATGAATAAAAAAGTGTGAATATGGAAATAAAAAGTGCAAAGTTACACTGATCATGCTGTCCTGCAAAGAGTTAGGTGAGAGGATTAATACAACTCTCATGTCTGAGTGTGGAATATTCAGCTGCAGCCACCAGGTAATTAGCTGACATAAAGAGTATGTTTCCGTTCCAGTGTCTTCTCTTTGCATCTTAGTCTGTCAATGGTGACGGCATGAAGAGAGGCGCACAGAAAAGATGTGATGAGAAAGGAAACACATTTTCAGTGGAATGAACATAGACACGCCCTGTCAACAGAGCAATACTGGAGAGTCCAACTGAGTCAACAGCTGAATGAGACACAACAACAGCTGGAGCAGACTAAACAACAGTTGGCGAAGCAGAAATCCCTGAAAGAAATGGTCATCAACAGGGAAAAAGAAGTAAAAGCAGAGCTGGAGAACTTAAAGAAGTACAGCAATGCAGAGACCCTCAGCGCCACAAATATTTCCATTCAGGTTAGGAACAACATCAAGAGGAAGAAGAAGAAGCTCCTTCAGACAGACTATGAAGAACTTCAGGTGGCTTATACGACCAGCCAGGAGAAGTTTACAGCTGAGCTTGAGGAGGAGAAGAAGAAAAATCAGGTTCTTCAAGAGGAAGTAGAAAGACTAAAAGCTTCACACCTGGAGGAAAAACAAAAATATGAAGTTGAGGTCCTCAAAATGAAGGAGCAGGCTGACAACCTTCAGCGTGAGCTTGAAAGTGAACTCAAGTCTCACGCAGAGAGGGAGTCAGAAAACCTGCTCCTGATCGAAAACTTGGGGGCTGAGAAAGACAACCTCCGTATGAAGATGGAAGAGGAGATTAGAGCAGTGAAGAAAACATCTGCTGAGCAGGAGACTGTTTTGAAGAGAGAACTGGAGGAGCTGAAAACTCAGCTCAGTGTTCAGTTCTCTCTCAACTCTGAGCAGCACACTGTAAATATGAGGATGGAAGAGGAGTTCAAAATTGCGCAGGATATCACTGCAGAGAAAGAGGTGACTTTGCGAAGAGAACTGGAGGAGCTGAAAACTCAGCTCAGCCTTCAGCTTTCTCTCAACCTTGAGCTCTCCACTAAGCTCAAGGCTGAGGAAGACGAAAACCAGTCTCCCCAGGAAAACACCACAGAGGAAAGGCAGGAAGAAAAGGATGGATGGAAGGAGGAGGAGTCCTGTCCTGAACCCAAACCTGAACCTCAACCTGAACCCGAACCTCAACCTGAACCCGAACCTGAACCCGAACCTCAACCTGAACTCAAACCTGAACCCGAACCTGAACTCGAACCTGAACCCGAACCTGAACCCGAACCTGAACCTGAACCCGAACCTAAACCTGAACTTGAACTTGAACCAAGTGAAACCAAGGCGCCAGAGGAAAACAGCTCCAAGGCAAAAAATAAAGCCTCAGTCTGGAAAAGAACTCGCCACTTTTTAGGCTTGAGAAAGCCGAAGAAGTTCAAGAAGTCAAAGGAGCCAGCATCCACCAGCAGCAGCTAAGCCCCCCCCACCCCCCCCCCCGCCTCACCCACTAAAATTAAATAGATATTTTTCATAGCAGATACCTGTAAAGTTGACATGGCAAGAAAGGCGCATGTGTTCACTAGAGGTTCATGTGTGCTTTTCCAGCTATGACAACCAAAATTTTCTGCTGTGAGAAATGTTTGTTTAATGACATGATAGATAACCCAGCCGGTCGAGGCAGATGGCCGCCTACCCAGAGCCCGGTTCTGCTCAAGGTTTCTTCCTGTTACAGGGAGTTTTTCCTTGCCACTGTCGCCAAGTGCTTGCTCTGGGGGGAATGTTGGGTCTGACGAAGAAAATCAAGTCAGGTCATGTCATGGGTGAGGCGGGGATTTAACCCCCCCCCCCAAAAAAAAATCCCCCAAAAAAAGGGCGGGCATGGTGGTGCAGTGTTTTGCACTGTCTCATTGTGCCTGCGTGGGTTTTCTCCGGGTGCTCCGGTTTCCTCCCACAATCCCCAAAACATGCACATTAATTGACTACTCTAAATCCGCCCCTCCCAAAAAAAATAAAAAAAAAAAAACCCCAAAAAATAATTTTCTTTCTTGCGTAGTAACTTGTAATTGTAGAGTCAAGTTTTTAAATTAGTTGTTGACAAATGTTGCACCTTGTTTCTCTTAAAGAGAAGTACAGTTTCTCTTACTTTACATGCTTTATCATTCATTTCACATCATCAGTTTAAATTTATATGATTTCCTGTGACGTTTTAACATCTTGGTTAATATAAAAGAAAAACCAAAAAAATTCTAAAAAAAATATTAGAAGAAAATTAAACTGTGAGAAACCAATGAGATGTTTGACCACTAGATAAGAGTGATGGATTTGTAATAATCACAACTGGTAAGTAAGAATCAGGTTGGAATAAACACGGTGATAATGACTGTAAACTACACAGCTAATGTGAATGTAGGATTGTTCTGCATGATCAGATCCCAAATAGTGGTTATTGTAAAAACAAATGTTTGAAAAGAAAACTGTTAAAGGAAAAAACAGAACAAAACTTCACTGAATGTGAATGAAGGGTTGGAATATAACTGTAATACATTTGAAGGTGTTTGAGTTTTCTGATCACAGAAACTGCACCAAGTGGTAGTTACTGAATAAATAATTAAGTTGGTATGAAAAAAAAAAACCTAACTGCACAGGCATTGTGTTATCAGAACAGTCTGCAGGTTAACAGCATCCAGTCACTAACAGATTTCCTATAAAAAGGGTGTGCCAGACCGGCGTCCATGAAGGTTACCATAGATGCATGTTCGCTCAAGGCTTTGGAAACACTGGAACAATTTCCAGGTTAGGTAAAGATTAAGCAGGGAATGATCCCATAAGGGAATCAACATGAATATGCTTTATCTTGTGTACATTTCAATTTGTGCATTGAAGAAAGAAAAGACATATACTTGTTAATCAGTCAGCAAAAATACCGTAAAAAACAACCTACAGAATCAACCCAGTAAATCTGAGGTAACAATTTGCTTTAATTTTGTTTGGGTAAATTTCATCCCCATGATTTGGGTAAAGAGTAGCTGAACTCATCAGCTATAAAACAAAGCTATAAAACAAAACAAAGGCCATTATTTATCTACTATGTTTATTAAAAATTAAAACTTTCTTTAAAAAACACAAGGCAAACTTTTTAAGATGGCTACCAAGGTGCTTCAAATATTGTCTTTTGGTGTCAAAACAGCATGAATTACACACTTGGCATGTGAAGGAAAGGAGGAGGCCTGGCTTGGTTGTCTGTGGGTGATACCCGGACAAATATTGATGAAATGATGTTGTGAAATTACATCTTTTGCACAGCCAGTTCATTTGCATCAACGTAGCACTCCCATAAAATCCCACGTTAGGCTCTTCAGTTCAGCCAACTCATCTGAAAGATGAAGGAGTGTCCAACATCTGCAGACAGTCCATAGAAAGAATAGATCTGGCAGTCCTGGCACTCCTAACTAGAACTGGTGAAGAGTTGATCCTCAGCTCAAACAACTCACAGAAGAAGGCCTGAGAGGTGGGCAGAGGATAGAGAGGACATGCCAGTTTAATTTCCTAAATACAGCGTGCACTTAAAACAAAACTGGTCTCGGCCAGATAAAATCACCGTTTGTGTTAAAAAAGAGTCATAAAACGCATTCGGCTTGCCGTTGTAGCCGTGTCAGTAACGTTACACGCTAGCAATTAGTCGGCGACCACTAGTTTATGTTCATTTCATCTTGTCCAATACTCGAAACGACGTGCATGTAAGTCTGCTGTAAGTCTAATTTACAGGCTGATTTCCCTTTTTAGACCGAAATCCCAAAGACTATGATATTTCTTCATGTGTTTTTTCTCCTAATATAAGTCATCAACGAAGCCAAGAGACACCGATGTCACACATTCAAACTGTTGATCCGGCTTCGGCATGCGCGGCATATTAGTGTGCCGACTGCAACTCTTATAAACATCTTAAAATTCAATAAGTGAACACTTGCATTCCCGATATGATACGTGGCAACAAATTTAACAGGAATCTTAACTTACATTCAAAGCTGCAGTTGAAAAAAACAACGCGGCGGTGGCTGGAATCACAGCAGGTAAAGCGCCCTGCCAACGTCCAAGTTTAAATGACGCATGCGCATATTGCTGTGCAAGGCACAGGGTTTCTGGGTAAAACTTAGACTTTTTACCTTTTTACAAGTTGCAGTTTTTAATGTTTAGAAATGGGTAGTGTAGGTACAATTTACCTATAACAACAACAACAACAGCAATAATAATAATAATTTACTTGTCGTCTAGTATATTAAGGAAGTTTTACAAATTTTTGCATGGATTATGTGTACAGCCCTCCAAAATTCCTTTTTACAGTGAAACTAATGTAACCTTAACAAACTGTCAACTCCAAAATTTAATGGTTAACCTTGTAGAGATCAGTTTTTTGAAAGCAAAATAAGAACCAGCAAGTTTTTTTTTTTTTTTTTTAGTGGACTGGGGTAATGGAAACAGATGTGAGAAGTCAGCATGTGTACTGAGGTAACAGCTGGGAAGTTGGTAAGAACTGAGCTTGCTCTTCAGTGAGAAAAACACAATGTTTGGGTATTTCTAATCCACCTCGAAGGTGCAACCACAACAGGGATAAGACCTTACACCAGACAGGCTGAAGTGCCTTGCTCCAGGACACCTCAGTGGCAGATGTGGAGGAAGCAGGGGGCTCACCTTTTCAGTCCCTCTCAGCTTCCACTGCAAGTTTGAATCATTAGTAAGCATACGACCTGTTAGCATGTTAAGAAATCCAGCATTTGGTCCCAAGCTCTGCTTCTTATCAACTTTACTACTATCGGGATACGTCTGGACCAGCATGTGTAAATGCAGAGACACACTGAAGTGGCCTAAATACAGTCGGTAATGTTAAACAACTCCACATCCACATAAAGCAACTACAGGCGGAAATAAAAAAAATCAAACTGCCAACAGGCAGCTTGGATTGTAAAATACATGTCAAAAATGGATACTTGTGGGTGAACAACAAGCAAGATGAGATGTTTACTGTCAGTTTTGAAGGACGTAAAGGACACAATCTGCATTTAGGCGAGGGGAAGAGAAATCCAATTTCACTGTGTATACCGCAGTCGCATTTTAATGTCAGGCGTAAATGTACTCCAGCTGAATCATATCCAGAAGCAAACTGGATGTGAGATGAATGTTAAAGGGGCTATAAGTAAAACAGTTACTGCCTCCTAGCACAGAATGACCGTAATATATCTGCAGGGCTTTGATAAAGGCTTCTGCTGTAATTAGCAAGCTTATTTGTCGCTTTTGTGACAATCTGACTTTATTGTTGTGTAACAGTTACAGGTCACCATAGCTCAAGGCTACAGGAGAATGTGTGTTACAGTGCAAATGATCACTTCTTGCAGTTCCTGTTTTTGAACCTGACAAGAAAGATCATTTGAGGTCAAAGATTACTTAATGCTCCTTAACTCCAGGTGTAGGGAGAGCCAGCTTCTGTCCGCACGTCATTCTGTCAGTCCTCTCTCTGTCTTTGTGTAATCCCTACCTACAGTTCTCTGCAGTAGCAAGCCACAGGCGGTTGGCCTCTCTCCGTATGAGTCTGATCCCCACCGCCTGAGAAGTCAAATGTTGACAGAGAATCACAAACCACATCAGAATACTAAAGAAGCCAGAGAGTGCCTTTATGAGAAATAGAGAAAGGGATAAAGAGAGCAGAGAGCAGAGCCCGTGTGTGTATGTGTGTTCCTGTCCTCATATTCCTGCACAGTAAAAATTACAAGCTTGGCAAGGGCTTGTATTTTGTCGCAAGAATTATCACCCTTACTTCAGGGTATTTTTGTGAAACTATATTGCTGCTCATTCTCTTGAATTTCATTGGTTTCACTCCAAATGTCCTCTTTCACCGGATAACCGTAAAGTCTCCACACACAAAAAAACTTGGAAACCATTTCTCTCTTTTGAGGCAAATGTCCTGAAACAATTCACATCATGCCGGGAATCTGCAGCAGTGTAAGTTGACTGAAACTATCTTAAAATGAGGTCGATAAGCTGTGATAGTGAATAAAATCTCTTGCCAACCTTGTCATTTTTTGCAGTGTGCGCCTATTATTCTTTTGTGCCTGGCAGTGTGAGAGTATGTGCTCGTGTGAAGAAAGAGAATAGGGGAGTACAGGAGATAGAGATGAAAGGCCAGTGTTGACTATAGCGGCTGGCTTGCATGGCTCTGCGGTTTCTGAAGGGTGTCTTGGCCTCTCATGCAAATGAACTTGCATCTTATCAGCTCTCCACAACACCCAAATCCAAATAATGAATACTTGGCCGCAGTGGTCGGGTGTGCTTGATTTGGTCTGTCAAGCACACTGAAATCTCTGGAATAAAAAGCGTTAAGCCTAACTAAGCAATGAGAGTGAGGCTTAATAAAGTGCGTGTAACCTCGACTGAAGAGACGTAATCTTTAGCCATGAAGATACAATATATATGAACTTCAGTAGTATCACAGCGTTTCACTTTCCAGTGTGGTGTAAATTTAATGAACCACTAAGTGAGAGCTGCAATATGATCATGTGAATAACAACAGCACATCACTGGGCCCCCTGTATGTACTGTATATCCATGTTATTCCATATAAATCTTCATCTTCAATCAATAAATGATGAGGAGCTAATTATGCACACATACACATCTGCTCTGCTGTAATTGCTACGTTCATACTTTTGGCTCTTTCATTAGTTGTTTATCTTAAGCCAATTTAAAAAATGGCTTTGAAAATACAGTTGTCAACATAGTATCTTGCAGTTTAATTATGTATTGTTCTGACTGGTGTATAGCATAATTAAGAGCGCATTTACATAAAAAAATGTCTCTCTTCTATAACAGGAAATTTAGGACCTAGTTTTCTGTAAACTACAGCAATCAGCATGTTTTTGCAGCATTAAACACAATGTAATTGTGCCTGGAGACGTTAAATCTGAGAGAACCAGATTTGCACCTTGAAAAAAAAGCTATAAAACTGAAAATGAAGAACCTTATTCATCTTAATTCTCAAATCAAGATTTTAATCAAGTCCAGCAGCAGTGGCCACAGACTTCATGGGACAGGGGCAGAGAGGATAAAGGTCCCTTTTAGCCACAAGGTCACACCACTCTGGGACACCCAAAAACAGGTAAACAAAAAGTGAACCATATCCAGTATCAATATAAATGGACCTCCATGAAATTGTTTAAAGAAATACACAACAAATGGCAAAACTTATTACAGTCAGTGAGCACATGAAATAGATTGAACCACCATGGCTACAGACTTGACTGGAGCCTGTGTCATTCTTGAATTTAGCTTTAAAGCAGCATCAACTGATTCTTTTGGTCACTTGGGGGCAGTGCCACTGAGGAAACACACCATCTGACACATTATCATCTATTAAATTGTAACTGCAACTGCGCTTAAGTAGTAAGTTCAATATCCAGTCTCTTTCAAGCTCTGTTTTGTCTCCATGAACTGCTGAGTGAAATATGTCTGCTTAGCTGCTAAATGCTCCATCGTGTTCACCAGCTAGTTGCTACCTTTGTCTGTGTGTCATTTGGTGCTGTGAAGTATTGTGCAGTGGGCTCATCTTATCATAACTTTTTGCTGCAAGCAGGTTTTGGTGAGAGTGACTCAAAACAGTAAAGCTGCAGGCTGTGAAACCACAACAATGAGCTGAAAGGGACTAAACTGTTTCGTATACCAGAAGTAGGTGATAATTCCTGAAACATCTATTATAGTTGTGAGCTTGCTGTCTGTCATCGAGGTGACTGACCTGACTGACAGTTATCTGTGTGATGCAGAGTGACTCTTTATGACTGAAATCAGAAAACATCACAGCATATAAAAGATATCTGATTTGTGTCATGCACCTCAATGAGCACATTTATGTCTGTAGTGTGGACATAGTATAGAGCCTTCAGTCTTAGCTGGTCTGATAGAGACATTTATGTCTTGTCTCAGTGCCATCTCTTGCATTATCTTACAATGCATGTCCTCCTTTGTTGGTGCTTCTTGTGTGTGTCTTCCTGTTGCAGTCATCCCTTATCCTCATGGCAATCATTTAACCTTAACCTTATCTTGAGAGCACATTGATTTTCTTGCCGGTGTTATTGCTATTAAACCACCAACCTAAGGACACTAAGTCAATGTCAGTGTCAGGTGTAAGAGGATGTTGTGTGTGTCTCCCCCAGGCGCCTCTGTTCCTGTGACATTATCCAAATTCAAGAGTTTGTTTACCAACAGAAAAAGCGTGGGTTTGAAAATGACTGAGTCATTGCTCTGCCCTGCTGATGAAGTGAGCAGATTGGAAATGGGAAGGTTAATGAGATTTTCACAAAGTGTCCATCTAGTGGTTTGAACTCAGATTAAACTGACACACTCTGATTAAAATTAATTGACCCGTGAAATGAGTGTGTCCCTCAACAGTTATGGATTGATGGATATCGCAGAGGGGGTCGAGAGGGAAGAAGACAGCGATGGGAAAAAAATATGAAAATTAACTTAGTTTGGATGGAGTTAAGGACAGATATGTTGAAAGACAGCTCATACTCCTTATTAAATATTAAACAGGAGAGTACTGGCATACAGTACTGTGCATGATCTACTATGATTCTTATCATTTGACTTTATCTTTGAGCATTTTTTTGTCTGCAGGAAGCTTTTATATTAAACTTGCTCTAGACAATATTTTAAGTAACAAGACTAAGAGTGAGAGCCATGTTATTGGCTCTGAAAGGGTAATTAGGCACCGCAGTGCTTTGAGCTAAATGTTAACATCAGTGTGCTAAATTGCTCACAGTGACAATGCTAACACGCTGATGTTAAGCAGGTTTCATGTTTGCCGTGTTCACCATCTCAGTGTGTCAGCATACCTTTTTCAGCAACCTTTTGCATATTAGCTCTAAGTAATCTGAGGCTGAAGGCAAAGTCATTAGTTTTGCACGTAAGTTTTAACCAGATGAAGGTGCTAGAAGAAAAGTACATGAATATTTGTCCTGCTGATGGTGCTACATGAAAAATCTGGTTTTCATCAAAGTCTGTGGGTCTCCTCCCGTGGGGTCCATGAATGTCTGTACAAAATTCCATGGCAATTCATCCAGTAAATGTTGAGATGTTTGGACCAAAGCAGCAGACTGCCTGACTAGCTGACACTGCCATTCACAGAGTCAGTGTAAATCATCCGTGTAAATCACAACACACAGGAGTGCTCCATTCCTCTGCTGCTGCTGTATTTGATTCGGCACCAAGTAAAACTCTGGGGCTGAGTATGGGCAGTGTGGAGACATTTTCACTGCAGTGCAATTGACACTAGACAGGAGTGAGTAAGGGGACAGTGGGACAAAATATTTAAAAGAATAGAACAAAAGAAGGCAGTGCAAAGATGCAACACACCTGGTTGGCAGATTCACAAATATGAAAATTGTGGTTGTGTTGCATTTAGGCCCTGGAGGCCATGGTGAAATAAAAGAGATTTCTCCCTGATTCATGATTATTGAAAGTCAGAGTAAAGTACATGATGAGAAACAAGCCTTTGCTCTTCGATTCTCTTTGTATACACACTTACAGTAAGTATACAAAGAAATGGGTTCTTCCTGTTCAAGTGAAAATATTTGGGGGTGACCTCATGCTCCACTAGGGGGCGGCACTTTAAAGTCCATCTAATAAAATCCTCCCTCTTTCTCTCCATAACTAACAGCTATCAATGGGAATATGATATACACAGAACAACAGAACTGGCCCAGAAGCTGAACAATCATACAACACACAAATTACTGACATTTCTGAAACTGTGTTTAAGTGCATCGATGTGAAGTTGTAGATATGTTCGTACAGTATGAGCAGAGAAGCAGTGAATTTCTGTCCTGTTCTGTATTTCAGACTTCTGCTGGCATCATTAGACACATTTTCCCCCTGCATAAGAAATCACAATCATAATAGCAAACACAATCACATCATCATTTTTATTACATACAACTATAGTGAAAGTGCAGTTCTTTGTCTTTGTGCCATTAAAGTGGACACACACTAGCCATAGATTCACACTAATGCACATGATACTCCGTGCACAACACAATCTCACATTCACTGTAAAAATTTCATATAAGCAACAAACACTGATTGAAAACAGTAACCTTTATAGACAGTATGAAAGAACTGATAGTACAAGGTTCACAAAACTGTTTCTGTCTTCTGCTTTTCCAGTAACTGATACTTCATCATACAAATCCTTGGCTAATAAAGCATTTTGGGCTCCGCTCCACATATACATTATTCCTTCAACACTCGGTAAAACTGCCTGGTCTCTCATTACTATAACAGCCCAATGATTTCATCCCTGAGGTGAACCCATTTTCACCCCCCGAATGGCCCCTTTTATACAAACAGTTGCCTGCAGTTCATAGACTACAGTGTTGGGATAATTCACTTTCAATTCAAAGTAATGGAAACTCTAATTGAACAACCATTAAGACAGTAATGAGAAATCCACTTCAGGAATGAACTGAACAGAAACACAGTTGAGTATTTATTCTGTGAAGGGGAAACAGTTTGTCATATTGCTGATGAAAATGTTTATCACAAAGCCCTTAATTACTAAGTCACACAAAAATATTGTCCCCGTAAAGACACAAGGCCAGATAGCAAGACTAAAGATGCTACAAACCTTGCTGGGAGCAGGGATATAAAAATCAATGTTCCTTGCATTTGGCAAGGCCATGCCTCACAAACATAACAAGGATGCTGATGGTAGTAGCGACAGTCCAATGAGTGGGGATTATAGCCACAAGGCCATAACTGGGGTGTGGTGGATGGATGGCACTGAGAGAATGTCATGCTTGGGGATACTTTATTGTGTGCTTCATAAAAAGATGTACTGCTTGACTGGTAAAGGGTCAGACAGGTTGACACAGCAAAGATGTAACTAAAATGGCCCCACACAACCCCCAAGTCTGCTTTTATTTCTTTGTATTACTGCCCAAAATGGATGATAGCGTTTTCACATCCACATCCAGGATATAAATAATTGTCTATTCATCAAAAATAATGTGTAGAGACTCAGAAAATTTGAAAAAGGTACAGTTTCATCCCTCAGTTCTTGCCTTGTGATGACTAATTATTAGGCATAATAATTCACAGGCTCTAGTTGCTTTGTGTATGATCTCTTAAAACAGATATATGCTGCTGCTGGAATTCATGACACCGCTTGGAGCAGCGTGTGATACTCTATGGCAATCAGGGAGTCTCATGCAAGGATTGAACATCTATCCAGGCCAGTATGCAGCGAAAAATATAAGAAATCCATCCATCTATTTTCTGTACTGCTTGATCCGTCAGGGTGCGCGGGGGGGTGGCTGGAGCCCATCCCAGCTGACTACGGGCGAGAGGGGGGGTACACCCTCGACTGGTCGCCAGTCAGTCGCAGGGCTGACACACAAAGACAGACGACCACACACACTCACACCTAGGGGCAATGTAGAGTAGCTGATTAACCTGATGTGCATGCTTTTGGGATTGTGGGAAGAAGCCGGAGTACCCAGAGAAAACCCACGGAAACACAGAGTAAACATGCAAACATTAGCACAGAAGAGGCCAGACCGGGGTTCGAACCTGGAACCCCTGAGATTTTGAGGCGACAGTGCTAACCAGTGCATGCATTCACTGCATGTTATTAAAATATTTGAACACATCATTAAAGGGGTTTAGAAAATTCTGTAAATCTATAGTGACAAAGGTGCTAAGTTGGTAACACTGCTTTAAAACCCTGCCCTGATGACTCAACAGAAACTGTTGTTCATTTTGAAAGAGCCGCAGCCGATGGGGAAACCCCAACACCCGGCCAGCCGACCAGTGGTGTAACTTCATCACTCAATCAACCAGTCAGCTGGTCAGCAACACATATTCCCATGTACAGGGCCGGACCTCCTACCAAAAAACAACCAAAACAAAAAACTCTCAACTCTCTAAAACTGTGCATAATGTTACACAGAGCTGACACAGTGTCAACACCTTCATTAATTATTTCAGTCTTCTGACACACAGCACTTCATCAGCAGCCTGTTCAATGTCAGTCAGGCTTTTTTTTGTTGTTGTTGCTCTTCACCCTTTAATATTTAAACATGGTCCTAGGTGTTAATTAGGGTTCCAACACCCCCAACATCCCCAGTGCTCTGGAAGTGAATAATAAAAATCGAACTAATAAACCTTCAAGAAATGTGCAGCATTGTTTAATTCCAATACCTTAACTCATTTCTGAAGACACATCCCTAATGTGGAAAAGCTTTCCCAAACCACTGAAAGAAAATACTGCTTGTTTAGATGAAGGAAACAGAAGGAAAAAAGTATGAAAGTATGAAATGTTCAAGGTAACATTAACACGTCCTTAACCACCATTTCCCTCTCCTGCTCAAGGCACCTTGAATTCTCCTTCAAACACAGCTACACCACAGGGACAATAATTCAGGAACAGTTAGAACATAGGCTGCATGTACACTTGTACACAGTCTGTTATCCAACGCTGTGCCACCATTACCCACCATGTAACTTGTTGATATGCAGATCACCTTCCTTCTTTTGCTCAGCAGTGACTCCGCAGAAAGGGAAACGTAGCATGAAAATACAATTACCATGCAAATAAGTCATGTAAATGACACCACTGCTATGAACCTGCTGTCTCTATCACTGTTGTCTAATCTCTGCCATCCATTCAGGCCCAGCAACGATATAATAAATTAAAGTAACTGTTTTAAACTCTGTCTGAACTTACATTTATTCTACACTTACTCAAAGTGTTTTTTAAAGTATATGAAATAAAGAGTGCTTCGTTGATGCACCTAGTGACCAGAATGACATTGTAAGTATGTCTTCATTTTCCTCCCTTTCTTTGTCTCTCCTTCCTTCAACTCTCTAGTCGTCCATGTCTCTTCATCATTCCTTCTCTCCTTCCCTGCTCCACTTATTAATCCCCCTCTCCTGTCTTCCCTCTCCATTTCCATTCCTTCCTCTTATCAGCTCCCCTTTTCTTCAATCTCTATTCATTCTTCTGTCCCTTCTTTCCTTCATTGCTTTTCTCCTTTCCTTTTTCCTTCTTCCCTCTTTCCCTTCCTCCCTATCCCTCTCCTGACTTCCCTCATTCTCTTCCCTCACCTGTGCTCCTTCTCTCTCCAGTCCACCCTCTGTCTCTCCCAGGCCTGACTGATGGTGTGTTGAGGCGAGGCAGACGGACGGTGGGTGAGGGATTGCCCCTGCCAGCCTCTGACATTGGGCCCCATTCAGGCTGGGGAAATGATCGATGTTAAATCTAATTTTAAACACCCTCAGTTTAACTCCGGCAGACAGACGGAGAGTGGAGGCCAGCGTCTGGCAACACAGCTGGGGCAACCTGATAAGACCTATGGTTCAAGTCTAACTGCAGGTATGTTTGTGTGCATGCGTATGTTTGTGTGTGTGTTGCCTTCTTACTTGAAACAGCTTACTTGACACAGCAGCCATCTGTCCTGTACTTAAAGGGGAGTTGGAGGGCACTACTTTAGAGTCAGACATGAGGATTTCTGTGCGCTTAACACTAAATCCACCAATATTACCCACTCAAACAGCACAGAAAATTGCCAGCTAGAGATATCCAGCTAGAGAAAAGTTAATACATAAAGGCCAGATTATTTAAACACCATTGAAATGTGCTTTTCTAACCAATTTGTTTTGATTGGATTCTGAATTTATCCAATGCACAAGATTTCTGTGGTAGAATATTTTAAATATAAGTATTTGGGAGCACAGTAGCAGACTCTTCCCCACGAGGACTAAAGAGGCCAGCAAGCGGTAAAGTGCCAAGAATGAGGGCTTGGTGGATGAGTGTCACAGGCAGGGGTGGCTTCCATGCTGTGTGCCTGTTGAGTATGTTGTCAAGGGGTTTCAAGTCTCTCAGCAGGGCATTGCAGGGGTCTTGGTCATTGCAGGCATGCACAGACAAAGGTCTGCCAGGCTGAGCAGAATGCCTATAGATGGAGAAGTGTGATTTCTTTTATTTTTTTGGTACGCTTGTTGCTGGGAAGTTTGGAGAAGGCATTTAGAAATAAGAATTACAGACCTTGTTCTTAAATGGTTGACTACAAATGTGTGGGAAGTAAAATAATAATAATAATAAAATCTATTTTTGATAGCTTGTCAGAAATGATAACATTTAAATGTAACCTCCCTCAAGGATCCTGTTAAAGTGCTTATTTGTATATTTTTCAAGAACACAGTATAACATGGATGTAATCAAATATACTGATGTGATTTCATTTGTCGGCAAATCCTGTGTCTTAAAACATTCATTAAAGGAGGTGGAAACGATTCCAGAGAAAGACTGCTGATATTTGAACTTAGCAAGCAAACAAACAAACAAACAAACAAACAAACAAACAAACAAACAAACAAACAAACAAACAAACAAACAAACAAACAAACAAACAAACAAACAAACAAACATCCCTTCCTCCAGTGCTCCCTCAGAGGATGCACACAAAATCCACTGGCCATCAGGACTACTGGGACAAATCCCAATGGGTTGCACATCAGTGGGCTGCTGGACCCTCAGTTAGTCTCTTTATTGGGTCTTTTTATGTGCCTGTCAGTCAGGGTAGGCATGAGAATGTGCTGTCTGTCATAGCCAAGTACCAAATTGGAGGAAAGCCTCACCGGTGTTGTTCCTTTTTCATTTGTTGTTCTTGTGACCTTCTCCTCTTTGGCTGTTCCATCTCTCCTTCTTGACAATAATCTCATGCTGTGGGGTTCAGCACGTTAGCATGCGCCAGACATTTACTGTCTCCCACTGCCCTCTTTCTCCCACCTCCTCTCTTCTTCTTTCGCTTGTCCTGTGCACGAGCACAAACGCCCCCTGTTGTTGATTGGCTGCAGCAGTGTTGTGTGACTCAGACACAGAACATATTCACTGAATTTGACAAAAAGTGTATTGGATCAGAGTCACTTACTATACCTTTAAGTGTTATGCACCAGTTATGGATGCATCATAGGTAGGTATTAAAGTGTATTATAATATATTACAGTTTGTTAACAGTTTACACAGTGCTTGCAAAAATGTGGTTTAAGATAAAATGTTACCAATATTTTTCTATGTAGAATTTTGACTCAGGACCATGAGCATTTTAAAATCCCAGTTCCAGCCCTCCATGGACGGGTGGAAAAGATGATGATTATCATGACTAAAAATATTTAAACTCTGGCAGTGAAAGTGAGCTACTGTGACATGTTCTTTTGAGGCCCATGGTGTTTGTTAGATGTAATAAAACACCAACTAGAGTCAGGCACCAGCTAACATGCCCAGATGCATTAAAGGAATGAATCTCTTCTCCTTGCCCAGTGAGTTACCTGCCAAAATGGCTGTTAGGTTGGCTTCTTAATTACAGATCACAGCTAAAATCCAATTTGCCCATGTTCTTCCAATCATCATGTTAGTGAGTGTTTCATAAACTGACAATAATGAACAAAGCCTGTAATTTCTGACACCATATGTGTTGCCAGAAGCTGATGTACAGCTGTTAAGAGACTGATTGTGTGGACAGTGGAAGTAGTGAGTGGGAAAATTTCAGGACACATTTAGAGAGTTCATGAACTGACAATAACACTAGATTTTTTTAGGTTTACTGTAAACTTTACCAAAGTATTTTATTCATAAACTTCTAAGGGGCAAAACTGACTGAAATTACACTTTTAGCAATTTTTTACTTGTTTTAAAGTCCAACTGAAATTTGCTTTGCTTCTTTGTTAGGAAATTTTAAAACTCTAGTGATACTGAGGCTATTGTTCCACTTTTCAAAAGAGGATGGCAGTTTTTGGACACATTTGACATATTTTGAATTTTTGGGTGGGTGTTCCCATGGCAGCGGCCGGCTGACTTTTGGGGGCTGATGTTGTTAACTGTACTTCTGCGGTTCATGACTGACTGGTGAATACCACAGCCTACAAAACTTATTCAGACAGGATTTATTTATTTATAATCCACTCAGGAAGTGGAAGCTAGCTAGCTAGTTTGTTAATGTTAACACTGATTTTTTACTAGATATTACCCATTGTTTAGGTTATTTCAGCCGTTATAAGCTCCTCTTGGCGTTGTGTTTGGCCTGCTCCAATTCCAGTTCTGTAACCTAGGCGCTCCAGTACCCTGTGATTTTAATCACAACACAGAGTAACATGTGGAATCATGGACTAACATAGGGCATGCTAAATCACAGATGGTACAGAGGAACAGTTAACAGTGTTACAATGCTCAGCTGATTAACTGTCTACGTGACCTTTGAAACTGAAGTGATATTACCAACTGTTTTCAGTGCCCACACAGGTATCACACCATGCAAGCCAGTACCCACACTGCCAGTCAGAATCAAAAACTCACTCAAATTTTAGCTTCACTTTAAGGATGATGTTAAGTCTCAAATCTGGGACAACCAGTCTCCACACATTGGACTATGTAATTGTTCAATCCTGAAAAAAGAGATTTAAACTTAAACACAGAGTGTCTGTGCAACAAGCTTTTCCTTCAGCAACAGTGACCTGAATTCTGGTGTTTGCCAGAGTTTCTCCTTTAAGCTTTTGTAACCCAGCCTGATGATGATTTATGGCTGGCTGGGCGAGCTGATTAAATCACTGAACAAAACGCCAGGTAGCATTACCCTGGCCATCACCACTTCATGTGGCCGTCGCATGGCAACCAATACGTTCCTATCTGCCTGTCTGTTGTTTGAACTGCCTGACTGTGTCTCACACTTCCTCTCTTGTTTTTTCTTGCTCATTCTCCCTCTCACTTTTCCTTTCCCTATGCGCATAGAGTGTCTAGAGAGAGAATAAGAGAGAGGCCCAATGAATCTAATTAATCTCCATGGATACAGCACTACAGAGCTGTTTTTAAAAAAAAAAAAAAATACTGTTATTTTGCACAGCTCAAAAAAAGACAGCAAAGACATGTGAGGGATATATAATGGTGTCTACATGTCCGAATAAGCCTAACATACAGGCCTGGTGCAAATATATCCATTAAGGCTTCACCTCCATTAAGGCTTCACCTCCATCAAGGACGGTTTGTTGTGTTGTGTTGTGAAGGTGTTGCATGTTTCACATTTTTACTTGAATTGTGTTATTTTGCCTCGATTTTTCCAGCTCTCGGTGATGTTTTCTTAAGGAATACAATTCAAAGTGGCAAATTATAACTTGCAACCAAAAACCTTGGCTGGTCAGCTACATCTCAAAATATCTGAACCACAAGAACCAGCCTCAGAACTAGGAACACAGTTTGCAGCAGCACAGATTTAGTCAGTATTACTGACTAAATCTTTATTCATTAAATCCACTTCGGTCCCAAAAGGCAGCACGTCAGCAAACAGTAAGTGACTGACAGCAGGTTAAATAAAACTGGTGTAGATAACATGCAATTGTGCGAATACAATGCAACCCAATATCAAAAGTGTTCCTCCTATGTTGCCCTCTTTGTGTTTAAAGCAGGGACTATACCCGCTGTAAATGCTCTGTCATGTCAGACACCTAATATACCGGTTAAACAGCCTCCCAGCAGCCCCAGCAGTTGATGGCCTGTAAATTGTTGATCAGTGGCTTGGCACAGGCAGGGTAAATTGATTCCAGGAGAATCCTCCAGGAGCGCGGCTGTCTCTACAGAGGCCAAATATACAGCCATGCATCAGAATGAGGTGTTGGAGAGGAGGATAGAGAGAGGCTGGTTAAAGGTGGAGGGGAAGATAGAGAGCAAGAGAGAAGGAGAAAAAAGGGTGAAAATGTCAGTGATTCTTTGTGTCAGAAAGGAGATATGCACAAGAGACAGCGGAAGGCACAAGAAAGAGAAAGAATAACGATGAAGAATGAAAGCAATTGAGTGTGTGTGTGTGTGCATGTGTGTTGTGTGTTTGGATGAGTGTGATGAGCATGCCTGAGAGACAGAAGCAGAAAGAAATGTATAGTGAAATAAAGCAAAGGAAAACATACCTGAAGAAATCCTCCTTTGGGTCTGTCTGTAATAAATATGATATTTGATTTAAAACTGTAATTATATAATCCTGTTTTAAAGGAATAGTTCAGCATTTGAGAAAATATGCTTATATCAGTCTAATGGTTGTGTTTTAAGTACAAAGCTGAAGTGGTTCATGTGATGTGGTTAGCCTAGCTTAGCATAAAGACTGTGAACAGGGGCAAACAGCTAGCCTAGTCCAAAGTTAAAACAAATAATACTATCGTCAATATAAAATCAAGTAAGTATCACACCGCATCTCTTTTGTTTAATGTGTAAAGAAAGAAAAATGTTAAAACAGATTGCTATCAATCTTATTCTAAAGTAAGCACATTTTCCAGACTGTTGACCTACTGTCTCCCTCACCCAGTTCTGAAAACACTGGAGCACTGTGGTGATATGCATTAATTCCCCCGTGTCTCCAAAATCTGATCAACAGTGTTTGGGATTGTGTGTGCCAGATGGATGGATATATAAAATCACAAATGGGGACCAATCTATTGTCCCAGAAAAGAAGAGAGACAGACAAAGAGAGACAGTGACCTGCTATATTTACTACATGAATGTAATCCTTTTTCAAATACATTGCTGATATTGAGTCTACACTTGTACAAATGAAGTCTTTTGTATTCAGAGGGAGAAATCAGCAGAGTCCACTGCTGCTGCTGCATGAACAACAAGGCATAAAGGCTTCTCACTTTGCCAGGACTTTGCAGCCAAAATCCCAGTGTTACTTGGCTCCTCACTGTTACTGCTTCTGTAGTGCAGTAGATAGATAGACAGATAGACAGACAGACAGACAGATAGACAGATAGATAGATAGATAGATAGATAGATAGATAGATAGATAGATAGATAGATAGATAGATAGATATGAGAGAAATAAATCAGTGTCACTAACTCTAGTCTCTCCCACACCCCTCTGAAAAGCCAATCACGACAAAACACACCAATTAAAAACTCGGGAGTTGTGGGACTTCGTTCATTACCTTGCAAAGTTTTGGAACAAAACAGAGACCAAATTCATCAAACAAAAGTTTAGAATGTTATTTCTGCCCCGCCAGAGTAATTTATCACGTTTAGGGAAGCTGTCACGAGTTAAGTGGATTGCCAGTAATTGTAGTTGGCCCACCTCTAAGCAGAAACGACTAAACCAGCTCATCAGGGACAGACTTGTGAAATGGAGGGTAGCGATCTCTTTATCCCTGGGCGGAGAATTGAAGGTGGCAATCTCTCTTTCTCTTAACTTGTCTGTCTTTTCGGTGTAGTGTTTTTCTTTATTCTCTGGCTTCTTACTGTGCCTTCTAGCTCTGTGCCTTGGATGTAAAACAGATGCATTGCTGCGAACTTGTTTGTTTTAACCACAGCAATAAGAGCTGCTGCTCATAATGCTGCAGCAATTACATTATTTCCTTTTCATGCTGCTTTGGATTCATAATCTCTACACATTTTACGTCAGAGGAAAGTATCATTACAACTAATTTCACTGCAATAAGCAAATCAGCAAATTCTCCAAATGGATTTGTTTCACTTATAGCACTTTAAATAAGTGGTGTTCTGTGGAAATGAGTAGCAGAAATTTGATTTCTGCCTGACAAAATGAATTTTAGCTCTGCCTTGGTCTCCTGAGAAAAATATCTGGTATGTGTTCATGGGAGCTTTGAACATCGAACAAAACGTTGGACTTTATCATGGGAGCCAAATCTTTTCCATTTTTAACCAACAGTCAGAACCGGTTTCATTTAATCATGACCCAGCATCGCACCGGAGACGGAGATAATGAGACAAAGAAAAGTATGATAATATGACGAAGCGTATGTAGCACTTGGCGCGAAATGTTTTCTTCTTCCTGGGGGGGCGTGACAGAATTGAGAAGCACTACCTTAACCTAATGGTTATTACTGTAACTAAAACAATGACTGTGCAAAACAGAAACAAAACAAAACAAAAAAACACACAAATCAGAAAGTTTCAGTTTTTCAGTCACAAGTCAAACATTTTTTGTGGGGATGGGGTGGCACTGAGAGGACATTTCTAAAATCTGTCTACCAGCACTGTTATATGAAGCGGAGATACAACTAGATGGTACAGTGAAAGACTGTCATGGTGCTCAGTGTGATTGAGCACTCTTTCTCTGAGAACTGGGAAAACTGCATAGATTGTGCACACACACACACACACACACACACACACACACACACTTAGACAAACCTCACCCCCGGACCCCCGGACCACACCAGGTCATTTCATGCCAGGGGTCCACAACAATTTCTCAGAGCCAACTGATTTTTAAGAGAGATAGATGAACCTTAGTCTTATCATTCGAACAGATGTCCCACAGAGAACTATGGGTAATTACACTGGGCCCACAACTCCCATCATTCCTGTCACCCCCTGTGCGTGTACATGAAAAAGTGAGGATGAGGGAGAGAGAAAAAGTTGGAAGACTCCTTTGTTACGACAGATAAATCTATCCAAATAATCATCTTAGTGTGATTTGATCGTATTAGCTAACAATTCTATTTTGAATTTTGTAAGCTGCTCAAGCAACTCAGTCTCTGATAAACAGCTGTGATGATAAAACAGAATTTGAAGTAAAAGGGAAGAAAGAGCTTAGAGAGAAAATATTTGGGGTGAAACTGAGTTATCAGTAGATTTCCATAATCAGGTTCTTGGTTTTGAAGCATGTCTATATGTCCTGTATCTGGTGTTTATCAATGCTGACACAGCTACTACATCCTATTCTGATGTTGAGATCTGTACAAGAGCACTGTTGCAGTCTCACCTTCCAACCAAAGTCAAAGACTCCGGCGGCCAGTGGGTGTTACATTCAGTGTTAAACCAAAACTTTTAATCTGTTTGTTGTTGAGGCTGACTTTTTTTGGCTGTAAAGTTAGAAGCAGCATATAGCAGAGTACACACAGTTGCCTTTGAGTATTGTTCGTGCACTCGTGTACACTCAATTAATTACTCCATCAATTTTTTAATCATTAATGTCATAATGTTGCAATGAGGAAACACCAGAGGCAGGATAAAATAAATAAATTAATAAATTCAGAATAGAAGAATAATATGAAATATAAATACATGTATATGAAATATTAATATAAATAAAAGTGAAATATGAAAAAAGAGATTGAAATATTAAAAGTGAGGAGACGTACTGACGAAAGTAAAACCATTAATGAAAAGTAGGCTATTAAAAAAAAAGCAAAGACACATCATTTTGCAGCTAACTAACGTCAGTATTCGATTTCTCACCATAGAGTCCTGTGTTTTGTTGACCCATCCATCCACCCCGACTTTCTCCCAATGTTGTTCTTTATACTAAGTCACCAACCTTCCTCCTTTTATCCCATCATAATCACTACAGCTGCTGGAGGTCACCTACCAGTAAAACGTAACTATGAGTCATAATAACCAGCTTGCACATTGGCTTGTATTTTACAGGACACTCTCCCTGACTGTATCCGACATTTCCCATTATGAATCTCAACAGCGTCTTTCATGTGACCCTCTCTGCCTGGAAGAAAACCTTTACAACTCCTCTCTCCCAGTTTCTAATGCAGGCTCTCTGTTACACACGTGTAGTCTCCAGTTTCCAATGTCTGGGAATTACTGTCTTTCAAAACATGTGAGTCCTGTATATCAGTAACAAATGTGGCCACTTCCTCCAAGACTCTGATTAAGATTTGTCATCATTTCAGCAGTAGTTGACAAATGTTTCTGCTTGTTTTAGGAGGGCTGTGTAAGGCTGCTTTCTGCACAAGTAGTCTCATTTCTGGTGCCTGTCATCAGGGTGTGGCTTCAGATGGTAAAGAAAGGTATATTCTGTGCAATGTCAAATGCATTTTTAAATTCTGAGACAACCATCAGGCCAAAACTGAGCCGGTAAAACAAACTGCTGGCAAGTACGAGGACGACAGTACGAGGAACAGCTGTCAGGAGATCAATCCACTGCCAGGTGGAAAGAGAAAAAATGTTTTGACTCTGTGGTGTCAGGTTGAATTCCAGAGTTTGTTGGTGTGTGTTTTTTTTTTTTTGTTTTTTTTTTTGGAGCTGGTGCAGGATGGTAATACTTGACTGCAGCTCTCCAAAGTGATTTAATTCCCTGATGTCATTACGTTGGCTCTGAGAGTTGATTTGCTTTGTAATGCTTTGTTCTTGTTCAGAGAGCTGTTTATTCATCGGTTTCTCTGCAGCCAGGTTTAACAAAAATCTGTGCTCTCCAGTTTGTGCATAAGTGCACGTTTCTTGTTGGAGGTTTATGTAAGTTAACGAACGCTAACAAAGTTGTACCAGTTCCATATCTGAGCAAACTTTGGGAGAGAGAAAAGAAAATTGGCATCAATGGCTGTTGACTCCATTTCTGTCGTCAGATCCAGCATCCATTAAGACTTTATACTGCAGTGGTGTCTATGGTTTATATGTGGCAAAGTCAGTTTGACACCCTCACAGTGACATTCTAAAATAATTCATGCCGTAAAATCAGGAGACAGAGAGGTATAGCTTGGAAAATGATTATCATTTAGGCTTCACATAAAAATCCCATCGCACTCACACTATATAATAAAAATTACCCTCCACTTTAAAAAAGCTGGATATGCAATCACATATATGGCCCTCTCTAGATCACACTGATAAAGAGACAAGGGCTGGCTTTCAGTGGACCCAATATAGTTTGATTTACCTGCGGTCGTTTTAAAAGGGGAGCACAATATTCCCCTTAATGTGAATTGAAAAGCACTGGAGGAGAAAATCATTTCATCACTCTATCTGTGATGGTGTCAGAGGAGGGAGCGAGAATTGACTAATATGTGTGTGTGTGTGTGTGTGTGTGTGTGTGTGTGTGTGTGTGTGTGTGGCACAGTCGTTTCAGTGGATCCACAGAGGATAAATGATTACCTCTGTTCAGATGGAGCTTTGAGCTGAAGAGACTGTGTGATGCTGTGATATTGAAGGCCCAGTGTGAATCCTATCGACCACAGTGCATCACCACCCACTCGGCCTGCATTCATAAAGACCTGCTAGCTATACGCCGAGCGTGCGGTGTCACAGCAACACCTTCTTCTTCTTCACTGAGTTGTAAAGCCTTATGCACAATTCATGTTTTCGGGGCTTCGAAACCTCCTTTGCATTTGTCTTCATTTGCATCCCTCCTGTCAGAGGGCTGGATTTGAAGGATTATTTCCATCTTTTTACAGGCCTTAATAATTCCAATGGGTGCAGAAGAATCGCTACTACAGAGTTCAACAGGGCAAAGAATAGTTTGGCAGATTATGAGCAAACCTCCAGTTTTACCTCCTCATGTGTAGAGGAAACAAAGGCAAGCAGTAAAATTATTACCAAATGTGCTCATTTTAAACATGTTAACAATGTTGAAGGCCAAAGCCGTGGTCCAACTCTGAACTACTTGCTATGGTTTTCCTTTGTAATGAAACAGGGATTTCTGGGGTTTGATCATCTGCTGCATCCCAATATCTCATTAAGAAACCCTGCTAGCAACATTTCACCATCAGAAGTAATGAGGAGTAAGGACCTAGATTGTGAAAAAAGTAAGAAATGCAAGTACATGCAAGATATTTCAACAGGAGTTAGAGAAGACAGTGATACTTTTTGCTCTCTGTGTGTCTGTGTCATTTTTACGTGGGTGGAATTGTTCAATACAGATGTAATTTCTAGAGCTGCTTTGCTGCCATGCCAGACTCAACCTGCCTGTCTGACTGTCTTCCTGTCAAAAACAAGCCCATAGGTCCTCCTCACAGCTTATTACAAGCCTCAGTTATATTTTACATCTGGGCCACACTGCCTGCGTCACATGTGTTTGACGGTTTTCATTTTGACGCACAGGTTAGAGCAGCCACGCAGCCTGTGCGAGACATACAGCTTAAGCCTCACTGCTGTGACGCATCATCTACGCATCAGTTTTATTTGAATGTTGCTGGTATGATGGCAATATCACTGTCAACACCACTGACACACACAACACACTTTTAGCCAGGTGTACCTAGGAAACCTGCATCTGAGTGTTTGGAGAATATAGTTTCAAAGCTTCAAATAATTTAGAGTCCAGAACTTGAATGTATGAAATACACTTGCTGGCAGAGAAATAGCAGAAATATCTGTAAATCTTTTCCACAGATGCAGGAGAAGGAGCCTTATAGTCCATATTTTTAGTCCACACTCTCATCCTTTCAGAAAAGTGCCTCGGGGGACGATCACTTCAAAAGGGCAGTGACCAAACAAGATGCTCGATGTTTCTCTCTACTGATGTTACTATAGCAACCGAGTCCTCTGCAGGGTGTGTGCATCTCTGTGTCTATGCAGTAGTGTGTGTATACATATCCTATGTTGGTCTGGGTTCATACAGCACTGTGTAGGCACCTTGCTGTATTTGTGCATTGTGTGTGAAAAAGAGTGTGTGTGCCTTCCTGGTGCTATACTGAAGGAGCTGTTTGAATGGACGCCACAAACGTCAACAAAGTTACTGCATACTGCTACTCTGACATTAGGAATGGGACAAGTGAGGAATTTATTTGTGTGTGTCTCTCTGTGTGTGTGTTAGCATGACATTTGAGCTGTGTGAAGGCATGGGTGTCCTACTGTTGCTAATCCTGCAGCGTGAGCAAGAAAAAGGGAGGAGAGGAGGAGAAAAGTAGTCAGGACGGGACATGTACAGGAGAGAAAATAGAGGTATATAACTGCAGTGTGCTAACGTCCTTTTCCTGTTTGCAGAACCACAATTTCCATTAACTTCTCCACAGAAAAATAGTTTTGGATTGAACTGACTACCAGAACTCACTGCAATCTGACAGGCTTGATAAGATTTAATAAGGAAAATTAAGAGAAAATATTTGCAAAATCAAATCTAAAACAGCATGGGGTGTGTGAATCAGAGAAGAACAAACATAAAGAAGCAAACAAACAAATGCTGCTCACAGGGGAGTCTACTCCAAAATGACTGCAGTTAGTTCTTCTGTAGGTGCTCAGGAGGTTCTCCCGTTGCCTGCAAGTTAGAACAAAAACAAAGTCTCATAATAGCACAGAAATGTTTTAATTATATATTTTTGTAGGTTTGATTCTGATGATGATCAACATCCCATTACTTTTATTTCTTGCTTTAGTAACAGGTGCACAAACAAATTTAAGCTAAACTAAACCAGGGATACTGACATTTTTTTATTTATTTATTTTTTTTTAATCTTATTCCCATACGTGAAATCTGCAACTTTCAACAGACTCACCTAACTACAAAGTACAGCAGTAAATTTTTGGACATTCTCCCCCTGATACGACTGCTGAAGAAGGAGGGAAAAAAAGGAATTAACTTTACTAATTTGGCAGAATCAAGAATTTGCAGAAGCCCAAGATTATATGCAAAGTTTTGTTTTGTTTTTCTCTTTTTAACACTGACCTTTTGCCTATTAGCATTCAGACACCATCAAAACAGTGTCCCTATGGGTGAAGTGAAATAAAATTACTGAGTTCAAACACATCTCTAACAAGAGCAAACTGCTGAATATTAATAGGTAACCGATGGTGTCTTGCAGTCTATTGTGGAATCACAGTGAAAACAGCTACTGCACAGTAAAGAAACAGTAAACCTATTAAAATTCAACTGTGTGCTGAAGAAAGATGGTTTAAAGACTGTCTGAATATAAGGATGTTAACAGAAAAAGTCATATTCTGTTTCCACTTGGTGTTCTCTGGGTAATTTTACTGGAAAATCTAAAGCACAGTTAATACAAATCACTGTTTGTCTGTTGATGTTACAGCCTCCACGAACCACAAGAATCACTGGGCATCTTTATGGTTCAAATGCTCTGTCTAATTAATTTGTTTATTGGTTTTAAATATAAAATACAGTCAATGCCTGACTTTCCTTGTCATACAAAGATGTGTCTCATTTCCATTGAATCATCACATCCAATGAAAACAGAGAGCTGTAGCGAGGGTGACACAGACAGACAGAGTATGTTGGAAGACGGAGACCAGCGAGGTGACATTTGTGTATCTATGAAAATTATCTGTGCTGTAATTGCTTTCTCACTTGTGCATGTAAGACATGTTTCTTCATGCTAGTCTTGGTTTATAAAGTCATTCATCATTGTCCGTGTGCCATCTCACAGTCTGCAGCACATATTACATTTTAAAATGAACATGTGGTGAAGATAGATGCACATAATGTTCTGATGGTCACAATTTCCTCCTGTGTGTGTGTCAAGATGGGTACCCAAGAGTGTATGGGAATGTGTGTGTGTCTGCAGTGTGTCTATTTGCTTGTAGTATAAGCTGCATTCACATTGTGATGGGCTGATTCCATTCTGGTTAACTGTGGTCGTTGCTGAAAGCCCAGTTATTATCTATAACGTGTAGCAGCAAAATTAGCAGGCTAATCATGTGTCTTTGTGGCTTTGATCCTGCCTTTCACATCACTGCATCATTTCTGATGAGCTAACAGCTAGCTAAAATGTGCTTATAAATATGTTTAATCATTAAAAAAAAGATTCAAATATCATCAAAGCTTTTCATCAGATAAAATTTCTGTTTAGCAGAAGTTGGCGTTCTATGTTTTGCTTTGAAAAGGCGTTTGATCCAGTTTACATTAAAGATTCCCTCCAACATGGGTTCTAAGACATGTAAAAATACTTTTTGAAAAATAATTTCTTTTTTTTCTACAGAAACCTTCAACTATTTAGTAAGAAAAATAATTTTAAAAAATTCATCGACTCCTTTTCTCTCATTGAAAAATCCAAAATCTATGAATATGAAAATGCTGTTCATTTCAAGAGTTGCACTGCTGGACACCGGCTGTCTTGTCCTTCACTGCAAAGTCCATTTTCAGTGTATGTGCACTGGAGGCTTCACGTTTACACATCACAGACATGTAAGTTCCATACTCAACTATGATTGGTTTCCAAACCAGTTGTGCGGGACTGTTTGACTTTTAAATGTACAAAAAGTAAATTCTTTCTAATTAAAAACAAGTTAGATTTCCAAGCAATAAACTCAGTTACTTTTGTTTTGGCTGCTAAATCCTACTTTTTCTAAAATGGTCAGTACAAGCACTTTCCACATGTGCAGCCTGAGAGACATGATCATGTGTGCCAAACCACATGGTGTTAACAAAGGTTCTGACACAAAAGCAAAGACAGCGACCACATGGTCAAGCTTCCACAGTAGCTCAACTCTATAGGACAGAGACAGTCTAAATTTATTTTGCCTTTCTTTTGTGTGTGTGTTTGTGTGTGTGTGTAGAGCCGTGCCCTTTGCAGTCTGCTTACGTCTGCCTTGTACATGCATCTCCCACACAGAGCAGAAGAGTGGTGACTCAGCCATTCCCCTGGAACAGGCTTCCTGTCCAGTCACCATCTTTCCAGCATTTAAAAGCATATTGTGCCTGTCTAGACTCCAGGGTCAAGGACTCATCTCAGAATTACATGAACATTTTGTCATGTAAGCTCTTCCCTATCTTACATGGTATTTTGCAAACTTGGAACTGCTCAATATTTCTCTGATTTTCCTTTCTGTCCCTAATTACACTTCTCTTTCTCTTTACAGGGCTGTAAAGAGAAAAAGAAGATAGCCAGTGTTGTATTGTCATGCATGCTGTATCATAAGGCTTTTGTAGCAGTTTCTCAGCTCCATAAATAGAAGCAGCTCACAGCAGGTACAGTAAATCAGGCAGGAAGAGACTTCTGACAGAGATGGTGAGAGCAGTGGGGTAGATTTTTGCTATTTTTGGGAGGTGGAGACAAATTACCAAGGGCTTTCCAATGGCTAACTGTTTTTGTGAAAGAAAGAATAGTTGGATAAATATATCCTCACTTATTGAGGATATATAGTAGTTTCCACTAGGGGGAATAATTGGCAAATGACTGTTTTTTTTACTGTGTTCCTTTTGTGGCTTTCTCTTCATAACAACGTGACAATGCCAAAATCAGTGACTATTTTTGTTAATGTTGAGAAACAGCTGTTTAATCAGCTTATGTTCAGTCTGTGGTGATCACCATTTACTGTTGGTCCTTATTCCACTGACACTGAAAATAACCATAATAACCAGAAATGATTGTAAATACATGCTTATCATGTGCAACCAGTGTCACCCAATGGCTTTGTTTCCATTTATTCTATTGTATATGAGACACGTTCATACTTACACTCACATGCATACAGTATATGCCATCTTCTCCTTCATCCATCATAATACTTCTCAGACAAGCCCCAGAGGTGTGTGTGAGCCGAGGTGGTAAATGATGACATTATGTTTCAGCCCACATGATAAACGAGCCGATGCAGCAACACCAAGCTGCAGTCAAAAGAGCCAAGTAAAGTCAGCTCAAACACAACAAACATACCAAAGTGATTATTTCATTGGTGATCAAATAAAAACAGACATAAATAAGAGGATATAATTAAATGAACAGAAGTATAGAATAAATTATTAAAAGTACAGGATATCTTGATAAAATCAAGCACAAGCAACAAATAAAAGCATGGTGGAGTGTGATCCGGCATGTCTTCATGATGACTAAAGGCTAAAGAAAAGAGATGGGTTTTGGGATGGACTTTAAAGATATCAAAGGATGGGGAAGATCTGATTCTTAATGGCAAACTATTCCACAGTTTAGGGCCAACGACAGAAAACCGGGTGCAAGGATTTTAAATTCAGTGACAGGGGCATGAGGGCATTGATTTTGGTGGAGGAGCTGTCTGCAGGGAGTTTAGGACCTCAGTTTTATCCTGGTTTATCTGAAGAAAGCTTTTTGCCATCCAGGATTTTACATCCTCAGTTCAGTTTAGAAGAGAGTTAACTCTGCATGGATCATAAGGTTTCAGCGGGAGGTACAGTTGGGTGCTGTCAGAAAAACAATGTCAGGAGATACAACATTTTCCGAAAACAGATCCCAAAGGAAGCATATTTAGATAAAGTAAAATACTAATATGTAGTTTTGTGGCACTCCACAGGAGTGTGCATAGCTGTTATATCCTGAACTTTTGCACCGAGGAATCAACAGGTTTCAACTTTCATTCAAATGAAGCAAAGATTTTTAACAAAATTTTCAGAGAATCTGCAAAAGAAATTGCTAATTAATACATGTTTTCATCCACTACTGTAATGAAATATGTGAGGAGTTGAGTGTATCAAGATAAACAGCTGGTGGGACTAATTCTCCAGCTGGGTGCACAAATCACTGCAGAAGAAGAGGCCGCAATTAGACAACGTTATTAAAAGAGCAACAGTTGAACCTCAAAATGAGGAAACCGATGTAGTAAACGTAATTAAAATTCGACGCTTATGTTTTTCATGTATTAATTTGAAAAATGTTACCATCTCCTCAACCGTCCACACACATCTGATGTTTGCATCTGCTGCCATTTTTCAGCAGACATGATTTATTTGCTAATCCTGTTTCTGTTGCACTTCGTTGCATTTTGCTTTTATCGTTTTGCTTGTAGGTGGCGGACCAACTATCTGACGCACACTTTCATCCCCACAGCCACACAGCTAGCATAGTTCAAAATCTGAACAGCATCAAAGTTATTGTCCAAAGATGCTAAAACTTTACCTATGGCATAAACTTTCCTGTTTTATTAATCTCAGGTGTTGGGAAGCTGTATATTCTGTGTGACACATCCCAGTTTGAGCTGGTTTTAGACTTAAACATCAGTCACATTCAGAAAATCCATCTAATGTCTTTCTTTTCTTGCATTACATTCACCCTCTTAGAATATCTGTCAGCAGCCACTGTCATTATGCAAAGACTTTACACACCACAATATATTGTGAGCCAGTCACTGGTGTTCTTCAACACATTCTGCAGCTCATTCCAGGGATGCAGGGTGTTACATGGAAAGCGTAAGGCACCAGGTGGCCACAGGGATTAAAGCTGTGGATTTCCACCCATCACGAGAACTGTACCATGGATTGTGTTGATCTGTAGGAGCTTGTTCAAAAAAAATTTGGAGGTAGACATTTCATTTTCAACCATAAGTATATACTGAAGTGCTTCTCCCTTTGTTCCCTTCTTTCACATAAAGTTCGATTACACAACAACAACAACATCAATGTAACCATTTCCCTGTGCTCCTAACCTTTCTTTGACTCTACTCCCAACAATGAAATGAGGAAAATTTTAAAGCACTGCAGCATTCTTGATGATCAGTTGCACAAAGCTAAAGACAAACATCAAACCCTGAATGAATGAAATTATTTCTTAAGCTAAATTCCAATTACCTGCCCTGAATTTACATAACCTCAATATAAACCATTCCCCCTGTCCGCTTATCTTATTTTCCCTCTCTTCCTCCTTTGTTTGTAAGTGTATCAACCTTAATTCTCTCTGGTATGGTGACTTTTGGCAGAAAATTAAACTTCATATTTTCTCTCTCTCTTCCTCTTTGTCTCTCTCTCTCTCTCTCTTTCTCTTTTTCCACCCTCTTGCTGGTATCGAAATGCGTGCAGCGTGAAATTAAAGCCAATGCATTTCTGACTCTGAAATAAATTTGCCCCTCTGATGAGGTTGGAGTTGGTCCAAGGCTCTGCGATGAAAACACTATATACACTTATTTTCCTTCATGATGGGATTAGCCACTGCTTATTATTGTTTGCCATACATGACTCTCTCCTCTGGGACTGTGGCCATCATGTCCAAAAGAGAATTTGGGGGGATTTTTCTGTTCTTGTGCACAGGATTCTTGTTTTTTTTTTACCCAAATTTAAACCAATGAAAGAAACTGTAACCTTGCAATTTTAGAGCCTTACTGCAGCCTGGACATGGGTATAAATGGTTTCTGGCATTGTAAAATGTATGCAGTAGATAAATTAGAGGCAAAAAGAAAGCATTATAGAGTAAAGGTACCAGAGGGAGTTTTCTCACAGCAAGGAAAGAGGAACCATTGTGCAGGAACCAAAATAGGACCTCCCTCCTTCTCTCTCTCTCTCTCTCTCTCTCTCTCTCTCTCTCTCTCTCTCTTCATAGGGACTAGATTTCCAGTCTCCTTCCAGCCCATGAGTGACTCCATTAGAGCTTCAGTTACTCCACCCTCAGTTGACAAAAGACTCTGCTCACCCACATGGGTTTTGAGTTGTTCTGATTGGTCCTCTGTTCAGGTTGGTGGTGTTAACTGGTGCAACAGTAGAGTGTCCACGCCCACACAGTCCTGAGGAGAGGTCTAATCTAATAAAACAAGTGATAACACCTGAAAGAGACAGAAAATAAACAGACAATTTGTTCACTTTTCAAGTTGTCAAAAAAGTTGTTAAATCATGACATGCATAGATATTCAAGCTGCTTTGAGAGATAAAGTATAAGTGGTCTTATCAGACTAAAACAATTCATATTTCTTCTATCATTATACATTATACATATAATTATCATTATACATCTATCTCATACTTTTCTCTCTTTCTCTGTTTTTGTATGATTCAGTGTTGAGTAGTTATCCTGCAGACACGGGGAAGTACCAACTGCCAGGTTAACAGCCCTGACGCCTGCAGGAATTTCTGCTGCCACACAAATGATTGTGTCATCTGCATACATTTGGGCCAAGCTACCTACCTGGTTCTGAGTAAGATGCCTTGACTCCTTTGCTGTTCAGCTCTGTAAACAGGGAAAATAACTGTCAGTGGAGTTTTTTGCCCTCAGTTGTGCTAACTCATTTCATAAATCTGCAGCTAAGCCACAACATAAATTCCAACCTAAAGCAAAAAGCAAAGACATACACTTTGTTGTTATAACCCCACTATAACAACAACAATGTTCCCTTTGGAAAATGTCTTTGAAGAATTTGTGAATTGGATGATTTTTAGTTTGTGGAAAAATTATTGGAAAAATGTTTTGAAAAGAGAAGTTAATTTTTAGTTTGTTTTTGTTTTTTTTTGTTTTTTTTGAGAGTAACCAAACATTAAATTACATAGATGAACCTTTAAAGTCAAATACTGCAAGAAAGAAAAAAGAAAGACATTTTACCACACAACTGAGGCATCATTCAGGGACCTCTTGTTACAAGAAGCCTTCACTGAGGTATCTCCCTGTGGCTGTTTTCATGTAACATGCACCAAAAATGTCTCAGAGCAAAGACTGCTGAGCAACAAATATGCTATCTATTCTGGAAAACTTGCTTATCCTACAGCCAAGTATGACAGCAACTCAGATCTGAAGCTGAGACCAAGTGTCAGGAATAGACACATCCATGTTGCTATTGAAGGTTACAGAAATTCCTCCTGCATTGCAGGGCTTGCTGAAGCAACATTTGGCGCACACAACAACTGTAGTCACTTATACTTGGGGTCTTTCATCTTTCATGTTATCTCCTTTTTCATGTGCTTTTATTCATTGTTTGCTTGATGTATATGACTGTTTCTTGCTTTATCTCTCTTGTAATGTCATGTAAAGAGATACAGGAACACCTTCTGTGAGACCGTTCACACTCACACAAACATTGTTCTTGTTGGCTTTTACCGGGCCCTCAGTACACAATTTCGTTTTTATTCTCATGTAAATGTGGAATCGAAATGACAGTAAACCACCTTGAATCCTTGAATCATTTGATTTTTTGGGAGGATTCATTGTTTGAGCAACCTGAAAAAGGTGTATAAAGAAATGAGTAGATGTGTTTTCACCCTTTTAACTGGTCAGAAAACATTTCTGCTGTTGTCATAAAGGACACTGCTTACTGTATGCTGTGTAGCTAAATGAATGGCATCAGTATGCCTGCAGAATATGAACATAATTTGATGCTAAGTTCTCCCAGTTGATTCTAGTAGAATTGAAACAGTAGACCGAAATATTTCTTTTAGCGCCCCAGCTCACACAGGGGAGCAATGAATGCAATTTCAGTACTATCTACAATAAGTTGTTGTTTGAAAGGTGTGAAAGTTGGTCCTAAAGTTCCAATATTAAGTTTTAAGTATTGAATTTCCAGCATTGCTGCCTTGGTAATCGATCAGCTTTGATAGTCTAATAGCACCCTTCTAAGGCAGCAGCTCAATGATGATATATCCTGGTTCGAAGATGGCCAAAAACGAGCTGAAAAGGAAATGAAAATTATTATATCTCATAAAATATTCATTATTAAAACATACAGTTCAGTTTTCTTTCATATAAGGGCTGCACCGCCTTCTGAAAGTGAACAGGGAGCACGTAAAGAATTACAGCCAGTCCTGTTTTATTCATTACTTTGTTCCTTATAGCCCCAGAGGTATCATTATTGTTCAATTGGCAAATAACCGTCTTTCAACTTTTTTTCCTTCTCCACTCATTCAGAAAAATTGCCCATGGATCATCATCCTCAGAAGCTGAGAGCCAAGACCATATTTAAAATTTGAGTTTATTTCCCCTTTAATCTTTGATGATTATAACTCACGCAGCAGCGCTCCAACACTCCGGCGGTGATTATTCATTCACCGGCCCATTTCTCTCTTGGCTGAGGTTGCTCCCAGTCCAGTCATATTAATCAACCGCTGCTCTAATTGACTGATTAAGTCATGACTCCAGAAGCCAAAATGGCTGACTGACTCATTAAACTATGACACATATTCTGGTTGCAAAATGGCTGACTGCAATACATTTCCCTGACTTTTATGTGTAGCATATATATTTTATTTATGTTGAGCACATAAGGTATCTTCTGTAGGACCACACATTCACACATTTCGATTTGAATAATTTGCTGCTCCCACAGACTCATATCATGGAAACAGACCCTTAACCCACAGGCTTTTTATAGAAGATTGTACATTTGTGAAAAATTCAAGTGAACCAAAATGCATCCCTGAAAGCCATGGGTGATAGAGTAGGAATTAGGTCCTGAAGAAGGTCTCACCTGCCGAATATCAAGAAGGCAACATACTTTCTTGCTAGTCCAAGTCAGACCTTGATTTGTCCTCAGACTAGCTCCTTGCAACTGTTTCACTCATCCTTATCCCAGTATGCAATGCACAACTGGCTATAAAAGGCATTTAGATCATACTTGAATGTTACACCTTTAAGGGTTGGGTTAGAATTTCCTTTGTAAAGGAAAAATGTTTCAACCTTGATCTAACTATTAGATCAAGGTTGAAACATTTTTCCTTTACAAAGGAAAGAGTCCAGAATTAATTTGTGACCAAGACCACTATCTCTAAAGGGTCTTGGTGTAGTAGTTTTGGTCCACACCCACATATGATTGCTGTGTTCAGATCTGTCCAAAGGAACCATTCCAAACAGGAAAATTAACTAGAGTCTGATTTCACCAAACTAAACAACACAGTTTTGAAAATTCCCTTAGACGCAGAAAACACTCAAACAGAAACAGAAAATTAATGGAAAAAGGGGAGGAGAGCCTTGATGGGGCTGTTGCAAGCTAAGCAAGAAGCAAATAAAGATGAAATGCATCTATTTGGGCAACAATACAAGCAAGGAATTATATAATTCTCTGTAATGAGACGTGTTCAAAAGGGAAAAACCTCAATCATAGGCTTTTTTTTTTTAAGCTTGTGACTATGTATGAAGACTGCCAGAAAACAAAGAAAGTGTATTTTACTATATTTTCCACATTTTGACAGTGTCAGTCTGTTGGTCCAGACTGAAATATGTCCACAATCATCAGATGGATAGTAATGATGTTCAGACATTTCTGGTCACTTGCAAAGGCATCCTACAGACTTTGGCAGTCCCCTGACTTTTCCCGTAGCGCCACCAGCAGGTAACAGTTTTCACTTATCCTGTGAATTGGCACAATATTTTTTAAAAGAAATTCATGGTTTCCAGATGATGTATGCCTACGATTTTAGTGTGTTTTGTCCTGTGCAAGAAGAAATGCAGTGCTCAATAACACATACTGTGAACCCTAATCATTCAGTTACTAGGTTAAAATTGTGTTTTTCTTGCAGGCATCCAACAACATACGTCTCTGATTCATTTCAAGTCCAGAGCTATAACCATTATACCTGAGGTTTATTTTTTCACAAGATTTCATTGAACTTCCCGTCTTCTGCTCACTGTATATATATAAAGAAACTTAAATGACTTATGTTACGATATATTTTCATGAGTGTTGGTCCTAGAATGAGGATGAATTGGTCATATGGATCCCAGGCTGAAAAATAAAGCCTACATTATAGAGAAAATGTGTTATTGGTGGTCTGCCAAGTGCTGGTGCAAGAACCTGCAGGGGCCAATTCATTTATATTAGGATGCCCCATAGAGTTTGTCTAGGGGAAAATGCAGTGACCGGCGACATCCATCTGCACTGAGCTAATGAGCCAGTGCTGGTTTAGTGAATATTGGTCACATTGGAACACATTACACAACGTTCTTACTCATGTACACATACACACAGAATATGGAAACAGGCCAAAATTGTGGTGGCCCTGAAGCACAAAATTTTTCAGTTTCCTGAAATTCTTTGTGTCCTCTGAGATGTTAGGTTTTCAGTAATGTTGTGTTTTCTGAAACGTTTTCCAAATTTTGTATTTTCTGTAACGCTGCATTTCTGAAACCTGTTCACTGCAATGTGAAAAAATGGTTTGTGATATGACATGTTTGTCTGAAATGTTTTTGTGAGATGATTTGTTTTCTGAAACACACGAGCATATCCACTTATACGCAGTATAAAGAAACAGGCTAAAAAAAAAATCACAGATGTAAATACACTGTACACATGAATACATCAATAAATATGATAAATATGCAGATATTCATGTACATGCACACTACATGGATGTACGGTACACACAGGCATAGTCACACACAAGCACACAGTCACATTGTCCCTCAGTGGTAATGAACTCCACACTGATCAATGGTGAAAGACAGGCCAGTCGAGGAGCAGTACAGCCGCTACAGCAAACAAATAGCCTGACTGACCAGTGCACCTCTGGCAATTGTGGGCTACATCACAGAGCAGCGTTAGCCAGCGCTGCTAATGAGCTATTACACCAGTGACCTTTGGGACAAACTCATTACCAGGTGACAATAGACGGCAGACAGAAGCTAGATTCATTATCATAATTATCAGCGCCGCCTTTATTGCAGCTCGCTGGGGGTTGCTGGTCGAGGTGCATCCTTGTGTGTGTGTGTGTGTGTGTGTGTGTGTGTGTGTGTGTGTGTGTGTGTGAATGAAAGCACAAGACAGAGAGTGTTAGAAGCAGTTGTAGATCATTACAATACTATAAAAATTATCTCCTTGCCCATAGGATAGTTTGGAGCATTCTCTTGCATGTTATCCACTATAATTAGGAAGCCTCTACTTTAAAATAAGAGTTGGTCACTGTTTTTTTTTTTTTTTTTTTTTTTACGTTTCATTTTTACTAGGAAGCTCTAGCTCTAAATCCGGTGAACAGGCCCATTACAAATCCTGTCTCAGTTCGCTCACACTACTTTGAGGATGGATGGCCACTTCAGGGTTTTGCAGCTGGTCCATCTGTTCAGGAAAATCCATCAAATGCCGATCTATCAATCTGCTCCCTTGCTTGTTGACTTGCAGCAAGAAGTTTGAAAAGTTCTGCTTCTCAGGCTGCAAAGCAGGAAGGGGAGTGCATCAGCAGCATTGTGCACATCAAAAAAGTAAATCTAATGAAGAAATGATGTGACCAGATGAATTACAACCCTGGAAGCAACCACTACTATTCATATCGTTATAATAACTTTTTTTCATCATAAGGCACAAAGGCAGAAAACACTCCATGCTTGAGACATCATTCCCCACTTATTTATGGCCCTGGCCTTACTTGAATACTTGGAAAATATTTCTAGTGTTTTTACAGTTTACGGTTACAGTTTTACCTTGTGTTTATGGCCATGTGCGATTATGGGCATATATCATTGCTGGCCAGTTAATAGCAGGTGCACGTGGATCTCCCCACCTGCAACAAAGCTGAATTCAGAGTCAGCAACCTTAATAGATTATTATTAAATATTTAAAACAAGCAAATTAATATGTTTTTACTCATTAATGTGAAGTTATACAGTCTGAGATTAACTGTGAAAAACTGTTTTGTATTAGATCCAACAAAGTCTCACTCAGCTCTAACTTCTACCTGATCCTGACTCGCTCTAATACAAGTAAACCTGAGCACCTCTTTTTACATCCATTAAAAATATGGGAAAGTGTTTGAGCTCGTATTTTATTCCACCACTTCCCATTTACATCTATCTGGGGTAAGAACTGAAAAACGGCAATTAATGTACATTCAGCATTTATGTTGAATTTAAATTTAAATGTTTAAATTTAAATAATGTGTTTCAGCCTGGTGAGAGAAAAAGACAGATTAAGTAAGTAGCCAAGCCAAAAGCCCTGCTTGTGTGTAAGTAGTACCCCTCAGTGCCTGTGGCCCAACACAGGTAACTAATCACCAATCACTGCCAGTGGTCTATAACATCTAAAACAAGCCCATAATAGTCTAGTGGGCAGAAATAATAGTGACTCAGTGTTGCACTGATGCAAAAACCACGTGGGTCATTTAAAATGTGTCAAAGGTTAAGGAAAGTCCTGCACAGCCACTGGAAGAATGTGCTGGGAAACTTACCAAGCAGGAGAGGACAGAGGATGAAGGGATGGAAGAAGGGAGGGGGATGAAAAGAGGGAGGATGGAAAGCAAGACAATGAACAGGAAGGAGCGATGAAAAGAGGATATTCAGAGGAGGAAAAGGCGATCAAGATTAAAGAGGGAACAGTTAATGAAGAGCAGATGGATGGGAGGGAGGAAAATCAGTGAAGTCAAAAAGGAGGCAGGGAGGAGGGAATTAACAGAGGGGGGGTGAGACAGACATGGACTGAAGACAGGAAGGAGGGAAGAAAAGAGAAGGTGATTGACACAGAGAAGGAAGGAAGAAGAAAGAGGAAAAAAGAGAAAGAAAGAGACTGAAGAGGAAGAAGAAAGTGAGGGAGGAAGAAGTGCGATGAACATCGAGGAGCCAGAGGGAGGGATGGATGAAGCAAGGGATGGCTGAAAAGAGCGAGGGACGTCGAGAGGGAGGCCGTGACGGGGAGCCATTAATAATTTATGATAGCCTCAGCTTTTCAAAGCAGCCCAGCGGTCCCGCTCTCTGCTTTCCCCTGACGTTTAATTTGTCTGAAAATCAGCGAGCGTGGAGTCTGATTATCGTCTCCGTCTGCTAACGCCTCTGCCTCAATCTCCCTGACACCGAGGCGGGATCACAAGCTGTTCTGTACACACTTCAGCCCAGGAATCCTTTAGGTTAAAACAATCCTCGTCTGTAAGCTGCACCCCTACAGACACAAAGTATAGGCCCGGTCTCTCTGTCAAGCTCCACTGAACCTCACAGAAAGGCCCGAAATTAAATGCATGAATACAGACCTGAGATTTTCTATATGAATCCATTTATAAGGCAATTATATTGACAAGGAAAAGTGCAAGATGTGCAGTAAAGTGCCCTTGTCCAAGCTCTCTCTGTATAGTTTTACAGGCTGTGTGATGGGCCTGTTTCTTAACAGGGGAGGGAATATCTTGGTCTCTTACAGTAAACCAGCTTCTCTTTCAGTGTTTCTCAAACAACAAAATGGATTTTCAGTCTCTATCGATGCCCCCTTCACCACACAGGAGGGATTAGAGTTGGGAAAACGTTGTTCCAAATACTAAGGTTCTCTTACATTAGGAAACTTGCGCCTTGAAACTGGTCCCAGATTGTTGGAGGGTTAGGGTTAGTTGATGGTAAATGTTTCTGTCCTTTACCTTTCTGCGTTTTTTTGTTTTTCAATAAGTAATTGCATTTTTAAGACATTTTGCTCATTGTACAAATTTCATAATAATGACATAATGCAAAAAAAAGCAGCTCCAACAGAGACATTTCTCCTCTAACCCTCTCAGAGGGTTTCCTTTGAACTGTGGAAAGCAAATATTAAAGTCTAAGTGCAAATTAGTGCAGCAGAACCATCTTTTTTCTTCATTCCTGTCCCATTAATAATCTCCCACCGATTTATTTTGCAAGCCTTTAGAGGACTTCGAACCCAGTGTTTCAAACTATCTAAAGTAAAAACTAGCACCACCACATAAGTAGTTTCTTTGATGGCAGACAAGGAGTAAAGAACAAGCCATAAAAACACATACACACCAAGATGGTTCCTGAATCTTTCTCCTGAATGAAATCTAATGAAAACAACCATAAAAAAAGATTAAGTATAGGCGCAGAATTATTTTGCGTTTTCTTGGTCTCGGTAATCAAAGAGTGACAGAGTGAAGAAAGAAAATGACAGATACAGACACATACAAGTGGATGCTACAATGCTGCCACACTGTGGTCTTCTTGTGTTACAACAATGCAACACAGGCGGCCTGAGCTGTAAAGGGGCATTCCACCAACATTACATATCAAACTGGTGTGAAGCCTGTGAAAAAAGTAGTATAATGTCCTCAACAGACCAGTCATGTACAAGGGAGGGAGGGTCTAACAAAAGATGCTACTCAGTTGCATTATGGGAAGTTTTGGGGTTTTGGGTTGGCCTTTTGGAGTCACATCCCTGGGATAAATCAGAATATCTCAGCTTTAGTTTTCATCTTTTCTTCTTGTTTGAACTTAACCAGAGAGAATGCAGCGAGTCACTGAAGTGACCCTTCAATGTACAAAGCACAAGCATCTCTGACTCGACTCCACCAGATCGCAGGTGTTAATGCACTGACCTCGCTGGCAACGAGTCAAAGGCAACAAGACGCATCTGAGGGTGTTGACAGGACAAGCAACGTCCTCTGACTCACTGACTAAATGTACTGTGAGGCTGTGTGGGCCAGTGGGTGGAGAGAGTCTTCACTTTCAAGACTGACAGGATACAATTGTCTAATCTCTGGTTCCCTCTGGTCTGATATGGTTTTGATTGATCATAGGTCACATGAGCTCACTTGAAAAATGAAATCCTTAAATTGTATTTGGATTTCTGACAGTTTTCATTCTCAATTCTTACAGTTTTATCTGTAAAATACACAGTGTGTATTCATTTTATGTTCATATTTCATGCTATGGTGAAATATGCTACTGAGCTGCATTATAGGAAAGGTGGGATCAAAGTGTTGTGGAGCTCTGCAGCTTCGATTTTCATCACTGCTTTTTAAAGAGTGATGAGTAATAAATCCCACACCTTCATGACAGTGCAGCGTCTGATTCATAATGTTTACTCAAAAGGCAAGATTAATGGTGTCAACACACTAACCAGACAAGCAGGAAGTGAAATGCGTAGGGGTCACTGCAGGGTGAGAATCTTCACTTGCAAGACTTATAAGATAAGAATCTGCAGTCATTGTGATAACATTTAATTCATAAGTCACTTTGGGTTTTTGGTAGTTTTCCTTTTCTGGTTTTTATACTCATATCAACTCATATCAGTTATATATCAGTTTAGTAAAATAAACAGTGTGTATTCTTTATGTATGAACAGTTGAAGTGAAGGCACACACTGCCATCTGCTACCCGTAGAAGCTCTTCTTAATTAGGATGAAGCCAAATAGAAAGGATCATGACCTTAGCTTCAGTCTCACCCACAGGGTGTGGCCTCAATCAACCAGATAAGACGCATTTAGTTGAGTGTGAAAGCTCTTGACCTTGAAAACGACAGTTTGATTTAAGAAAAATAATTGTAAATGCAAGGTCCACTTACTTTTTCCTTCACTTTTCAATCATTAGGGGATGGAGTTTCCTCAGTGGCCTTGGGGATGTGTGTTAGCATTTCCATGAAAATATTAAGGTAAAGAAAAACGCCTTTAGCTTTTAAGGTCTGATCTTTTTTCTCAGCGGATTTGGAATGGTTTCATTCCCTGTGTGTACTATGTTGGTTTGGGATACTGTGACATATATCACTGGTGTAGTCCTTTTTCACAGCAGACATTTCAACTTCTCATTGTTAGAAAACTACAGGCGAAACAACTTCTGTTAGTGATAGGTCGTTTCCAGTCAGCTGTGCCAGGAAACTGGAACTAGCTCTCCTAAAGGCAATATAAGCTGCTATGATGTGCCAAAATGCCAAGTATGAACAAGGTCTGTCATCTTGGTTGTAGCTTTGCAGATGGGTGGCACCTTTTGGTTGGAGGACACCCGCAATCAATTTCAGACTGTTTGATTCCTCTGCACCTGACAAATAGTCTGTTTTTGAATCTTACCTAAAGTGAGCAGATGTCAGTGTACTGTCGCTGTATTATTTACATGACATTTTTATGTCATTTGTATTCAGAGATTACTACCCCACTGATGCAAATATATTAGTTTACCACGTGTGTGCAAAATGTATTGTGTAACTATAGTCGTTATCATTAAATCAGTAAAAAACGGGGATATAATCAGGCACTATGCAGAAAATAACACTAATACTCTATGTTCACATATACAACATATATGAAATATACAGTATCTATCAGTGAATATGAACAGCTTCCCAAAAAAAGCAAATATAGTAAAAATACAAAAATATATATAATAATATATAGTAAAAGTAAAGAAGGAATACCATTTGCATCCCCAGTGCAAAGAAATGAATGTGTGCTATTGTTCTAACTGTAACTCAAAAGGTTCGAGGAGCTGTTTCTTGTTGTTGAAGCTTTAGGAAGGACAGACTGCTTCCTATGATGCAGCCGTGACGGACACTTTGTGGAAGCTCCTGGAAATGACGGCGGGGCTGTCGCTGTGTGAGAACGTGGCCATCAGCACTTTAGTGCCAGGTGAAGCAGCCATGATGGTCACCTTCTGCTCTATCTTCTCACCTTGCTTTAGAAGAGCCAGCCTGGGAGAGAGAGGAGAGAGACGTAATCTTTTCACATTTCAACTCTCACAATGACACCCACACCCACCCACACCCACACCCACACTCACACCCACACTCACACCCACACCCACACCCACACCCACACTCACACTCACACCCACACACACAGAATATCTCCCTGAAACAGTCTGGAGATCCATTGTTTTGCACAAAAGTAGGTAATAATATTCGACAATGAATAAAAGAGACAACTGACAAGAAATTTTCTGTCCCACAGCACAAATTGGTAATACCAGAAATGTGTGTGTGGGTGATGGGTGTTGATTAATACCACCAATTATACAACCAATGCTTCGCCAGGTAGAAGCTCCCAGAACTCACTTTCTGCCCTTTTTCAAGCCAAAAGAAGCAAATTGTTCCAGTATTTAGCACGATGATTTATTACCTCTTAACTGGATATTTCTGCTGAATCTCTTCTCTCGTTAGCTAGCTTATTCCTCTTTGGGGTGAAACCTTTGCTTCATTGCCTGTGCCAATTAAAAGCCAACATGGCTCCAGGGGACTGAAAGTAAGAGCGTAATAGGACCAAACCAGGAAAAGTTGGACTCAAAAGTTTTCACACTTTCATTTACTAAGTTGGAGGAAGAGTGGAAGAGGAAGATTAAATCTTTACCACAAGCAGGGAAAAAAATGTAAAGTTCAACTGTGGAATATAAAAAGCTGCAAATACTGAAAAACACAGGTGTCACTATGCTTT